>NC_090937.1:1358223995-1358848995 GCF_040938575.1 Ambystoma mexicanum | reverse complement strand
CAACCATTATGATTTATCACACAATCCTGCCCCCCCACACATCCACTCTCCCTCCCACCCACCACCCCAACCTCCACAATCAGCTCCTTGGCCCAGAATTACCTCTGCGTCCCTCTTCCTTGTCCCAGAGCTTTCGTATGAGGCTCCTTGCCTCATAGGTAAGTACTGGGATGAGGAACAATGGGACTAGGAGTGATGAAGATTACAGGTAGCTAAATCAGGCATTACCTCCATGTACCTCTACCTCTTTCCAGTACTTTTGTATGAGGCAGAGTGCCTCAAACACACGTACTGCCTCGTATATAAGTACTGGGACGAGGAAGAATAGGGCTAGGAGTAAGCAAGGCATTAAACACAAGTAGTAGCGCAACACCATTGAGTTGACTGGGCTTCAGCACTACCCCCCCTGACATTTTGGGCTATATTGACTCAACTTGGCTAACCTTTAGAACAGTTGCCAGACCAAACAGGACACAGATTTTAAACGGCACCTGGTTTTTGCTGTTAACAAGAACCCAGCAATTACCAACGTAAAGCATTTCACTGTTAGTACCTGCATTCAAATTCCACATTGTTTAGGCGATTGAAATCGTGATGTGGGTTTAGTACTTGCATGCCAGGGGAGTGATTGGAAGGGTAGAAAGGGAACAGGAGACTTATAGGAGAGAGTTAACTGCTTGTAACATTGAATCTGCACTAGAATAGTCTCATTAAAATGCGTAAATAATTTGGATGCGCCCACACAAATAAGTTTCCCCCTCCCCACCGCATGTGAAGTTAGCGCTTCTCCCAACATTTGAAGGGTTAGCCCCCCCGAAATGAAGGTTTTCTTGTGCCCCTGTACACAAGCACACACACCATTCACCTTATACACACCCAGTCATCCACACATTTAAGTGTGCACCCTTTCACCATACACTCACACAGGTAGCCACCTATACATTTAAGTGTGCACCCTTTCACCATGCAGGCACACCCACACAGCCACCCATACATTTAAGTGTGCACCCTTTCACCATACACTCACACAGGTAGCCACCTATACATTTAAGTGTGCACCCTTTCACCATACACTCACACAGGTAGCCACCTATACATTTAAGTGTGCACCCTTTCACCATGCAGGCACACCCCCACAGCCACCCATACATTTAAGTGTGCACCCTTTCACCATACACTCACACAGGTAGCCATCTATACATTTAAGTGTGCACCCTTTCACCATACACTCACACAGGTAGCCACCTATACATTTAAGTGTGCACCCTTTCACCATGCAGGCACACCCCCACAGCCACCCATACATTTAAGTGTGCACCCTTTCACCATACACTCACACAGGTAGCCACCTATACATTTAAGTGTGCACCCTTTCACCATGCAGGCACACCCCCACAGGCACCCATACATTTAAGTGTGCACCCTTTCACCATACACTCACACAGGTAGCCACCTATACATTTATGTGTGCACCCTTTCACCATGCAGGCACACCCCCACAGCCACCCATACATTTAAATGTGCACCCTTTCACCATACACACACAGGCAGCCGGCTATACATTTGAGTGTGCACCCTTTCACCATAGGCTCATACACGCACACCTCATGGAGTTGAGGGGGGGCCCTATTACTTACAAAAGAAATTGGGGCTAATTACGGGTCCAGCGGTAACCGTGCCGGTGCTACCGGCGGGTTGCCGCCAGACCCATAAAAAATTACTATGGCCTGACTTCCCGGTGCCACCGTGCTATTTCAAGTCCGGCGGCTGGGAAATCAGGTGCCGGTAATTTCGTTAAACCCCAGATTCCACGGGAATGGGGACACAGAAGCACCTGCACCATTGTTAACGGTGCCGGTGCTTCCGTGACAGGTCTGCCTACCGTGGCTGCTGTGCCTGGCAGGGTCAGACCTGTCGGGCACGGCAGCCCCACCAGGCAGACCTGTAATATGCCGGTCCGGAAACAACAGTGCCTGTAAGCTTACCAGCACCGTTGTTTCCGGACCGGCATGGTCAGAATGAGCCCCATTGTTTCTTTTTTAAGTCACTATAACTTCATTAAGAAATTATTTCAGTTAAGGACCGAACCATAATCAAAATATTTTCTTTATGATGGCTGAGTGGCTTCAAAAACAAACAATTTCTTTTTGAAGGCATAGGGTTCCCCACCCCCCCCCCCACCCCATGACATGGAGGCCTCCAGCCTAGGGTCTTCCATGTCATGGGGTATGGGGGCCCTCAGACTTCAAAAAGAAAGTTTCTTTTTGTAGTCACTCTGCCTTCATAAAGAAATTATTTCTGTTACAGAAATGTTCTTTATGAATGCAGAGTGAATTTCAAAAGAAACTTTTTTTTTTTTAGAAAAAAATATTTTTTTTTTTTTTTTTTTTACCCCACACCGCGGGCCCCCCCGCACCGCGGGCCCCCCCGCACCGCGGGGGCTGCGGGGGCCCCTGTTACGCCAGTGGTAGGAGGTTTCAGCTTCTTGTTTGCTGCCGTAACAAAAAAGGGTGCCCCTGTAAATGCAATGTGCACATAAATGTGCCCATGCCAAAGAACATTTTTCAACAAAGGAAAAGGAACTTTCACAGACAGCAACCATTTATAAGGTCCTTTTCTATACAGTGTATTGTCAATGTTAAGGACATGCCAAAAAATGCACATTAAACTTGGAACTGCGACAAATGTAAAAAGCGTGTTTGCCACATCCAAGAGAATTTAGCAGGCCCAATAATGATATGGCATTTATAAGCACATCTATCTAGAACTTTAAAACCTCCAGGCACAATTCCAGGATTTCATCACAAGCTCTATGTTCGTGGATTCCCATTATATTAAAAAACCGTCATTTGTTTTAAAGGATTTTATTTTGCCGTATTTTGCTGTTTAACTAAAATAATGCAAAGAACCCATTTCCCATGCACCACAAGTTACATCTATTGGCTTATAATTATTTTGAAACAAAAAGTTAGCACATTTCAAACTAGCACATTTTAATCAAAAGTTATGTTACAAAAATGAATTTGCCTTTTTAAATCAGGAATGATTTTTCTCCTCCATTCTTGGTCATGGGACTGGTAGCAGTAACACCTTAGTCACTAGATGTGGGGAGGAGCTGGGGAATATATAATATCTTGCTCAAAGATAGAGATGATTAATATTGGAAGATTATAATTGAAGAATATTTCTAATTACAACTGGAAGGAGGTGGCTGGGGGAACGGAACTGAAGACATTTGGATGACTATACTAGGAAGGCTGGAGACAGACGCCCTTCCAGAGAGTGGTGATCACTCCATATTGGAAACTAGGTTACAGAAAGCCAGCTCAAAATGGTACTTGCTGAGGCAGCAGCTGCCAACAGAGTGTATGAGAGGTGTCCCCGAAATGAGCAACCACCTTTAAAATGTAAAACAACCCCAATATAACCCCAGATTGCCCATTGTACTTTCCATGGCAAAATCCCAGGAATAGAGGGTTGGGAGTCAAGGGGAATGCTAATGTGACAAAGATACAGGTGCAGTGTTAAATATGGGGCCCCGTGTCTCCCATTTACATTGAGTACAAAGTGAGATATCATTTCATTAAAACGCAATGTATTTTTGTATTAAGAGGCACTACTTAAAAGCGACAGTATTTTGTGCACTTGAATGCATTCTGCTTTTGAAAAATCAAGCATCATTAAATAGAATCCTTGGCTTATGCCAACATAGAATAATGCAGGCCATAGTGTGGTGTGATGAATATGATGATGTCATCACTCCTTTCCCGGCAGTAACCTCTCCCCATGTGGCCAGGGGACGGCATCCGCTTCCTGATCCTGACCTATATGAGAGAGGACCACATGGAGGGAGGTGACCCTGAGAGGCGTGACACAACATCATCAGATGAGACATGGTATCCCCCTTTCCTTCTTAGGGATACCCCTTCTATTCACCATGCCTAAATGGCCTATTGTAATAGCTCCGTTAAACCATCCATGGGACCTACTGATAATGCCTTTCAATGGCCCTCATTCTAAGTCGGCTGGTCCAGTAAAAAAGTGCTGGTATTCATGAATGCTGGCATTTTACTGGATCGGCTGACTACGGGTTTACCGGTGGGGCACCTAAGTTACCTCCAGCTAAAAGCTGGACAAACTAAACAAGCCATTGTTACCAGCACCGGTATTGCTGGTGCCATTAATGATGGCAAATCCCATGGATGGGGATTGACACCGTCACTCTGGCACTCGTGATCTGCCGCCAGACCGAGTTCCAGAAACGGCAATAACATTTGCCGGTAACCTAAACTGCCAGGATACCGGCTGGGTCGGAATGAGGCTCAATGTGCTGTACATAGGTTACCAACAACTGACAACCATTTTCATTCACGTGAAAGCACTGTGACAAAAAAGCTGAATGAAGCAATGAGGATCAGTAAAGGTGAGAAGCACAAGATGTGCTCTAGTGGTTGTAAGCGCATGATAGGTGCTGGGAAATAAGAGCTGGCAGGAGAGAGACGCTGCCTGGGAAAGCCGCGTCCTCTTGGTATCGACTGAGGGACTACTGTGCTGCTGAGAACACTGTGGAGTCTGTTGGCTCTGGGAGAAGGCCAGAGGAAGAAGACTGCTTAGCCAGTCCACCGCATAGAGGCCGTGAGAGGACGAGGGAAGGCTTCCTGGCAATTGCAGCAACCAGAGGGCAGTATCCATGCCACCCAAACATGGAGAAGCAAACAGTAGGTAAGCAGGAGCTGCAGAGGACGTGGAAACCACCAAGCGAAGTCTGTGAGCCTGGGAAGTAGGAACGGGATGCTAAAGTGATGATTTGCCTTTACCGTGGGAGAACAGAATAACGCCACAGAAAGCGCCCTCATGAGTCTTAATGAGGAAAACTGGGACACTGGGCATTTCGGCAACCATACCAAGGACAAATACAAGTAAATCCTTCCTATCGGAGCGCACTTCGAGAGTGTCCATTGGTGATGAGGCTGCCAACCCCATAACAATACCCCTAGGGGTTCCCCAAGGCTCCTGCCTTTCACCTACTCTATACAATGCTTATACCAAACTCCTGTTTGCCGCTCTCGATGCCATGGGTGTCATTTACACCAACTTCGCAGACGACACTCAGATCCTCATCCCCATGATGGGAGACCATGATCTAGACACCACAAACATCAACAAAATCAACAAAATATATGCAATCATACAAAACTGGATGGCCGCAAATAGCCTCTGTCTCAATCATGAAAAAACTGAGATTCTCCAGGTAGGCCCGCCCATATCAACTAAAAACTCTCCACTCCGACTAGTCAGACATTACCGTTGATGGAATCTCCATCCCAATACTCAAACAGGTTAAAACACTCGGTGTGCACCTAGACTCAAACCTAACTACCGCTAAACATATCAGTGTCCTCTCCTCTACCTTGCCTACACTGCCAAACTCATTGCACTCAGCCGGCAATTTCTCACTCCACAAAATTGCATTACGCTAGCGCAAGCCCCCTTATTCTTTCCAAACTAGATTATTGTAACATACTGCTGTTAGGAACTACTAGCACCAACTTAGCCAAACTACAATTGCTACAAAACAAAGCACTAAGCACAGCCATTGGATTAAAGAGAAATTATCATATCTCCCACATTAGGAGAGGAGTACATTTGCTACCCATCCAAGCTAGAATCCTTTTCAAGTCTCTGACCATCACACACAAATGTATCACCAACGATGCTCCTTCCTATCTCAACAACATTGTTACTGAAAAAAGCACAACCAGAACCCTCAGATCCTGCTTGCACACTCACCTATTTGTCCCTAGGTTCAAATGTTCTAGGACATGGGGGAGCTTCCCAGTAGTTGCACCTAAGGATCTGGAATTCGCTTCCTTCCCACATTAGAAATGAGCCATCCCACCAGCGCTTCAAGAAACGTATCAAAACATGGCTCTTCAACTAATTCTAACCGCTAGTACCTCATGCGTGTCCCTCTGAGCACATGGCCCTCTTTGCCTCCTGTAATGTACTATCTGTGTTTAAACCCCTCAAGCATCTCGACTCGTACTGGCCATAGTGTAAATAATTATATAACTTTTTTGCCTTTTCTGTAAATAAATGTGTTTCCTTCCTGACTGTACATTTCTAATGCTATGACGAGACAAGCAATCCATGTAACCTACACCGTGATACCCCGGGGATTGGGCATGTAACAAATGTTATAAAATAAATAAATAAATTAAGCACATAAAAGTGAATGTGAAAAGCAATATTTCCAAAAGAGGAATAACAGAAGGAATCTTGCAAGTATATCAAGTGAAACACATGAAAAAGCCCCGGCAGGAGAGTATACCAGGCAAAATCAAGTGCGCAAGTGTGTCAAGAGAAACACATAAAAAGGCCCTGGTAGGAGGGTATACCAGGTAAAGTCAAGTTTCGAGTGTGTCAAGTTAAGCACCTGAGAAAGTCCTGGCAGGAGAGTATGCCAGGCAAAATCAAATTGGTAAGTGTGTCAAGTGAAGCACATGAGAAAGCCCTGGCAGGAGAGATTGCCAGGCAAAGTCAAGTTGGAAAGTGTGTAAAGGAATCACACGAGCAAGTCCTGGGAGGTGAATACACCAGACAATGCCAAGACTGTGAGTAAAGAGTTACATTAAAGTGGAAAAGAAACCGGGCAGGGGAGTACAAAGGGATGTCCTATGAAGTTGGGACTAACAGCCAAGTTGTTTTATATACAAGTTATTTTTCTTATTGTTGATCAGAGAATGCAAAGGAGAACTCATACCCATAGGAGTTTAAAGTGTCTTGAAGACAAAACCTGGGGAAGGGAGCATTCCACTGTAACTGTGTACTTTATCCACTGGAAACTTTTGTGTTGGAGTTATGTCTTTCCTTTTGATCTTAAGCATTTGTGCAGTTTACTTTATCGATTGGGAACATTTTTGTTGGAGATATGCCTTTCCTTTTGAACTTGAACATATGTGTACTTTCAAGGCCAGAAACATTACCCTTTTCACCTTAGAGTTCATTTTTTAATGTGATGGTCAGAATAGTATTTCAGACACAGGGCACTTTTGCTGTGGACATCTTGACATTTGACAGAACCTTTGTTTTTTGGTTGAGGTAGGGAAATACCTCTTAGAATAGGGACAGCGAGGCATTTTCCAACCCCTTTTTTATTTTGAATAAAAGTCTATAGCCACAAACATGAGCTCTCTGTGCCCACGTCTCATTCCTGGCTCTTCACATTATTCATGACACACTATTGTCTAATGTGATATCATGCACATTTATTTGTAGCTGGTGTGAGTCTAGTCAGGAATTCTGTGTTTGCCTAACAGAAATAACCACAGAATATTAATTCTATTCACAGAAAATTGTGCAAAGTGTTAAATTCCTGAAGTCCTTTATCCTGAAAATGGATTTGGTAGACATGTCTTCAAATCAAAATCTGCAGATCAGAAGGCAAATGAACAGAAACAGATGGAGAACTATCTGCGTGCAGATTGAAAGGTGACACGTATATAGATTGAAAGTTACATAAAAATGACATTCAGAGAAAGTTGCACATACATATTCTGGGTATGACTGTGACTGGCAGCGAGGCAGGTGCTTGATCCAGCAGCAGTTCACACCCACTGCTCCCCTCATCTGCAGTAACAAAGCAGCTAAGGACACTAATACCCATTGGAAAACAGGATTCGGTCGGGCAGCTGTTCTTGCCCATTAAGGTGGACTAGTGAACAGGTTAAGCTATAATTGGCCAAAAGATCCAGTTATCGGAGCTAGGAATAGTTCTTTGTAGAAATGATGTAATTTAGCCCTGATGAAAACCTGCCAAATGTTGAAACAAGTGTTGCCTTTTTTTCTCATGTTGAGTGAACATTAATTGGTTATAAACCTTTCTGTGGGATAATAAAACTTAAAGAAATGTCCTCTGAATACTTAGTGTGTTTTAAAACTGAAATTATGTTCTATGGTATCATCTATTTATATGAAGCGAATATGTGTTTTTTGGCACGGGAGGTGGATCTTTTTGTGTAGAATCAAACACTTACAGACTTTGAGGTTGTGTTTTTTGCTTGATCCAAGGCGACTTCCCGCTGCCAACCACACTGATCCTAAATTATAGATTTGGTTCGAACATTGAGTGGTCGACACACAGAGTAAGGTCCATCCACATTTGTCACAAGTTCAAAACAGTTCACAAAATATCGGGAATCCCTTCCCCAAGAGTTCAAATCTTCCAGCTTTCAAAAATAACCCAGCTCCATGGGGCACTTCTCATCTCCTTTAATATCGAGACTTTGTACCAGTTCACTCTGTTACTTAACTTACATTTCCCATATATGGCTATTGCGGAACACAAGTTTCTTTATGCATACTTTCATTGGCTTCTTCCATGCAGGGCACTGGGTCTAGGCACAGGTGTCAGACCACACGGTCCACCAATTACAGGTCATAGGACCGATACCCATTCTTACTGTTTTCTTACAATTAGCCACTGTTTCCATCTTACAGTGATGTTTAGTTGACTTCCCAGCGTCACACTCTTCAGACACTGTACCATGACTTGCTTAGCCACCATGCACTTTGATATACTATTCTGTATTCCTCTGGCTTTTGCCAACACAGGTTTCCTCAGAGCCTGCAATTCCTGGGCCTGCTTAGATTTGGCCAATACTTGGTTGCTCATTTTCATACCCTTCTTGGTATTCTCATGACCTTTCCAATTCTTGTTTCATTCAGTACATTCCATGATATCTGCCACATGTAATACTTTGCTTTCACCCCATTCTGTGCAGCATTCAAAAGTGCTTTCAAAACGTTTCAGTTCACTCAGTATTCTAAAAGTACTTGCTTAGGCATTCAAAAGTACTTTCAATTTCAGTTCATTCAGTACTGAAAAAGGACTTTATTATGCATTACTGGATGGCCCCGGTATGAGCGTGTCTCTGCTTTACACTCACCAGTTGCACATGGCAGCCTCCTTCTGCTTGGCATCCTTTGCAACAGGCTTATCCAGACTCTTTCAGCTTCCCCGGACTCCGCCTACCCCTTGTGGCATCCACAGAGAGCACTGCTCACTCTCCTGGTTTGTTGTGGCGGCGGCTGGGGTCAATGGGAGTTCCACAGC
This sequence comes from Ambystoma mexicanum, assembly GCF_040938575.1. Classification (NCBI taxonomy): domain Eukaryota; kingdom Metazoa; phylum Chordata; class Amphibia; order Caudata; family Ambystomatidae; genus Ambystoma; species Ambystoma mexicanum. The sequence continues at coordinate 1,358,839,880 of NC_090937.1, read as the reverse complement.
TTCTGCAAAGCAGACTCGGTCAGGAGGTTAACAGACCCTCTCCCAGCTGACCATAGCCCACAGTATCTTTCTCCTGCACAAGACTGCTCCCGGCGCCTGGGTCTCCAGCTTCCTTCTCTCCAGCCCGCTCTCCTTCTCCAGACATTTTTCTCTCTCTTAATGCAGCACACCTTTTCAGTTGTTAAGTGACACCTGGTGTGGGTCATTGAGTTCAATTGCCAGACTATGGAGAACTCCATTAGGCAGACATGCCTGGTTGTTCCACCGGTATGCCTCCATAGCCCTCTTCTTCATCTCACTACCAGAGTGGTGTTTGAATTGTCTGATTTAATAAAAGTAGCAATAATAACTTTACTTTGTCTCTGATATGTGTTTATCAGTCATATGAGTGTGGGTCCTCCTAGCTGATCTCTTCCTAGTCCCAGTACTAAAATGGTGTTTCTGGGAGACATTTTGGAAGGAAGAAAAGGTAAAGGGTTGTCAATACCCTACAAAGGCTTTAGGGATAGAGAGTTCATTGTGAAAAGGTAAAGGGGCATACTATGCATCACCCAAGGATGTCCTCTCTCCACTGACCTATCCATCTGAGAGGATGATCCAGGGGGAAAAGAAGTGAGGACACCCTCAGGTTCCTCACTGCATGTAATGTCAATTGGAGATGTTTCCACTAATAATTGAGCAGATTTAGAGGACACTTTATTCATCTTCGAGGTTGCAGCCCTTACAATATTTACTTTTGTGGGTATTCTGTTGCCCTTTGTTGCTGAATTGTCTTTAATTTCTCCTTTTGCGTGAGTTGAGCTACAACTGGGGGGGAGGGAGGGAAGCTGCAGGAATCTAATTGTTTATGGTTAAATTGTATTGTTGGGATGGTTTGAAACACTAGGCTGAGCATGTATATTACTTACAGCAAACCTTTTCTCAGGCCCCTCGGTGTTGTGACTCGCTCGCAGATTCTCTGTATTTATCAAACAACGTTCATTGAAAAGGACCACATTAACCAATTTGGTTAATCTTTCCATTAAAAAATGCTGTTCTCTGAACATGGTGGTACAGAGAGTAAACAGGGCTTTAAGAATTCTAAGATATTCAGGGCCTGCGTGATCGTCTTCATCCGATGAGTCAGAGGAGGAGACTTATGTATTTTGTACCGTGAAGAGACATAGACAATGGCCACTATTTTTACCAGATCCAGTGATTTGAATAGGTTTGTAGAAGGAGATGAGATGGTCTCCTCATCATTTGCAATATTGCCAGAAGCCGATTTACATATGCGTAAAGGTCTTAACAGTCTCACTTTGCTTTGAGGTGTGTATTTGGAATATTAAGGCACATCCCCAATGATGTCCAGGGAAAAAAGACTCAGCCTGCCAGCAGTAATTTCCCAAAGGTCTAATGAAATCTTCTTGAAAGGTTGGAATCCAAACAGTGATTGCAAGATGACTCAAAGAAGTGGTTGGAAACCACTTATTGTAAAGGTAAATGCCCACAAGTGATTGGAGTAAAGCTAACGTGCCTTACTGGTCCAATCCCTGTTCTTGAAACCAAAGTGCTTTGCTCCAGAGGAAGTGGAGGGGACAGGAAGGAGAGAGGAAGACAGAGAGAAAAAAATGGTGTGAGTCTTCCTCCACTGTACAGAGCTCTTCTGACTTCTCTAATCTCACCCCTTCCCTCTCTCACTAGGAATAAAGGACTTTAGAAATTCAGCACCCTGCAGCAAGGCTATTCCTTTTGAATGGGTGTGCTACTTTAATGTCTGGGCCCTGGTCAGCTGCCTGGTGCTTGACTGGCTCTGGCAGATGGTGTTATCTACCCTCAATAAGAGATCAAAGAAGAGGCATGGCCATTCAGATTCCTGTCGTGTCATTTGGCAGGCTCAGCCCATCTGGCCAGAATACAAACCACCTTCCACAGCTGAGCTGTCTCAGAGGAACTGACACATGTGTGATATCAAATTTGATGTGGCTGTAAAATTATGAAAATACCATGCACCATACCCTAACTCAGGTATGGCTTATATTTAAAGATTCTTCTGCCACATGGAGGAAGGCTCATAATTATAGGGTTTTGGAACAGGGGTAGACATCTTAAATGTAGCTCCTGCGCTGCAGAGACTTGGCTTACACTGCAGCTGTCAAATGGGCACTTATCACCTCTGAACCTGCTCTGTACCACTGGTAGGGCAGGTACTGCATATCAGGATACTCACGCAGCAGGACACAGGTACACACTTTGCTTTTGGCATGGAGTTTATGAAAGGGGAATATGATCAGCAGATTTCCCTTGAAGAGATGGAGTTACCCACATAATTTTATTAATTAAAAAAAATATATATTCAGCCCTCCCACACCCTTGCCAAATGGCAATCCGTCATAGCTGCACATACATATTCTGAGAAAACTGCACACACATGTGTTCAGAGAATAGTGCGCAGTCCCAGGGGGTTTTCTTTTCCTAAGCCATATCTGTATGAATTAGATGTAATTGTTTCTGTCTACATTTAAATGACCTGTACATAAGCAATATATCCATAATTCCATACTTATACAAGGGAATTAAGTAGAAGGAATATAATTTTATAAATATTATTTGTTCAATACATATTTCTCTGATGCCATACTTCTTTTTATACTGGAGAAAATCAAGTGTTTTTGAAGAGTTTTGAAAGGGTTCTATATCAATATGCATATGCTGGCCGAAAAGCGACAATGTTTTCATTAAAGTTAAGTGTGTTGCTTAGATAGAAGTGATCAAAGAAGGAGTGTATTTAAAAATCCCTAGTATCTTTCAGTGTATAATATATATCTGTCATTGACATATACAGCTTCCTGCAGGGGTCACAGCGAAGTTTAATATTCCCCCAAAATAGTCCCTTTTGCTATGAAATTTGCTTTCCCAGAAAAGGTCCCTGAGGAGGCTTCTGAAACAAGCATTTGCAAAGCCCATCGTTTTGGCTTTTGTATTTTACTACATTTTACATTTAGCATGCAGGGAAGGGATGAGGAATGACAGCACAGGGAGGAAGAAATGACAGCATAGGAGGGATTGAAGGGCAGTGCCTGGGGGTTAGAGAAACACTGTGGGGGGAGGAATAAGAAACGCATTGTACAACCTTTGAAGGAAGGAGTGACAGCACAAATGGGGCGGAGCAACAGCACAAGGGGAGGCTGATTGACAGCACAGAGGTGGGTGTAGAGACAGCACTAGAGGGGTAAGGAGCAACAGCGCTAGATGGAGAAGGAACAACAGCACAAGGGTAAGGAGCAACAGCGCAATGGGAAGATGTGATAGCACAAGGGGGAAGGAGCAATACCTCAACAGGGAAAGAGACAGCACAAGGGGGTAGGAGCGATGTCACATGGGGAAAGGAGTGACAACACAAGGGGGGAAGGAGGGAAAGAGCAAAGGGGGAAGGAGGGACAGTGCAAGGGGGTATGGATAGACAACACAAGGGGGAGAGGAGGGACATCACAAGGGGTGGAGGAGGGTCACTGCAAGGGGAGAGGAGTACAAGTGGAGTGGGAATGAGGGACATTGCAAAGGGCGACAGCGCAAGGGGGAATGGTGGCCAGTGCAAGGGATGGAGAAATGACAATGCAAGGGAGGGAGGAAGGACAGTAAAAGGGAGGGAGGAGGATCCACACAAGGAGGAAAGGAGAAATAGAGCAAGGGGTGGAGAAGTGACAGTTCAAGGGTGGATGAGCGACAGCCCAAGGGGTAGGAGCGACTGCGCAAGTGGGTAGAAGTGACAACGCAAGGAGGAAGGACAGAAGGCACAAAGGGGGAAGTGGGGACAGAGTAAGTGGGTAAGGAGAGACAGCGCAAGGGGGAGAGGGACAGAGCAAGGGTTGGTGGAGTCACACCAAAAGTCGGGAGGTGGGAAAGTACAAGAGGGATGAGGAGAAGGTGCATGGGGTGGAGCAACAGTGCAAGGGAGGAAGAGCAACATTCACAAGGAGAGGAGAAACAGCACAAGAGGTGAGGCACGACAGCAAAAGGGGAGCGGCACACATCACAAGGGGTAGGACTGACAGTGCAAGGGGGATGGAGCGACAGTGTTAAGGTGAAAAGGGTCAGTGTAAGGGCAATGGAGGGACATTTCAAGGAGGGGAGAGGGGTAAGTGCAAAGATCGGAGGAGGGAAAATGCAAAGGGGAGAGACAGTGCAAGGAGAGGAGGGAAAATGCACACAGGGACAGCGCAAGGGGAGAAGGGCCAGCGAAAAGGGGTGAGGAGGGACAGTGCAATGGAGGAAGGAGGGACATCACAAGGGAGGGAGGAAGGACAGCACAAGGGGAAAGGAGCAATACCATAAGAGGAAAGAGCAACAGCACAAGGGAAACGAGGAGGGACAGCACAAGGGAGGGTGGAGGAACAGTGCAAGGGGGAGTAGGGACAATGCAATAGGGAGGACGGACAGGATTGGGGGGAAGAGGGACAGCACAAGGAGGCGAAGGAGCAACTGAAGAAGTGGGGACTGACCTCTCTTGGTTTTATGTATAATTGCAGCCTTTGTTCATAGTTGTCCTCTATTGTAGTTCTGATCTCAGTGTGATTTCCTACAAGGAGACCTGTATGTGTATTGCACCGATCCAATGAACTACATCGTGCAGATGTACTCACAACTTATTTTATTGGAGAGATACAGTACCACTGACAACATACAGATGTCCTCATAAGAACGTTATGAGGACATCTGTATGTTGTCAGTGTCACTGCTCCTCCAAAAATAAAATAAAATAAAGAACCAGGGAAACATCATATAGAAATGGAAACAGGTTGTGAGCAGTGGAAAACAGTTGTCACTGGAACTGCACCTCTCCAATGAACTACAATTTACAGATGTCCTCACAACCTATTTTATTGGAGATGTGCAGTACCACTGACAGCATGCAGATACCAATGATCTCAAATGATGGAACAAAGTCAAGATCCTTCTTGACCTAGTCGAAGCCCTGCTTCTCCGTCCCCCTGCAATGCTGGCCTGTGATAGACCCTTAACCATTGATTCCTTCGACTCCTGGTTTAAAGACTCACTAATTCCTCTCACCCCCTCGCACCCTGCATCCTCACGCAAAGGACCGTTCCTCAAAATGGATCACGCCCCACCTAAAGGAATTCCAAAAAACAAAATAACTCTCTTGAACACAAATGGCGAGCATCTAAATCGATCTCAGCAGATCCATGTTTGCGCAGATTCACAGTAACTACAAATCCGAAATCCGAAAGGCCAAAAAAGCCTAGTACAATAAACACATTCTCAACTGTGGCAACCACAGCAAAGAACTTCACATGATCATATAAGAATTTGTGAAACCTACGTGCACCTCTACCCAATCCACCCCTACCCATTCACTCTGCGACTCCCTCTCCCTACAATTCTACAACACTGCACTTGACAGGACGGCAACCCTTAACTCCAAACTGTCCTTGCTCTCCCCATCCCATCATGACCCCTCCTGTTCCCATAGCCCCAACATCCACTTTCCGTACATTCAACTCCTTCAAACCCATCTCCAGAGAAGAGTTCCTTGACCTACTATCGGCCAGCAAACCCTCCGGGTCGCCCCTCGACCCCTGCCCCGACCTTTGTCTCAACTGCTCGCTCAATGAACACAGGAGTACCACAATGTGCATGCCTAACTGCTCTCTTGTTCAACCTCTATATGACCACTCTACCTGGAATCATCCGCACGCACAACCTCTGCTGTTACAACCACGCTGACGATACCCAAATTATCCTAAGATTTTCAAAGACAAGCACCAATCCTTGTCCCAACCTTGAAGCTTGTCTCTGCGATATCGACCGATAGATGACAAAAAACCACCTAATTTTGAAGCCTGAAGCCTGATAAAACTGAAATCATGGTGTGCTGCAATACTGCCCTTCTCCCACATCCACTCCCATAGCCCCGTCCCTCGGCCCTCCTCCCAGCCCTCCGATACAGTCAAACACCTAGGCTGCACTATGGACTCAGGCCTAACCCTCAGCCGTCAGATAAACGTGTCAAAATGCTGTCACACAAACTTCTCAGATGCCTTTTTCCCTACCTCTCCTACTCAAACAGACTTGCCGCAGTTATGTCTATTGTGATGTCGAGACTGGACTATGCCAACTCCCTATACCTGGGAGCACCGGCATACCAACTCAGCAAACTCCAAAGAGCCCAAAATGCTGCTGCAAAACTGCTCCTCGACCTGGGTCAAAGAGACCACATCTCACCCGCTCTCTGAACCCTCCACTGGCTCCTAGTCAGATGAAGGGCCACCTTCAAAACCCTATGCATCACTCACCGAGCGGTGCACAAGACCGGGCCAGCATACCTACAAGAGAAGATAAAACCCTACCTCCCATCTCACACCTTAAGATCAAGCACTGCCATCCTTCTAGTGATTCCAACCTCTAATTCTGTCAGGATCGGAGGATCCGCCTTCTCAACTTTGGCCCCAACTTTGTGGAACTCACTCCCCACATATTCGACACACCCAAAACTATATGATCTTCCGCAAAGCTCTAAAAGCGTGTCTCTTTCAGTAATGCTGACTATGCCCATCTGAGGCGACTGAGACCTTGCAACCCGATGAAAAATGCCCAATGATGCCACTGAATACCCTTATTAAGTCACTATTAAGCAAACGCACACTTCAAATCCGGAATTGCGAACTCCGTAGATCATAACTCCACCCAAACACTCACCTCCCATATCACTATGCTTACTCTCTACTCTACACCACCACATATTTATAGTGCAGCTACACCCCTCAATCAATTTTGGGCTAGCTGCTCACATATCACCATTACTCCATGAACACCTAATCAGTCTAATAAAACACAGCTGCATCCCATGACAACCGGCCTAGCTGCATACATAAGCGACCTACAGAGGCCTAACGCAGCCTGAACCCAGTCTTGGTGTCCATTCTCCAGACTGCACACATCCAACTGATATCAATACCACCACACCTAAAGCTAGGCTGCAGCTACCATCAGGCAATTGCATCAGCTGCGTATATAATTGGTGCACCCAAGCACCCTATGACACTTTTCTCGCTCAACTGACCTGTACTACGGTCTCTGAGGGCATTAAATCTACCAGCGATTTGAGGTCATACCAATGATATATGGAGCGCTATATAAATGCCAAATAACATAACAAATAACTTAACATGCCCTCATATGAAATCACATTGAGATTGTAGAAGAGCAGTACCACTGACAACCTACAGATGCCCTCATAAGAATTTCTTATGAGAACATCTGTATGTTGTCAATGATACTTCAATTTTATGGTAAAAGTATACAGATAGGGAAACCTACATGTAGCCCAACGGGGCCAGGAAAGTACCTCAAATATAGCTCAACTCCCTCTTGCTGTGAAAAGAAAGATCACTGCTCCATCCCAGCTTTGACATGGTACAGAACTCCTGATGATTACATTAGCGTAAAGGAACAAGAAATAACATTTAGGGCTTCATCACGAGTTGGGCGGTAGCCCTGAAATGCAGTGGTATTACTGCCGCATTTAAGAGCTGGCCCTGTCACGGGTTTGGCGCTAAATGGGATGTTTTACCTCCAGATTTATGATGGCAGTGAAAATCCCATTTAACACCCTGTTTTTTGCACTATTACTGCCGGCTGTATTAGCGTGCGGTATTCGCGCCGAAAATTCCCCATTGGGTCCATTGGAACCAATGGTGAATGGAGATTTACCGTTAATGCCCAACCTGTGATGGGGTGCTAATAATGCCGGACGGCTGGCGCTAACACTATTACAGTTGGCAGGTATTACCGTCAGGATACCACCGCAATTGAAAGAACAAAGAAATATCGAGGCTGAGTACCACAAAGGAAATACACCAATCACGGCTAAAAAGATTCACAGATCTTTTATTACTGTACAGTTCACAAAGCAAAACAGATAGCAATCTGGTTCCCAACACCTCGCAGTGTGTACCAGCCGACAAGGAGAGGTGAGAGAGTGCTGAACCTCTAAACATTTGTGCTTTTATACAATTTGTGTAATATTGTCCAGCCTCTCTTCACGTTAATAATTTGTGGTCTAGAGTTCGTGCCTAGTTCACATACAGATTTTACAATATTAAGCGAAGGACTACATAGGTTTGTATTTCCATGAAAACACAATAGTGGTATATGTTCTCGGATCCCACAGTAAGCTTTATACTAAGTTTCTTCACAATGTAGATCAGCTAAAGCATACGCTCGAGGTTTGTTCTTCATTGTCCCAATGTTATACAAGGATGAAGCTTGTGAGCGCAGACAACACTTAAATGACAGTTCATATGAAACACAAGGTCTCTTTGATCAATCTAAACAGTCCGCTCTTGGACAACCTAAACATTAACAGAACTCAAAGGTCGGAAGGCTTGGCTGCAAGTTAAAAACATAGTCCACCATTTTAGAACGTGAAACAAATGAGTGGAAATCAAAATGGCAGATGAATCTTAAAATGGCTGCGAAGTTAACTAAAAAATCAGAACTTTGTAACACGGTTTTCATGTAACGTGAATAGGCTTAGGCCAATATAAATACTAAGGAGGCACTATATAATTACCGTTTAACAAACCCTCCTTTTGGCCTAAGCCAAGAGCCTCACTAAAAATATTCGCTTTACTCGTAACTCCACGTTTCAATGTCAGTACATCCTGAATCACATTTATCAGATATATCAATTGCCATCAAATCTTTGACAGTCATATCCTTCATTACAAAAACATTAGTCATCTTTTCGGGTGCGTGTATTTTCGGTCCTAATGTTCCTACAGTTTGCGCACAACATCCCCCTAGCATTGAACATATGACAGGAAGACATTGTATGCAACAACAACAGAACAACAGGATACCATTGAAACTGATAAGAGTTTCCATCCCCAAGACCGTAAAAACCCCCAGAACCAAGTACTAAGATCCCAGTTTCCCTCGCGAACATGTACTTCTGTAATTAGGACGTGCAGATTTTGTATTGCCCTGAATCTGGTAGTGGAGGAGTCAGGTACAAAAACACAACAACCAGATCCCACCAATTTACATACTCCACCACGCTCAGTCAGGATGACGTCTAACACCATCCGGTTCTGTAGAGCCACTAACCTAATTGCTTTCTGTTCTAATGTCATGTTGTAGAGTATATCAGTGGTCCGGTTCATGCAGAAGGAAACAGAGTTTGGGCTGTGATTGATACTATAGGAAGGAGGCGTAGCATTCCGGTTTCCTACGGGAGCCATCTTGAAAGAAATTAACGATTGGAAAGGTCTAGAAAGTCTATCAGAAGGCCTAATAAAAGCAACATTAAGCTTGCTCCTATTTGCGAAGAGGGAGCATCCCAGAGGCATCAGGACTCTCCTTTCGAATTCATTTAAATTAGTCCCGTCAAAATTCCCTGAGATGCTATCATTCCAACGACCAAAGAATAATGCCCTGAGAGAGGCATAGCATGCAGTAGTTAGAGGCAAAGGATGAATATACCAGCCCAACCCCTTTTCCCCGTGTTGTGGCAAATGCGAACAGATCCAGCAATTAGTTCTGTTTAAGATTGCATGAGTCGCATTCATGATTAACAAAAGCGTATTGTTGTGATAACTCTGTCTGTGTTGGGAATCCCTAGGAGATAGAGTGTGCAGATGCACGAAAGGAGGAGACATAGTGAGAACACTCCCAGTAGGTATATAAGTTTCAAGTGGACACACCCCTTCGATGTACCAAAACCCAAGAGCAATTACTACTGCCAGACCAGTTAACATAATTACAAGAAAACAATACGTCCTCAAGGACTATGTATTTTTCTGTCCAATGTCTTTGTTAGCCACACAATTGATCAGTTGCTCCATATGAGTAGAGATAGTGACAGGCATTGTTCCTCAAAGTTCTTTCCCGGAAAGATTCTGCGATAGACACCGTAGTTCGTTTGCTGGTGATCTCCTGACCACGTGATCTTGATTGAAGATAGCTTTTGCCGGTCCCAGCCTCTCACTTATGTTTCAGCGCAAATGTGGCAAAGGATGAGCTCAAAACTCGTTTCCTGTGGGCACAGCCATGCTGTGCTGTAAGTCTAGTGCCGTGGACGCAGATCATACCTTAAGACTCCAGGTACTGCATGAACTGTGAACAGTGTGTCGTTGCTTCCTGATGGAACTGGTGAAACAGAGACAAGGTCATTCAATGGTGCAGAAAGATCGGAAGAAGTATTCAGAGACAAAGCAGCAGTCTCCCCAAGCCCCACAGGCTCAGGAAGAGTCTCCGAAATACCCTTGATGTCGTTCAAGACCGCTTGATCACCAGAAGCAGAGCAAGTAGTTTCCTTCTTTTCTTCTCCGTTGTGTGGCAAAGGGAAAGGTATCCTCTTGATGTGTGTAGCGTGTATCTAGTGTCTTCGGCCAGCTACTCGTACAGCAGGCTGTGTGGCTAACAGGACCTGAAACGGTCCTCTCCAGTGTGGTGCGAGGCTGGATGCTCTCTCAAATGACTTCGTGAGCACCCAGTCACCGGGTCAAATTCTGTGACCTGGCCCCTCATATTTAACTGGGAGGGCCTCTCGCACCTGTTGATAAATCAAATACAAGTTTTGAGTTAACTGCTCACAGTATTCAGCAAGAAGCAAATGCTCTACATCTTTTAATGCTCTGGGTCTCGGTAGGTTCCAAATCTTAGCTGGCCTCCCCATTATAATCTCATAGGGGGAGAGTCCAGTTCTAGTCTGTGGGGTTGTCCGCATGGACAGTAGTGCTATAGGTAAGGCGCCTGGCCATTTCAAATTACTACTAGCAGAGACCTTGGCAATTTTGTTCTTCAAGATACCATTATGACGTTCTACAAGTCCAGCACTTTGAGCGTGTCTAGCCGAATGGAACCATTTGTCGATCTGTAATCCCACTCATACTTGCAGAATAACAGCAGCGATAAAATGTGGACTATTATCTGACCAGATGACCCTCGGCAAACCAAACCTAGGAAAATATTCCTTAACCATGGTTTTCATACTGGCTATCAGTATATATATTTACCTAAGCCCTTTTGAAAGTTCACAAGCTCATGTGAGTGTGATAATCGCTGCTGCCTGCGCAGAGTTATGCAAAATTCTTTTGGTTTCCACGATCGTGCTTAATGTAGTGATGGCATAAGCAGCACTGGATGTACCATCCGGAAGTTTGAGGTAGGAGCCATCGCAAAACAGCTCCCCTTGTGGATCATTCAGAGGTGTATCTTTTAAATCAACCCTGCCTTTAGTTTCTTGCTCTGTAGTATAGAGGCAGTCATGGAACATTTCATCATTGCAAGCAATATCTTGCGGAAGAGGTAATAATTCAGCCGGATTCAATACGCAACACCTTTTAATTTGAATATGCGTTGCAAATAGGATCAGTTCATATGTTGTTAATCGTGCTGAAGTAAGGTGTTGCGTTTGCGTTCTATTTAATAGAACGTCTACAGAGTGAGGTACCATCATGGACAAGGTATGGCCTAGGACCATGCCCTCACTTTGTTTTACAGGCGCAGCAGCAGCAGCGACAGCTCACAAACATCACAGCAAAGTGCATGCAACAGGATCAAGTGTGGAGGAAAAATAACTGCACAATCTATTCTTCCCCCATGCATTAACACAGCCAAAGCACATCCATCACATTCATGCACATACAAATCAAAGGCCTTATCATAATTTGGTGTACCCAAAACCGGTGCTGAACACTGCGCAGTCTTGAGCAGATCAAAAGCTTCCTGGTGTTCAAAGTTCCACGGTAGTGGCAAAAAAATGCCCTTCTTTGTCAATGCCAACATTGGTTTGATCACTAGTGAGAAGTTAGGGATCCACTGTCTACAGTAAGAAGCCATTCCTATCAAGGCTCTGACTTCCTTCTGTTTATGTGGGACAGACATGCTCTTAATTCGTTCAGGTGTCAATCTTCTTCCCTCCTTTGACAGGAGATAGCCTAAATAGGCGACCTCCTGTCGACAATACTGAAACTTTTTCAATGAAGCTTTATGCCCATGCTTTGCTAGATGAATAAGCAATAACACAGTGCCTTCATTGCAAGCACTTTCTGAGTCTGCAGCTAAGAGAAGGTCGTCGACATACTGTAGTAATGTACAAGTAGAAGGCAACTCAAGTGTATCGAGCTGCTCTTTCAAAGCCCTACTATAAATGCTGGGACTCTCTGTGTACCCTTGTGGTGCATGGGTGAATGTAAACGAGCATTCCCCTAGGGTGAACGCGAACAAATATCTACTATCACTTGTATGGGAATGCTAAAGAAGGCATTCTTAAGATCCACCACACTGAAATGAGTAGCAGAAGCTGGAATCATTGTTAGTACCGTCGTTACATCAGGCACAATTGGAAATTATGGAGCAACAATCTTATTGATAGTGCGCAAATCGATAATGAAACGGAACGGAATCACATTATCCCCTTTCTTATACACCGGTAAAATCGGGCTATTGCACAAACTTCCTGCAATTTCTTCGATTACTCCACGATGTACAGAATCAGAAACTATACACTTCAAAGCTTGCTCACCAACAACTGAAATCTTATATTGTGGAATTTGTGGCAACTTAACTCTTGGTTTCAAAACAATTTTAACAGGCTCAATTTGCAAAATACCAACGTCATTATCATCGATCGCCCATAAACACGCCGGAACTTCACTAAATTCTGGCGGCAAAGATCTAGTCAGAAACTGTGAGGCAGAAGATTGCTGAGGTTAAATCGTCAAACGCACTCCATCCGAAGAACAATGAATTACTGCATTTAATTCCTTCAACAGATTCAACTCCAACAAATTCTCTCCACAGTTCGTTGTCAGAAGAAATGGACAGTAATCCTTAAATGGCCCCAGTGAAATCGGTACCGGCAGAGAAACCGGACTAACCACTGGCGTACCAGAAAACCCTACAGAAACGTTATTCTGCACTGACGGTGGAATGTCTGGAACCCGTGAATGATCAATGGAACACTTCTGTGCCCTTGTGTCTATCAAAAATAGATGCTTCCTATTCCCCACCATCATCTCAACGTAGTGACCTTTCTAATTAACGGGAATAGGTGTCGGTTCCAGACCCTGGTTCGTGCTGTCCTAACGAAACAATATATCATCAAAGACAAGATCTTCAGAAAGATAGGCAATTGAACGATTATCAAAAATATTTCTGCTATATACACTAGGTTGCTGATTATCTTGCGAAAATGACTGAGAATTCTGAGCAAACTGGCTTCTACCAGGACCCCCTTACCCCAGGGCAGCCTCTGGATCTTCTACCCATAACACCATATGTGTTATTCGACCTTTGCTGGAGGATCGGGCATTGGGCTCGCCATTGACCCTCTTGTCTGCAATAAGCACATTGGTTCGCGTGTACAGGACACAACGGTGCATTACTTTGTGGAATGAATTGACCTTGAAACTGTGTACTTCCACCTCTAGGCCCTCTGACCATCTGTTGCAATAATACTTTTGTTTTTAGATCTCCCCTTTTCTTTTCAATCCTTTCTTTTTCATTATTGACTCTATTCTCGTAATACTGAGCCATATGTAATACTTCGGACTGTGATTTAGCTTGCCAAGCACTCTCAGAAGTCATAATTTTTGACTAGATATCAGGCAACAATCCACGCACAAATTTATCCACAAACAATATTTTCCCTGACTCAGTGCTTAAATCCTGTCTGCTAAAATTTGAGAATACTTATTCGAAGCGATTAAAGAATTCAGTAGCACCTTCAGATTTTCCTTGGGTGCAAGCAGTTAGTTTGTCCCAAACAATCCTTCTCTCGGGAATTAAAGTCTTTAATTTCGTTACTATTCTATCTGGCAAAGTCAGTAGCACTTGCGGTGGTCTTTCGCCAGCTGTCCTTTCTGCATCTAACCTAACCAAGTTAGCCCACGTGCCACCTAACCCTGCTGGATCATCTATAGTCCTAATCTGTTTCCATAAATCAGCAGGTAAGAGCACAGGAAACAACAAATCTATATCACCCAGAGAGAAAACTGACGAATGCAAGACAGATTCTATTTCTTTGTAAAACCCTGTTGGATTTTTCCTTATGTCTGGAATCGACTGTCTAATAGTATTCACTTCCTGTCTTGAAAATGGGACGTGAACAAACTATGATACATATTGAGCTTCAATATCGATGGCTGCTGCACCCATTGCAACATTAGCTGGAATCTCAACTTTGGGAACAAATGTCAGAGGAACCTCTCTCATAGGTAGCTGAGAAGTAGGCAAATCCGAACGTTTACTAAGCAACAGAGCCAAATGGAGCGCTAAAGTGGTGGAAGCAGTATCAGACGCAAAAGCTCTCTTATAAATATTCAATAATTCTGCAGAACAACAAACCTTTTTCTTTATACATTCATCCTGCAGGTATTCTACCATTACCTGTAACACTTTCATCTGCATTTCTCGAGTATACTGACTATACGTATCATATACTTCTACGGGAGATATCGACATATCCAAAATCCATCTAAGCGCATCCCTTGTGCAAATTTGCGTTTCTTCACTCATTGATTTACAAGGGGGAAGGAATCGTTTCTGTATGTAAAAAGCATCCAAACTATCACCATCTACTTCTTCATTCTGTGACCGTTCTAACTCCCTTCTAAACTCAAAAACCGTCTCGACATGCTCATGTACTTTCTCCACAGTATCCCTTGAATAAGCTAAAACATTCAAATCCCTCAACCCTTATGGGACATCTGTGTAAGTCAATCTATTCCACATTACAGCCAAATATATCCCCATCCCCTCAATAAAGACATTCTGATCGGGAATACTTTATAGATTAAGGAGTGTAGCTAAGACAGTAGATTTTTCACCTTTCTATACATTGCTTAGCGCAAGCATTCAAATTTCTCCTCTTGTCTTTCGAAACTGAATTCCGCGTTACAACTTTTGATTCAGCACTCGCCCCTTTATCAGCTACGAGCATGAAAGAGAGAGCAGACAAATCCTGTACAACAGGTAGTGGAGACACTACCACTGGCAATAAAGACGAATCTATTGGAACAGTAACAGTCGGTAAAGGTGGAGGTGTAGGTGGAGGAACAACAACAGGAAGCAGAGCAATAACTGGCGGCGGAGGAGGAGCAACAGGAAAAACAGGAATTGCTACAGGAGGAGGAAAGACAGCAGGAAGAGGTAAGACAACAGGAAGAGGTACATAAGAAGGTGGTGCATTGGCACCAGGCCTACGTTAATTTAAGAGTTTATCAATTAGCTCTTCTGAGGCATGAAAATCTTTAGACGGATATATTTTCTGTATACCAAGTTGAAAAGCTTTATCCATGTTTCTAACAGACTCTGACTGTTTTTGTTGATCATACAATAATGCCTTTTCTGATTTTGACATGTGACGACGTTCATGCTTCTCTTTACTCTTAAGTTGCTGCATAGCTTCCTTTTTCCAATTTCGTATTATATTAAATGCTGCAGGTCTAGCTTTTTTCTTTAACAATATGGATTCTAAATACTCTATTTGGGCAATCTCAAAACTCCCATTGACTGGCCACTGAAGTTTGGGAGCATGTATAGTTTGTCTGTGCCAAATATCGTTTAATACTATACTACCAATGCCGTACTTACAGTACATAATACATGCCGGCGACCCCTCCTGTGGTGCCGGACGGCCAAATTCCAAAGATTGTCTGTCTCTGCAGAATAACGCCCTAAAACAGGCTGACAATTTCCCAGGCATGTCAGATTACTGGTGTTAGCTGGCGTCGATTGTGCTCGCGAGTACAATACTACAACCAAATATCAGGATACTTAGGAATCGGGGCATGACTCACCTGATTCAAAGGACAAAGGGAGGTCTGAACGGATTACAGAGGACAAAGGACCCTCGGGGTTGGTAATTTCGGCAAAACTGCCCGCCTCAATATATGGACCCTCGTCAATATGCTGTCTCGGACCGCGTGCTCACCGTCCAGGGATCGGATCGTGCAGTACTGTTGAGGTGTTGCGTCTCATCCAAAAGGGGCCCCCTTTTCTTACCGTCCGATCCCGGTCCGATAGCCGTGTCAACTCTTCAACGAGGTGGCGTCATTTCTTGAGGGTCCCTATTCGGGGGCCATCTGAAAGAACAAAGAAATATCGAGGCTGAGTACCACAAAGGAAATACACCAATCACAGGCTAAAAAGATTCACAAATCTTTTATTACTGTACAGTTCACAAAGCAAAACAGATAGCTATCTGGCTCCCAACTCCTCACAGTGTGTACCAGCCGACAAGGAGAGGTGAGAGAGTGCTGAACCTCTAAACATTCGTGCTTTTATACAATTTGTGTAATATTGTCCACCCTCTCTTCACGTTAATAATTCGTGGTCTAGAGTTCGTGCCTAGTTCACATGCATATTTTACAATATTATGCGAAGGATTACATAGGTTTGTATTTCCAAGAAGCCACAATAGTGGTATATGTTCTCGGATCCCGCGGTAAGCTTTATACTAAGTTTCTTCACAGTGTAGTTCAGCTAAGGCATACACACGAGGTTTGGTCTTCATTGTCCCAATGTTTATACAAGGATGAGGCTTGTGAGCGCAGACAACACTTAAATGACAGTTCATATTAAACACAGGGTCTCTTTGCTCAATCTAAACAGTCGCCTCTCAGACAACCTAAATATTAACAGAACTCAAAGGTCGGAAGGCTTGGCTGCAAGTCGAAAACTTAGTCCACCATTTTAGAACGTGCGACACATGAGTGGAAATCAAAATGGCAGATGAATCTTAAAATGCCATCAAAGTTAACCCAAAAATCGGAACTTTGCAACGCGGTTTTCTGTATAATGCGAATAGGCTTAGACCAATATAAATACTAAGGAGGCACTATATAATTACCGTTTAACACAATTTTTGATGAGGCCCTTAGTGTGTCGGGCAATTATGCCAGAGCACTTCTAGTTCTCATGTCAACCACAAAGTCATCTTTCTGGCACCCCTTTACTGCCTCTCGTCTCTGAAGCAATGTTGTTGGTGACATTTCGGTGGATTTGCCACCAAAATGCCCCAAAACCAAAAATGTAGAAAAAAAGTTGCATTTCGCTAATCAATCAGCCAATTATTTCAATTAAAAAAGTCTGCAAACAAGGAATTAAGTCCTCTGTCCGAACTGAGATATCACTTAAATTAATGTTTTACCTACTTTTTGGCATTTTTTAAACAAACCGCTGATCAGATTAACATCAAATTTGCGAAAGCACACTTTTGGGTCACAACTGTTGTTTCTGGTGAATATTTGGCACAGATCTGTCCAGCGCTAGGGCGGGAGTTGCAACAGAAATGTTCTCAAATCCAAACCAACGACTTTTCAAAAATGCCGGGAGCCCCTCTAAACCCTTGCCCCCACTTAATAAAACTGCACACAACTGATTTGCCTAATGGCCGCAAAGTTATAAGCTTCCGAAAAAGTGCTCTAACTACGGGGACTGCAACTTAACCATAACTATAGAGTTGCTATTGCAGTCAAACCTTCCTTTTGTGCCGCAAACACTCATGTACCAGTTTCCTCTCTGGCTATCAACAGAAAGGAATCCAATATGATTATCTGGTTAATAGCCCCTACGACACCTGGGAACTCTTGAGCAAACCTCAAGGCCATCATACACCCATAACATGACTTGATGTCATACCGGTATTTACCTGCATTAAAGTTCTACTTGTCGTGAAGAGGAGATTTCATCCCTTCTTCTGATTACCTTTTCTTATGGTCGAAAAACACTGAAATGTATAAATTCATCCCAACAATAACTATCACTCAAACTAATGTTTTAATTTCCATTTATGTTGTGAGTTAAGTCTGTATGTTTTTGCTCCCTGACTTTTCTCAATATTCCACTTTCATGATCTCCTCTGCCCCATTTCTTTTTCACTCCAGAAACCACAATGTGACTGTCACCCTGGGTAGGATCACAATTGGCCTCTACAAAGATACAACTCGGTGCTTTAAGGCCACTACAGTGGTGATATGCGCAGTACAAAAGACAAATAACAATACATAACCTAAGACATGGTTGTCCCCTCAATAGCTACTTAGTATGAAATACACATTTTTGTAATAGCTTGCCACTCTAATCTTCTAGAAACCATTCCAAAGTAAGAAAGTTATAAGGGTTAATGTAAAGTAAGGTCACATTTCGGAATTTATTAACTTTGCTAGGGGAATGGAAGAAAGTGGGTTTTCTCTACGCTTGGAGGAGTTTAGTTTGGTCATAGAAATCACTTAGAACATGGGAGAAGTTAGCAACTAAAAAGGTAACACAGATTTGTACCCTCGCTGGGCCTGCTTATATCCTATCTTTAGAACTAACACAATCTGTAGAGAATACTATCCACGGACTTCCACTTGGAGAAAGTAGGGTAGATTAGGTTTCTTAACAAATGGTCAGAAATCAACAAGGTACACCAGATTAGGAATGCGATGGGAAAAAGAAAATCATTGGGGAAAAAAAACATGTGTCAGGGACTAGGATGCAGAGGGTGGATATCTCTGAAAACTTGGTTTTGGTAGAAAATGAAGATGGAAACAGCAACTTGACATCAAAATATACGAACATGAAAGGCAAAAGTGTATTGTAATTAATAACAATGTAAAGGCAAGAAGAGGATAATTAAATCACAAGATATGAGAGCTACTCAGAAAAAAACACCAGCTGGAAACTTATGGTTTGGAAAAATTACCCAATGAAGAGAATAGATGAATCTGAACCCGGGGCATGGGATTAAACCAGTTGAGTTATTGGAAAATGACATTCTTAACTAGAAACCAATGAGCCAACAATTGATCCCCATGGAAATCAAATAGATGGATGTGGTAAATTAGGAATATGTAGGTGATGCAATCTCTCTGGGCAAAACCGTCTGGTTCTGATGAGGAAGACTGGCCCTTTGTTGGGAAATGATCAGTGTCCTTCCATATTAGATTTTGTGACAACTTTTCAGTGTATTGTGGACCCCCCTTTGAAATGTGGGATAATCAATACATTCCCAATTTGTGGGTTCTTAGAATGCAAGATAGAAACTTGGTGGAGATTCTTTGCGAGAGAGGGTATATATGAATCTAATTTATTTTTGTTTATTTTAATTTTACAATGGTTAAAATATGCTCAACCTTAATAATCTAAAAGGTTACACACATTTCATAAACCAATAATTAAAATACATTATACATTAGTTAAGCAATTTCATGCAAAAGGACCGGAAGAAAAGAAAAGAAAACACACAATCTATTGATACACACAAAAAAAAGAAACAAAATGAAAACTATAATTTTTAATCATATACTAGAAACATTTCCTAATTTATACCTTAACACAGCACCACGTCTATGTAAATTCCCTCCGATGTAGACTATTGAGAAAGCATGTAACCGCTAAGACAGTGGGAGCTGTTTCACCAGCAAGAAAATGTGTTCCGGGCTTAAGATACAGGGCAAATAGTCCCGTACACTTCTGAAAAATAACATGCGGGTCCCTTAAAAATCAGGGCAGTAGATTATGCAATGCTTCAATGTCTCATTAGAATTCACATTCTAACAAAACCTACATGCACTGTACTCCTTAATTATTATATTTTTTACAAAGCAATACTTCTTTAGTTAAGTACATGTTCCACCTAAACCGCATACATTCTTGCATAACAGTGGAACTCTGACACAACTGAAGATAGAGTGCTAAGACTTCCGAACTTTTATGTTCCTGCACTAAGTGGTACAGCATCTTAAAACTGTGGAATGTATCTACGGTGCGACACCAATCACTCTTGTACAGTCGCTTTTTCACTCTGCATGGATCGCTACTCAGGTTTTCCAATTCAATATCTGAAGTCAGCAGTGCAGCATGAAAATAAAAGACAAATCTATTCACAGGGGACTTATGACCAGACTTAACCACGTTTTGCAAGTCCTCATACAGGGAATTCTCCACTGGAGTCAAAAGTTTAACATAAAGATGAATGATCTTCCACCTGGCTGAGGCCCTCATAGAGATCAGCTCTAATTCGAACTGAATTTCTGCAGTGGGCAGTGCATTTGGGTTGCCTAGGATTTTTCACCATATGAGCCCCTCCAACTTGTCCAGAAACAATTACCCATGTCTGCAAGGATTCCAAGCCATACGTCAATTTTAGTATCACTTTACCCTTGTAATATTTTAGAAGGGCTATAATGGAAAATCTGCAGTATTTATCCTTGATCTTCTGCATTTTAGTGATACGAACACGCAGCCTACAGAGTAGGTGATCCTTTATGATTTTCTTATTTGGAAATGTGATAACTGGAAACCCCAGGTAGGTTATATGATCCACTTCCTCAAGTTTATCTTGGCCCAGTTTCCATACAAAAGATTTTTCTGTATGTTTTCCGAAAATGAAAGTTTTTCATCTTGGAATCATTAATTATCAATCAATTCCCGTCTGCATACAATTCAAATGCTCGAATTAGGCGCTGAAAACCTACCAGAGACCTGCCGGGGAGATCATCAGCATAGGCTAACCAAATGAGCCTAATATGAGATAACATAGGGGGATAAAAAGCCTGGGGTTCTATACTTTCATCAATCTCCAATAGGTATAGGTTAAAGAGGCAGGGGGCAATAATGCATCCCTGCCTGAATCCCCTTTCAGTTCGTACCCTGCTTGTCCAGTTTTACCCTTATTCTTGTGTGTTCAAAAATGCCTCTTATAAAATGCAAAAGGCCCTGTGGAATCCCCCATTTGGAGAGCTTGAACCACAGAAGGCCCTTCTCAACAAGATCGAAAGCTGATTTTAGATAGAATGACGCTAGGAAGATGTGACTGCCATATAGTGTCCTGCAGGCACTTCAAAATCCCCCTTTTTTTTTTACTCTGCCAAGATATGCAGACCTTCAGATGGGACTGCAAGACAGATACACAAATCTTGCTGTCTGCATCCAAAATGGAGATCGGGCGATAATTTGTTGTTTCGATTTTGTGACCCCTTTTATAGATAGGAATCACATGGGCAAACCTCCAGAACGAGGGATAACAGCCTGTAGTAACTATAATGTTTAAATAGAAAGGAAAGGGTTATTGCCCACGTCGTAGGGTCTCCCTTCAAAAGCTGGTTACTCGGCTTATTAGGACCCGGTGCACATATATTACTTGAACGGAAGATAAGCTCTTGGATGAAATCCTGGTTAAGGTGCACTTCGAAGGCCTGTTCCAAGGAGGGAGGGCTGAACCTGGGGAACATCTGCAGGAGAATATAATTCTGTAAAATTAGTGACCGAGTCCTGCTCTGGAACTGCGTTTATCTGACACTCACTAGCATCCCTATTTAACACGTTTATTAAGGACCAGAAGCTCCCACAGTCAAGCTGTTTAACATATGTTCCACATCCCTTTGTACCAACCTGCTGGCCCTTTGCCACTTGCTCCAGTTTTTAAACTGCAATCTAATCGTTTTTATTGCAGATATCTGAGCTGCGTCTTTTAGGGCTAACCTGACCTTTTGAATGTTAACTCTCCTAATACACTTCCTCTCTGCAACAGAAGGATCAAAGGCATGATTGTGGTGTCTGGGTTTCGCTCTCGAAATAAGAGAAACTTCTCTTCCCCATCTGAGGGTCAACCAACCGATCAATAAATGATCCAAATTTGTCCACATTACAAGTGTACAATTTCCCTTCCCATGAGCCTTCCATGTTAAATCTGTTCAATCTGTCATGCCTCCAACCAATCTTGTTATCAGTGGGATTCTCGCTCACTTTTCCGTTGTAATCCCATGTTAAACACAGAAACCAGCATGTTGTGATCGCTCAAAACAGTAGGGGTGATAACAAAAAAGACACACATATTAAAAAGCATGGAATCAACAAACATATAATCAAGAGTTGAAACACGTCACCTTTATTCCCACGTCGGGCCGCAAGCCTCGTCACCCTTAAATGAACCATTTAACATAAGCAGCCGTAGGGCCATAAGGCAATGTGCCCACTCCCTGTAGATCCTCTTTTGGCAACCCCTTTTTGATGGGCAAATTCGTTTGATATCTTTTTCATTAACCTGAAGGCATGCAGAGTTCAAGTCCTCTGCAAATAGTATACTGCCACATTCCACAATACTCAACCAATCTGTGATCATAGTAGTTGGGAATTCAAGAAAAATGCTTAACTTGAGACTCCTGTGTGCTAATAGATGTTTACCAGCAGTATCTTTCTATAATAGGTACTGGAAGTCAATTTGACTTCAACTGCCAGACTTCCCTGGGGGCAATCATGTGTTGTAACAAAACAAATATAAGCACTTGATCTAAGCAATGTAATAAGAGCCCCAAAGGGCCTACCATAGACACCTTGTTTGGCTGTTTGACAGCCCGTTTTTTTGTTGTCAAAAACAGGACTTTCTAGCAACATTGTCACTTGAATATATATGATATAAAATCTCCTAAAATATTTGTCTAAAGCCAGGTTCCTCAAAAGATAGTTATGCCCCCTAGAATTACAACAGAGTGACATTAACTGCCCAGTAAGACTAAAGGCTCTCCTGTGGATGGTCATCCCTTGACCCATTATATAGGGCCCCCGTCAGCCATGACCAATCTGTGACTTTATCTGGGTTGGAATTCTCCAAAGTGGAGATATACACCTCTCTAGATTGCCCCAATACCATTGATTTAGGTAAGGACATTTTTTAAATCATTCTGCATTGCTACATGTGAGTCATTTATGCCATTGTAGTGGAACAATTTTTCTGAAGAATTATGAGGGGAGATGTTGGCCAAACCCAAATATTGTATTAATGGTACATATTCTTTTAAAACCAGGTCATATTGTCATGTTATATTGAGGAACCTTGGGAGTTCCTTCCCACCCCCAATCAAAGGGCCCTGCAATACTCGCTTACGTTTTTTAGCACTGGCCTTACTGAAGACTCATATGGCCTGATTCACAGAGCGTTTTCCTATGGGATTGCGCCATTACAAAACACTTCTGTGAATCAGGCCCATAGAGTCACACAAATCTCGCCCCCTGTGCCCACAGAGTTCCAAGAACCAGGCAAGTGTATTGGAAATATATTTGTATTTATTTGAATGATAAACAATGGCGATGACACTAAAACGACACATGCCACCTTCTTTGTGGTACACAATTAAACTTCTTATTACACAAATAAAACACACAAGTTGGTTGGGAAAAACACAAATTACAATACTTCACTTTATACAGATTTCACTTAAAAAAATTATCAAACTTGTCAATGAACATAATCAATTTACTTCTATAGTGGTGTGAAACTTTGATTTTCCTGAACAATTAAAAGGCTAGCAGTTTGGTTTATGGATTGGTACAAATACATTACATGCAGCAATTATGACTTCACCCACGCTTTTTGTTTAAAACAAACACAGGGTGGTTTAGCGGTTTGTTTCAGACCCCCATAACTGAAAGGCCTGTTTTGGAGGAGTTGGACAGTATAAATGGGGATAATGCGAGAATTTTGGATTTCAGGACCCCCTCCCCTTAAAGTCCTGTGTTAGGGAAAATTGGAACCATATGATTACCCAAATATATTACAGGCTATAGTTTTAAGCACACACTGGGAATGTGCTTTGATAATTTCGAATTTTTAGAAAATTCACCAACTACTGCCAAGGGGAATTAATTAAATTAATATTTGTAGTTAAATAGGCTAAGGATCTACACAGTTTTGCTCCCTTCCCGCCCACTCTGAGAGGAAAGGATTTAAGGCAAGCAGATTCACCTCATCTATGGTTTCAATTAACCAACTTCTACTCACATTGAAAACCTCTGTTTAAAGTTCAGGAAAGCCAGCTGCATTTCAGGACTCTCTTGGAGGACAGGCCAGGGGTCTGGTCACTCCGCTCTCAAGGATGGTCCCCAGATCTTCACCATAGGGCACAGTGCGATTTTAGGCCTCCCCAGCAATAGACAGCTCCACCTAGATTCAAACCCAGCAATTTCTTCTGGTGTTTCCTTTTGGCTGCCGGATGGTAATTTTCAGCAGCTCTGTCATTTCCTCATAGTGCATCCAATTTATATACCAGTAATGACACCATCAAGATTTCAAAACTGGCTATGCCTGCAAGAATTCTCACAACCAGGATTGGACAGTTACCCTTCTCTCACCCCCAAGTCCAGCCTCTCTAAGGATTGGTTTAGGAGTCTGTAGCAGACATATGGCAACTCACATTTGAAATCCCCTCTTGTTTTCAAGTCAACTTTTTTGCCAAAGATTAGTTATGCAGAAAAACTTCAGAAATGTATACTAACTGCCAAAATATATATGTTTTCCATTTCAGCTAATCATGGTGAATTAAATAAAATGACAGCCAGGTCTGCACCATTTTGCATGGGCATTTGGCAATTTTCAGCTGTTTTCACAAAAAGCATAATAGTTATGCATAGGAGTGAAGTGGAGTACACTAGGAAAGCCACATCACTGCACTGATCATGGGGTTTATACAGTGTTTATCCTGCTGCCAGTTGTTAGGTTCTTAGGGGACAGTGCTCTTCTGTCCCATTTTGTAATAGGAAAAATGGTTGGCAAGAATCACATACCCTCAGGCGCTGGATATCGGATATTGTGACCAATTGAGTTGCGTGTATGTAGCAAGAAAATCAAAAGTCTTGTCACTTTGGTTGGATTCAAGTGATTGTTTATTAGCATACAAAGTGCTGACACGTGTTTCGACCGCAAAAGGGTCTTTGTCATGGCGGGTATTATAAGGTTAAGAGCCTTAGTGCTCGTTGGGAAGGTACAGTCTTGTAGTTCCATTGAATAACAAGAAAGAAGTCCAGCAAGGCCTCTGCAATCAAAGTGAGCGGTCACAGTGATCTTTTGAAAGATCACGGTCACTTGAATCCAACTGACAAAACCTTTCATTTTCTTAATACATACACGCAACTCAGTTGGTCACAATAACCGATATCCAGCGCCTGAGTGTACGTGGTTCTTACCAACCATTTTTCATAATAGTTATACATATGCAACTTACTCCCCACATTCTTATTCTTACCCTCCATCAGTTTGCCAACTCTCAAATTCAGAAAATGTTCATAGCAGCCTTGAACACCTTTTACAATTCCGTCAGTCACAGGTGGATGAATTTTATTTCAACAAACTTGCCTGGAAATTATCTAAAAAAATGAAACATACATGTAAACAGTGTGACTTGTGGTTTCTGGGTAAATGCAACAATTGTGATCATCCATGTAAACTAAGGGAATCTTCATATGTTCAAATATGAGCTTTCCTTTCTCCAGGCCATTTGCCGCTCTTAGCCAGCCTGTGACCAGAGTTTTTTCTTTTATGAGCCTCTTTGTTGTTTGAATTCAGAGTTCAGCCTTGATTGCAGCCCTGTTTTTCATACTCCCCCCTACATTCCACTCATGCACCAGCTACAACATGTGGCCTGCACAGAACTACCCTCAGAGACAGCAGGTCTAGGGAAACTTGGTTTTCTACACCCTTCGGGCAGGCCTCCTTTTATTGTAGTTGTAAATATTTGGGATGCAATTTTGCCCTGAGACCCTCTATTTGTCCTTGGCTTAAAGGAACTTACATATTGCATTTTCTATCATCAGCCTTGATTCTTTGACATACAGCGTGTTTTACTGATCAGGCTTTACTTTGCTTTTGCACTGAAAATACAGTGCTGTTTCTTTCAGTCATTAAACAAATAGCCTTTTAATTAGCTGCTGTTTGTTTTTCTGCTAACAAGTGGGTCTGAATTGTCACAGTGCACCACCTTGTGATGGTTGGCAGTTTAAGTGACAATGCTGCATTTATTTCTCAGCGATGTGATGTGCTTTTCCAATCTGCATTTTGATTACATTTTTGTTTTAGCTTTCTATGGATTTCAACTGCAGAAAGACACCCACATAGTCTGCATGCAGGTTTCTGAATGCTGGCAGGTAATTTCCGCAGTCGGCCCTTTAGTTCCGTTGGTTTGAGGCCTTTGATTACACCCCACAGTTTACAAGTCTGGATTCGAAACCCAAGACTACATCAGTACGGTGCTCCTTAATAAACTCCACAATGACAATGTCTTTAAATGAAAGAGCATAGAGTGAAGCCACTGCACCAAAGTGGGCAACAAAAAGGACCTATTTAGGACAACCCACTCATGGGAGGCCCTTGTGTACTCACCTAACACCTTAAAAAGGCCCAAGGTCTCATAAGAAGCTGGCCCAGCAGGCAATGGATTTGAGCTATAGGGACATTGTTTGTGTTGTACCGCTATGGTCCTGCAGGCTGTGCCTCGTAGAGATGAGTATAAATGTGTCTTGGCCTAAGTAGGAAGCCTGAGTGGAAACCCTGTTTGTCTTTACTCCATGGTGTAGTCCCGCTGATAGCAGGTTTGTTGAAAATTCCCACTGGCGGGCAAATGTACAAAAGCCCATCCCCGGGTAATCTGCATATGTGTGAGCGACAGCTTGTCCTTGCATTTTGTAACAATGTGTTCTTACAGGCTGTCAACTGTAGAAATGAGTATACAGGTTTCTTTCCATCCGAAGTAAGTGTGTCTATATATATTCAATGAAACAACTTTGTTAAAGGGAAGTTATGGTTACAAGTAAAACCCCAAACCCCCAGAAATACGCCAGTTATGGTAAGCTAAGTAACCATAACTTACACCACCACAGTGCGCTGCTAAGACTAACACCCAGGACATGGGTGTTGTCATCTTTCATGTCCTGGGTGTTAGTCGTAGCAGTGTACGGTGGTGGCGCGAGTCATGGTTGCTTTGCTTACCATAACTGGTGAATTTCTGGGGTTTTTCGGTTTTACTTTGCTTGTTTGTTTGTTTGTTTATTTATTTGTATAGCGCTCCAGAACAGGGGTATGTGGGCGCTCAAGCATATGGTTACAGGCATAGGTGAAATACATTGGATTAGACTTGTAACCATAACGTCCCTTTAGCAATGTTTTTTCATTGGATTGCATAGGTTTTTATTAGTGCAACCTAACCATATTGTCCCTTTAACAAAGTTGTTTCAATGAATTTCATGGGTTTTTACCAGTGCATGCTAATTTCCTACAACTTACTAATACCATACTTAGCCCAAGATAGCAACATTGTTATCCAATTTACAATGTTTCACCTTACAACTCTGCCATTCCCCACCTTCTAGCATTATTTTTAACACTTCTATACACTTTTCCCACTGTTTTTTGTGTTAATCGACATTCGCGAATGTCTGACGTCATTGCAGACTTTCTGGACAGTGTCACGTGACCACGCACTCACGCACGGCATGATGACTTGTCCGCAAAAGGGTCTGTGCTTCACGAACACTTCGGAACTGCATTTTTCAGCTCATTTAGGAACTTTGAAGCTCAAAAGTTACCCTTGCACAGCTCCTACACCTATTCTTACTCATTATCCATTAGCAAACTAGCACACAGCACATACTTGGAAGAGTATTAGAAAAGCTGCTATTTATCTTAAAAATGGCATCAGCTATTGCCATCCCTCCTCCCCAAGAGCCACCACCATCACCAGCTGGAAGTATTTCAAAAGACAATAAAGAGGACCAAGAAGATTAGGTAGAGGAATTGCCTACTTCTAGCACCAGTGAAAATCATGGATGTGGCAATGCTTTACCACTGTTGGGAATGTACCAAAGGCTAAAGCTACCAAAGTGAAATGCACTGAGTGCAACATTGTACTCAGTCGCGACTACCTGGACAGTATCTTACGGGACCACCTTCATGCGCCGCCACACCAAACCCAACCACTGCAATGCTCTCAGAAAGGTTGTTCCTTTCTTACCAAGTAGTAGGCTGTTCCACCTCATCTTCCTCAACCAATACTGTAAACACACAGCCTACTTCTGTGGGACACAAAATCCCACCAGCTACCTTAAAAGCGATAAAAAAGGCTGTTGATCCATATCTTTCGAAGACAGCAGTACTCTGCATATACTGCAACACACCACTCTGCAGGGAGGAGCAATTTTGAAGTGCTTTTGAAGCTGTAATCAAGGAGCATGAGAAACACTGCCCCCTACCTTAGATGTAACACACAAGCAACATCTTCTGCTGTTCACCTGCCCCTCCATATGTGTGATTGGTGCTGCTTCCCTCATTTCCCACCCCACCTTACTTTCTGACCTCTGCTGGAGAAAAGAAAACACACAAAATAGCTTCCATTAGGAACCACCTTTCACAGTTAAAAAATAGAACGAGAAAAATAATCTTATGGACTCCATCTACTTGGTTTGGGTCTATTTGACCTAAAACATTTGACCTAATCACATTTGATTGAATTTATTTGACCTTTTTTTGGTCAAAATGCAGAGGGAGACCCCCAACACCTCCCCCACTTCCCCTCAACCTGATCTACCCTTGCCCACCCCCATATATATATTTAATTAAATTTGACTGAAAAAAGGTCAAAATGTTTTAGGTCAATTATTCTAATACCATCTACTATACATTTCTCAGTAAAGTAGTTAGACTCAATAAGATTCTCTAACAATTCCATTTGCATTTTGTTTTATGCTAATGGTAATAATGGACAATTGTATACTAGATTATATACTAAATGTTCGGTCCCAAAAAATGTCTCTAGCACACAATAAGGACCATAAACAATGGACCTTTATAACTATCCGCTGTCTTCACAGTCCCCTTTCCAGGCCATGGATCATTTAAAGACCTGGATGGCAGGTGCACACCTTCACACAGGGCAGCCCTTATACCCTTCTTTATTGTATATTTGTAACACTTTCTCAATGCCTGCTTTCATACCGTCCTACATCGATCCACAAATCAGTTCCAAAAACAGTGTATATAACCCTATGACCATATTAAGCTTTCACACACCAACTGCCACTTAACAATCTTCTACAAATCTTTTCTATCTGCATTTCCCTTACTTACACACAAGAATTGTACACAGTGCTCCTGTAAATGCACATATGCATTGTGCAGTGAGAGTATTGCATAAATAGAAGGGGCAGTATGGATGGGCATGTGCTCATGAGAACCCAGGAGGGAAATACCAAGGATGTCAAGGTGGGACGCCACTGGCTAACTACTGGAGCAGAGGAGTCCCTTTAACAAAGATTTTTCTGTCAATTTCATAGGTTTTTATAAGTGCAAATGTTTCATGGTGTTACTTCACGGTATATACGTTATTAATAATTCCCCATTTCATATATATGAAAGAACTATAGACCTCCTTTAAGAAACATATTTTTTGCAACACATATTTATGCCTGTCGTTATAAGCAGCGCATGCTTGGGTTGCAAATCCTCGTTCAATAGCCTACAGCATAAGGCTCAACCATGACCCCAGCCCAACCAAACCACCCCTATTATTCACTGCACCTACCCTGCATCCTAGCTCAGCGGCCACTATACCCTAATAATCAGGGATGTCATTTCACCAAAATGCCAGGGGTAGCGGAAGTGACATCACATGACCCTTGACCCCCTGATGACATCACAGAAAGTGATGTCACTTGACCCCACCCCAGAGTGATATCGCAGGAAGTGATGGAACATGACCTTTCACCCATTGACAAAACAGGAAGTGGCATCACATAGCATTGTACACTTCGAAATATATGGTTACGATATCACTATAATGTGATGTACATTTCATACAAGAATGGATCGCCATATGTATCGTTAAGATCAGTGTTTATAGGCCCATATTACCAAATTACTGTGAATGCAAGCAGACGTCCATGACCAAATAACAATGTGTTATTATAGAGCACTTACGCTTAAGCGCTTTATATAGAAAAAATATACACCCAATATCACCCAACCTGTGTTGGTACTCATTTATCGACCTCAGAAGGATGAAAGACTGAGTTGAGGCGTTTAAGAACAGACTAAATAAGTGACTCACCCCCTGAAGTGTGCCTGAAATAAACCTTTAATGAGTCTAGCAATTATTGTATAGAATTCCAGAAAGACACATTATTTGGTATTCCTATTCTTTCTTATTTAGGATCAGTGCTGAAAGTGTTAGACTTGTGGCACTCATGTTCTTATTTTTTTTCTTTTTTAAGGGGCCTGAACAAGAAAGCCAGCCACTCCAGAAGTAAAGAGCCACATTGTGCTGCCCACCTCCCAGGAGCTAGCATTAAAAAAAATCTAAAAAAAATATAAATGATTTTTTGTTTTTTTTTGTTTTTTTAGAGGTTGCAAGGGAGACCTCAGAGGTCGCAGTTGCAACCTCTGGCGACCCCCAAATGACGTCCCTGCTAATAATGTAACCAATGGCCAGTGATAATGGCTTGCAGCCATGGCCAGTCTCCAAATCCATATAGCATGGGCTTCAGCCATGCCGAATTCCCCAATAAGCAAATCAGAGTACACATTTGCATTTGCCGAGGACCAGGCCCACTATCCAGACACTAAATATATATCACTAGTTTTTCTACTTTCATTCTTACAACACAAATATTTCCCAAAACATACTTTCAGGTCTTTGCTAATGCTCATCTCGCAAGTATGTTGTGATCTAGTCCACCACTTCAGACTGTAACCGCAAGCAGAATATTTTTTCCCATTCAAACCAACAAGCAAATTGCTGTACACATTTCTCCTTGCTGACGGCCAGGCCCATTGCCCAGACACCAGCTTTATCACTGTGTTGTGTACTTGCGTTTTCACACTTTGAAAAAAATAAAACAATAAACATAGGACATATTTGCAAAACCATGCTTTGAAGTTCTTGCTGACCCTCCTTGTGCATATTTGATGCAATACCATGCAGCACTTCAACCTGTACCCATGAGCAGATTTGTTTTGCCAATTCAAACCTATCCCAATTTCGAAAAACTTTACAACATAGCTGGTCCCTGGTGGCCATGCCCACTTTAACCCCATTGTTGGCCCCTCGTGATCATCACCAGTAGCCAGATTGTCTGGGTCATGGCTATGCCATCACCCGCACAATCTGCACTGCCCATTGCCACAGGCTACACCTCAGTCACCAAAGGTATACCACTATTATTTGTTCCTACATTATGACACTTTTCAAAAAATAAGACACAGACACATTTGCAAAACCATGCTTTCAGGTCCTTGCCGATGCCCCTTACACAAGTTTGCTGCAAATCCACCCACTTAACAAAATCCATTCAGACTTTGCACAACCATTCAAGGTTGGGTCTGTAATCCTTCCTTCTGAAAACTTTGTCCCCATTCGTCAAACGGCAACAAAAGTTATAAGCCATCTAAAAATGTTGAGACCGTCCCCCTCTAATTTCGCCCCCTCTTTACAAAATCCCACAAAACTTAGCAAAAACAATCGTATCTAGGTCTAAAAAAATCGGTTTGCAAACCTTTGTACAGATTTGTCAAATGGCACCTCATGTATAAGGCTTTAAAATATATATTTTGGGACCCTCCTCTAATTCTGTTCCCTCTTGACAACACAGCACCACACTTTGCAGAACCATTCAGTGACAGGTCTAGAATGGGATTCCGCACTTTCATGCAGTTTCATAGAGTGGCGCCAAAGTTATAAGCCATCCAAAAACTGCTTTTCACCAACCCTGTAATGCAGAAATAGGCCAGCCCCATTACAGCATCAAATTGTGATGTTGTGGTCGATAACCTGTGCAGAGAAAGGCACATACATCTTTTTTTAATAAACCATCAGCCAACATTTGATCGGAAATTATCAGTGTTTCGGCAGATGTCCCTCGTTGATAGTAATTTTTTCCAGTTTATGGGGTAAATGGGCCATCAAACCAATGCACCATTAATCATTTTATGTAGAGCTTTATAAGCTTTATAAGCAAGCAGGTAGGGATTGCTGGGGAAATATAATATTGTATTGGCCAAAGGAACTGATGCAAATCCATAGCTATATTACCTGAGGAGTACATCCACAAAAATGTGATTGAAACTAAACATAATCAAATCCAAAGGGAAGCGATTTCAGTTCCATGACCAGTCATTGTCAGATCCCATGCATGGGGCTGGGATTCATGAATATTTACAATTCTATTAATTGCTAGTTGATCTAGTTATTCAATATGAATGTATGATGTGTAGCACCATGATGAGGAAGTGTGTGTTCATTTTTATGATTGGCTTTAAAGTAGTTGAAGTAGATTATTTTCTTATCAAATTGAATTTGGTGTATAAATGGCTTCAATAGATCCTTTAAAACCAACTTTAAAGAACACAATAAACATATTAAAAGTGAATCTTGTGAAGTAGACTTTTAGTTGCCACGGGGGAAAGAGAAACACACTTGAGTAATCGACGTCCAATGAGCAGAATTGTCAAGGATGCCAGTATTTTATATTTCTCATTGTCCCCTGAATGTATACGAAGGGCAAAGCAGTACTGCACCACTAGTGGGGAGATGGTGCTGTGAAAAGCCTGTGCAAATATGAATGCCTGGCATGAGCACAACAGCCCAAAAGGTTATCCAGCAATGGTGTTAATCTCTGCCTTGGGCTCTAGCACTCTCAGTGGTAAATGGCACTGGAACAGTAATCATGTTGGCGCTATTCAGCATAAAGTCCCATTGTATGTAATGGAAAGGCCTGCTGCAGGCGCAGGTTTGCCCATGTGGGTGGGCTGAGCTAATTGTACAGGTCTTGCATGGTGTTGAAAAAGCCATGCACCTCAAAGCCAGGGGAATGTTTTAGGGAGCTCATTGTCTACGTAACTGACTAAATGGATTTTCCTGACCTTTCTAAATGAAACTCATTGTGTATAGCCCTATAAAATCCTCAAGGATTGTGAGGTCGGATGACACGTTTTGGAGACGGGGATACTCTGCCAATTTCCCTGTCGATTTCTGAACAGCTCTATGGAAATAGAAGCTGACTCTGCCTGGGTTGATTGGTCAATGTAATGCAGTGTTTCCACAGGATACATGCTTTATGAAGTAACGTTGCCATCAAAAGCAATGTGTTTCATCCTGACAGACTTCTACACAGCTGACTAACCAGTAAAGATAAAGGACATATCACATTATGCTCACCAAAGCCACCATTTCAAGTCATTTCTAACTTCAGTAGAAATAAAAGTCAAGTAAAGTGAAAGGTTTGGAAAAAGTCTCTCACATAGATAAATATCTAAAATACAGAAATGTGTTATACAATAGTAAGAGGTCAAGTTAGTCTCTAATGAGATTTTTCTTTCAATTGCCAAAGGGAATAGTAAAGTGATACATAAGTGATTCTACGTGATATGTCTAATGTTTGGCTTGTCGAATGAGTTCAGTCATTGGGCATATCAGGTCATTTGAATATTTGCAAAATTCCTGTCACTGAATTAGAATGAATACATCTCCCAATCTACTTCACTGCTGAAGATATCGCATCACGGGCACTTATGTTAAAATATACTTTTTCGTAGGCAATAACATTTTAAGTTGAGATCAAATAGCTTGTTGTTTTGATGCATTAGGTAATGTTCTCATTAAAAAATAAAAGTATTACTGATATGTTTAGTTGAGGAAAAACTCTGGTGACTACTTTGAATACGTGGGGCTCCGCGAAAGCTTTGATAGAAGGGCTTCTAAGGTACACTTCTAATCGAGTGATACTGTTTTTCCGCCTGACATTTCTTAGAATGGAATATGACCTAGATGTGGGCAACATTTCATCACACCTGAAGGGTAAGGAATTGCAGGAAGAGAACCCATGGGATTTAGGAATACCACTAGCAGGCCGGGGAGAACGGTCACCAGTGACACTTTGAGATCAGTGGGTGAGGAGTTTGACAGTGACTGGAACAGGCTTGTGGGTTTTCTGACGGCGACACCAAGTAAAATAACCCTGTAGTTACAGTATCTTATCGAGGAACACGAGCCACTATTTTAGTAAGGGTGGCTCGCTAGCTTTACTTGCAGATGTGGACATTTTCATGATCCATCAAAGCTGGTTGGTCACTGATGGATATCAAATATTTCAAAATTCTGCTGTTAAAGGGCCGAAAGGACGTCCATATGGAGGCCTCATGATTGGAGTGTGCAATTCCCTTGAGGCTGCCCAGATCGACATTCCTCCTCAAGAGAAGAACGTTCTAGCCATTGAAGTGTGTTTGATTGATTACTATGAAAAAAAGGCTACTTGTCGTAAATGCACACTATGACAAATCAACTTCCGGGGCAACATTGGACAGGGATGAATATCGGTTTCTGAACCATCAATCAGACACACACCTCTAGTACACCAGAAGCGATCCCAGCAGATTGAAAACACAAGTAAATTATAAACCTCCTTGTCCTATTTTGGTAACGCGGACGTAACAGCAGGCTTATCTTTGAAAGGTCGTGGATGGTTGGTTAGTTGCAACACAGCGAAAATACAATTATTGCCCAATAATAAAAGGGATTGTCCAGTCAAGGTTGTATAAAAATATCTACTTTATTATTATTACAACAGAGAGTTCTAGCACACTAAAAAATACAGCCAACCCTTTAAAGGAACACAGAGAGCAGAGAGTTTCACGAAGGAAAGGGATGCACTCTGAGTACTGACTGGAGGGTAGTCGGTAAAGCAATCAGTCTTAATTGTTCAAGGTTATTTGATTTCAGCACCATGGGAGCAAGGGGTCGTAAATGTCACTAGGGGCCTTCGGAGAAGGACCGGGGGACATAACCACAATGTACTTTGTGCTTGAGATGATCTTGATGCTCGACAGCATTGAGTCGGTTCAAGGACGCTTTGCAGCTCCTGCAACAGAGTTCATGATGGGAGACAGCTTCGGGCATTAGGCGACAGGCAATTCGGCAAGCGAGGCTGGATGGACGGCTGCAGGCTGGCCTACACAGTGACTCAGGGTCAAGAATGGTTGTCTGCATGCTGGTTGGCAGATCTGAAACGCTGGTTGAGGTGTCTCGGACGACTTTAGTGACTGCAGTGTGACAATAGTCAGTGGTGTAGTTCGAGAGCTTGACTGCCTCAAAACTATCCTTAAAAGATGGATGCTGGTTGATACTTGTTGTGGCACTCCTCCGAGCTTCTTCGCAGGGCTAGTGTAGTCTTTTAAGGCAGACGACGAGTGTTTGCAGGTAACGGTCTTGTCCGTTGTTCAGAGACTCTCTGGCACTTCCCACCTAGGAAGCATGCTGGCAGAACCTAGCAGGGTATGCTCTGTGCTGGCTGGGTACCGGTTCTGGAGCTGCTGGGTGGGTCCTCTGAGTCCGGTTTCTACCTCTGTTCTATGGGAGATGTTTAGGCAAGGGATATTGCTTCCCTCTTGGAAATCCTGACCTTCCTTCACTGGCGGAAGCTGTAAGGCAGACTGTACCTTCAGCCAGGGTCCAAACTCTTTTCAAAGTCGTCGGATGATCTGCTAAGTGAGGGTCTCAGCCCTCTTTTAAAGCCAAATGTGCCCCAGTGATTGGTGCAGGCTAAGCCTACTTTAATTAACCAATCTTGGGTCCCCACCAACAATCTTCTGTTATGTGTGAGGTCATAACCATAGTGATTTGCAACAGGTAAGGGGTGAGAACATGTAATACTAAGTTCCTCCCATCTTCCTGTCTATTGTGGATCAAAGTGTCTCTCTGTTTAATTGAGCTCTCTGTGACTCTTAATCAAGGCACAGGTCTACCTTGATGTTTGTCGTGAGAAGAGACTTCCTGCCTCCCTAAAATCACATAATTCTTCCCTCTGAAAGGGGGTCACCCTGCTAGGGTAGCCTACTGTAAGCAGGTGTGCCAGACATGATATTCACTGACCTTCATACAGAGGGGTGGGAGCTAGCTTCAAGTTGTCAGATTGCATATCAAACATGTGTTGGGGTTTCCTGCCTTGACTCTCATCAGTATGCGCTGCTATCACACAGAACTGAAATAGGCAGGGCGGATCCATAGAGCCTTTTAGAGCCTGCCAGAGGCAGGTGTTGCATTCCCCTTTCTTGAGATGCTTTGATGTACCTGTGGCTGTCACATTCTAGCTAAATGTGACAGGGAGGACTGCACCTGTAGGCTGTGTCCCCCCGGAGTACACTTGACTATGTGTTTGTTGTGCAGTGAGCATAGGAAAATGTGTGCAGATTAGCCCAACACATTTTCTGAGGTTGATCTCTCATCATTATATTTTTTACAACATTTTTAAAAAGCCCAGCCGAGCGCACCCTCCCTGTGCAGATGGTCGAATTCCTCACACATACACTCCTCTGGGTGGCCACTGTCCTAAGGGTATCCAGAAGACATTGCTGTAAGTCTTGATTGATCATCAAACTGCAAACTGCAACTTTGTCCTATTGGGTGGAGAACTAAACGCTCACGGCATAGGTCTAGAAAATGCAACCAGATTAAAGCTGCTAGCTTAATGATGCAATCAAAGAGTAACAAACAGGGACAGGTATAGTCCGGCCTAATATATGACTGTGAAATTATATTGTTGAATGGGAGGACATGTGGTGATTATATTCCAGGCGGTTATACTGGTCTGGTAGTAGCAGTCGGGCCACCTTGGACTACATCTTTTGCAATAACAAAGTGTTACCAGAAATTAGTAAAATGGAGGTGGTTGCTAATGGTTTGTTTCAGTGATCATGCAATACTGAAACCGGGACTCGTCATGGATAGGAATGACACTAATAACTGCATGGCAGGAGATGTCGATATAAACACTGCGTTGAATAGGGTGAGTTGGACTGCTAATAACTTGAGTGCCTTTTGCTACCACAGGGAAGGTAGATCTTGTATGGAGGATTCAACCCCATATGGCAGCAAACAAGATTGTAACTTGGATTAAAACCCCAAACTGCCTGTATAGCATTGCGGAGTGGAGTGCACTGCCTAAAACAAGGGAATTGTTTTGATAAGGAGATTTGTGATGCAAATCGTATAGTCAGGACATAATTGCACCATCTAGTGATGTCTCCATAATAAAAGTTGAATGTGTGAAAAAACTAACGAAAGAACACTTGCGTTGGGTGAAGAGGTGGAGGTACTCAGAAAAGAATGCACAATGGCAGGCCATGTGAAGGCACTTGGCGGTATTAATATAAGCCACAAGTGGAAATTGGTTAAGAACCATAAAAACCTCAAAGCAGAATGGATAACAAACTCCATTAGTGAGAAGACTTGGTCGGACTATATAAAATCGACCTAGTTGGGGTCAGTGGAGGGGGAAATGGGGCAATCACAGCGAGGAGTGAGGTATTTTTACCTGGATTTTGACTACGAATCCACTGCTGTAGCTATAGGCAGACTGAAAAATTCAAAGGCCCCAGGCTTCACAGCCGTTGTCCTGAAGAAGGACATAGACACATGAACAGCCATACTAGACCTTCTGTTCAGGAAAGTGTGTGCAGGAGGTAATCTTCCTGTCTCGTGTAAACAGGTAATTCTGAATCCTGTGTATAAAAAGAACTCCCGACTTGACCCAAGGAACTATCGACTTCTTCCAATTTTAGATGTTCCTGGGAAGCTATTGGTGGCTATGGAATTTAAAGAGTTGAACAACTGAGCCACGGGACCTAACATTTTGAGCATGTTTCAGACCTTGATTCAGAGCCGGATCGGTGATTACGCACAACATCTTGGCCCTTAATTTACTGATCAAATCAGCCTGTAGAAAGAACAACCCTCTCCTTATTTTAGGGTTGCTTTCAATTAGACGGCTGCTTGTTCCCACCACCCTATTAAATCTAATAGTGCAGTTCCACAAAGAGACTAGTGTCTGTGTAAGGTTGAGCTGCATGTACTGCGAATATACCTACAACTAGTATCCTCAAGCAGGGCTGGGTCCTTGCATCCCTGTTGTTCAACCTTTGTTTGGCCGACTTGCGGGATACTCTAACTACCGTAAGAGCTTGCCCCTAAAAATTGGTAGCAGGCATGTGTCATGGCTATCTCATTCCAATGACATTGTCCTGGCGGACCTATACCCAGGAGAACGGGTTTACCCTAAACCTGGAAAGAACATATATGTACTTTGGGAGGGGGGGGAGTGTAGGTTTTGAAAAAAGGCCATTTCAATCGAGCCAATTGAACGAATGGATAGTTACTGTTGCTTCGGGATCTTAATCAGTGCTTCTAAAACATATGACGATCTACTGGCACGAAAAAAGGTAAGAGCCTTGATGCTAGCAAATATGACTAGAAAGATTGCACGTGAAGCAACAGGTTACAGCATGAAGGGCACATTGACAGTCTATAAGCAATGCTATTGGCCTGCGGTCCTCTGTGGGCTAGATGCCTTATTGTTCAACATCAGGTAGTTGAGCAGGCTGACTGCACTGGAGGTTATGTTGTGGAACAGAATGGTGGGTCTTCCTGCTAGTGTACCCATGGCAATGGTGAGGTTAGAACTGGGCTTGATGTCATTGGCTGGCCAATTCACCAGTAGGCAGGGGATTCTGTTCCTGAAAATGATGAAAGAACCCTCGTGCCCGTTGCTTGTACATCTGGGCTGTTTGGTAAAAAGCCCGTCCATCCCGTTGGTAATAGCCTATAAAGCAGCATTTGAAGACATTTTTGAAAGAATTGTCTGGCAACCCGATTGGTCTAATGATTTCTGGACCATAAGGCAACAGTCTGTTAGAAAAATAAAGTTATGTGACTGGTGCGGGACCCATGAGCACTTGGCAACTGTGAACACATATCTCGAGGTGCCGGGCTAGTCCATAACCCGAATAGGAGGTAATATTATTTGGAAGTATGCCCCTCGAGAGAATGAAAGCGGTTCATATTACTGTTCAGGCTCGGCCAACTACCCACACTGTTGTTGCGAAAAGGTCCCAGCATGGGAATACTGCGTGAGAACAGATTATGCAGAATGTGCAAGTCTAACAACTTTGAAACCAACAGGCATATATTAACGTCCTGTGCAGTTCTGGGTAATGTCTACATCTGCCACTTGGGGCACCTTGTTCATAACTATGAGAGCATCAAATCAAGTTAATTCTGGAAGTGCTGTTTGAGTAACAGCAGCAGGGCCATAACAATGACCCTGGGCCTCATTACGGATCCGGCGGTAGCCGTGCTGGTAAAACTGGCAGGTTGCCGCCGGACTCGTAATGAATTACCGGCGCCTGACTTCCCGGTGCCACCAGGCTATTCCAAGTCCGGTGGCTGGGAAGTCAGGCGTCAGTCATTTTGTTAGTAACCATTCCCATGGAGTCCTATAGGACTCCATGGGAAGGCGGACACAGGAGCACCGGCACCGTTAACAACGGTGCCGGTGCTCCTGTGAGAACTCTGCGAGCGGGTGCAATCCCTCCCGGCAGGTCTGACCCTGGGAGGCGGGCTGGCACCCGCCCGCAGAGTTGTACTGTGCCGGTCCGGTAACAACAGTGCCCGTAGGGTTACCGGCACCGTTGTTACTGACCCGGCACAGTTATAATGAGGCCCACTGTTTAGAGTATGGAAGTTAATACTTAGTAGAATGAACAATATGGAAGAGCAGGAGGAGGTTTGGGTTACTGTGAGTTATTGCATGCATTTAATGTTTGCCTGATTTCATGAGAGTTGCTTTGTCGTTCTGGTTTCCCAATTTTTCATGAATATGGTGTATTTTATTTTTTTATTATTTTAGATGGTGTATTTTAATCCAATCAAAGTTTGTTGATATCGTGTATTGTGATCATTTTAAAATGTGAAAAGCTCGATGATCTGGAACACATTAAATAAATATTTTTTAAGAAAGGTGTGTGGCGGAAAGGACTATTGGAGTGTATTTGCATGGATAGTGTACAGGTTGTGGACATTTTCACGTAGGAACCCAACTGAAACTGAAAACACCAGATTGTGTACAGCGCTTGACACAAGACTTCAGTCACTTCCAAGAGATGTTATAATATAACCCGATTGAACGTTTCCCAATGTATCGACCTCCGGGGAATAATGGACCCATATCCGTCCCGCAGATGATATATTGTTAATTGCAGTCGGATCACATGTCCTAGGCGAACGCTTTATCGGTGAGCTATCTACCCAGGGGCCAATAGTACAGCAGCTGGGTGTGTATTACTTGGCCTTTGCCATGTCACAATTTACACTGTGATACATGATAATCGTCATAGATAGCTTATATTACACTCGGTGCAAGAAATACAGCTCTCTATATTGAGCAGGACTTTAAAAAATGTAGAAATGTTTCATAGCCGGTTCATATACTGCTCTCGTGCCCGCCGAATGCTAAATACTGCTAATGGCAGCAAATTATAGTGTGTTTTATTCCCAGGAAGACACTGCCCCAACACTTCATGTTCCAAGGGCTCCCTACACGCCCCCTTCGTATAATTAAGCGGCCTTGGATGGGGAGGTGTCATTGGCTGCTGCCAAAGCCAGCATTGTCCTCCCTCCCAAACCTCATCGCCTGGGCTGGGAGCTCCCAACGTGTGCCAGATCCATGGGCTTCTGTCTAGGTACAACATGTCACTTCAGAAGGACACGATGGAAACGATTCCAAATAAATGAGGCGGCGTTTCTGGGATCTCGCAACACAAAAGGAGCACGTGATACCCCTGCAATGATGTCTGCAGGCCTTGTGTGCCCCGGAGAGGGAGAGAGCAATGCTGGTGACAGGGGGAATTAGCCATTGCATGAAGCTCATTATGAGACTAATGGGCGCAGCGTGAGACAATACAATCAAACCCTTGGCATCTGACTGGATGTACATTCCCGTGTGACCTGGTTTCTAGTCACCACCCTGTTCTGGCGGAGACTGCTTGGCTCCAAAAAAATATTTCCAACGGCTTCGTTTATTGTAATTTAGCAGCGAGGTTTAAACATTAAGTTGTGATTGGATGTTGAAGGACACATCGGCACCTCTCTTGTTACCTAAAAGGATCAAACACTTCCTTTCTCCCCAGTCTTTATTTGCGGGCACAAGCCCCTGAGTGCTGAGTGGTGCCACATATTGATATTTTCATGGTAGTTGTGTAAACATAAATCTTGCCATAGATGTAAGAGGCTAATCCTATAATATTCCTGATGGGCAATCACTGCTGATCTCTCATCCTATGAAATTCCCAGTGGGAATTAACTGTTGGACTTTCATCCTATTACATTCCTGGTGGGCAATCTTGGCTAGCCTTTCATCCTTTGATATTTCCGTTGGGCAATCTTGGCTAGCCTTTCATCCTTTGATATTTCCGTTGGGCAATCTTGGCTAGCCTTTCATCCTGTGGTACTCCTAGTGGCAAATCACTGCTAGTGTTTCATCCTGTGGTATTCCCAGTGGGAAATCACTGCTAGCCTTTTTATCCTGCAGTATTACTGATGAAAAATTACCAGAAGCCTTTGATTCTCATTCCAGTGTACAATCACGGCTATCCTTTCGTTCTGTGATATTCCTGTAATGAATCAACTTCCGGGGCACCAGTGCTCCAGGGGTGAATATCGGTTTCTAAACCATCAATCATCCCTACACCTCTAGAACACCAGAAGGGATCTGAACAAATGGGAAACAAAAGCAAATTATAAACCTCCTTGTCCAATTTTGGTAACGTGGATGGAACAGCAGGCTTATCTCTGCAAGGTTGTGGATCGTGCGTTAGTTGCAACACAGTGAAAATACAATTATTACCCAATTATATAAGGGACTGTCCAGTCAAGGATGGATACAAATATCGACTTTATTATTATCGCAACAAACAGCTCCAGCACACTACAAAATGCAACCCACCCTGTAAAGGAATGCAGAGGACAGACAATTTAATCATGGAACAGGGATGACTCTGGATGCTAACAGGAGGGTAGTCGGTAATGTAATTAATTGCAATAGTTAAAGAATACTTGGTTTCAACACAAAGGGAGCCATGGGTTGTAAAATGTCTCTAGGGGCCTTTTGGAGAAGGACCAGGGGGACAGCAACATAATGTCCCTTGTGTTTTTAGAAGCTCTTAGTGCTCGAAAAGCTCAAACCGGTTTCAGGGCGCTTTGCAGCTTCTGTGACAGAGTTCAAGACAGGAGACAGCTCTAGGTATCAGGCGGCAGGCAGTTCGGCAAGCAAGGCTGGGCGAACGGCTGCAGACTGGCCTACATGGTGGCTTGGGGTCAGGAATTGTTCTCTCAGTGCTGGTCGGTGGGTCTGAAGCACTGGTCGAGGTGTCTTAGATGGCATGCGTGACTGCGGCATAACAACAGTCAGTGGTGCAGTTCGTTGCAGCTCGAGGGCTCGATTTGGCTCGAAAATGTCCTTTAAGGCAGACAACGGTGGATGCTTGTCGATGCACTCCTCCTAGCTTCTTCCCTGGGCTTGTTTTGTCCTTTAAGACAGACAGCCCAAAGGTGAGGAGAGTGTTGCAGGCAAGTGCCTTGTCCTTGGTATGGTTCAGAGACTCTCTGGCCCTTCCCATGTAGGAAGCTTGCTGCAGAGCCTAGGATGGCACTGTCTGTGCTGGCTGGGTACCGGTTCTGGAGCTGCTGGAGGGTCGTCTAGATTCAGTATCTCCCTCTGTTTCCTTGGAGATGTTTAGGGGAGGGATCTTGCCTCTGTCTTGGAAATCCTGGCCTTCCGTCACTGGCGGAAACTGTAAGGCACACTGTACCTTCAGCCAGGGTCCAATGGTGATTTCTTCTTGTTACTCCTTGTGAAGTCTTCTGATGATATGCTCAGAAGAGGGGCTCAACCCTCTTTTAAAGCCAAATGGGCCACAGTGATTGGTGTAGGCTAAGCCCCCCTTAATGAACCAATCTTGGGTCCCCACCAACAATCTCCTCTATGCATGAGGTCATAAGAGAGTGCTTTGCAACAGAAAAGGTAAAGGGGTGAAACATGCAATACCAAGTCCCACCCATCTTTCTGTCTGTTGTGGATCAAAGGGTCTCTCTTGTTAATGGAGCTCTCTGTGGTTCCTGATTAAAGCGGCAGGTCTCCCTTGAAGATGCAGCGAAAACATAATTTCTGTCTCCTGTGTGTCTTTCTCCTGCAAATCACATTCTCATACCTTCTGACTGGGGTCCCCCTGGGGGGATTGCCTACTGTAAACACCTTGTCCCAGAAATTAGGGCAGTGCATATGGAAGGGTTGTTGGGGTTTACAGTCTCCTTTGTTTAGCCTACGCATCCAAGCCCCATGTGGGCCTGTTTCAATTAAATTTTGATTAGTATGTGAAGCTGCCACCAGCAGCAGAGCTTAAACAAACCGAAATGGCCTTTGTTTGTTAGTTAGGGTGGCCATGGCAGGAAGAAGGTTTTGCCCTCCCACATCTGAAATGCTTTGTTGTACTCTTGGCTGTCATATCCCAACTAAATAAGACATGGGTGACAGCGCTTGCAGGCTGTGTCCACCCAGAGTACAGGGGTCTATGTGTATGTCGTGTGGTGAGCATTGGGAAATGTGTGCGGATTAGCCCCACACATTTTCCGGAGGTTCATGTACCATCATTCAATTTCTTTTATGATTTCAAAAAACCCAGGCGAGCGCATACCCACCGTGTGGATGGTTGAATTCCTCACATGCCCCCCAGCTTTAAGATGTGACCCACTCTACTGAGGGTCTGGCTCGTCATCAAAGCAGAAACTTAGGGTTCTCCCCTTGCATGGCCATTAACCATTGAAGAAGCTGCTGATCTGTCTGGATCATAAAGTGCGACCCAGGGTTTCAGCTTCTTTACGGCCCACACAAACGCGTATGGCTCTTTTCAATGACAGCCCAGTTCCTTTCCCTTTTTGTCAATTGCCTGCTAACGTAGGTGACAGGTTGCTCTACCCCTTGAGCGCTCAGCTGAGCAAACACTGCTCTAATCCCCAAATCACAGGTGTCTGTCTGGATAATGAACTCCTGACCATATCCTGGCACTTTCAGAACTGGGGCCCTGCACAATCCATCCTTTAAAACCTGAACGGAGGTTTGACAGGTGGGGGACCAAGTTACCTTATTTGCATTTTCTTAGAAGTTACATCATTCGGGGGCAGGGAAATGGTCCCATAACCCTTTATGAACAACCAGTAGTTTCCAGTGAGACCTAGAACAGCTCTCACATGTGTCTGTGTGGTGGGGGTGTCCCAATTCTTTATAGCCTGTACCTTCCCTTAGTGAGGTTGTTTCTTAC
Source organism: Ambystoma mexicanum (assembly GCF_040938575.1). Taxonomy (NCBI): domain Eukaryota; kingdom Metazoa; phylum Chordata; class Amphibia; order Caudata; family Ambystomatidae; genus Ambystoma; species Ambystoma mexicanum. The sequence continues at coordinate 1,358,795,926 of NC_090937.1, read as the reverse complement.
CTCCACCGACCAGGTGGCCTGGGGAAGTCACTGTGCCCTGACCTATCTGACACTGTGTGGCCTTGATAGTCAGACCTGCATTCTGCAGTGCCTGAAGCACTTGTTTTAGGTGGGTTAAGTGTTCCTCCCAGGTGTGGCTGAATAGAGCAATATCGTTTAAGTAGGATACACTGAGGTTTACCAGACCAGACAAAACCTGGTTATCCATCTGCTGAAAAGTGGTAGGGGCATTCTTCAATCCGAAGGGCATCACAGTGAACTGATAATGTCCTTCTGGGGTTGAGAATACTGACCTCTCTCTCACTCCATCTATCAAGCCGACCTACCAGTATCCTGCTGTGAGGTCAAAGGTACTCATGTACTTGGCAGCGTTGAGCTTGTCAATGATATCATCTGTCCAGGAAATGGGGTGAGCATCTGTCTTTGTGACAGAATTGAGCCCCCTGTAGTCTACACAAAAGCAAACTTCAGCCTTCCCACCACTGGTCTTTTTAGGGACCCGTACCACTGGGCTAGTGATGGGGCTGTGGGATGGCTCTACCACTCCTAGGGACAGAATCTTGGAAACTTCCTCCTTGGTGGTGTTCGACTCTTCATCGGCTTGCTGTCTCCAGTGTCCACATCATGGGTGCACCAATCTGCCCGACCTGGAGTCAGTGAAAACAGACCAGCAAACTGTCCCAGCAAACTGCGACATTCTATCAGTTTCTGTTCTGACAAGTCTGTTACATGGTTGACACTTTCAACTGACCCATCTGTGGCTTCAGAGTGCACGAGGTCTGGGAGGGGATCGGTCTCCTCCTCAGTCTTTCCATCAGTCACGAATGCCATGACCAAGTCATCCTGGCTATAATGGGGTTTTAGCCGGTTGATGTGAAAGACCCTGCACATCTGTTTAGGTCCTTCACGTCAATGAGGTAATTCACCTCAAGACTTTTTCCAGGACACAGTAAGGCCCAGTCCAGTCTCCAAGTCCAATAGAGGGGTCTGTCATGATGCCTACCCCCGGAGCACCAGGCCAGGCCCAGCACCCCCGGAAGCAGGCATCATGCCCTCGGGTAAAAGCCCAGCGGCCCCTTATAGGGGCTCTTAAAGGCGCCAGGCTCATGTTGGACATCAGTCCTGGCGCCATAGGCGCCAGGCTCATAAAGGGAGGTGTTTTGTGCACTTACCTGATGCAGACCATGCTGCACGCTTCAGGCCTCCCTGAGACCTGAAAGGGACTATTTTTTCATAGGGACTATTTTTTCACTCAGGCGTGGCCAGGGAAGGATACATACCTAGTTGGGGAAGGATACATACCTGGGACTTCTTTGGAGGCTATTTAAGCTATGCCCAGACAGCAGCTCATGCTTCGCGTTGTTCTGCTTCCTGCAGCTTAACGCTCACCGTGTCTGGTCCTGCTCCTGGACTCCAGCCACGCCCGCCTCAAACCTGGAAGACCTGCAAGGAAGGAAGAGAAGAGAAAGGTGAAAACCAAGGACTATTTCAAACTTCTTACCTGCATCCAGAATCTTCTCGCCAGCATCCCTGAAGAAAGACTTCAATTTAAAAGCATTGCGTTGCTCGCTGCAGCGCCACGCTTTACTCACCTGTCCTCGAGACATCTCCGGGCTCCATCGCGGCTGTCAGCATCGGACGCCACATCTCTGCACCTAGGGGAGAGAGGAAGAAACAAAAGGTGAGCAGAAGGAACACAGAAGGAAAGCCTGATTAACAGCCATAATACTTAACAGCTTTTCTTCCACATTTCGGGTCGGCGCCGCCACGTTGGCAGGTACCGTACCCCGGCCCCTATGGGGAAAGGACAAGAGACATTTCTGGGGAATGATAAGGACATTTAGAGGGATCGCCCTCATCACTACTCACCTCGGCAGTTTAACCCCTCGACGCATCGCCTTCATTCTGCACCTGAAATAAAGGACAGATCACAGGTTAGAAAGACAACATAAAGGGGGCCTCACTTGAACTTTGAACTTTCATCTTACGGCGCATCGCTCAGGAAAGTCAAGTGGATTTTGCCAGCGCCATTCTGAAAACCAGTGAAGTAACTGGACGAACGCGCGCCCCTGCACCAGAAGCAGGATGGAGAGTTCATCCTTCCAAACCATAAGGTGAGCTTAAACCGGGGTTTGGAGGAAGTTAGAGAGGAACGAAGGGGGAAAGGGGGGAGCTAGCACACTATTCTGCAGACTGTTAATCCCCTTTCTCAGCTGCAGAAGGATATTCCTACGGGCCAGGCAAGCACGATTTGGAGGTCCTGTCCAATCGGTGTTCCGGGTCCTGTGCATCACGCTAGAAGAGGCCACAGCAATCCAGACTAGACCAGCGCCCCCGTGGGAACCAGGTGAGCATTACAGAACGCGAAGCCTTCCTACAAATTCCCACCCAGGCGCTATGGAAACTTCCGAAACTGACCAGTTGGCCCAATTACTGGGGGAATTACGGGCCGAAGTACACGCCGCTCGTCAAGAGACTAGTGCCCTCAGGAGGGAAGTGATTGTAATTAAGGATAGAGCTGATGACCTGGCTAGACAGCTTTTGCAAGGTCAAGCTGGACAAACTCCTTTACCCGGTTCCGGGGGGAACCCCGCTCCTGTGGTTTCCAGTAACCCGGTGCAGATTAATCTACCTGGAAACATGCCGCTGGCCCCACCTGAACGCTTTGCTGGGGACCCCAAACGATTCGCCGTATTCATGAATCAGTGTCGTTTGCACTTCCTATGCAGACCTGGGGCCTTCCCTAATGATCAGACCAAGGTAGCCTTTGTGTTGTCATATCTCAGCGGCTGTGCTGCCGATTGGTCAGTCCCACTGGTAACTCAAGATGACCCGATTCTTCATGATTTTCAAGGATTTCAAACAAGCATGGAAAGGTTATTTGCTCGACACTCCCAGGGACAGGCTCTGGATGACGAACTTCTATCTCTGTGACAGGGCAATCAAGACCTTCTATCCTACATTGCAACCTTAAATAGAATAATTGTGGAAACTGGTTGGCCAGAGGATAAAAGAATCACGTTATTCTATCGAGGTCTACGCGGAGAACTTAAAGATGTCCTGGCACAAGTTGTAAATCCGCCTCAAGAATGCACTGAATATATAGACTTAGTGGGCCAATTGGATCACAGGCTGCAAAACAGAAAAGCAGATTGGTCCAAGTTTGAAACCCAGGTGTTGGCCAAGACCCACGCTAACCCCAAGGGGGCTGATGGCTCGGAGCCTATGCAAATCGGAGGGGTTAAAGGACCCCTAAATCAAAAAGAACGGGAAAAAAGACGACAGATGCAATTATGCCTTTATTGTGGGTCCTCTGGACACTTTCTACGAGATTGCCCGGTTAAGCCGTCCAAGAAGGTGGTAGGAGCTGCTGATAAAATCCATGGAAACTCTGTTTCGGGAAACAACCACACCCGGCAAGCATAGGGGTCCGCTTGCCGAGCTTGAAAACTAACTCTCAGACCTCGCATTTCATTGTGCCTATGGTCCTCGTAGATCCGGAACAGCCTAAACGGTTGCATGCTATAAAGGCATACATCGATAGCGCGGCTATAGGAAACTATGTGGATCGAGAATTGGTCTCTAGGATAAACCTCCCTCTGCGTCCTAAAACCAACAAAGATGTCATCTCCACAGTAGATGGAACCGAAATTGCCTCTGGACCGGTAACACATTGCACAGCTGAGGTGACACTTGTAGGTCCGGATGGCCATCGGGAGGCAGTTGTGTTTGATGTAATCAAGGCTCCACAGTTTCAGCTTATTCTCGGAATCCCTTGGTTAGAGACACATAATCCTCGAATTGATTGGCGAGCGAAGAGAATAACCTTCCCGGATTGTGCACAAACCTGCTACCCAGAAAATCCAAAGATTAATCTAGCATCAGTAACCTCTGTCCCCGTGCAACTACCTCCAGAGTACCAAGACTTTCAGGACGTCTTCCAAAAGGAACAGGCCAACACGTTACCTCCGCACAGATCGTACGATTGCCAAATCGATCTGGTGCCCGGTGCACAACCCCCTTGTAGCAGGATTTATGCCCTTACTGTACCAGAGAATCTGCATTTGAGGCAATATTTAGATCAATACCTCGCCAATGGTTTCATTCGCCCGTCAAAGTCCCCGGAATCCTCAGCTTTGTTTTTCGTGCCTAAAAACGAAGGCGACCTTAGAACTTGTATCGATTACCGCGCATTGAACCAGATAACTGTTAAAAATCGTTACCCTCTGCCTCTGATCCCTGAACTCCTTGACCAGGTGAAGGACGCTTGCGTATACACCAAGTTAGATCTCCGGGGAGCTTATCATCTGGTACGAGTAAAAGAAGGCGATGAATGGAAAACGGCCTTCCGTACAAAATATGGTCTATTCGAATACCAGGTGATGCCTTTCGGGTTGTGCAACGTGCCTGCAGCCTTCCAATTCTTCATGAACGATGTCCTTCGGGAACTCATCGATGTCTGTGTTGTCGTGTATATCGATGACATTCTTGTGTACTCCTCTTCGGAATCTGATCACAGAAAGCATGTCAGGGCCGTCCTAGAGAAACTGCGCCAGCACAAACTGTTTGCCAAGCTGGAAAAATGTTTTTTCCATACCACCGAGGTTGAGTTTCTCGGATTCATCCTGACACCTAAAGGGGTCCGAATGGATTCACGGAAAGTGGATGCCATCCTCAAATGGCCATCACCTAGTTCGGTGAAAGGTGTCCAAAGCATGCTTGGTTTTGCCAACTTTTATCGCAGGTTTATCCCGGAGTTTTCACGTGTGGTGCAACCCATCACTGCACTCTTGCGAAAAAATAAACGTTTTGAATGGACCGAGGAAGCCGAACAGGCCTTTCAGGAGTTGAAAGCTAAGTTCACGTCCGCACCTATTTTGAAGCACCCGCGTCCCGATCTCCCATACATAGTCGAAACCGACGTGTCCATCTTAGCCATGGGAGCTGTCCTGTCTCAGAGAGACCCTGAAACCAACCAACTGCACCCGTAGCATTTTGGTCCAGAAAGTTCTCGCCGCCGGAGATAAATTATGCGATAACCTATAAGGAACTATTAGCCATTAAGTCCGCCTTTAAGGCTTGGCGGCATTATCTCCTCGGCGCCCGGCATACCATCACCGTGATCACTGATCACCGAAATTTACAATATTTAAAAACTGCAAAGGCTCAATCGTCTCGACAGCTCCGATGGGCTTTGTTCTTTGCTGAGTTCGATTTTGTAATCACCTACCGCCCCGGCTATAAGAATGGTAAGGCGGACGCTCTATCCCGAATTGGAATGGAAGAAATAGACACAAACTCAGAACCTGTGCCGATAATTCCCGAACAAAGAATTTTGGGGATAACCACTTTACAAACCCTTGAAGACATTCAAGCACGAGTGAAACAATTCCTGGACTCTTCAGCCTTGCAGGATTGGATCAAAAGGGGGTCTAACTTTTCAGTCAAGGATGGCTTACCTTACTTCCAAGGACGCTTATTTTTGCCAGAAAAGGAATTGCAAGAACTGGTTATTTCCCGTCATCATGATACCCTGATGGAAGGACATCCTGGCATTGCCAAAACAGAGGAAAAGGTTAAATGACAATTCTGGTGGCCTTCCTGGCGAAAGGATATTAAATCTTTCGTGATGTCCTGTGGAGTTTGTGCCCAAAACAAAGGTCAAAAGACAAGACCCGCCGGTCTTCTTCAGCCCTTAGACATTCCACCAGCACCTTGGCACACCCTGTCACTAGATTTTATCACGGACCTGCCCTCTTGTAATGGTTACAATACTATTCTGGTCGTGGTGGATTTATTTTCCAAAATGGCCCACTTTATTCCGTTGAAAGGATTACCTTCAGCCTTTGTTCTTGCCAAGGAATTCCTCGAAAATATCATCCGTTTGCATGGATTCCCATCCATACTAGTCTCCGATCGGGGAAGCCAGTTTATTTCTCATTTTTGGAAAAAGTGTTGTCAACTGGCACAAATCGATGTAAGACTCTCGACCAGCCACCACCCACAGACCGATGGTCAGACGGAGAGAACGAACCAGACCCTTGAACAATATCTACGATGTATGTTGCACCAATCGGAGGGTAATTGGAAGGACATTTTATGGGTGGCTGAATATGCATACAATAACTCGATACACTCTGGAACTGGTCAGAGCCCCTTTTATACCCTATATGGACATTACCCTCGTACTTCAGACTTGGACTCACCTCTGAGCCTTGAAATGCCTGCAGTGGACCATTTGCATTCTACGATTACTCAAGCCTTCAAGGATGCAACTGCACATTTGCAACATGCGAAAGGGAAATACAAAAAGAATGCGGATCTGCATCGAAGAGAGGCGCCTCCATACCAAATAGGGGATCAAGTATGGTTGGCTACCAAACACCTATCACTCAAGGGGCCTCGAACTTTTAATCCAAGGTATTTACGCCCTTTGTCGATCAAAGCTATAATCAACCCAGTGGCAGTCAAGCTCGATCTACCAGCTAACATGCGGATTCACCCCGTTTTTCATGTGTCACTTTTGAAACCAGTACACCCAGGAACCAGATTAACAAAGCCACCAGAACCGATTCAGATAGATGGGGAGCCTGAATTCGAGGTGAAGAACATTTTGGATTCTAAGATCTCAAAATCAAAACTTTTCTATCTAATTGATTGGAAAGGGTACGGGCCTCAGGAAAGGTCTTGGGAACCCAGTGATCACGTACTTGCACCTCGGGTGGTAAAAAGGTTCCATCGGAATTTCCCAAACAAACCGAAACCTCCAGAAGGAACGACCTTGGGAGGGGCCTTGGGGGGGGAGTGCTGTCATGATGCCTACCCCCGGAGCACCAGGCCAGGCCCAGCACCCCCGGAAGCAGGCATCATGCCCTTGGGTAAAAGCCCAGCGGCCCCTTATAGGCGCTCTTTGGATTCAGTCCTGGCACCTTTGGCGCCAGGCTCATGTTGGACATCAGTCCTGGCGCCATAGGCGCCAGGCTCATAAAGGGAGGTGTTTTGTGCACTTACCTGATGCAGACCATGCTGCACGCTTCAGGCCTCCCTGAGACCTGAAAGGGACTATTTTTTCATAGGGACTATTTCTTCACTCTGGCGTGGCCAGGGAAGGATACATACCTAGTTGGGGAAGGATACATACCTGGGACTTCTTTGGAGGCTATTTAAGCCATGCCCAGAGAGCAGCTCATGCTTCGCGTTGTTCTGCTTCCTGCAGCTTAACGCTCACCGTGTCTGGTCCTGCTCCTGGACTCCAGCCACGCCCGCCTCGAACCTGGAAGACCTGCAAGGAAGGAAGAGAAGAGAAAGGTGAAAACCAAGGACTATTTCAAACTTCTTACCTGCATCCGGAATCTTCTCGCCAGCATCCCTGAAGAAAGACTTCCATTTAAAAGCATCGCGTTGCTCGCTGCAGCGCCACGCTTCACTCACCTGTCCTCGAGACATCTCCCGGCTCCATCGCGGCTGTCAGCATCGGACGCCACATCTCTGCACCTAGGGGAGAGAGGAAGAAACAAAAGGTGAGCAGAAGGAACACAGAAGGAAAGCCTGATTAACAGCCATAATACTTACCGGCTTTTCTTCCACATTTCGGGTCGGCGCCGCCCCGTTGGCAGGTACCGTACCCCGGCCCCTATGGGGAAAGGACAAGAGACATTTCTGGGGAATGATAAGGACATTTAGAGGGATCGCCCTCATCACTACTCACCTCGGCAGTTTAACCCCTCGACGCATCGCCTTCATTCTGCACCTGAAATAAAGGACAGATCACAGGTTAGAAAGACAACATAAAGGGGGCCTCACTTGAACTTTGAACTTTCATACTTACGGCGCATCGCTCAGGAAAGTCAAGTGGATTTTGCCAGCGCCATTCTGAAAACCAGTGAAGTAACTGGACGAACGCGCGCCCCTGCACCAGAAGCAGGATGGAGAGTTCATCCTTCCAAACCATAAGGTGAGCTTAAACCGGGGTTTGGAGGAAGTTAGAGAGGAACGAAGAGGGAAAGGGGGGAGCTAGCACACTATTCTGCAGACTGTTAATCCCCTTTCTCATCTGCAGAAGGATATTCCTACGGGCCAGGCAAGCACGATTTGGAGGTCCTGTCCAATCGGTGTTCTGGGTCCTGCGCATCACGCTAGAAGAGGCCACAGCAATCCAGACTAGACCAGCGCCCCCGTGGGAACCAGGTGAGCGTTACAGGGCCTTTTTAACCTCTGCAACCTTTGCAGCAGCAGGTGTGTTGGATGGTTTGGGGGTTTTAGGGCTATTTTTATTTTCAGAGGGCTTTTGGACCTCATAGATCCTGGTGGCCTGTTCAAACACTCAATCCAGGGTCCTACACTCATGAAAATCCCTTACAAATTGGGTCATAATATATATCTCGAGCGCATGGAAGTACGTATTGATTATCTCCTTGTTATTCTTGTTCACCCCCCTCGAAGTCTGGGCAAATGCTTGTTTCAACTCCTGCATGAACTCTCTAGGACCCTGGTCTTCCCCACACTGTAGGTTGTATGCTGCCTTGCGGGCCTCCTGTGGGTGAATGGGGATGTGTTTTTAAATGGCTGGCTTATAGGTGGACCATTTATGGTGATCTTGGTACTCCAGCCCTGCAAAGAAGCTGGAGTACCCATAGGAGAATGTCCACTTGACACATTCCATGCAATTTCTATCATTTATTATTCCAAAGTATGATAATTTGCTCATAAAGATCTAGATGCTCCCATGCCGAATATTTTGCATTCTTATATTAGGGAGTCATGAAGCTTTCCTGATTGCTTCCGTACGAGTTTGGAAGACCATGGGCCTCATTCCGAATTAGGCGGTAGGGTTAATGGTCATCGGTAATGATGCCGGTGCCGGTAAACTCTTACCGCCCTATTCCGAGGTCCCTTAGCGGGAACCGCAAAGGACGTGTGGTCTGACCACATGTCCTTTGCGGGTCCCGCTAAAGGACCAGGGTGCTAATAACGGGCCCCCTATGGGGGCTCAAATGGGAATGGGGAATGGTTTACTGAATGTGGACTTACCGGGTCTTCCAAGGTCGGAATGACCCGGTAACTCCCCATTCAGCCAGACCGGACCCGGACCCGGTCTGGCTGAATGGCTGCACCATGGCTGCCTCCAAACTCGGAATAAGGCCCCATTTCTTTAACAAAATGGACTTGATTGAACTATACACTTAAGTATTTACAACCTTTCTTGCGCTTCTGTTTTGGGTATTAGGTGGAAAGCACATAGATTTTTTCCTGTTTGCTGAGTTCCCGCCCAGCTACCCGCAATTCCAATAATATCAGAGGGCATGCGCATCTCGTGCACGCACATTTCGGGCAAGAGCTGTTCGATAAGAGCTGTTGTGGCTGGGACACTCTTCCTTACTTGGACTTTCCTGATTGCTTGGGTACGAGTTTGGAAGACACTTGTCTTTAACAAAATGGACTTGATTAAACTATAAACTTAAGTATTTACAACCTTTCTTGCACTTCTGTTTTGGGTATTAGGTGGAAAAGACACACATTTTTTCCAGTTTGCTGATTTCCCGCCCACCTACCCACAATTCCAATAACATCAGAGCGCACACGCATCTCACGCGCGTGCATTTCGGGCAACAGCTCTTCGATAAGAGCTGTTGTAGCTGTTAGGGCTGTGTAGGGTGTACAGGTGTAATTCAGCCCATTCTCTCCTTGTCTTGCAAGCCCTCCCTACTCTACAGCCTTGGTCTAATCACTTGAACACTCTTGGTAAGACTTTATGTTTACGTTTGCATTTGGAAATTGCTTAACCTATTATTGCGTACAGCTGCATGTTGAATCCCAAGCATCACATATTATACACTTTAAAATCCGACATGCCGTTGAAAGCAGAAACGCTCAAACTTGTTGAACGATTAAAAAGCACACCTTTCAAAGCTGATCAAACTCCATTATCCCAAAGCAAACCTTTGTCATGTATTAGCGCACGCCGCCAGCTGCTGTATACCGATATACGGAAGTTCTATTCAGCTATATGTCATAAAACTTTATCTATTGGTCAGACTATTGAAATGTCCTTGAATACTTTTGAGAACTACGCTTCACGTAATCCCTTTGTAAGCGACACAACGATGGCCACCTTATCGGTTTCTGACAACCTTACTCAGCCTTTTGCTGAGAAAAACGGTAACCTTCCTGTTCACAGTTTGAAACATCATCCATTTCCGATACTTGATGTACAGCTACAAACTTCATGTTTAGATATGAATACTGTTTCTCCGATCAAAGCTTCATGCTTTGACCATTTGGCAGAACCTTCTGAGTTCGCAAACATGTCCATGCAAAACTTTAGCCCGGCCCACGCATCGACCCAAACCCCATTTAAATCTACGAACTCTTGTCCGCCTCTTCCACTGCATTACCTATCTCATTCACCAGAAATGTTTACTGATATACCTCAGAACTTATCTGTTTTATCCACAACATCACCTCACCTTGACAATACTAAACAAGCAGTGTTTGATAACTCCTATCTATCTCCATTGACGCCACTTTCGTCTTACCCACTATTACCATCTACGCTTTCGGCTATGAATTTTGCCATATCTGCTTTAACGAAAATCTATGAAACTCTCGACGCGAGACTGTCTACACAAAACACCCTAATAGAAAAAATACCAGGCTTACCCCACTACCGCATTGATATTCATTCGGGCATACCCCACAACCTTGAACGTATTTTATCTGATGTTGCCCCTATTCCATCTATAAAGCAATCCCAAGTGATTGACTTAACAGAAAAAGACCTTACAAAAGCTGACAGAAATTTGACCGAGAAGACAAACATCATTCCCCAAAAAGACAAAGCCACTCAGAGCATTTCCATCTTTTGTAAACCTAGAACAAGCAAAGCAACTCCAAATGGAAATGCAACGAACGTGAAAAAGACAGAGAATATGAAAAATACAAATTCATTTGAACATGCCTCTACCATTCAATCTTTTTTGAAAAACCTATTGAAACCAAAAAATAGATCATGGCTTTAACAATAAAATATGTAAACATGAGCAAGTCCATTTTGACAACTTTCTAGACAATAAATCCGTCGTCTGACACATTAACACCACCTTGACGATCTTCTGGACATAGTCGATAGTGCTAAAATCTCTACGAATGATCTTATGACACACATGCCTCCCTCAAATAATGATGTGAGGAATAATACACCTAAAGAACATTCCAGCGCAGTTACCTCGAGCAAAGACTTGCTCATTTAGAGAAATCATTGTCGACCCTCCCATTGACTTTATTACCCACGCACAAAGAGTTCACTAATCTAATTACTTTGATGCCCCAGGCACCTATACCTGCCCAGGCACGCTTGCCGCAACCACAAATGCAGGAACCAGTGTATGCTAACATCCTGAAAACTAACGGGGTTCCCAATAGCCATCATACTGTACAGAGTTATCATACCCTGCTAATACAACATACACCTAGACCTTTTGACCAGTACGATCTCAATCGAACATCGATATTAAACATCTTTGCGGGAATTACGAGCCTGGAGGACTTAACGTCTGGTGACATAAACCAAGTCAAATTTCTGAACGATTCTGACTTGTCTTACGCACAAATTTGGATCCAGTCTGGTGTTGTCTTAAACTTAATATGGCAAGGTCTATCTTTGACTTGAGCTTCACTCTTTTGTATCAAATTTTTGGTAAAAAAGATGAAGCGTGGGCTAAGCAAACTGCCTATCCAACCAATAAAAATGACCATTAAATGACCAATAAAAATGAAATTTATCAGCTGCCATCCCTATAAATTATATGACTGACCTGTCGGGTGTATTGACCCACGTTCGACCTATTATGCTGCAACATTTGGTGCTGTGGGCTTAGAAAATCCAAGATGGCCGAAAAGCCCACATTGCGCCAGAATCCAGGAAAACCGCGCAGTTTTTGCGCACACCAAAATGGTCGCCTAACCTGCCACCCACCAGTGCGAGCGTGATGGGCCAGGAGTGCCATGAGTGGAATGTGTGTGAAAGGAAAAACAGCAGTGCCTGTTAGCTCAAAAACACTTTGAAATCACCTTTGTTTCTCTGAATGCAAGCTCAAAATGCCTATTTCAAACATTGCAAGATATTCAAAAATCTCACTGAACACCAGCAGACATTTGGCAGTCTTGTGTGCATACAAAATCTGGGAAAAGAAAGAGCCTAAAATAATGTTCATAATGAAACTGGCTGAGCTATGGGGAACCCCAGGAGAGTAGGCCCAATAAGGGCATCCTGAAAACCTCTGGCCAGTTAGGTCAGTGGGGGGGTACCCATCAAATCCTGGCAGCAAAGAGGAATCTGAAGACTCCTCTGAACGTCACAGGACAAAGGAGACCAGGTCCCCACATTCTGCCAGCCATTCCCAGGCTCGCAGAATCTGGGAAAACCTGGAAGATCAGACGGGCACCTAAGGGAGCAGTGCCTCTGAGTCAGAAGATGAGTGGACCAGGGTTACCCGAACCAAAAAGGCCAATAAGGCAAAAAGGGCCTTGCTTAAGGACCCCTTAAAGCAGATCAAGGCAATAAGGTGTGTCATCACCCCTTATCACAAGAACGCCAAGTATTCTGTTTGGGAACACTTGGAGCTTTATGAGCAAATGATGGAGACTTTCCATTTGAAAGACAGCAGTAGCTGCATTCAGTATGTAAAATGGACATTCTCCCCAGAATACTCCAGTTTCTTTGTGGGGCTGGAGGACCAAAATCATTCAAGATGGTCCAGCTACAGGGCGGCCATCTTGAAAAGAAATTCTGTTCACAGAAATCCCCAAGAGGCTCGCAAGGCATCCTACAATTTGCACTGTGGGGAGGATCAGGCCCCACAAGAATTTGTGCAGGAGTTAAAGCGTGCTTTTGCGCAGACTACAAAAAGGGTACGCACGGACAGTAAAGAATTTGTTAATACGTTTTTCCATGCCTTACCCAAATACATAATGACCCAGCTCGTGAGAGACTTTCACGAGAAAATATCTTTAGACTGGGTCATTGAGCAAGCCACCCGCATCTATGAGGTGCAGAAACCAGTGGAAAATAAGAATCAGCCCAGAAACCCCAAAACCAACAGCACCCCTGCTGCTGCCAAGGTTGCAGAGGTAAAGGTTGCCCCCATTTTAGATTTGGAGATTGGGGGGCCTAAAAACCTGCCTGCACCAAGTAATTCTCAGCCCAGAAGGCCCTCAGGCCAGTCACAGACAGGGAGCCAAGGAGGTAGTCCCACAAATGGGGTCCCTCGCTCCCCTGACTATGTAAGTCCCCGCTACAAGGGAAACCGACCCATCCTGGGGTATGTGTGGACTCCTCCAGCGCAAGGGGGGATCCAACCAGGCACCCAACCCAGGGAACTTCCCTCCTATCTTCCCACAGGAGGGCAGAAATTCACCAAACCCTGGGCAGAACTTTTTTCCTAGGTATCCACCCAATTTCCAGCCCCAAAGTCATCCATCCTTCTTTCCCCAATTCCCTGAGCCCAGACAACCTAATCCGGGAGAGGGGAGGCCAAGGGTGGAGGGGTACCCAAATCTTCCCAACCCGGGGTACTACCAGAGAAGGGATAGCTACCCTTCCCGGGATCAGCCCAGGGGAGAAAATAGAACCCCGGATCAGCCTGAGCGGGTTTCACAGTTAGAGCGCCAGGTCCAAAATATGGCACAGGATCTGGGTCACATACTGAGGGCTCAACAGAACCCTCAGATGAGCATGCCACCGTAGAGAATGCCCCAAACTCTGGGCCTGGTCCTCCAAAACAATGACGGGGGCAGCACCCAGATAACCCACCGGTTCCCAGGGAGGAGGCACAAGGGGAAGGGGGGTGTAAAGCCTTGGAGGAAGCTTCCTTCGCCACTTGTAAACAGCCCTTGGAAACCCAGGAAACCCAGGAACCGGAAACAAAATCTACCCCTGAAGGTCTGCCGCCCAAGGAGCAGAGAGGAGGTAGGAGAAACAAGGGGCCCAAACAGACCCATTTTGTGGAGGAGGTACAGGTCTTCCAATTTGAGGGAGAGGGATGGGGATTGAGCTGTCGCCACCCATCATTCTATCCCAGAACCAACAATACCGAAAACCCCTGGTTCAAACCCATCCCAGTGACTGCCTCCAAAAAGGGGGGGGCGTCCCAGAACCGGAACCAGGGGAACCTAAAACCAAATAAATAGACTAGGTAGATGTGGGGATCGAGCTGTCGCCGCCCATCATCCTATCCCAGAAACAACAATACCAAAAACCCCTGGTCCAAACCCATCCTGGTGACTGCCTCCAAAAAGGGGGAGGGGTGGCCCAGAACCGGAACCAGGGGAACCCAAAACCATATCCAGTTGCCAACTTTCTCTTTCAGATTCCCGAGACTCTCCACAGAATTTTGCCCAGATCTCTTCTCTCTCAATGTCCCAAACCAGAAAATTAGCCCACCAGTTGTCCAAAAATGTGCATTATCTGTGCCCCCTTGAGGAGAAGGAGGGAAGATACTATGCCCCGGTACAAGTACAGGGGCAGGGTTCAATTTTGGCACTGGTGGACACTGGATCCCAAGCTACTCTTCTGTCCAAAAGGGCCTTTGATGAACTAAATGCAGGAAGGGGGGAGAATTACCGTATTCCTCTCACCTCTCTTCCTGGACAACTCCAGAACTTTGACGGGAAGGAAGTTACCGTCGAGGGGACTGCAGATTTGGACATCAAAATTGGGCGACACAAGGTGAAACACCCGGTCATAGTAGTGACTCCAGAGGGCACCCCAGGTTTACTAGGGAATGACATCCTGAGAAGGTTGTCACCCCTAATAGATTGCGTAAACAAGATCCTCTGGACCCAGACTAGCCGACCAATAAAATTAAAGCAGAGTGTCAACCATGTTAGTTTAAACGGCACGCGGCACATGGTAGAACACAAATCTGACCAAGTAGAATTTCACTTCCAGAACAACCAAATTCCAGATGTGGCAGTAATAGCAGTAGGACAACAGACTGGTGATGGGGGGTCCTCTCTATTTCTGAAAATCAACCTTCCTTCCAGTTTAAGGTAGTATTCCACACTGGAAGGAAACACTCTGAAATTCTTTACTAATCCACAATCAGACATTCCCACTCCGATAGTCCAGAAAGATGTGAAATCAGCTCAGAGCCTGGCTGATATTCAGAAAATTGGAGAGCAGTTCATCCCTGTTCAGTTAAATGATGGGAAGGACTCTGTTCTCGCCCGAGTGTGTGTGAACAACGGTAAGAGCTTCATCAGCGAAGCCATGTTCCACCAACTACCAAAAGATCCAGCCATTCCCACATTCAAACTGATAGACAAATGGGAAATGGATATGGAAACAATTAATTCCAAGCATCTCCTGCCAAGCAGGTGTATGCTCAAAATCTCCATTGGCAACAAGAGCATAGTCCATAATTGTTGGGTCGTGCGAGACGTCACAGCCGCCTTTTACTTAGGCAGTGACATTCTCAATCGCTTTGCCATTAGTTTGGACCTAATAAACTTCAAAGCTTGGTCCCAATTAGTGGATAATCCCATGGGCTTTGATGATCCAGAAAAAGCTTTTAGGTCAGCTCAATTGCTACCTTATGCAGTTGAAATTCAGATTAAAGAGGAAGTCACCATCCCAGAAAGAACCCGACAATTCTCCCTGGAAGTGAAAGTTAAAAGAGGACAAAAATTGAAAAACCCTGATGCTTATATTCATCTAAATGCTTCCCTCCAACAGCAAGGGTTAGGGGTAAACCCAACACCATTAGTCAACATAGAACATGACACCATTCCAATAGAGGTGAATAACAGCGACTTAAAGAGTATTACTCTAGCCGCAGGGACCATTATTGGAATGGCGGTTGATGACCGACATTTCTCCATTGATTTAGGAAATGAACTGTTAGGACCAATCCCCAAGGACTGTTTTGACAGTGACAGTGATGACAATACAACACCAGACAGGATCTTTACCCGGCATGGGGGGAACTTCCTGGTGTACACTTCTTGCCCTTATGGTAAGGAAGATGTGACTTGTGACTTCAGAGGGGATGAGGTGATTTTCCAGGTCCATGAGGGCTGCCTTTCCCACCCGAAGCCTCCGGTCCAAATCAGCACTCTGACCAGGGACTTCTCCACCCAGCTGGAGGAGGCCGCTGAGATAGCAAAACCAGAAGTCTTTCCAGGCTTCAGGCAGATGGTGGAAGAGAGAGTCAACCTAGCTGATGCCTGTGTGACTCTGGAACAGAAGCAAAAGTTGAAACAAGTTTTCTTGGATTTCCAAGATCTCTTTGCGGTAGACTCATATGACTGTGGTTGCACCGACATCCACACAACAACAATTCCCACGGACCCTGGCATGACTCCAGTGTTTGTGAAGCAATATCGCTTGCCTCTCGCATCAATGGAGTCCCTTGCTGAAATAATTAAGAACCTTGAGTCCCGGGGAATAATCCGTCCAGTACACAGCACCTTCAATAATCCGGTGCTGGGAATATTGAAGCCAAACGGCCAGTGGAGACTCTGCGCCGACCTTAGGGAGCTCAACAAACAGGTCCATACTTCCCGATGGCCTCTTCCCTACATTGACCAAGGGCTGGCCCAGATTCAGGGGTCACAAGTATTCACTGCAATAGACCTGACCAATGGATACTGGACCGTGCCTGTCAGTAGGGAGGACCAATAGAAACTGGCTTTTACCTTTGGGGGCCAGCAGTACACATGGACCCGGACTCCCTTCGGATACCTCAACTCCGGCAATGAGTTCAACATTTTCCTACTCAAGGGCATGCCCCACCTAGGTGCGAGGGGTAACCTGGCTTATGTAGATGATGTCCTCATCAAAAGTTCATCTTTGGAGGAACACATAGCAGAGATCCGTTTTGTTCTGACACAGTTGAGGGCCGCCGGAGCAAAACTTTCCTTTCAGAAAGCACAGTGGTGTAGAACCTGTGTTAATTTCTTGGGGCATGAGATTACTCCACAGGGTCTCTGTCTCCAGGAAAAGAAAGTGGAAGCACTCCAAAAATTGAAGGATCCCACAACTCTGCGGGAACTAAGGAGCTTCCTTGGACTGACTAACTACAGCAGAAAGTTCATTGAGGGCTACGCAGAGATCACTAGACCCCTGATTCATCTTTTGAAGGGGGGGTCAAGTGGGAATGGGGTCCAGAACAATCTGAGGCAGTAAGACAACTCAAAAGAAGCCTCTCACAAGCGCCTTGCCTAGCTTACCCTGTCAGAAACAAGGAGTTCTTCCTGGAGACAGGGTTCTCTAATACGTGCTTGACGGCAGTATTATACCAAAAGCATGACAATGTCAATAAAGTAATATCCTATGCGAGCAAAACTTTATCCTCTGTGGAGGAAAAATTCAACGATTGTGAGAAGGCACTCCTGGCAACGGTGTGGGCATTGAAGAATTTCCACCCATTTATTCAGGGGGAACACATCATAGTGGAGACTCCACACCAGCCTCTGCAATACCTCCAAAGTGACAGAATCCAGGCCGGAAATGTGAGTAATTCCCGAATTACTTCCTAGATTCTGTCAATGCAAGGCTTTCCTGTGGAGGTCAGATTTGGCCAAAACAAGAAGAGTCCCCTCGCGCAAGGTCTGGCTGACTTGCATGATTGTGCCAGAGAAAACTGTCTCGAGGACGAAAGTCTAAAAATCAAGGACAACATGGAGGCATACCTTAATTCCCCACACAAAGTCTTTGAAGAAGACAAGTGTGAGGGAATGCCCACTGTCTATGTGGATGGATGCTCTTACCATGTTGACAACAACGGGGAAAAAGAACTGGTGGCCGGCGTAGAGAATGCATGGGTGAATGAGTCCCCAGAACCCTCCGCTGGATACAAAATTGGTCCCCGAAGTAGTCAGGTGGCAGAATTGATGGCTGTGTATCAAGCCATCCTCACTGCTGTCCACCATCAACTCCACGAACTGGTCATAATCACAGATTCAGATTATGTACGGAACGGGTTTGTGGAGCACCTGGTTAACTGGAAAACCAGAGGCATGTTATGTGCTAATAACAAACCCTTGAAACATGGGAAGTTAATCCAAAATATTGATGAACTGGTCACCGTGTATGGATGACCATCTATTGGAAGAAGATCAAGGGTCATTCCAAAGTAGAGGGACCAGACAAAACTGGAAATGACTTACCTGATCAGCTGATCAAAACTGGGGCCATCCAAGGGAATCTAATAGAGATTGAGTTCCTGTTGGGGGAAATCCAGGTCACTGCTATCACTAGGTCCCAGACAAATGCTCACAATGATCTTTCAACTGCACAATGGAGTAAGGAGACCCCAGATGCTGATTTGATTACGGCTCAAAAGGGGGATCCAATAATTGGTATGTTTTACCAACACATTGAAGACCCTGAGAACTTTCCCCTGACGGATACCGATTACATTGGGAAAGAGGACCTTAGAGTGTTGATGAAATGTCCAAAGATGTTCCGAATCCAAGACGGTTTGTTGGTAAGGAAATCCCAAGCTGGCCATGATCAGTGGTGGTTCCTACCTCATTCCGACGCCTGATGTTAAGTCACGCCTATGATGCGGCCACCGCCGGTCATAGGGGGTTTCATACAACACTTGAAATCTTAAGAGAGGTTGCATACTGGCCACACATGGGGCAGGACCTCGACCCATACTTGAGGGGGTGTCTTGTGTGTGCACAATTTCAGCCAACATCCCTCACACACCGTGCGCCTCTCCAGAAGAGGGGGATGACACTGCCATGGTCAGATTTACAAGTCGACTTTATAGGCCCCATGATTCGCTCCGCTAGGGGGAATAAGTACATGTTGACGGTGACATGCTTGTTTACCAAGTGGGTGGAATGTCTCCCGGCCCCAAACTGCAAGGCAGAAACAGCAGCTGCCCTGATGATTAACCACATCTTTTCCCGTTTTGGTGTACCTCAAAGGATTGAGTCAGACAGAGGTAGCAATTTCACCAGCGAGGTAATGACAAAGATGTGGGAGATACTGGGGGTTAAAAGGAAGCTACATATTGCTTATCGGCCAGCCTCTTCTGGTGCAGTGGAGAGATACAACAGAACCATAGTGAGCATCTTAAAGAAGTTTGTGACAGATTCTGGGCCAAGTTGGGATATCCGATTACCTCTGGTCCTAATGGCCATCAGATCTACCCCTTCATCTGCAACCGAAATGTCACCATTTGAGCTGATGACTGGACGCAAGATGGTGCTTCCCCAGCATTTGCTCTACAGGACCCAAGAGCAGACATTAATACATGCCTCCACAACTCACGAATACGTTGAGAATTTAAGGAAACACCTTCAACATGCTTTTGCCTATGCTCAGCGGAATCTAGAAAGATCAGCTGATAGCATGAAGACCTATTACAATTTGAAAACTACCAGGAGAGAATACAATGTGGGAGACTGGGTCTATCTATACAATTTCCAAAGAAACAAGGCCAAACAGCGAACATTTTTGCCTACCTGGAAGGGACCGTTTGAAATTGTAGACAAGATCTCCCCAGTCGCTTACAAGATCCGCATCCCCAAAGGTAGTTTGGCGGAAGGGGAAGGGAAGTGGGTCCATATTAATCAGCTAACGTGTTGTCATCCCAGGCACACACTGCAGCAACTGGAGGAGTCCTCTGCAATACCAGAGGAGGCCGCTCCAGAGTAATTCAGTTACAACCCTAAAATATTCCACATATAGCCTATAAAATTATTTGATTCTTGAATGCAAATTGTCTCCTGATTAAAACAAATGTATATGTTTTTGTCTCCTGATAAAAAATGTTTGTATATGTTCATGTATTTTGATTTATAAAATGTATATGCCGCCCCACTATATCAATAGTGGGGGAGAAATGTCTACGAATAGGTATTGCCACTTTGCTTTGTCATCCTAGGAGAGTTGAAACCATGGAGACTGACCAAGGAGGACGACCCGGGGACCAGGAGCAAAGATCCGAGGGGCCCGGGGTACCGCCCAATACTCCCATCAGGACCGGCAAGGAGAACTGATCGATCCACCCTGATGAAGGAAAAGATGCTGAACTGTGCCATCTGCGGAATCGGAAAAGATGCTGAACATTGCCATTTGCGGAATCGGAAGAAGATGATGTGGACATCCCAGCGCGTGGATTAAAACATCTTTTGCACCCAACTCCCCCTCGACTCGAAATCAAAGTGCAGTTGGGCGGGGGGGCTTTGTCGGGTGTATTTACCCAGGTTCGAGCTATTATGCTGCAACATTTGGTGCTGTGGGCTTAGAAAATCCAAGATGGCCGAAAAGCCCACATTGCGCCAGAATCCAGGAAAACCACGCAGTTTTTGCGCACACCAAAATGGTCGCCTAACCTGCCACCCACCAGTGCGAGCGTGATGGGCCAGGAGTGCCATGAGTGGAATGTGTGCCAAAGGAAAAACTGCAGTGCCTGTTAGCTCAAAAACACTTTGAAATCACCTTTGTTTCTCTGAATGCAAGCTCAAAATGCCTATTTCAAACATTGCAAGATATTCAAAAATCTCACTGAACACCAGCAGACATTTGGCAGAATGAAGTCTTGTGTGCATACAAAATCTGGGAAAAGAAAGAGCGTAAAATAATGTTCATAATGAAACTGGCTGAGCTGTGGATGTCAGCAGCTTAAGTTAAATTGGACTGAAAGCCACTAAAATCTAAATGTTTAAAATAAATGAGTGACCTACTGTTGAGTGTCACATAGTTTGCAACTGTTAAATGTCATAGTTTTGAACTTAGAATCAGCATTCTAGCTGCATGTGTAAAAATTGTAAGTTTGATTTGGATGTAGAAAACTGGAGCAAAAGTGACATTTAGCTGAAGCCTGGCTTAAAAAGATTGAATTCTGCCTGGCAACTACGCCTGACAGGAGTTGAAACTTGCCCAGCAACTCTTCCCAGGCCTGGCTGCATTCTGCTGCCCCCACCAAAAGGAGATGACACCTCTCTGATTGAATCAGGGGAGTGGAACCTAGGACTGGAAGGAAACAGAACAATGTACTTTCCTTGGCAGGCAAATGTTATATTGTGGGGGGTCGTTAAATGGCTTCCTCTTGAGAGAAACTGGGAGGGGCAGTGCCTCTGTGAGCAACTTGAGTTGGAGGAAGTGGATAAACCAGAAATTCCACCATGTGCTTTGGGAAACCACACCCCTCTGGGCCAGAGCATAATTTAAAAAGATGGATAATTCATAGTACGGACTTGTCAAAATTATATAATTAATATCATTATTCTTGTGATTTTTCTGTGCACATTTAAAGAGGTGTTAGGAATCTGTGTTATGGTCTGGGGGTAGTAGCGGAAAATAAGTTATTACTCTGAATGTCTGTATGTTAAAAATCTGACACTTTATCATCTGATGCCCATATTCCTTGTGCATGTTTGTGTAAATTCTGGAAAAGTTTAGAGGTTGTGTTCTTGATGAAAAGGGCAGAATTCTGTCATAAGTGGACACGACATCTTACAAAGAAAGGGATCGGATGATTTGGTGCTACAGAAAATATGTTAACTGGACATATAATATTAGAAAAATGGTACATAGATAAATATGTATTTGGATCAAGAATAGATTTGTGTGCAAATTGACCAGGGGTGGATCCTCTGACCCATAAACTACCTTATCACGATGACACTCCATTTCCTTCCCTCAATCAAGGGAGAGAGGAAAACTTGGCCAATGATAAGTTGTGAGGGGCAGGCTTAGTTATGCCACGCACACACCCATTTTCTAAAGACATAAAAGGAAAACCAAAACCCAGGTAGAGACATTCATTTTCCATTTTCTTGCAGAGCATTTTGCTGGACCACACAACATCTAGAAGGAACATCCAGAAATTAGACTCCAGATAGACTACAGAACTTAAAGCAAAGGCCTAACACCCAACCTGAAAACTCTTCTCAGCAGGCCTTCAGAATCCAGCAATCCAACCAAACTATTCTACAGCTGGGCGAGCTGTTGTATTCTTTGCCAAGAACTTTTGCCAGAACCGGTAGCAGACCCTGAAAGCAGTGCTGTAGCCAGAGAGACCAGAACCAGAGAGACGCAGAGACCAGACCGCAGTGAAGTGCAGAGCAGAGCTGACCCAGAGAGCTGTGACTTCAGAACCACCCACCAGGAGTCCAGTCCAAACATGCTGACCAGACCCTGACGGCCTATTTCAAATTCATAGTGTGAGTACTCAGCTAGAACTGTTCCAGAACCAATCTTTTAGTTTAAAATAATCTAATTCAAACTATTTCAACCTGTCCAGAACTGCATCATAGAATCGTGTGTCCCTTCTCCGATTTTAAACCTGTAAAAGTGTCATTTTACCATTTTGAATCATTATTTAATTTCTGAAAAACTACCTTCATAAAATCGTCTGTATCTTTGGAATCATGGTTTAACTTTCATCTTAAAGCTAAGAGTCTAACCTTTCCAACAAGCCGAAAACCGACTTGCTACTCCTTATAGTTCCTCCGTAATCACGCTCGACGCATTCAGAAAAATTGCCACGAATTGACATTTTGCTTCATTTCAACCACATGTAAAAATATCTGTCTTTTGCTTCCATTACTGAATCCCGTTTTCAACCTGATAACCATCCCTGAATCATTGGTTGGGCTGACCTGAAATGATTTAAAGTATCTCTCACTCACCCTGAACCTCTAGAGGGAATTAAAAGCATTTTCAGCATATTTTTCACTTCATTGCCACCACATTTAAAAGGATCTTGCCTGCTTTAAAATCATACCTGTTTTCCTCTAAGCTCGCTGGGGGGAACTTGAAATTTGTATTGCATTTGGTATTCCTGAGAATTGTGTGCTCCCCTTCCATCTCCTTATCTTGCATGGGGGGGGGAATTGTCAAAGAAAAAGTGATCATATTATCTTTTGTTGAAATCATATCAAGTTTATTTCTGTGCTGCATTTTTCCCTCATTGCTTTTCCTTGAAACCATAAAAGTATTTTCTGCTACCTTATCCTTCCTATACTAACTCCTCATTGATTGTAAAGAAGTGTGCTAGTGTCAGATTATCTATTGTTGATCAACATTATATTCATAAGGGTGCTATCAAATATAAATTTATTATAAAAGTGTGATATATATATATATATATATATATATATTGTTTAATTTTTCCAATAAATCTTTTAAATTGCAAAACAAACCTACTTCTTGGCTCAGTGAGGTCAGGGGGATTCAAAGAGAGGGGCGTTATATAAGGGTTTATCATCCAGAGTATAACTTGTCATAAAAATATATAAATAAGGGCTTCCCTAGGGCGTCCCAGACGAGGCACTGACTTAGTGGGATTTCTGAATTGAAGTCACTTAACAGACCACACAAACCATCTTTCTACCCATAACAAACAAGACCATAGTCTATGACCTGCTCACTTAACGTAGCGACCACAAACACTTGTGACCTGTCCCATCAACTTACTTAGCTGGAATACACAAGGTCACGCACATCTCCTCAATAATGATTTAAGCGACCTTGAGCAATTTGACATCATTATTCTTCAAGAAACATGGTTAACTGCTATACAAGTATGGGACAATTTCACAGTCATAGCACCTCCTGCAATACAGCAGCCCAAGGGTAGACCAATGGCAGGACTATTAGTGGCAATCAAATTATCTACTGGCTTTTCAATGTTGAAATGGGCTGAGCCGAATAGTTATCTTCCGGTTGTACAAATAATAGCACTGGTAAATATTTATTCGAATTGTATAGCCATCTCTGACAATGCTTTCTTCGCTGATCTTGAATCCTTGTTAGATCTAATTGCTGTAGATCCTACTATTACATCCACATTTGTTATGGGTGATCTGAATCTGCAATGCCTTAGTAAAAAGTCTGAACAGGATACAGTTATAATGTCCAGATGGATGACCTTAATGGCTGATCGCCATCTTCTAATGCTTAAGGGTGCTATGAACGGTGACATCCCTTACAATTCCACTTGGCGCAGACAAAAACAACAAGCTACCATAGACTATGTGTACACTGACCAGTACACCTCGTCATGAAAGAACAATCATATAGTAACCACGATCAGCTGACCATCTCATGGCGCTACAAAACCCTCACACCTCATCAAGAATGTGCAATGAAAGACTTAGTGGTCTGCAATGGCCGAAATCGGCTTAGATTAAATGGTGATCCGCTGTACAGTCTTTACTATTGCATAAAATTCAACATACAAGCTCAAAGAGCACCCTTTGAGGACCCATATGTAGCAGCTCTGCAACTTATTTCCGAGATTGATAATAGAAAAAACAAACCTATTTTCAAGCATAGACACTTATTTGACCCTGAACTTAAACAACAGAAATCAGCACTGCGTAGAGATATACAAACAGTTAAGAATCTGAATCTACCACACCACCATTCGCAGATTCAGCGTCTGAAAATGCAATACAGAAATTGGGTGACCTCAAGAAAAACCTTGATGTATCAGAACAATGGCGAAGACATGCTCCGAACTTTAGCATCAAATAACTCGAGAGCTACATGGCAACTACTTAATCGCACCAAATTTACATCTCAATTGTCCTTGCAATTGAACGTAGTTACAGAACACAGTTGAGTTGATCACTTTACAAATCTATTCTCTGCCGATAATCAAGTGTCGATTAGTGTGTCTGACTTCGAATTGTCAACCTCTACCATTTTGTTTGATCTTGAAGATATTGAATACTACATCTCTAAACTTAATAAATCAAGTGCAGCTGGCCCTGATGGCATTTCAAATTTTATTATGAAAACTAATCCAAAATAATGGGCATAAGTCATACATGTTATCTTTACTAAAGTGCTTGACTCTAGGAAAATACCAGCATCCGGGCGCAAATCTACGATCGTACCTATTTTTAAAAAGGGGGATAGACATTTACCTGATAGTTACTGCCCCATTACGCTCCTAGATGTGCAAGGAAAACTTTTTGCGAGAATTATCCTTAGCAATTTGAACAAGTGGATCACACAAACAAAAAAATTTGACCATCACCAAACAGGATTTATTCCGGGTATGGGCCCTAAAATATATCTGACACGATAACAGCAATCCAACAACAAACCAAGATCTCACACCAGCCAGTTTACATGGCTTATGTAGACTTTAGGTCTGCCTTTGACTATTAGCAGGACCTTACTGGTGAATAAACTCTTGAGAGCAGCTTGTCCCCCTTTACTCCTAACCTTTATCATGCAATTATATTCTAACACCTCTGTACGGGTTAGATTATCGATGCAAGGACAGCTTTCAACCCCAATAAATACTTAACGCAGACTAAAACTGGGCTGCGTACTAGCCACAGCGTTATTTAATTTCTTCATTGCCGACATGGGCATTAGCTTTAATGGACTTATTTCAGATCCTCTATGACTAGCCACATCTCGCGTATCATGGTTATTATACGCGGACAACTTAGTCCTGTTGTCCAAAACGCCCAGTGGCCTTTAGAATTTGTTGACAGCTTTGGAAGCATACGCTTGCTTAAACATGCTCCAAATTAACATCACAAAAACTAAAGTATTGTGTTGTGGCTTTAGAAAGACACACAAGAAAGCATCTAATAACAAATGGCATCTTGATGGTCACCAACTGGAAGTGGTAAACTATTACAAATAGCTGGGAATTAATATTAATAACCACCCAGCTGATGTGCCCTACTTAACTGAATTACAAGCGAAGGTCAGATTTCTGACATCACAAGCTGCATTAATTCAAGCAAAATACGGAAAATGTTCATGCCTAACACTGATCTTGTTCTACATTCAAAAGGTTATACCAACAATCCTTTATGGCATAGAAACTAAACTGACCCGAACATCACAGTTTTGGGCGCTGATTGAAGGACGGTTCTGTAAACGTGTCCTGACCCTTCCTTCAAGTCAACCAATCTGTATTGTCAGTTGCGAGTTGGGGCTGCCGTCATTACACGTTATGAGCATCTGGAAAACCCTTGCACTATACAGAACATTCTGTATGGCTAAGGATGGCGAGATGCTGGTTACTGAGATCGCAAACTATATGGTAGAATCAAACCATGATTACCCAAAAAAATGGAGGAACCATGTCCTGCTTGTAATGACTGTCGCAGATATCACGGAAGAACTCCTGATTTCCAGTCCATCCAGAGCTAAACACAAACAAATGCGTAGCAAGTGGATCAGTACGATAGATTTGTGCAAAACGTATAGAGTAACTCAAGAAAATCCTTTAATTGAAAAAGGATTCTGAGCTACAGAATCATACCTTTTAAAGTTTCCCAATCCCAAATTCTGTACCTTTTTGTTACGTTATCGACTAAACCTATGTAACACTAGGGCAATACAGGCCCGACGGCATCAAATAACTGATGAAGAGAACTTCTGTAGATTCTGCGGCAATCAAGAACACTCTGAAACTGTTCAGCATCTTTTAACAGAGTGCTCCTCTTTGATAAGGCAACAAACCTCATTATTGAAACCATACTTTGACCAATACATTAATCTAACTTCATAAGATCTTTGAAATAGACTTTTACACCTCTAAATCATCGTCAGTCTAAATTGCAATTGTTAAGTTTATAATGTATCTAAAACTAGATGACTAACTTGAAATCATTACTAAGATTCCGAATAATGTGATTTATATTCTTGAGAGACACAATTTGGTTACCGTCATTCTTTAATTATGAACGATGGTACTATATGAAGATTAACATTGGGTATTGTACCAATATGCATATACCTGTTGTATTGACTTTAATGTCATCCTTATCATCTTTTCTTTTACCCTGTTTTCCTCCTTTTCTTGGTGTTTAATGTTTGGATGACCAATGTGTAATGTTTGCTTAATGTCTGAATGTTTATGACTATGTTGTTCTGTAAAGATCTATATTAATTTGTGTAGACCCAAGAGGACAATGTTTATTGAATAGTTGATTAACAACTATAACAATAAATAAAATAAAAAATAGCAATGGATACATATGGAAGGACAGAGTTTCATATTCCCAACAAAGCCCCTCATGAGTTTAATTTCTCCCCATTCACATGTGACCTGAACATCTGATTATCAGTAGATGCCTGTTTTTACACAATGTTTGAAGATCCATTAAGGCCATTGATTGGGGTTGAGTCAACCCTAAAAGGTCATTTTTGTTGCCCGGCTTATCTGCAACCTCCACATTTCTGATATAATTCTTTATATTTCTTTGTATTTTAAAGTGAAAACGAGGCCTGTTTTCCTAGTGGGCCTCATCCAAAGGTCTGGAGGTCACAGTTCCAGATACACAGCAGTTCAGTGGGGGAAGCAGCAGCAGCCAGTTACATGCATAATTCTGAGAAAGATAGCATTTTAAATCGAAAAGATCTGTTTTAACATGTAACATTTGGTATTTCAACTGGGCCTGTTGTCTAGGAATGTAATCTTTCCTTAAGACCATAATTAAAAAGATATGAGTCTCACTCTCAGTATTATTCACACAAAGGCCACAGTTAACACAGGAAACGATTCACTTCAACAAAAAGTAGGCCCTTCGATTTAAATGTCAGTTTATTTGTGGAAAGTAACTGTCAAGTGTCCTTCTCCGTGTCAAATGAAATATGTCACTTGGCTTCACTTTTTAAATGTAAGGAACAATAATTACTCCTTTTTATTTTTCAAATGGACAATTCAATGTATATTTTCCCATGTGTACTGCTGCAGTTTTTAATCTTCAAAATGTGCCTTTTCCCAGTTTACACAAAAGTCAGCATCTGCAGCACAATTCATTGGACACAGCAATATTACAGTTATGAGGCACACTCTCCTTCAGCTGAGTGCCTTGCCATTTTGACAAAGATGACGGAGGCCCATTTTCATTCTCCCTCTAGGCCTCACGTTAGAAAAGACGTGTTTTGGACTGGCCTGCATATTTCAATAGGCATCAACATCACCCAACTTCATTCTTATAATGGGGCCTTGCATGGCCTCTCAAACTCTGTCACTCTGGGACTGTATTTTCACTCCACATGCCCCTTTTTTGTTGTTGTTTTTCTCACCCTCCAACCCCCTACTTACCTTATTTCTGCGGCAGCGAATGTCGCCCCCGGACCCACTCCTTCTCTTACGAAGCCCCACTTCCCTTTCCATGGCGACCATCTTGGAAATGTATTTTCCTTTGTTCAAGGGGACGCACGCCGTGTCCCGTTGAACGAAGGGAAATACTTTTTTTTGTTTGCACCCCGGATTACCACTTTGGTAACCTGGGTGTTAATAGCCTTAATCCCCCATTCCAAGAGCTGGAACGAGGCTAAGGGCCCGGAGCCCTCGTTATCCGCCCTCGCTTTGATCAGGCTGATAACTTGCTGCCGGGACGATATCCCCGTTCCACACTTAACGGGCTTTTAAAAACCAACACGTTTTGCATGTCAAAAGACCAGCATTTCCATAAATAAACTAGACAGTTGGATGAAGGCTTTTTTGTGACTCTCTTTAATTGTCATTTGAGAAGGCACAGACTGGCCAGCTATCTGGAGCAGTGTGGGGGCTTACAGAAACAAATGAGCTCAGCAGAGCTCCAGTCAACCAAACAAGCACCTTATCAGAAGACTTGGCACATACAGTGGTAATCCATTGACCAATCTCGCTGCCATCGCAATCTGCTTGCAGACCCTGGCCCAGCGGTGTGAATACAACAGGCCTCACACTCGGCGCACAAAGCTATCTTAGATGAATGAATGTTCACTTATGTCTCGCGCACTTTCTAATATCCTGTGCACAACAACTGAGGAATATATGTAACATGTATCTGGTTAATGTTTAATGTATCTATAAAGCACCAACCTTGGTAAAGCATTAGCAACATTTCAATTACCTTCAGAAATCGATTGTAAACAAGCCCAAGACAAAATGATTTTACTGAATCTCGTGTTTTCATAAAACTCCATTGGAAGTTCCCGTTCGGAACCAGTGCTCACCTACATTGTAATATGGATGTATGAAGCGGGGTAAGGGTGGATAGATGGGAGGGGATAGAAAGAGAGGAGTGACGAGAGGTGAGAGACAGATAGGGAGAGTGAGAGAAAGAGGACAGGGACACGGAAGACGAGAGGTGGCGAAACGTGGTATTGTGTAATTTGGTGATGTGTTCAGTATTTCTTTATTTTGAAGGCACAAGAAACATTTCTCTGTGTGAGAGATAGGGTAGAGAGGTGGTTAGTGATGGGGGAGAACGTGAGAGGGGCAAGGGGGGCAGAGGGCCGTGTTTGGGTGAGAAATAGAATGTCCATGCATACGCACCCCTTCCTTCGAAATTATACGAGAGAAATGACAAGACTCGTGGACCCGCGCCAAACGTGGAATTAGTGAATCTAGGAACAGATGGCTTCGAGCTGCTCTGAAAGCAGGCAAATGAGCCATCTTTCTGTGCTGCCACTGGAGGGCGCTGCTGTCTATGGGCAGAGCCAGGACCAGCTCCGCCGAAGATGCCCTCCCCTTCTCATACGGCAGCTGCAATAGGTGGCACTAGAATTTGCAGAAGGCACTCTCTTGGACGGAAAAGGGTCCCCTGTCTGCGCGTTACGCTGCTTTTATTGTGTTGCCGGTGACCAGCTGAAGGGGCAGGAGATGTCGCACCAGGGGCGGAAGAGCATACCTCACCTCACGGTAAGGAAAATGGGTCAGGGCAGATGGATGGGCACCTACCTGCAGCTGGCATGAGGGGCTCTGGCAGGGCAGGCGCTTTCTCTTTGTTAGATACTGAGCACCTGCCAGACAGGGGCACTGGTAAATGGGATTGTTATGTAGCAAGTAGTTTACAAAGTAAGCAAGGCATCGCTGTAGTCTACAGATGGGGGGGCCTGGTGGGAGACCCCTTTCTTTGTCATGATGGCGTGGCGATACCAAAGGGGGAGAGTGAGGGCTCACAAAAAAGCAAGCAGGAGCGTCTACAAGAGAAACTTCCCAGTGGCGCCGCCTCCAGGGACTTGGGCAGCGTGTGGCTGTGAAGCGTGTGGCTGCAGCCTGGCGGGGGGAGACGGGCAGCAGGGACCAGAGGTGGGCTGTTACCGCCGCACACGGGGGGGTTGGGGGGGTGCCTGATTTATGGCATGTGCTTAGTGGGTCACCGCCGGCTATTACTATTATTAGTGTGCTATTACCCTTCCGTGCGCTCGCACATCTGGATGAAGGAATCCGGCGGTGCGGGTCCTCCTCGGGGGAACAAAGGGGCGGAATAGAAGAGGCGAGGCAGCCAGCAGAGACCGCAGGCAGCAGGTCACAGACCTGTGCAGGTTTAACAGGGGAAACACCGCCGAACGCCGGAGTCACGCCCTGCTGCGGCTGTATCAACGGTGGGAGAAAAAGCCCCACAGATGTGAAGGCGCCGTGACAAAGAAACGCAGCGGCCACTCCCAGTAACCGCAGGGGCCACGAGCAGGCCGTGAGGGTGCATCTAAAATCACACGCTCTTGGCTGCCGGGTCGGAAGTGCCGCAGAGAGGATAGCGCTCTTCTCATGAATTCCTCTTGCTACAGGATAGTGGGAATGCAGAAGAGGGGCCTGAAGAACAAAGGCTCAGGCGGGGCCTCGTGTCGCCCGGCAGCTGCAGACCCGTTGCCGTGTTCTCGCCATTCCATTCGCGGATGTACCCACACGGGCAGGGGGAGGTTCTTCTTTGCCAGGGCATGAGTGCAATCCCACATTAAGGAAGGAAGCACAAAGTATTGTGGACTGGTTACTGCCCAGTTGGCACCCTTCACAAAGAGGTTGGCACCTCTTCCCGAGCATTGTTTGGGCTCATCCCACCGCAGCATTCTTCTAACAATGCACCTGCTCTCCTTCCCGCCCCCGGCGCGCGTGCTGCCATTTACCTTTGTTTTTCCTCGTCTCTCTCTCTTCACGCGGATTCCCCGTGACCCCCTGGCCGCTTTTATAGTTTGGGCTATTATGTGATGCTAGAAGCGCTGCCTATGAGTCCAAACTAGGAAAGAGATAGGGTGGGAGGTGGACCCAGCTGCACCTGTGGGCTTTGTTTGGGTTTTTTACCCAGCCATTAACCACCCTGGACTATGCAAGTCCCTATGGACATTCCCACCTACTACCCGCACCACCTGCCCAAAACACACAACCCCGGGACCTCCTTGGGCTTCTGTAAGAAGATGGCAGCGTTATTTGAAAGGCGCTGGCTTCAGTGCAGCTGAAACCAGCTCACGGTGTAATAACCTCGTAAGCAAGTGTGCCGACAGTCACTTGTATTATAAGCAATATGTGTGTCCATGCACCCGTTCCTTGCACTGAATTCCTGTTCCAAATAAGCGTTGGCAAAGTCAGCAGTTGTGTCTCGTGTATAGGCATTAGACAAGAATTGCCAGGGATTTTCATAATCTGGTCAGGTACTGAGTCCATCTGCCAGCTGTATCCGTTTTATGACCAGAAAGTACTAATATGGCAGTGCATTGCCTATTCCATGCCAATGGATGTTACTAAATGCCCTGGAAATGTTCCATGAAAAAGGATACTGTGGCAGGCGAACCAGGCACCATCTATCACATCTTCGTGGATCCGGGGGTATTCTGCAGCCCATTCTGACCTCTGATCCCTGGCTCCTTACACCCCGCCCAGTCTCTCCGTCCTTATGGATGGCAGGTGGGGAGATTCGGGCATGGTCAGAGGAAAATATGGAATACATGGGGCCAGGCTATGTAAAATGACTGGGAGGTGCAAATTAAGAATGTTGTGCTAATACAATAAAAATACAATAATCCACATGTCTGGGTTCTTTTGTGTTAGTGGTAAGAGACATAGGACATTATTGCACATGTCCTTGGTAAATGCAACTGCATCCGGTATTTATGTTTCTTCCCAAGATTGAAACAAACCAAACATTAAATCCAAGATAGCAACACACAAAAAACAAGCATTGACAATGCCAACAGTTGTGGGTTTTATGCAGACATGGGAAAGGCATTTGCCAGGCACTGCCCTAATGGTACCAACAGGCCATCAATGGTCACAGCTGGAAAATAGCAGCGCTTGGCACATTCCTATCTACACCTATACACAAACCGAAACTGTTGGCTTTGCCAAAGCTTGCCTTTAAAAGGACTTCTGGCTTATTAATCAAGTGGCTGAAAGCAGACCTGGTTAAGACGTTTTCATTACACCAGTACCACGTGTATAGCTCCAAAGAAACGATTAGACTGCTTTGAAGAAACACTGGTAAGCACTTTGAGCACAACGTTTGATGTTAAGGCTTGATAAAGCAAGCACAGAGAGATTCCAGGAGGGTGTGTTTTGGGCAGGAAAAGTCAGGAAGTTGATGGGAATGGCCAAAGGGGTTAGCATGGACATGGGCAGTCAATGGGTGGGTACATAACCAAACAACACCTACAAGCATTGTGTCCCTCCCCATATGCCACCTCTCCTTAGCTGTGCTCCAATGCAATTGTTTTGGCTTATAGGTTTTGGACCACCTTATAGCATAAACTATTACCACTTGCAATAAAAAATCTGAATACACCAGTGGCACTGTTCAATTCTGTCCATATTGCAAGATGGCCGAACAGACTGCAGTTTCAAAACAGGCCGCATCTAAATATTTCTTTTAGTGATCTCGCCTGCATAGAATGAATTTCAAATTAAAAGAACACTGGTTATCAGTTAGGTGCATTCCAGACCAGGAAGGCACTTTCAGTCACACATCACAGCACAAAAGTCATTATCATGCAAGCTAACATCAATTCTGCAACTTTGCTTGAGACATCAGACATAATCTTAATGACTGCCAGACACATTTTTGTGTATAAAAAGTCAAATGCCTCCATTGTTGCAGTCAAATGGAATTGTGTGCAGCATGGGTGGGGATGCATTCTTTATTCTCAATCATTCATTTACAAGCAAGCAGCACATGTTCTGGAGTTTCCAAGCCAGCCTGCAGAGTCTGCATCTTCTACTACCTTTAGGGATCCCGTGCCAGCCCCCTACCGACCACATTAGATCAATCGGGCCCAGGAGCAGCATTGTGAGAGGTGAAAAAACAATGCAACATCAACAGTATGGACTACAGAGAGTACACGATTACAGCAAAGCAACGCACAGAGATGAGTCTAGTACAGAAGGTTTACATACATTGGAAGTCATCTCCTATCGATCAGAGACGTCATTATGAGAGGGCCAAAGGGGCACTTGCTCCGGGACCACACCTCAGCGGATGCCCCACAAAACTGATGGAGCTAAAGAAGTCAGTTCCCCTTGTTACCAAACTGAAATAGCACATGCCAGGTTATTTTGTGGCTTGCCACTGAAGCTCTAAACCTATTGCCTGTCTGTGGTTGACAAGTAAATTCTGCTCTCATGAATTCACCTTGTAATGCTTTGTGTTCACTGTGGTATACATAGTTTGTGCGTTCACTAGGGCACAACTCCTGTAGCATTCACACCTTTCTGTGGGGATTATAGCGATCAAGTGCAATAGTCAGAGTTGAAATGCATATTGATAAATTTGAGTGCTGTGATGGTTCAGAAGATAGCTCAGTGTGTTAAGCACTCATTGCAGAGATCTGAGTTCATATGCAAGATTACAATACAAAATTCCAGCAAGGCTGACACAGACATTCCTATGTTTGATGTTGATTAACCTGCATGTATATGTACTTTGTTTGTAGCATAACAGGAACCAGAGCTATTGTCAGCAACGTACCTACACCAGATAGCGGTTGCAATAAAAACAAACATAGAATCAGTGTGGTGAAGGTCTAGAAAATGGTTTGTGGTAATGGGGAGTTGTAAAACCTAGCCAGCCACTTTCGATGAGGAGCATAAAGTGTTAGTCCAGAGAGGTGATTATGTATAAAAATTCAAGACTGTGGAACCAAAGCTTTACTGCGTGTACTTGGCTTTGCCAGCAGAGGATACAATGATCCTGGAAACATTCCGATATCACTAGCATTACTGCACTGCCTTCTCACATGCTAGTGGCATTGTTTAGCCCATTACCTGATCTTTCTTTTTCTTCAGGCCATTTGAGTAAAAGGTGTTCTAGACAGAAGAAAGCGGCCCAGATATCTCAGGCCTCTGACAAGCATATTTTAAGGTCTGCTCACTTGACACAAAAAACAGTTGGCTTTTTTGTAAAATTCAGATTTTTTTCTGGTCGTTTATAAATGGCAATTTCACAAGCCTATGTTTTGGGCATATTTAAAGCTTTACAATACAAAAGAGAAACACAGATAAAATCTTTTAAGATCACATCCATTAGTACTTGTCTCAGGAGGATAGCTCAGGGGCAACGCGCTCGCTTTGGAAACAAGATGACGTGGAGGAACACAGGTTTGATCCCCGGGTCTTAGAAACCCCTGGGTATTAAGTACGTTATAAATAACCTACAATAGTAATAATAATATACTCGTACTTATATACCTCCATTGATAATGGAGGCAACAAAGCTAGAATCATTCCAATCGTTCATGAGCTCTAATAAAATTTTGTTTAAAAAAAAAATGTCATGACTGGTTATGTTATTTGTGCACTTTCCAAGTCATTTCTATAAAATAGGATCATTTTAGTTCATGGTAAGATCTAGAAAGGAAAGAGGTAAAGGGCAGAAATTGCACAGTTGAGTCAAATCCCAGCGTCACCTCTTAACAAATATGTGATCCTGGGCATCTCAAATAATCTCATATTACCTAACATTTCAAAATTGTCAGTCCCTAAACTTGGAGAAATTGTCGTCCTACAGAGTGATTTTTTTCTCATGGTACGATCGTCAAAAAAGCATCCCTCATGGTTTCACTTGCTATCATGTTGCTTCCTTTATAATAACAATGTACATTGATATATTGCACACCACAGACACTTGTTCCTTCATTCTCTAATAGCAACACTACTTGAAAACCATGTCCCTCTTCCAACCTTAGTCAGCCCGGATAGGGACACAGTCCTGGTAGTTTATAATCTTTATCCAATACCTATGCTGTGACATGTGTAGCTTTCTCCTGGCTTCCAATCTGTCTTCTGTATCAATACTTGAACACTTAAATTCTGTTGGGCAGAGAATCTGAGCCATTTGTCTATTTTGGACTATGTGCACTTTGTTCATATCAACTGTTCCTGCGTTTATACTATGGCAGGTGTACCTTCCTAGTGGCTGCTATTGATGAAAAGTTTCCTGTACCTCTGCTAGAACGCAAGTACCATTGTTATGGACTGTGAATATTGCCCTTAAAATGCTATTTGTTTATCATTCTAATTACAACAAGAATGAAGAGGGTAAGGGGACTCAAAGAGAGTATCCATGCTTATTTTGACCTCGGCAAGGCAGCATATCAAGCAATGGGTTGTGATCGCCTCGAGATGAGCGCAACCAGACATTCTGGATCCCTTAATTCATTTGGTTCGGTGTGGGGGGGGGCAACAATGCCTGTGCCTAGGCCCCAAAAAGTACTTAAGATGGCCCTGCTATAGACACATGTTCAAAAAGAGCACATGATTATCTGAGCCCCTCTTTCCCCCGTACAGTGGAATTCAACATCCCTGCTGACATTGGCAAAGGTGCATGATCCACCTAGTGTAGGGGTGTGAAACCTTGACTCTTCAGAGGTGTTGGACTACAACTCCCAGTACCCCTAGCTGGCATAGCCAAAGGTGAGATATCATGGGAATTTTAGTCCAAACCTCCCCCACCCCCACCCCCCCCCGTTCAAGGCCCTAATGCTGGGTGCACGAGGTTGGGAACACATGAGGCAAATGCTACGGCCATCGAGTCGCACCAAGTTGAGCGCAGAGGGTGCTGGGAATCGAGGAAGTGAAAAAGACGGACTCCTGGTCTCCGCCCATTTAAGGGCATGCAAACTGTGACGGTAAACCCAGCATCTGCGACACGTGACCCCACAGGAACGCCTGCCTCATCGCCAACCTCTGAACTTAGCAGACTAGTTCAGCCTAGGTGAGGTAGATACGTATGAGGCGGTTTGCAAGAACACCAACAAAGTGTGGATATTGGTGGTCACATTTATTCACACATATTGTGGAGCAGTAAAGAATAATATGGACACGAAAGCATCTGAAGCAATGCACAGAGAGAAGCAGTGCGTAAAGAGTATTAAACAAATTAAAAGACAACACGGATGGATATATTCACAAATAGATTGTATGATGGCCAGAGCCCTTCTTGTGCTGTGGAGTTCATCGACCCAGTTCACATTGGCAATAGTGCAGCTGCTTCCCCTTAACCACGGCCACCAATTTTGCCCTGTGTGCGCCACTGGCGTAGACTTTTGATTTTCCCGGCGGGGGCTAGAGGAGGGGGCAGCAGCAAAAAACAAAAAGTTCCATTGTAATATATGGGGACTTTAACGCAATTGCCCTTTCCTGGTGGGGGGGAGCGTGCCCCGGAGAACCGGCATACTCGGCGCCCATGCCGTGCACAAAGGCTTCCACAAACGCCCCCTTTTCATAAACCATTGTATTCCCTCGTTCGCTCTAATGGGCGGAGGGCGAGGGCGGCAAAGCGAGTGTACAAGGTAGTGCTATTAACTATGTACACCTGGGCCACCTACCTCATGATTGAATGAGTACAAAAAACTGCAGAGGAGGACATCAATAGTTCTTGATGTGAATAGAGATGGGAACAAGAGGGAGCCCATCTCCCACCACAAAAGAACAAGAGGCGCTTAGGTTTTATGCCACCCCTAATCACAAGACAAACGCCAATGACTCACGACCAGATTCATAGCATTCTTAGCCCGCCTCCCGGAGCTGAGTTATTAAAGTGCTGGGGAAACGTCGCTGCCACCTCATTCTTTGAACTACAGTCATATTTATTTATTTGTTTGTTTATTGTGAATCGTACCTACACAGCTTGCGAAATTAACTAGTTGCTTCCGGGCATGGAGGTGTAAACCAACAGAACAGCCAGTCAGTCAAAATCCACTTCATTTCGCCATTGGTGCCATAAAGAATGAAAGACAAAACACAATACAGGTATGCGAGTTCATGAATTTACAAATCATTATTTGACAACAACACACGAGGATGAAGAGGAAAGCATTCAGGGAAGGGCACACTATGTTGAGTCCACCTTCCTGGGAGTGTTGGTGTGCTCAGGTGTTCAGCTAACTATACAGTGTTCCTACCACTGCTCTGGATAGGGGATTCCGTTGCCTCAGCTGGGCCCCATTAGTTTAGCCTTAAATGACGTCAAAGCCAATTCTAAGCAGATTATTTAAAGAGGCCCCAGCAGCCTCTTCCAGGCTGCAATTTTCCGACACTTAAAGAACATCGCTCTTCCTCGTTCTCCAGATTTCAGTGCCACAAAGCGCAGAAGGCTCCACTTCAGCTTCACAGACATTAAGCATCATGATTTTAGTTTTATATTGATTAACCTTCAGTTAATTAATCTCACCTTCAGATTGCATCATATTCATAGAGTACTGAAGACCATGGCTAGTTGAAACACCCTAAAGCAGTATCATTCTCATAGGTGAGTATTTCTCTATAGTGTGAGCCCAGCTTGGTGATAACATTCTTACCGCAGATAAAGCAACTGGAGGTTCAGAGAGGTACACGTTATATACAAACAAGCATTGGCAATGGCAACAGTTTGGGCTTTTGTTTAGGCATGGGAAAGGCACTTTCCCGGCACAGCCATAACGGTACTAGCTGGACATTGATGGTAACAGTTGCAAAATAGTGTCCGGCAAATGTCTAATTCGTCTAGAGAAGTCAACTGTCAGATTTGCCAATGTTTTTTTTAAACAGGACTTCTGTGAAGAACGTGCATAGTGATTATACATTGCAACTTCGACATCCACAAGTCTGATGGCAAGGCTTGATTAAAACAAACTCAAAGAGTTGCTAGGTGGATGTGTTTTGGGCGGGTAGAGGCAGACACTGGGTGGGAATCGCCATAGGTATTAGCATGGCCATGGGAAGTCAATGGGTGGGCAAATAACCAAACAACACCAACACGCTGTGTGTCCCTCCTCATATGCCATTTCTCACCATCCCCCATATGTACTCTAATGCAATAGTTTTGACTTATAGGCTGTGGTATGATATAATGTTTGATTTCACCGGAGATGTCAACAGTGATGCCATCAGTGAAGCCATCAGTGATGTTATCACTGTGGTCATACGCTGCACAACAGGGGGCAGATAGTTAGGGTGGACTTGCACGAAATGTGATTGCTGAATTTCAGGGATTTTGTTGCATTACATCTGATAACCATAACTCTCTCCTAACCAAGTCTTTTGAATCTCAAAGATTTTGTTGCTGTGTATTTTCATGTTTAACCTGATCACCTTAACTCTCCGCTGGTTTAAGATTTTTCTCTGAGTTTCAATGGTTTTGTTATACTTTAGTTCCTTTTGTCCCACTAGCCAAGGCCATCGGTCGTAGACACTATACATGTTGCACCAAAAGGTTTCTTCGCACCTCACTAGACATGGCCACTGGCCATGTTGCACCAATAGGTTTTTTGTGGCCCACTAGCCCTGCCCTTTCGCTGTGGCCTCTGTACATGTTGGGGTACACTAGCCATTACCTTCGGTACAGAGACCCATTACCCTCTGGCTAGGAAATGCGATCACTGCAGGTGCAAAATTACTTTTTTTCACTCTCTTCCCCCTTCCTGCAGAATTGCCCCGATATTCCCCATATAATGGTAATGAACTACACATACAGCACCATTGAACTACCCATGCCCACGGGATTCCCCACGTGTTCCCCCGATAACACTTGAAAATCCCAAACTCTTCCCTGTCCTCATGGGCACTCACCAAGTTCCCCCCTCCTCTTAGCATGGTACCCTCAGCCCCCTCAATTGCTTTTTTATGCCCTGGCCCGCTCCTGGCCATTACCCCCTGTCACTGTTTGGTTAGTGTGATGCATTTCCTTCTCAGAGGTGGACTTGATTAAATGTGAGTGCTGAATTTCAGGGGTTTAGTTGCGTTAAATATGGTCACCTTAACTCTCACTTAACTAATGCTTTTTCATTGAATTGCAAGGTTTTTTTCAGCTATGGAGAGTGGCCACGGGCCAACATGTTGCATATTTCCTTGAGGTGTCACTAGCAATGGCCTTCGACCATGGCCTCTGTACCTGCTGCACCAATATCTTTTTTTTGGGTCCACACCATTACTTTGTTACCTAATTCCCATTGCCCCCACCCAGTAGATGTAGACACTGCAGATGTTAAACCTTTTCTTTTCGAACTCATTATTCCTGTGATCATTTCACAGTAATCATTTCCAATAACAGAAATTTCTGCGTAGAGTGGCAGGTCTTCGATTCCCGCGATAACGGGAAAAATTGCTGAGGATTGAAAAGGTCTTCATGTCCTTTCAGGTGCTCAACATGTGTCCCCTTCTTTTTTTCAGGTACCCTCACTCCACTCAATTGCTTTTCTCCTACCTAACCCTCTTCCATTATCCCCTATCACTGATCGCTTCATAGGACGCACATTTTATTCTGAGGTCGTCTTGCGGTGTTGTCACTGTAATCTCGTGAGATTCACGCAGTCTCCCCCCAACAATCCACCATTTTTCTACCCACAACTGGCTCACCAACCCACCCCAAAATCTCCAACTTCACACAGTGTCTTGTTTCCCACCCCCCGACGTGATGTGATTGCAATTGCTATTCCAGACCATCTAAGCTTTGTTGTTCAAAACAATCAGTGTTCCCCTAGAAGTGACTACATGAACAGAATAGTTTTGAGTCTCTTTCTGATGTTGAAAATGTTATTAGACTCTGTAAGGCTGTGGAGGAGTTCATTCCATAGTTTTATGGCATCTTTGTCCTCCTCCATATAGAGCTTTGAGTTCTTCTATTTGCGGCTTCATCCGGTAATATCGCGGGAATCACTCATATCGAGCAAAAGAAAATGGTGGGTTTTCATTTCTGAAAACCCTCTCAGCCTCCCTGCTGCATAGAAACAAGGCCAATATATATATAAAGGTTTTAAGGAACAGGGGACACCTCCAAGTTTCTGTCGAATATTTTAAAAACTACTGGAGGGATTTATCCCAAACCAGTCAAGGTAATCAAGTCAATGCTTTGTGCCCAAATTGTTTCTTATTTGGTCCAAATCTGCCAGGCGGTTTTCATGCTTGGCTGTTCAAACACGGCACTTTTTCTTTATGGGTCAATTAATAGGAGTAGGCGGAAAACTGCATTTTTATGTTTTCTTAATAACATTTTAATTTCTTAACGATTTGTTTACAAAATCTCAGTTTGGTTTTGTGGGGCCCTTAACAAATCTTTTGTTTAGAAAATTTCATCCAAATCCATTGAGCAAGTCAAAAGTTATTAGCCTCGCTCAGCCTCTCTGCTGCAAAGTAGACATGCCAAAATAAAGGTTTCAAAGAGCCAAGGGTACCCCCTTCTCTGTGGAATATTTTTAAAGCTACTAAATGGATTTACCCAAAACCGGAAAAGGACATTACGTCAATGCTTTGTACCCAAGTTGTTTCTTATTTGGTGAAAATCTGCTCAGCGGTTTCCACGTTATGGCTGTTCAAAAGCTACACTTTTCCTCTTTGGGAAAGTGAATGGGCTGAAAACTGTGGTGTTTTGTTTTATTTATAACATTTTCATAATATAACGTATTATTCCCAAAGTCAGTAGTTTAAGGGAGCCCTTGACAAACATTAATTTTTGAAAATTTCATGCAGATGCATCAAGCAAGTGAAAAGGTATTAGCAATAGAATTTTTGGAAAAAAGCTCAGATTTCTCACATCTGGAAAGCCTCTAAACCTGTAAACAAGGAAGATATAGCAATTTCTTGGGGAGCATGGGGAACTCCCTTCCCCATCCAATATTTTTAAAACTCCTGGTCAGATTTACCCCAAACCTGTCCCTGAAATCAAATCAATGCTTTATGCACAAGTTTTTTCTCATTTTGTCCAGTTCCGTCCATCAGTTTTTGCACCTGCGGTGGGCAGAAATGGTGACTTTTCTCTATGAGAAAAGGGTGTAAGCCGAAAACAGCTTTTTTGGCTTTTTTAATAACCTTTTCATTTCTTAATGAATCTTTCCCTAAATTTCCAATCTGGGGAGGCCCAGGACGAACATTTTGTCCGGCAAGTCAAACCTATTAGAAAGAGAATTTTCAGATGTCCTATGGTAATCGCCTTAACTATAGTGTGTGGCCACTGCCACACTATAATATATGTCTATATATATGTTTATATATATTTATATAAACATATATATTCTTATCTTCTGCCAGGGTCTCAACAGTGCCAAGCTGGGATTCTGGGTGCTTTCCGCTGCATCAAGTTGGGTTTGAGTCAGTGAGGTGGCTGAACAGAATTCCACAATGCTATGCAGTTCAATAAGCAGCAGCACCTTCAGGGTTGATGAAGCTTGGGACAGGCAGGCACTGTTCAGTTATGTAGCTCGAAGTCCAGACTGGTCATGATTCACTTCAGCAGGGAGAGTCCTGGGTACCAGTGTCCAGTAGCAACCAGGCTTTACATCTCAAATGTTCCCCAGTGATGGTTTGAGGGAGAGTCTAGTCTCTCTTTGGAAGTCCTTGTCTTTACCTACTCAATGAAGCTTTTACCCCAACAAGGTTCCAGTAAAATCTCCATTCCAAGATAGTTCCAGGATGATTCTTAAAGATGATGTCAAAGATGATTTAATTAAGCGTGGTGGTCTCAACCTCTTATCTAGTCACATTTCCACAGTAGATTGGTCCACTTCAAGCCTTCTATAAGCCTTCTATAAGGTGACAATACTTGCTGCTGCCACAAGGGTTACTCCTTGTAATGTCAGTTCCCAGTGTGCTTTGTTTGCAGGAAGTAAAAAGAAGGGGTCCAAGCAAGAAGTGGGATCTGAGCATTTTCAAGATTGCTGACCCCTTCAACCGTGTGTAGGTTCTCTTCCAGCTACACTATCTTTCCCCCTATTCTCTCCCTGCCTCATATCAAGGTTACTCTAGTAATTACATCCTTGGTTTGACTTCCCTATTATTTTGCAGATGCCCATTTGAAGCATCCAGCTCCTACCCCTCCACTAGGGGAGGAATGTCCTGTTCTCCTGTGAAGTGTCACAATCTTCCCAGCAGTGAATAAATGGCTTCCCCGGGAAGCCCACAACTTGTTGTGGGTGAAACTCCCAGGTCAGACACAATACACAAATGTCTCTGCAGCTGCAGGTCAGAGTGGAAACCAAGTGAATAATATAAATGACATCAGATTGGGTTTTGGCACTTTAACTGTATTTCCTCATCTCTACTATATCTAACTCAAAATTCATTTACAGCTTTATATTTATATTTATATTTAACCAATGCATTGCCACTACACAAATGCATACATGCAGTTAAATGTATTTTGTGGGGGTGGCCACTTAATCACCTTAACCCAAGTGGGCACACCACCTGAGGAACGAGTACACATTTTGTACGTAAAACACACCTCCTTTTAGGATTTGTCCACATAGATCGCATACATACTTCAAGCAATATGAAGGAGGCTGAGTAAACGTGTTCTCTTTGAACCGCCAATAGCTTTCTCATTTGCCCTGGTTTCCTCGCTCCATCGAAACATTATAATCTCAATAACTGCCATTTCATCGCTCACAGCACATCTGAAAATACAATTGAAACTCCTGGGTTTGAATCACTTTAGCCTTGATTGCCACTTAGCCCGATGGTTTATTGCAGGTCAGAACAAATAGCAAAAACATTCTGTGAAGCTCCTATGCATTCAAGAGATTACATCTGCATTCTGCGATACTTATCAGACCATAAACACCATGGGTGGGTCCTTTAGCTGAGCTGGCCATCACATAGGTCGAAGTTGTTTATTAACCTATCCTCTGTCCTCTAAAACTCAGCAGAACCAGTTTCTCAAAGTCATCCCCTGACTGCCATATTGTAATCTGTTTATAAAAAACCCATTACATATCTTCATAAATCAAATGTATATATTTTCTCAGTGTACATGCATGTTTAATAAATACTATCATTCCTTTACAGTGGATTCTTCAGGACAACCCCCCTTTCTTGCATGTGCATTATAAAAACTCCTTATTGCCTGCTTCTGGACACTCCATAGCACATTATGTCTGAATTGCATTTATATTTAATTTGGCAGTTTTAGCCTTGGTCTTTCCACGCGCATGCAAAGCTAATATGTATCAATTTAACCAAAAAGTAACACTAAGTAACGTATCCCATTCACAATTAACAATACTGGATACATATGAAATTGCAACATCACACCCAGTTTGTCGCACCCCCAGTCACTAAATTGGTGCGCGCAACAAAAACCCCTCTTGATTATGGGGACCTTTCCTGACCGCCCCAAAAATGTTTAACCTTGTTGACAGCACTTTTAAAGGAAGCCCATCGCTGTTGGAATGAATTTGCTTCCAGCAGGCTTTTCTTAGAAAGAACATGGTACCCTGTAGCTGAAATATTGCCAATTCACATTGCAGCTGCTGGTGTGTCAGTAGCAAAGCCCCAAAAGAGTATACATGTGTGTTCTATGCTATGGGATAATACAGGGGCACTAGTAAGGGTAGATCATTGCACTTGAACATGTATCATTTTAAAATACCCTGCTGCTGGTGATGGGGTTCCAATGAGAAAGTGCCCATCTTTCTCCAAAAGGTGAATTGTGAAAGGGAGATTGAGCCCTATTCACCTGAGCGCTGGGTAAATTTATAGTTCAGTGTGTCAACCTTGACATAATAAAGTAATTCAAAACAATTTGTTGGTGCTGTATTTGTTGTGAGAAGTCAGCTAACAAGTGTTTCAACCCTTGGGCATCTTTCTCAAGACATATGTAGTAAGGAATTTGTCATTGCTGGGGAATGTTGGAAGTATTTCCGGGGTGCTACTTCTTGTCCTGACCCGGTATGGTCTAGTTCTCAATTTTTTTATTATTTAGAAGAGTGGACCAGTGTCCACCAAGATGGTGTGCTGGTCAATTATTTGCTAATTAGCAGGAGCTGTGTGCCTGGTTGGGCTGGCAGTGTTTGCTGCTGCAGTCATCAGCCCAACCAGGCACACAGCACATGCTAATTAGCATAACATTCTCTAGGACGAGGATGCAGTTCAAATCTCAGTATCAGCGTCTTCTGTGTCAATGTCTCTTTGCCATTCAAAGTCTCTTATTCGCAGAGGGCCTCATGCGACAAAAAAACATTCCAAAGTTCCATTCTCCTTTAGATTCTCATGTGCAACTTCTTGGGTGATTTTTAATTGACCCCGGGCCCGCCTCCTCCGGGCTCAGGCGCTTTAACACAAAGCTTTATTACAATGAAAGACTTTCGACTGTGCGCAGGATTTGACTTGGACCCTCACAGGACCACTTAAACTGACACTTATTCAATTGATTTCCCTCCGGCGGGTTCGGATCAACTTTATCTACTTTTCAGCTGGGTACATTACAGAGACTTTCGATTGAGCACCCACGCAGTACCGGGCCACTCTGATCTTTAGAGCAAGTTGCAATACCTTTGACAATCACTCATCGGCAGTTTAACTTAATTTGCTTCTCGTATCACGTGTGCTTTAACAATGTTCTTTCCATCGCTCA
This sequence comes from Ambystoma mexicanum, assembly GCF_040938575.1. NCBI lineage: Eukaryota > Metazoa > Chordata > Amphibia > Caudata > Ambystomatidae > Ambystoma > Ambystoma mexicanum. Next base: position 1,358,751,400 of record NC_090937.1, on the reverse strand, counting down.
CCATACAATGTTGCTGCTTGCAACCTTGGCTTCAACACAGATCGGTCTCTTATCGGTCTCCCCAATTAACCGGCTGTGTTGTTTTCACTCAATCGGGTTTGGCTTGGAGCCAAGGACAGTACCACGGTGGCAGGAGATTCCCACCGCCTTCATTACTGACGCAGGAGGGCCCCGGGTACCTCCGACACACTATAAAGGATTCTTGAGCTTGGTTTCCTGGTCTTACACTTTCTCTCTAGATTTCATAGACGCAACAGTTCCTTGTCGAAAAGATCAAGGGAATTTCCCTCCTTCAAACGCTTTCTGTGTCACCGCCTTTCTCCTCCTGTTAAACTGCCATCTTGGAGCTGCTGTTTACTCATGTGCTTTGACTTGCTCAAAGTGTGCTCTCATGTTCTGCCTTTTATCCGTGTGGGGAAGCGTAATGGAAGTCAGGTTTAAGTGATTGTTGATAATTGCCTGACCTCTCCTGACCATAGTATTGGGACATGTCAGGTACATGGCTTGGGTGTTAGTCTGTTTTCCTTTAGAGTGGGCTGTCAGTGAGAAAGTGTGTTGTAGAAGGGGGGTAGAGTTCCTAAATATTCTATCGGGTAGGATGGAGTAAAGGTGTTAAAGGGAAGGGGATATCACGTCTCGCCATCCGGTGTCCCTTTCACCAAAGACCCCTTGACCATGTAAACCTCCCTCTGCACTGTTCCACCCCCAGGAAGTGGACACAAAAGTGATGCCTGTTTCCTGGCCACCTGGATGACAGATCCCTGGGTACTAGTGGGTGAGACACCTTCTGGTTTCTCACACTTCTCACAATAAATACAGCACCAACAAACTTTTTTAGATCGCTTCATTACGTCAAGATTGACATACTGAACTATTTGTTTACCCAACACTCAGGTGAACAGAGTATAGGAAAGAGTGGTCTGTTTAGCAGAGCACATTTTCTTGGAGAGGAAAAACCCCATCATTTTGCATAGGAAAAAGAAAAACAAGCGATGGATTGCATTCCCTCATCGCATCCTCTCCCCATTTTCTGTTTTGGTTGTTGCATGCAGTGCTTATAATCCAAAACTATTAGCATGGAACGTGAATGTAGGAGAGAAATGGGATGTGTGGAGGGACGCACAGCATTTGGGAGTTGTTTGGCTTGTTTACTCACCTATGGACCACCAATGACCGAGCAAGTCCCCATGGCCATTCCAACCATCTTCCATCTCTCTCCAACCCATACCTCCCTGGGATCTCTACGAGCTGGTTGTGTGTTTTTGAGGGTTTGTTAATGCTATTTATAAGCAGTCTTGTGAAAGGTAATGGCTTAATTGCAGCTGTAACCCAGTTCCTCTTGTAATAGAAATGCCCTAACTAAATGTGCCTACTGTCACTTAGGAAATATGTGTGTTTTTGTATCTGTTCCTAGCACTGAATTCCTGTCAGAAACACGCATTGGTAAAGCCAAAAGATTTGGCTCTTGTACAGAAATTAGGTAGGCATTTGCCAGGCAAATGACATAGCATGACCAACTAGTAACACCATTTGCCAATTGTTGCCATCTCATGGCCGGGTAGTATTACTATGGCAGTCCCTGGAAAATGCCTAGGAGATGCCTACACAAACGTAAACATGGTTGGCTTTGCCAATGCTTGCCAAACAGTGGAAGTAACAGATTTCCCTCAATTATTCAAGTATTTCAACAAAAACATAACATCTGCCTATATTGGCCACATGGCGTAGCACTGATGCACACGATAAAGGCTGACATTTCGACCATCTACTGAGAATTGTTAATGGTGTTAATTGCTTTTACAATGTCCTGATGGTCAAAGATCTAAATTTCCAAGGTCCTTATCTTAATTGGATAGTTCCCTACTGAACCCTTTGGATGCTACTGGGGCGTCAGAAGTGACCTTATGTAAAAACTCTATATGGCTACCCATGCAGCGTCATAAAATTGAACAGCATTAATCGCACAAGTAAAGTCCTGTATTCCTGCATGGATATGGCAACATTTTTAGGTCTATACACAAGTCTGTTTGTTTTAAATACACTTGACCTATCGACAGGTCACCCTTATTATGGGTGTTTTTGTAAATGTACAGCCAATTCCGGAACATGTCCACACACCGGCAAGCAAAGAAACTCACATATTAGTTGGAGCATGTCACTTGTGACTATTTACTATATGCAATATTGCCCTGTGCAATTGAGCATCACTTGAGTAAAATAACAGCAATTCAATGTAGCATAACAGTCTTAATGTGCAATTCATGCATCCTTGTCCAGCATCTTGTTAGCTGCATACCCATCACCATCACACCCCTCTGCTCGTGGTCTCTCTGGTTCTCCCATTAAGCAAGCATGAAGGAGCTTCAGAAGACGGTCCACAGCCCACATCTGTGCTGCAGGATCCACAGCCACGCCAGCAACCTTCGCAATGCCACAGAAGTAATGGTAGCGCCATCTGTGCCCTCTCCAGGGAGACATGCAAATGAGGACAGCCAGCTGCAGCCAGAATTTAGTCCACTCCCAGAGGCAGCCATGACAGTAGTCATTATCATCTTCCGTGAATCTTATGTCACGGGGGATCCCACAATTCCAACTGGTGTCACACGGGTGTCAACGAGGGAGAACGTCCTTTGGCACGTACAGGCTGTGCCAAGTGCCGAGGAAGTTGCTCACAGACAATGTACAATTGAAGTAGGTGCTTGCTTTATAACCCAGTCCTTTTTATATTCATCAGGTCATCCGACACATTTCATAGTCACTAAACACGGAGTTTTAGCTACAAGTTAATGTTTTGCATTAACATCCACGTTATGTTTATCTGCTTTCATAGGTGCAACAACGATTTGTTTTTGAGCAGTGAACTTTTTCTCTGTGAAACAGAAAGTTCTGTTTTAATTGAAAACATTACATATAGACAAGCAATCTTGTACTATCTTTTATAAATAGTAAACTTAAAAGCAGAGACAGAACAATAAGCTTGATTAAGCAGAACTGGTTGAGGCAAAGAGGTGGAACAGGGGAGGCATGGGAACTTTTGCCATGGGGGAAAGCACAGTTTAATGGGCGAAGCCCACAATGCAGCGGCCACAACTTTAAACGCAATACTGACCACTTCTGCTCTCACGCGGTCTCAAAACCATAATATACATTTTCCAAGAAGTAAGCGCATGTCTTAGTGATGGTTACATGAAATAGTCTATGGAAATTCAATTCCTGAACAAATTCTTGTGGGGCATGGTCTTCCCCACATTGTAAATTGTAGGCTGCCTTGCGAGCCTCTTGAGGGTTCCTATGAATGGAAAAATGTTTTAGTATGGCTGCCCTATAGGTGGACCATCTGGAATGGTTCTGATCCTACAGCGCTGCAAAGAAGCTGGAGTATTCAGGAGAAAATGTCCACTTTACATATTGAATACAGCTTTGGCTGTCATTCAAATGGAAAGTTTCCATCATCTGTTCAAATAATTCAAGGTGCTCCCAAACCGAATATTTAGCATTTTTGTGGTAGGGCGTGATGACACTCCTAATAGCTTTTATTTGTTTTAGGGGAACCTTGAGTAAAGCCCTCTTTACTTTGTTAGCCTTTTAAGTTCTTGTCACCCTGGTCCACTCATCCTCTGACTCAGAGTCACTGCTACCAGAGGTGGCTGTCTGGTCTTCTAGACTCTCCCGGATTCTGCGAGCTTGGGAATGGCTGACAGAATGTTGGGGCCTAGTTCCTTGGGTCCTGTGGCGCTCAGATGAGTCTTTGGACTCTTCCTTGCTCCCCGGTTTGGTTGCTTCCCCCCCCCCCCACTGTCCTAGCTGGGAAGAGGTTTTTAGTATGCCCTTAGTGGGCCTAGTCACATGGAATTTCCCACCAAATTTCAATGCCTGATTTCTTAATGAGTTATATTTGTGAGGACCCATTTCTCTGATTCTCCCCTCACTGGAGTCTCCCTGTTCAGAGAAGATGGCCCTAGCAATTGCGAACCTATGCATAGATGCACGCCCATCCATTTCTGGGAGGCGCTGGCCTATTAGCCCCATATTCCCCATTGGGTTGAAGTCTACCATCCCCATGGCCCTTGGTTCATGTGAGCCAGTGGACATGGGGGTGGCAGAGTCCATGGAATAGATTAAAGTCTCTGGTGCCAGGGTTCCTGAGGTTTTGCTCAGTGGTTTCCCTCTCCCATCTGACCTCATCTCTCTCAGCCCCTACTCCCTGATGGCATGCAAGAATCTGACCTTTTTGTCTTCTATTAAGGCCTTACTGGTCTCTATTAATTGTGCCTGCATGGCTACCTGTCTATGAAGCCTGTAATCTTTCTCACAGAGAGCCTCATTGTCTCTCTGTGCTTCCTGTCTGATTTGGGAGTATTGGGCCACCTTTTGCTGCAGGAGGCTCACCTCCTGAGTTCTGTCCTTACTGGTCTGTTCATTCTTTGCCAGAGCCTCTTCCACCCTCCTGGTGTGCTCTAACAGCTTTTCATAGTCCATTTTGAGTTCACCCTGAAGGGCCAGGTGATTTTCTTCCACCTTGGTTTTTAAATTGTTGACTTCCTAGCCTAAGGCGTCCCTTTCCTGAATTAGAGTACCCCTCTGTGCAGCCAGGTCGTCCATTTGTTTTTTGAATGCACCAGCTTTCTGGCGCTCTTCATCAAATTCTGTTTGGGATTCAAGGTCTTTAAGAATTAATTTATTATTTTCTTCTTTTACTTGGTCTATCTGGTCTTGTAAGACGTGGAGCTGTTCTACGCAGACTCTGTTAAAAGTTAATTGTTGCGCCAGTTTTTGCTGGCTCTGTCTTAAAGAGTCCAACCTTTCTTGACACTCTTTTTACAGTGTCAGTAATTTGGTGTCTTACTCTACCCTCTCTTGCTGCAGGAGATCCATATCTTCTTTTACTTTTGTCAGGTACTGTCTGGTTTCACTCTCTGATTCTTGGCTCTTTTGTAGCCTTTGCTCTGCAGAGTCCAGATCAGTTTGGGCCTTCTCTAGGGATTGTATTTGCCTTTTTGCCAGGTCTAGGTTTTCGGCATATTTTTCCTATATTACTCCAATGTGGAGGTACAGGTACTCCGCTATTTTGGCAATTTTACATTGCTCTTCTTTTACCCTTGGGGCCATATACAGTTCACTAAGTGCCTAGTGTAACGGACCCTGGTCCTGCCATGAATCTAATTCTATGGCAGTGATTTGTTGTTTGATTTCCTGTAGCCAAACATTCTCATCCTGCTCATCCCATTCACCCCTGACAATTTGTGCAGTAGATGTTCTTTTGCCATATTAATTTCCACTGGGGTCGCCATTCCGGAAATATTAATTTCCTTCCTTCTGATTTATCTCAGCGTTATTTTATTTTTGCAAAACAGGCCAAACTCCTTTGAGTGTTTCTATTGAAGGGTGTTTTTACAGTGTAGCACAGTGTTGTAGCCCAACAAGGTGTATGTACCCCGTCAGTTAGACTGTCACAAGTGGTATGTCTAATTCAGGATCTTGTGACGAGCCCCCAATCTGGCGTTTAATGCACAACTGAAATCCTTATTTATTTTTGTGTCTAAAAGTTATTTTATTCTGAACAATGTACCACTCATATCACGCCCCTCTCCTGGAACCCCCCGGTCACACTGAATCAGGAATCAGGCTGGTTTGCAAAGTTAAAATATTTATTTATGTATTCACAATTCAATCACACTATGTTTTAATGGGTACACAATAATCACCAATGGGGTGATGTAACACTAAATAATCTCTTTAATACACAAGATGTAATAGTGAGCAAAACAATTCAGCACAGAAATAATACTTTGTGTGTGTGTTCAGATCAAATGACAGTGTGGTTACTAGTTCCCCCTGCACACCCCTCAACCCCCCAACAGGCAATGGGCCTCATTCCGACCCTGGCGTTAACCAAGGCGCTATTAGCGGTAATTCCTCATTCACCAAGGGCCCTTCCCCATTCCCATTTTTGCCCCATAGGGCTCAATGGGAATGGGGAAGGCGCTAATTACGGCACCTTAAATTACGGTGCCGTAATTAGCTCCTAGGTCGCTTTGCGGGTTGGTTTTTTAACGCCTGCAAAAAGCAGGCGTTAAGTACCAACCCGCAAAGGGAACTCGGAATAGGGCGGTAAGAGTTTAATGGCACCGGTCTCGTTAGCGGTGACCGTTAACCCTTACCGCCCTACTCGGAATGACCCCCAATGTAAAGAGATGAGAAGAGAGAGCAGGTAGTCAGGAATGGCAGAATTCAAACAAAATATCAATCCCAATTTCCCCCCAGCAACACAAGAGAAAAACAGAATTGATTGGCAAGCGGTCAGAATGGTTTTAATGTTATCTTGAGAATGCATTGGGAAAAGACACTAAATATGGTTTAAATTGCTGAAATTGTTTAAATTCTTATGGGAGCCGGTTTGGATAGTTACACACAAACACTAGCAATGATTTAACAATAAGAAGCAATGTGAAATCTTAAAATTAAGGTTGGAAGCAATCAAAAGCTGTTTTACACGTGTCCGAATTTTCCTACAATGAAATTCGCGGCAAACTTTTCAGTGCGCGGTAATCGTGATTACGGGAGAACTATATGGATTTGGAATGCGGTTTTAGATGTTAATTAAAGTTGTGGATGTTAGCTACAAGCAGAAGTTGTTTCTAGCACAAAAACTGAGGAAGTTATGAATGTATTAGTGGAGGTCGTTTTTAAGATAGGTGTCAGAATGGGAATGCGCTTTTAAAATGACAAAAAGGATTTCTTACACTAGAGGATGACTATGAATAAACGAATACCACACAGGAACACAGCCACTGGATCAGGGCGACTGCCTGCAGTGGAGCTCGCCTACTTCAGATGAAAAATATCAGCGCAAAGATAGTTTTAACAATACTAGCACAGGAGGAAAATAGGAGAGATAGGATAGAGAGTTAAGGCAATTCAAAAGTACTCCTAACAATGCAGGTTCTGAAGACAAGATAGGATGGGTTTAAGATAGGGATTGACTATGGAGAGTGCATATGCTAGTCACACAGTTCTATCTATAGATACTCACTAGATATGTTTTTACACGGAACCGTCAGGATTCTGGTTAGGGATTCTGGTCAGGGATTCTGGTCAGGACAGACAGCTGGGCACACCGGACTGGACTGGGTCTGCAATCAGCAAGGCGCTCTGGTCACCGCACGGCAGGACTGGACTGGATCTGCAATGCACTCTGGTCACAGGACGGCACAAGATGGACTGGATCTGTCCTTTTTGGTTCTGATGATAATTGTTTCAGCAGGAAAGCAGTACAGCACAGCCCAGCTGTATATATTTTGAAGCTTCCCCTTTGGTGGGATTCTGGTTCTGGAATTTAAGGCCTAGCTGAGAATGGTTCAGCTATAAAATGGGCCTTTCTGCTTTGCCAAGTTTCTGGAGTCTGGAGCAAGTAAGATGGATAGTTCTGCAGGAGGGTGCTCCACCAGCATGGGGATAGTGGGTGAATCTGTGTGTTTTTTTGAGTGCTGAGCTGTCTCTATTTATTTATTTTATTTATTTATTCGCATTTGTGAAGCGCACTTGCAGCCCAGAGGCATCGAGGCGCTGTTACAAGAGATGTTATGCAATTGTGATTAGTTTGAAAGACAGCAACCAAAGGTCTCATGGTTACAAGTCAACCCTGTATGCAGTACAGGAATGTTAAGGATTACATTCATAGAGTTAATACAGTTACATACTAGTAAGGAGGTCATGTACATTTTCTTTTCAGACAAAAAGCCTCGTTTTGATTGCTTTGTGGAATGCTTGGTGGGACTCAATCATTCTTAGGTGACTCGGTAACGCATTCCAATGGGTAGCAGCCAGTGTTGGAAAGCTGGATCCCCCCGCTCGGACTTTACGCGTCCTGGGGGTGAGAATCATGTTGCAGTAACCCTTCCTCAGCGGTCTTGTGGCGGTGTGCATGGTGATCCTTGGGGCCAGGTACGGGGGTGCAAGGTCATGGAGGCATTTGTGGGTGAGTGTAAGGGTTTTGAACACATTTCTCTCTTTGACCGGGAGCCAGTGGGCCTGCCTTCTAATTTTCGGAAATGTGATCTTTTCTGGAGGTTCCTGTGGCTGCCCGGAGGGTGTTGTTTTGAACCAGTTGGAGTTTTGCGAGATTTTTGCAGGAGGTTACGGCGAAAAGGGTATTACAGTAGTCCAACCTTGAACCAATTATTGCCCTAGCAATGGTGAGGCAGTTTTGGCGCGATAGGAAGGGTCTGGCAGCATTAAGAATCTTAGAGTAATATGCTGATGATAAGGCGATGGCATTCACCTGTCTATCCAGCGTTAGGTCGGAATCAAGGTAGACGCCAAGTGTCTTAACGTGGTTTGAGACCTTGATGGGGATGTTGTCGATAGTAAATGAAGAGTATTGTTGATCGAGGTTGCCCAGGGTGGTGGGTGACCCAATGAGCAGGAGTTCATTTATTTCGCCTTAACTTAACTTTATGCTTATGATAAAGGGTGTGTGTGTGCTGGTTTATCCTAAGCTCGCCCCTTTTACAGGGATTAGTCAAGGTTTCCTCTCTGCCTTGATAGGAGGAGAGAAACAGGGTGTCACCTTAATGGTGTGGGTTTATGAGGCCTAGAGTCCACCCCTATCCTCTTGAACACAAAATCTACTTTTGGAGATGCAGATCCAGTGAAGCTGATCATGCCCACATGTTCTTGTCCTGTGGGGCACTGGCCCCGTTCTGGGATGCTGTACTTGAGGCCCTCTCGGAAATGGTGGGGTTCTGGATTAATCCCAACCCTCTTGCTGTGCTGTTTGGACTGTGGGAGGGAACTGGGGCAAAGCAAGTTGCTAAATTTTTGAATGTTGGGGCCATAGTGGCCAAAAGATGTATCTTACAGTGCTGGAAGCAATGCTCGCCCCCTTCATTAGAGATGTGGTTAAAGGCGCTCAACTGGACGCAAATGTGTGAGGAGGACTATATCAATACCCTACCTGCGAATGCCCGCCCCAAAAATGTGTGGACAGAGTTTTGTAGTTATCTGAACAACAAAGTCGACTTAGAGCTTCTATCCTCGCCCCCATCTCCGGAGTGGGCAGAAGCGCAACCCGGACCCTGAACAACACGCTAGACTCAATTCGCCTATGTCAATGTGCCCGTTTACTACTCATACATTGCTTGTTCTACATGTTCTAAGTGTGAAATGCTGATTGCCGATGTAATGTGTTCTGTAATGTGTTCTGCTACTGTTCCTTGCCAATAAATAAAAGTTTAAAAAAATAAATAAATATCTACTTTTGGTACAAAACATATTTCCACATTTGCGACCTCTATAACAACCGCATATATAGATCACATATTTTGAGTAGCAGATACTCCTCAAAACCCCGTCGCTGTAGGATCTTGTGTCTGCTTTCCACCGAATTTCGCCCTTTTTATTAGGAACACAATGTCCAGTTTATCAGCAAATGTGTACAAGTGTGTGCGTATAACATGGGCATAAGTGTATAAAGTTTCAAATTTCTATCAGAAATACATTTTGTGTAATATCACATTTTCCGCCATTTCTTCCCAGAACATGCCACAGAGTTCTGGCGCCTTTTCACCCGGGCATCCAGAAATTACATTAACAATGCTGTTATTTCTATATTTTGCACAATTTTACATAGTAAGTTATATGTATTTAAACAAAATGTTCTTTGAATTTTCAGCCACAGATGGCTGTTTGTCTCTCCCTCCTTCTGTCTCCCTGCAGTTCAAGAGCAGTCTCCTCCCTGTTTCTTCTGGGCAGAGGCCATTTACGACCCTTCACACTTAGCCTTTCCTTTATCTGGAGGAAGTCCATTGTCTCCTTTTGCCTCAGTAGCCCAAATTCATCCCCCACCCTATAATCTTCACTTAGGTGTGATTTCCTGGTGGAGAGGAGCTGGAAGGAGAGCTGTTATTCCATTTTGGGTGGCTTTGAGCCAGGACGAGTTTAAAGGTTAATTCTGTTGCATTTTTCCTTAGCTTAAAAACAAACTTGTGATTTCAAACTAGCAGCTATAACACTTATTTCAGATTCTAAACCATTGGATTACCAATTGCAACATAGGTTACTCTCAGGAACAGGCTACCTAGATTTCAAACATTTGGCTTCAGTTTATACAGGTTTTCAAGTTTATCATGCAGGCTTCTGACAGCTGTCATTCAGGCGGCCGAGGGTACTGCGCCCAGATTTTGACAGATTCCACAGGCAGGCAACTTTTGCTGTAGATGTTTCTTTAATACTTTCAGCTTTTCAGTACATTGTATGTTCACAATGATTTCTTCACCTAAGTGAATTGTAGCAACCAGCAAGAATTCTGGATGTTTGAGGGTGCACTTTAAGGAACAAAGTAAAAAGATTTAAAGCAAGATTTTTGGATTAACTTTAGCAGAGCACTGCTTTTCCCTCTGTACTCCATTTTCACTTGTTGTGGAACCCAGTGATATGTTTCAGGAGTGAGATCTCTGTTCCACCACTGACAACATGCGTGGTAGATTGGGCAGCCATCTTTTTGTGTTTTGCAGAGCTTGGTTTTCAGAGTTTTTGGCGCACACAAGGGTTTTGCGGCCTTTTTGATGTTTCTGGCATCATCAGAACACAGTGATGCCGCATGGCAGAGCAAAAGTGGGTCAAGACATCCCACAGATCCACCCTGCTCTGTTGTGAGGCCCTGCTGCTGGTGGCAGTGATTATCATACCAACAGGGGTATTTCAAAAAGGCCCACACCGGGCCTGGCTGCAGAGCATAACAAAGGAGGCACGAAACCCAGCAACCTTTTGTATGCAACTGTGTCAACCTGTAGCCAGCTCCCGCCTCTTAGTATTAATGGCAGTGAACTGTCATGTCTGAGTCTGTTGTTTACAGTAGGCCACCCCTCTACAGGGACCCCAATCATAAGGTAGGAGAATGTGGGGGGGCGAGGCTTGGCGGCCATGCAGTAGGAGGCACGATCGAGAAGCTCCTTCGAGATCCTGAAGCAAATCCAGCTATAACTGGCGCAAAACCACTAAAAAGCACCTAAAAATAACAGAAACAGACGTCGGAACATCCGTAGATCACTGGCTGAGTCTCCCGACGGAAATCGGAGCAAGAATCGAGGAGAAAACGGCGAAAGAAGACGGCGCCCGCAGGAAACAAAATGGCGGGCGCGAACGGCCGAACCGCTGGAGAGAAAGTCAGCGCTTCATAACCACGGGCGAGGTGAGGCTGGCGGGGGACAGACAACTCCCTGCACAGTAGGAGCCCTCCTGGAGAGGCGACCGAAGACGAACATAGGCAGTCCGAGGAACGGGTACTATAGAGGTATGGAGCTGGAAAGCCCAGTGTAGATAACGCACCCGAGCTCCACTTAGACACGGGCGCGGGCGCATGTGGGCCCTTTTTCCCTCCGGAGCCACCCCGCCTGCAAGGCCAATAAGCCAGGGCAGGTTAAGGTAACCGGCCACAAACACTCACGGCTGACCGAAGACGAACAGAAGCAGACCATGAAAGGGAGCCCGGGTGTCGATGTGGACACCATAAAGGTACAGGGTTGGAAGAAGCCTAGTGGGGAGAGCGACCCGAGCTTGACCATACAGGCCCCATCTCTCTCCGGAGCCACTCCAACATATCCAGAGGCACAGAGAAGCGAGAGGGGCAGACAATATAAGGAGAGGCGGAATGGCGGCAAACGGAAAGCACACGCGGAGCAGTCCGCACGGCGCCCAGCAGGCAGACCAGATATAGACTGGACGAAACAGAGTATGCAAGGAATGAGAACCGGCGCACACGGAGCAATATTGACTACAAGCTAATCCACGCAAACAAAACGTGAAATGGGACCGCCACCCATCCTGTAGGCCTGAGAGGCCAGAGCCGCACAAGAACTACTGAAGTGCACTAAAGGAGGGTCGGTACGAAACAAGCCAAGGCACAACATTCAGCGCAGCAAGCTCCCCCGGCAGATAAACAGGGCGCCCAACAACTAACAGGACGGTTACGAATCCATAGCGGGGAAGCCCAGGAATGGAATTGGAGATACTGAGAGACTGATAGGGCCAGGGCACGGACGGACCCGGATCCTCTGACCATCTAGCAGTACAAAGGCGAGTTCCATAGAGATAATGCCAAATCGGAAAACAGAGGGAAAATCTAAACAAACCAGCATAGAAGCATTCACTAAAACACCCGGAAACAAACAACCTGTCCAGCCGGACACAGCTATGCCTACCTCAAGCACAACACAACAGGTGGGAAATACAAATGAAGGACCGATCCTAGAAGCAATAGCCGCCTTGAAAGCGTCCCTTGAGGCCAAAATGGATGCAGCGATAGGCGCCCTCAAGGCATCCTTAGAAAATAAACTGGACACTGTCATGGTAGACGTGGGTCTCCTTCGCCAGGACACCAGAAATCTGGCGGACAGAATAACAACAACGGAGCAGCAAGTGCAGCAAAACACCACAGATATGGTGGTCACGCAAACACAAATGTCAGAGATGATACAAAGGGTCAAGATCCTCGAACAAAGGGCTGAAGCTGCAGAAGGCAGAGCACGAAGGAACACTATTCGCATAGTTGGGCTTCCGGAGGGCGAAGAAGGCAGAGATCCCACCCAATATATTGAAAACATGCTGCTCCAAGAGATTGGAGAAGGAACTCTTTCCCAGGGCTTCACGGTGGGGAGGGCGCATAGAGCACTGACCAAAAGACCTCAGCCAGGCGCCCCTCCGAGAGCGATGATCGCCAGGATAATGAATTTCAAGGATAGGGAGAAGATACTATCATTCTCAAGAGAAGGGGTAGTGGTTACAAGGAACACCTCCAAAATTACTATCTACTCAGATTATACAGTCATGGCCCAAAAACAGAGAGCAAAATTCGGTCTGACGAAAGAGCGCCTCAGGACGGCAGGAGTGCGATACATGCTCGTATAACCCGCCAAACTTAAGGTACTCCATCAAGGGAAATCATGGTTCTTTGACTCGACTGAAGATGTTCATGCATGGATGGACCAGCAGAGCATCCCCCAGCAGACACAAAGGAACCGGAATAATAACGAGGACCAGCCCCGGTGAGTGGAAACGTCGACTTTAGAAACAAGTCAATGCCATATCATAAGTCGTCAACGTAAAGTAAGGCCACTAAGCCAGATGCAGAGCATGAAAGAGCGACCTGCTTCAATCCAGCTATGATGGCTAAGGGAAACCACAACTCCAAAATGAACGTTTCACAAGTTTGGATGCCAGTTGCATCAAGCTGCAGCGAGTCTGTTTCACTTCGGCGGACAGAGCAAGAGAAGCGGCGAGGCCCGAGCAGGGGGAGGGTGGCTGGGCGTTAGTTTGGAAGTTTTGGTTCACTTGAGTGAATGGTTTGTAAAAGGCATTGGAAGCAGAGCAAATAATAAAAACTCTAATGGGACAATTCCAGCATGAAGTGACTGATGCAGCACACAGCAACAAATCTGGAGACACGACCACCGAGACACAGGGAGAGGGAGCCGGTAGGGACGACTTCAAGTAGCACCACTAAGAGCAGCCGCAAGAGACAGAGGACAAGCAAGAGCCTATGGGACGACGGAGTCAGATAAAATAAGTACACATGGGACTGGATGAGTTAATAATAGCAACCTGGAACGTGAGAGGACTAAATGCATACGTCAAAAGGCTGCGAGTCTACACCTGGTTGAACAAGATGAAGGTCAAGATAGCTATGATCCAGGAGACACATCTGACCCCAACGAAACAGGCCAAAGTCGATCAGAAATGGGGAGGACAGGTATACAGTGCCACATACTCAAATTATGCGCGAGGAGTACTAATATGGATCGCCCCAGGAGTGCCATTCCAGCTCATAAAACAGGAAACTGACCCAGAAGGTAGATTGGTGCTAGTGCATGGCATGTTGGAGAACAAAGAGGTGTACTTAGTTAACACCTACGCGCCGAACCACGATGCGACAGAATTTTTCAAGAAGCTGGCACCCAAGCTGGCCCTGTACAGAGAAGCAACGTTTATCTGGGCTGGAGACTTTAATTGCACTTTGGACCCGCTCCTGGATAGGTCGGACGACAAGCACAAGAAACCAGCACCCCCTGCCAAGGAGCTGTATAGATCCCTCGACCATCTACAGCTGGTGGACGCTTGGAGACAGGTATATGGTGGGAAAAGAGGGTACACACACTATAGCGCACCCCACGGAACATTTACACAAATAGACTATATATTCACGGGCACTGAGTCACTGCAGTAATTTACAGGGATTAACATCAAAGCCTGTACACTTTCAGACCACACCCCAATACTAGCAACATGGGCACATACACACAGGAAAGCCCCGATACCAACATGGCGACTCCGGGCAGAGGCTATGGGAGAGGGAGAGTTTGAGGAACACCTTCAGGAGGTGCTAGAAGACTACTTCGAACATAATGAGGCAAGTGTAGAAAGTAACGCCACACTCTGGGATGCATTTAAAGTTGTGATACGGGGGGCGGCTATCGGCAGGTTGGGGGGACTGAAAGGTGCATTCATAGAAGAACTCAACAAACTGGAAAGGCAGATAGACACAGAGGAACGTAGAGCAGAGGCGGTGGGAGAGGAACCCAGGGAGTTGATGGAGTTGAGGACAAGATGTATAGAGTTATTGGAAAAACTGGGAAGGTTGAACTACGGGAGGTATCTACAACGATTGCATAGGGAAGGGGATAAGCATAGTAAGCTCCTGGCATGGCTCACTAAGCAAGAAATCAAAAGAGACCCCATAACAGCCCTAGAAGACGAAACGGGGATGGAGATTAGGAATCAAGAACACATTAATCAGTCATTTGCCCGCTTTTATGTGCAATTGTACGCCCCTAATCCGGAAATTGACACAGAGGACATAACAGACGCGTTAGCAGAGATAAGGCTGCCAAAATTAGCAGAAGAGCAAGCTCAAATACTCGATGCCCCACTTACAGTGGAGGAGATAGAGAGCGTAATCGCTGAGCTCCCCAAAGGCAAATCCCTGGGTCCGGACGGACTCCCGGGAGAGTTCTATAAAACATTCAAAAGTACCATCACCCCGAAACTATTAGAGACATACCAAGATGCATATGAAAGCGCACAACTACCGACTAGCATGTCAGAATCAATAATTGTGCCGATCCTCAAACCAGGAAAACCACCCACGAAATGCGCGGCATACAGGCCGATTTCCCTCATTAACCATGATGCCAAAATACTTACGGCAGTTCTAGCCAACCGTCTAAAACAAGTAATCCCCAGCCTGATACACTCTGATCAAACAGGCTACGTCCCGAGATGGAACACGTCATGGAACCTCCGTAGATTACACCATGTGATAGATAAGACAAACCAGAGACAGGTGGAATGCACAATAGTGTCTCTGGACGCCGTCAAAGCATTTGACTCTGTAAACTGGGGGTGGCTGCAGGGGGTCCTCGACCATTTCGGGATTGGGGAGGGGTTCCTCAGATGGATTAGGTTATTGTACAGGGACCCCAGAGCGAGGGTAAATACGGGGCGATATATCTCGGAAGAATGGAGAATCCATAGGGGAACTAAACAGGGGTGTCCATTGTCACCAATGCTGTATATTTTGGCCCTCGAACCACTGGTGGTTTTTCTCAGGGCGGAATATAGAGACACAGGGATAGACTTAGATGGAGTGCTACATTAAATCTCGCTATATAAAGACGACATGCTGCTTTTTGTGGGAAATCCGCGCACTAGTCTGCCCTGCCTCCTAGAAGCAATCGGGGCATACACAAGACTTTCCGGTATAGCAATTAACAAAGAGAAGTCCCTGATCTTTCCCCTGGCTGGCCTGAGCGGATTCCCCCAGCAGAGCTCCCGGACCTGGGTTTAACTTGGGCAACGCACTCCTTCCGATATCTGGGAATAGAGATACACCATGACGCCGCAGATTCTCATCAACATAACATGCAGGCAGCCCTCGAAAAAACACAAAGGTCTATGACATTCTGGGGAACACTGCCACTGGGGATGATGGGTAGGGCGGCCCTCTTGAAAATGGTGGTACTCCCACACCTGCTATACTACCTCAGAAATATCCCACACAGTATTCCCAAGGCCTTCTTCACCAAATTGAATACAATAGCAGGGAACTTTCTATGGGCAGGGGGGAGAAGCAGGATTGTGCTGTAGACTCTGCAGAGAGACTATGAAGAAGGGAGCATTAGGCTGCCGGACTTTGAAAAGTATTATTTAGCGGGCAGCTGCAATTCGCAGTCAAGTGGCTGGGTGAGGAAGAGGCAATCGATAGAATCATCTTTCAACCAGCACTAAAAACATACTACTTGAGAGAAATATTATGGCTGGACAAACCCCTACTCGGGACCCTACCATGCCTGCTTAACCTCGCGGTGGGGTTATGGAAAAGAGCATGGAAATTACAAGGGACACGGGACCCCCAGTCGGCAAAAATCCCTCTTGCGGGCCTTGTGGGCATGGACACAAGCACGTTAGCAATATACCAAACCCAGTGGGAAGCCAAAGGCGTTGCACAAATTGGGGACCTGAGGAGGGAGGAGAGGTGGGCAGACTTCCAGGAATTGGTGGAGGAATATGATATACATGTAGACCAATTCATCCTCTATAACAGAATAATCCTTAAAATCAAGAAAAAATGGCCAGAATGGGAAGACCAAGAGGACGCCACAGGGGAGCTAGACACATGGTACGATATAGCCGAGGAACACACACAACCTCCAGGTTATATGAATAGATGCTAAGAACCAACAACGCGAAAGAGCTACACATAAGACAGCGCTGGGAAGAGGAACTTCACAGACCATTTAGCAACCAAGAATGGAGCAGGGTGTTAAAATATCCGAAAAAAGTGTCTCGGAACGCAAGGTTTAGACAGGCACAGCTGTACATAACACACAAGAGGATGAACATGATGTATGGGGGTGATACTGGAAAGTGCCCCCGATGCACAGCCGATGAAGCAGACATGGTCCACATGTTTTGGACCTGCCCAATTATACAAACCTTCTGGGAAGGTATCAGCGCCAAAATAACAGAAAGTGGACTCCAAATACAGGCAGAGCACCCAGAGAGGCACTTGCTGGGCCTCTTCCCGAGAGGAGGCAGACATGCGATGCACCTAGCAAAAATGAAGGACTTGATATGTATATTAGCCAAAAGAAGGGTAGCGAAGTCCTGGAAATCAAGAGAAGGCCCGACTGTAGATTCATGGTGGTCGGACCTCCGCAAATGGGCACTAGTGGAAACTGAGTGTGGATAAGAGCAGTGCAAAGGGGGGAAGGAGAAATGGCACAGAAAATAGCTGCATGGAACTCCCTGGTACAGGACTTATTCGGACAAGAGGGGGAGGAAGAAGAAGAAGGCCCTGAGGAGGCATGAGAATAATGATGGGCACAAGACAGTGGTGCAGAGGTAACCAACCAAGACAGTACATGCGGGAGGGTCGAACCTGCCCACATAAGCCATTATAGACGAAGATGGCAAGGTCGTCAGAGAGCTCCAGGATAATGAACCCATAGAAGAAATCTGTAGAAATGCCAATATGCCAGTTATGTTATGTGTTTGTATGTTATATCTGTTGTTCGTTTAAAAAATAATAAACAAAATTTAAAAAAAAGAAAGATAGGAGAATGTGGTTTGCAGGAGGCATAGAGTCTGGTTTTGCCGCAGCTTCAAGGGAGACATGCTGCTTTAACAGGGACCACACAGGGAGGACCATTAACCAGAGAGATTCTTTGAACACAACAGACTGGAAGATGGGTGAGATTTAGTAGCCCAAGGGAGTGAGCCCAGAGCTCTTTCTTTTGAGAGAAGGGTTAAGCCATTTCAGTTATGGGGCACACCTTGTTCCTATTTTTACCCCTTTACCTTTCCTGGTGCAAAGCACTCTGGTTATGACCTCACGCATACAGGAGATTGTGGGTAGGGACCCCAGGATTGGTTCACTAAGGTAGGCTTAGACTACACCAATCACTGTGGCTCACTTGCCTTTAAAAGAGAGCCGAGCATGTCTTTTTGCAGATCATCTGAAGACTTGACAAGAAGAAAGACAAACTCAACCTTGGACCTGGGCTGAAGGTACAGTCTGCCTTATATCTTCTACCAGTGAAGGAAGGCCAGGATATCCAATGAGGGAAGCAAGCTCCCTCCCCTAAACATCTCCCAGGGAACAAAGGGACCGAGCCAGCACAGAGCCTGCCCCGCTAGGCTCTACAGCAAGCTTCCTGGACAGGAAGTGATAGAAGGTCTCTGAACCTACAACCAAGGACAATGCAGCTGCCTGCAACACATTCCTCAGCTTTGGGCCATACGTAAACCCATTGAAGCAGCTGGGAAAAGTGCCTCAACAAGCATCTACCATCCTCCCCCTAAAAAGACACTTTCGAGCCAGTCGAGTTTCTCGATCCGCAACCAACTGCAATGCTGACCGTTGTCAAGCCTCAGTCGTTTAAAGAAATCTGAGCATCTCAAACAGTGCTTCAGAACCGCTGATCACCACTGGAACAATGATTCCTGACCCAGAGCTGCTGTGTAAGCCAGCCTGCAGCCGTTCATCCAGCTTCGATGACCGAACAGTTGTGCCGCCTGATACTCGCAGGTGACTCCCATCTCCAACCTGTCGCAGAAGCCTGCAAAGCACCCTGAAGCAGACTCGACCCTGTCGAGCACCAAGAACACCTATAGCATAAGGTACACTGTGGTTCTGTCCCACTGGACCTTCTAGAAGGCCCCTAGAGACATTTTAAGACCCTTTGACCTCTTTGTGCTGGGGTCTAGAAACCCTAACAAACTGTGGCGGTTATTAACAATACCGACTACCCCCCTGTCAGTATCCAGAGTGCATCCCTTTTCCTTCTCTGAAACTGTCTGTCATATTCATTCCTTTACAGGGTGGGTTGTATTTCGTAGTGTTGTTAGACTGTGTGTTGTGATAAAGTAGATATTTGTAATACAACCTTGACTTGGCAATCCCTTTATCATTGGGTAATAATTTTATTTTCACTGTGTTGCAACTAACCAACGATCCAAGACCTTTTAGGGATAAGCCTGCCGTTCCCTCCACGTTAGAAAAATTGGACAAAGAGGTTTATAATTTGCTTGTTATTCCAATCTGTTCAGATTCAGGCCCTGAGACTCATTCGAAAGACTGGTGTATTAGAGGTATGGGGATGATTGATGGTTTAGAAACCGATATTCACCCCTGGAGCATTGGTGCCCCGGAAGTTGATTTGTCAAACTGTGGCTTCTAGAGGGTTGGGGGAGATGGATGAGGGTGGTGGTTGGTGAGGGAGCTGGGAGCTGAGGAGGAAGTGCTGGGGGCCTTCCTATCCGCTGATGTATACCGGACATCCAAAACAATAAATCTACAGAGCTAGATTGACTCAGTGCCTCCTTACCGATATGTGACGAGTGTAATAGGCAGTCAGGGTATTAATATCAGCTTGCACTATGGGGCACAGAATTCTTACCAGTTGGAATTAACAGATTGACTTATATGCAGGCCAAGAAATATCTTTTTGATCACCTGCATTAAGAATAGCCGCAGTGCTTCTGGCAATGCAGTACTGTGACCATAACTGTGCCTATCCACCATGTTGGCACTGTCAGTTAAGTACTATAGGTGAATGTTTTAGCTAACTTTGGGCAACATGTTTTGGCTGTGTTTGGTAAAAACATGCTGCCACTTGCTATGCAAATTAACCATGCCCCCTGCAGATTGGAATGCCACTGATTGATCCAAATAAGTCTGGAGGACATGCCTAATATGCAGATGAGCCATTACAACTTCCTCAGTTTCAGATTATCCTTTTAAAAGGACAACCTCCTTATCCAGTCGATATGAAGAGGACATCTTTGGTCTGAAAGTGGAGTTGCATTTTATAATGATAGCATTATGGGAGACCACAAGGTAGGGCGCTGAGTAGAAGAAAGCCCAAATTCCCTAACTTGTTATGCCGAAATAATGGCCACTAGAAAAGTGTTTTTCAAAGTCAAGAACGACAAATCCACCAATACAAGAGGCTTATAATGGAGAACCCAGAGACCATGCAATACTCGCAATTTATCTCAAACAGGAGCCTGAAATCTCACACTTAGGCGAGCAAGAGCAAAACGCTTCAAAAATATGAGATATGATGGTAGAAGCCACCTCTACACCTCACCAAGGACCACAGAAATCCCTGATCACAGCCCACACCGTCCAGAGGGAAGAATGTGCCAACCCCAAGACCAAACTCTACTGAGAGTATTGAACCACTGCGTACTCTAGGGGCAGTACCTCTTGTTTCCAGCACCAGGATACGTTTCCAGCACCAGGATACAAAGGAATCCCAGTGTGAGGCATAAGATTTGAAGGAAATAGATTGCCGAAAGACCTGCAATTACCTGATCACCCTGTCTTGAATTCCATGATGAATAAATCCCTAATGCTCAAAGGCCAAGCCCCCAATATCAATTTTGATCAGCAGAGAGCTGTCATAACTCAGTATCCGTGGAGGGACCTTGCGAAGCAAAAAAGACAGAAGGGCCACCATTTGCACCAGATGCAGAAACCAGGCTTGCTTGTACCAGCAAGATGTCACCAAGAGTGCTCGCAATTTGCGCTGCCTGATCTTTTGGCACATTCAATACATCAGAGAGATTGGGGGAAAGGTGTAAGCTAAAGTCTCCAGCCAACTCACGGACAGGGCTTTCGTCCTCCAAATCTCTCTGTTCCTTGAATCTTGAAGAAAACGCCGGGGAAACCATATCCACACTGGCCCAACCAACGCTCTGGGTTATTTACTGGAAGACTGTGGGTGACAGGCCCCATTTCGAGGAAGTTGGGTAAGACCAGCTTATGGTGTCCACCAGTAGTGTTGGATTATTGATATGGGTTGCCTATGAATTCAAATTATCGAAACAGAGTATATAGATTATCAAATGTTAAAATGGTTTTATGATATAGCAAATGCGGTCTATACCGTAAATGTTTTTATGAGACCGAACAAGAGAGCAGCGGAAAAACTAGATGAAATGTTGAACAGGATAGAAACTTTGAAAAATAAACAGGGAAATAAAAGGTTCACATACTGCTAGTGTGAGATGGCAATTGGCAACTAGAGATGGTGAAACGTTATAGATTTGTATACACTGAAGTTGATGATTATTGGAATATACCAGATGTATGATGTCATTCAGAAAACCCACGTAGCAAGTGGAATAATAAGATGATTGTGGACATTCAGAGAAGAGGCTATAGGGAATTCAATGGCCATTTTCAAGACGATCATCTGGCGAAACCTACTTTTAGAACGACGTGGTTTGAATCATATATCAATTATATATGGAGTAAAATGGAAAGCTGTTATTTATTACAAAGATTTTATGTTAACTCAAGAGTAGAGAGCGATCATAAGGAATTCTGTTTAGATCGAACAATATCAAAAACGGGTCCTATAGCTGTCAAGCTATTAACTAACAAAAAAAGTTAAATGGGATTAAATCATTTCAAACAACAGAATATTCTTCCTATCACAGAAATATATATTGCAACAGACAGCATTCTTCATCTAATGCCGTCTGACAATCAATTAGTGAACCACTGAGTCTGTTTTTTTTTCCGGTGGAGTTCAAAGATCTGAAAAAAGATAGATGGTACGACAATGAATGTAGACAAAAAACCTGATGATAGTCAGGATAAAGATGCAGAGGCGGAAGGAGAGGATCAAAAGGAATCCCCCTGTGCTTATGCACCTTCTGTGTGACTAGCTCTGACCTATTTTCTTCAGTAAACAGAACATTTGATGGGTGGAAGTTCATGAATTAATCTTAACCAATGACTCTGCTCTGTGCAACTTTCCACGCCATCATTTCTTAGCCCGTCTACATCGTTACAGAAGAGGTCCAACTATATCAGTATTGGTCCTGCCACCAATGGGAGCAGTCCAGCCCAGACGGCTAGAGCACATCCCCTCTGCATTGAAACATACAGAAATACAAGTAACCACAGGTATGTTTCAGCCATTTTGGAGTGCATCAGTGAGGTCTACCTTGGTTCCCTATGTTGCAGTGAGAAGGGACTCAGGTTTGGGCTCACCCTCTCTCACTTAGCGAGATAAACTATAACCAAAAATTGGAATGGGTAAGGTTATGAATTAATTTATTGGCATTGCTCTGTGCAACCTTTTACGCCATCAAAGTTTCCCTAAAGACTCACATGATGTGCTCATTTGATCTGACCCTCTCCTTTTTTACTTTTTCCTGGAAGGGGGGTTCATCTATTTTTGCTGATAAAGAGGAAGCATCCTGTGTTTCCTCTGCTCACCACTTGTCCTCATATGTGCAGTATTGCCTGAGCAGAAATTGTTTCATTCATCAACAGCATACCCCACTCACAGAGCCACTGACAGACACAGGGCCTGATTCATGGAATTTTTTTCACAGTGCAAAGTGAGTTTTCAATGGTGTAAAGTGGCTTTGCACTGCCAACAAACACTGATTCATGGAGCAGTGCAAAGTGACATTTCACTGCAAAATGACACTGGGCCTCATTACGACCCTGGCGGAAAGTAACTGACATGACCGCCATAGCGCAAACAGCGTTTCCGCCACTGCACGATGGAGCAAAGTGCGGCTGATTCCGACCCATCGGGCACGAGCATTACGCAATGGCGGAAGTGCAAAGTCTGCGACGGCGGAAATTACCCCAAAACGCCCCTTACCGCCGTCGTACGCCGCCCTAGGTGCAATTCCGCCACCTATCTCAGCGGTCACCGTAATGACCGGCCAGCGCAAACTACGGTCACCGTAAATATACGGAAACGGAAGTAAAAACATGGGGCCGGAACGGGAAACAGCACGCCGTACACCCATAAAATCCGAATCCCAACACAACCATTGAAAAACCGACCCCGAGACACATCCCAACCCGTTAGCCACCCCATTCAAAAAAGAAATATGGGAAAAGTTGCTAAAAAAGCGTGCGATCGCAAGCGGCAGGTCCACTTCTCCCATGAGGAACTCACCGTGCTCACAGAGACCCTCCAGGAGAATGCTGCCGTCGTCTTCTCGACGCAAATGACCAGGACGGCACTTGCGAACAAGAAGGCCATATGGGCCCTGGTGGCACAGCGGGTAAGTGCGGTGGGGACCGCACCCCGCAACCCACAGCAATGCAGAAAGCGATGGGACGACCTACGGATACGCGTCCGGAGCATACTCTCTGCCAACCGGAACATTGCCACAGCTACCGGGGGAGGATCGGAATCACCCATCAAGTTGACCCCCTGGGAAGAAATCTGTGCCTCCACCATTGGAATGGAGAGCATAGAGGGAGTCGGAGGGATGGAGAAAGGAGTGCAGACATCCGAAGAATCAGGTAGGTGGGCCAAATAAAACTATGCTAAATCCACAATTACCAACCATGTGAAGTACCATGTGTCCCCATAGTGCAATAGAAACACATGTCCAGGAGAACGACCACATACATTGCCATGACAGCGCCCTTTAAAAGTCAGAATAAATACATAAATAATTAAAAATCCCAATAACACACTCCACATGTGCAGCATGCACACCCTAACTGCAGACTGCAAAATAACTGCATCCCCAATCCACACAAAAATGAGACCACCACCAAGGCCCTGACCCAAATCACCCCCAGGTACCACCCCAATGCATGTGATACATTGCCATTACAATTACCACAGACACATAAATAACGCTCGCCCTCCTTTACTCCACCACAGGGTCCGATTCAAACGACGAGCATCAGGACACCCCTACCAGCACACCTGCAAAGAGGGCCAAGACCAACGGCCAAAGACCCTCCACCTCAGCTGCACGGATCAAGACACGGCAGCAGCACAAATCGAGTGGCAGCACACTGGAGGGGACTCCAACAGGCACCCCAGCAGCCAGCATGTCCACAACAGCAGCACCACAGGTCCCCCCAATGGATGCCACAGAAGGCACTGCTTCTGGTGGCAGCAGCACCCTAGGTGACACTGCATTCATGCCAGCATGCTCCGACACAGAAAACGGTGCTGTCGAAGTAGGACCCATCCATGACCTGTCTCAATCCCCCTGTTTGTATCATCCCGTACACCATGAGGAAACCACGCAGGGGCACCCACAAGACGACGACTGGCAAACCCCCACAAGGCCTGTGGCAAGGCAACATGAGGCGTCCAGCCCCTCTGTGACACCACCGCAAATGGGCATGGCCCAGCAGAGGCAACAGTCCCTCGAGTCCCTCGAGCAGATGATTGTGCAACAGCAGCAACTGGCCACGCTCCTCAAGGAGCATGCTGCTGAATGTGGGGGTTCTAAGGCAGCCATTGAAACATCTACTGAGACACTTAGGGCAGAAATGGAGCGAAGTACCGAGAGCCTGAGGGGACAAATGGAGAGAAGTACCGAGAGCCTGAGGAGACAAATGGAGAGAAGTACCGAGAGCCTGAGGGGACAAATGGAGAGAAGCACCGAGAGCCTGAGGGGGGAACTGCATGCGACGTCCAAAGACGTATGTGGTGAACTTGCCGCTGTGCGCCGTGTGCTCATTGAGCTCTCACAAACCCTTAGGGACATGCATGGACGTAAGCAGGCAGAGACATCATCCGCTGCAAGTTCCGTCCAGGGCAGCCCCCAACGTAGATCTGGGAGGAACCGGCGCTCCACAGGCAGGGGTGCCCCTGATACCCGGAGAGGGGGCTTGCAATAGCGTCTGCCCACTGACAATGAGCGTCTTTGGACACTGGTGTTCGGGGGGGAGGTAGGAGGGTGGAGGGGGTGTGTTGTGCTTCATTGGGTGGCGGGTCGATTGGGTGTGTAATGTCATTTCACATCTGCAATACAATTCTACATATTCATCCAATGAGATGTGTGGACATTGATCTCTGTGTACGAGGCCTATCTTGGCGTACAGTCCACATTGTGCATGTTCCAGACACACACAGTGCCACAAGTCCCGTGTCCATGTAACAGCCACCAGGCGTGAGTGCTAGAAGCATGCATCTATGATATTCTGACGACCCCTTGAGGTGCTGCCACATCCCCACCCTCATCATGACCATCTTCAGGTGCTTGCAGTTCTGCGTCAGGGGGCATGGCCACATTCCTACGTACGCACATGTTGTGTAGCATGACACATGCCATGACCATCTTTGCAACCTTCTCATGGCGGTACAGGAGTGCCCCGCCAGACCTGCTGAGGCAGCGGAAACGAGCCTTCAGTAGGCCGAATGCCTGTTCTATGACCACACGGGTACGTGAGTGGGCATGGTTGTAGTCCTCCTCATGCTGGTCCTGTGGGTTCCGGATTGGTGTAAGGAGCCATCTCTTCAGTGGATACCCAGCATCACCTGTATGTGGACAACAAAGGATGTTTGTGGAATGTCATTGCTACGTACGCATCCCCCCCCCTTCCTGCCAGGTCATTCACGCTTCACCTACCCCACATACTCATGCATTAAATGAGACTCACCGAGTAGCCAGGATCGGTGCCCTGCGTGTCGCTCCATGTAGCGTGGTATTGTAGAGTTCCGCAAGACCATAGAATCATGGGTTGATCCTGGAAATCTGGCACAACAATGTGTAAAGATCCTGTTGGAGTCACACACCGTTTGTACATTGATAGAATGATATTGTTTCCGGTTGCGGTACTGGACCTCCATGGCATGTGGGACAACCAATTCCACATGGGTGCAGTCGATGGCACCAATGCAACCCGGTATGCCGCCAAGTGCATGGAATCCCACTTTTGTGTTTGTAATCTCCTGCTCCGAGCGTGGTAAAGAGATGTAGTCGTCTGTGTGCTTCAGGAGGGCATCAAGCACTTGCAATAGTGTCTGTGACAATAGTGACTGTGAAATGCCATGCAACTGTCCGACTGTGTGCTGGTAGGTGCCTGTGGCCAGGAAGTGGAGTACAGACACCACCTTCAGTAGGGGTGGGATGGCGGTTGGGCTATCTATCATGCTGACAAGGTCAGCGTGTGTCATGTCGACAATGGCGGTTATGGTGTCCCGGTCCAAACGGTAGAGGGTGTGGATCTGCTCAGCTGTGAGGTTGAACGGATTAGCTCGGAGGCGTGGGATTGCGGGCTGCCTGCGTGGTGGTAGTGGCTGTGCTGGTGGGGCTTGCTGGCCATGCCTTGCCCTCCTCCTCCTCCTCCTCCTCCTGCGTCTCCTCTGTGCGGCCGGTTGTTGTAGTAGTTGGCGTTCGTCTTCTTCTTGAAGTTGGAGTACTTGCAGTGCAATCAGGTCCCCCAGGCCCAACATCGCTAGTCCTGCCGGTAGCATTCTGGAGTGGGTGTGGTTGGGGGAGGGGGTTGGGTGTGCAATTTATGTGTTTTCAGGCTGTATAGCCTTCACCTGTGGTGATTCATTCCACCTGTGTCAGCTGCAATGCCTTTCGTGCGAGCACGTCCCGCACACGACGCTGCAATTCGACGCATGGCATCTTGCATTTACATACATGTTCTTAATCCCGATGGCAGTGAAATATTGGTTTATATGTTGATTCTGCTATGGTCCCATTGTTGCACATACTATATTTGCATTCGCGAGCAGACTTGTGAAGGGCCAGTGGAATGTAGTGCTCGATCAACGGTGGACCCTCATGCAGCACTGTACCGACGTTCACCGACGGGCGGGTAGTCCCATTAGTGATTGAGGCCAGTTACCATTTTCACACACAGCCACACTACATAGATGTATTTGTGAATACAAGCGTTCACACATGCCTTTTCGACGTGATGTTGCAAATTAGGAATTCGAAGGACAGCGCTTTCGGTTTTCAACTAGCGGCGTGGAGACGCCCACAGGTCTGACTGGAAATATAACGTTCTATTGTTGAATGTCCTTGGGACAGGGCCCATGACGGGAATGCAATGAGTGATATGATTTGAATGGGATGCGCTATAGCGTAGTGGACGATAAGGCAGGACGTTCCCAAATACATGTAACTTCACTACACAAGGGATCCGGGCAGGAGCACAGTAGATTTTGAAGACTGCATTACGCACAGACTCAATGGAAATTTCGAATGTTATGTGAGTAAATATTCAGGCGTTTTCATACCGGGAGGAGGGAATGATGAATGGATGCATGGACAGATGATTTAATTGGGAGTCTGCCATGTACATGGCTGTTTGGAATCTATCCCCTTCCCCTGCGCTATGTGATGCAAGGCTGCCATAGTGGGACCATCGTCTGTCTGCCCTTGTTGAACCCTCCCTGTCTCGTCGCGCCTTCAATCACTTGTGTCTATGCACGTTGATAATCCCATCTGATGGATCCTGTTCTGACAGGCGCATGCACACAGACACTCGTTTGTGATAGTGTATTCACCTCGATTTATGTCGTTATGATTCGCAAGTGATTTTTGGGTGCAATTGATCCTTATGAGTGGGCTAGCATGCATATGGTTGTAGGTTTGGTGTGTTGGATGAAGTGAGTAATACATATGTAGTTCGGATGCCCATACTATTATTTTTTTCATTTGGGTGACAGGTATCTCCTCCCCTTCTGCCGCTGCCATCTGTACGCCACTCCTGCAGATGGCTTCTACAGTCGACACCTGCAGCTTCGAGTTAATCAGTGGAGCACCATTACGATCTTATGGGACGATCGGCAAAGGGCCACATGCCCTTACGCAGTACTAGTGGCTAGGAGCAGCATACCTACCTTCCAGCTGGACTAGTGCCTACTTCATGGGACGGCCCTGCGGTCCTAGGCACTTCCATGTTGCCTTTTTGGACGTTGATGTAGCCCCTGTGTACCATGAAGGTACAGGGCGTCACACAAGGGGAAGCTGGTCATTTATTGCGGATGCAGCCCACAGTAATGATGATCATTTGGGAGTTTATGTTCAAATGGCTGTATGGGCTTGGTGATTTTGATGTGCATTAAATTTATATTCAGATATTAACCGTGTAGCGTTATTCTTTGCTAGTAATGTGGCATTTTCCGATTTGTGGCGCGATGTATTGTGAGGTGATCTGCATTGGGTTCCGGCTTCTGGGTACAGTTGTGTGGTACGTGCTTATGCTGATGGTTGGTTTGACTACTGGCAAGTGTACAGGGCTGGTGCAGTCTCCCTCAGGTTACTGCTTTGGATGTTGATTTACACTGGTGGCAGGCGATGGGGGACTGTTGTTGTTTTGTCTCATGGGATTTTCAGTTCATTTTGGTGTACTTGCACCTTCAGATGCCTGTGCTGCATCAGTACGGCAATGGTGTCTTGCCAAATGTGGATGGCCACTCACAGGGCACTTGGGGCCCCTGCATGCATTTGTTCATTGGCATGCATGGGTGACTTGTACATTTCACTGGTTGCATGGTGTGACTACATTGCGCCTACGAGGAGTTGTGCGTTGTGGCCAGGGAGTCGAGTACAGGCACTCAGTGGGGCCATTTACGGTTGGTTTGCGATGCCGTAGTTCTCGCCATGGCGGAATGGTACTTTCCGCCATGCTTGATGGCGTTAAGTGAATGTCCGCTGGGGTCAGCATTCGCGTACCGTTGCGCCATGGCGGATATTGCGGTTTTGCAAGGCGCGCGTGCGCGTACTTGGTGCAGTTAGCGTTGGCGTTCACTACGGTGTCGCTAATGGCATCGTACTTTACGGTGACGGGTCATGATCGCAACGGGCGGTATTCGATGGCGGTATTACATTTCCGCCATCGTTTTTCGTATTCCGCCAGGGTCGTAATGAGGGCCACTGTGTACTGTTCCATGAATCCGGGTGTTTATTGGCAGTGCAAAGTCACTTTACACAAGTGAAAAGGCACTTTGCACCGGGCAAACAATTTCATGAATCAGGCGTGAGACTCATTAGAAAGTCTGGGGCCAGAAGCCTGCCTGGAGGTAAGTCTCATCCCCTGCCCATTACCCAGATTCTGACTTCACTGGGCACCCATTCGCTGGAATCGTTGCCACCACTTAGGCTCCCCATGCATCTAACATGGCAGAGACCTACTCTCCGTTCACTGTGAGATGGAGGCTCTGCCTCTTATCCTCGGCCTGCATCAATGAACCG
Organism: Ambystoma mexicanum; assembly: GCF_040938575.1. Taxonomy (NCBI): domain Eukaryota; kingdom Metazoa; phylum Chordata; class Amphibia; order Caudata; family Ambystomatidae; genus Ambystoma; species Ambystoma mexicanum. Next base: position 1,358,722,393 of record NC_090937.1, on the reverse strand, counting down.
TCACTCATCTTTATGCTCCAGGAATACAAACAACGGAGGCACAATTCAATGGGGTTAGGCACTAGCCTAGCAGCCCCTGCAGAACTGCTATACATAAGACAGAAATTTAAACAGGAAGTCTTGTGGCAAGTGCATGCCCTTTATTGGGTGCCAAAGGGTGAGTAGTTAAGAATTTGCGGGGAGTAGTTTTAAATAAATGTCAAAGGGGAGAAGCCTTCAAGAGTAAGAACTGGAACGAGGAAGAGGGACGAGGTGTTAATGGCTCCAGGTGTGCTGCAACGGTCTGAACATATCTTAATCTTATTTTAAAAAATCTAACCTGGTCCTTTATTTCTGATTTCTTTGAATACGTGTTATTCCACATAATCACTCCCAAATGTAAATCTTTCTTATCCATCAATGCACAGGCAAAATATGGAGATTTTTTTGTTTCAGAACAAAAAAAAATCAAAAGTCTATTAGCCTGATTCATGGAATTATTTGCGTGAAAAAAAGCAGATTTGCGCACCTTTCAGCCCGAAAATCCCTGAAGTTTGGGTATTTTCGGGCAGAAAAGCGCACAAATCTGCGTTTTTCAAGCAAATAATTGAATGAATCAGGTTAATAGACTTTTATTGCGTTTTTCACGTAAATATTTCCATGAATCAGGCTATTTATGTTCTATTGTGAGCCTTGCCAAAAAAATGCAATTAACAGGAGCACAGTCTCGGAAGCATCCCAAGTAGAAACAAAAAACACCTTCATTTAGTCTTCAGTCATGTACAGGTTTCTCTGCTATCACAGCATCTAAAGCTCAGGTTCTGTGAGTTATTTTAACGCATTCTGCAAACCTTGTACCCACATCTGGAAAAGGGCAGATAACGTTGTGCTGTGCAGGGGAAAAGTAATCCGCTCTGGAATATTTCATAGATATTCACATCTATGATACAACATGCAGAAATATTGCAAATGAATGCCTTAATTAATGATAACATATCTGGGTGTGCTTGCCTTTCCCCTCAGATCTAGGCGATCGTTGCATTTCCCCTTCTTTCTGACTCCTTTGATGCACCGGTTTCCATGTGAACCCTCCCCCTCGCGACGGCTGAGCCCTGAAGGAGTGTAAGTCTCTCTGCAGAACCTTTTTCTTTTAACTAATCCCTCGTGTGAGCTCAGCTGTCCCCGCCCTTGTATAGGCTTTCTTTCCTGAAGACGTCTTCCCTCTGCGGGATTTAGCAGGGCGGACTCTGAATCTCATTTACGGCTGCAGCGTGCGGGATACATGACCTGCAAGCAAATCACGCATTGCATTGACGCCCTGGACGCAGGCGTGGCGGACGGACATTTCTAGTCTCTTGCATGAGCTTCTAATCGAGTCATGATGTTTACTGTGACTGTAATGGCTCTTTTAACATGTCATAGTCACAGCATTTGGCGCATTCATGAATATCAGCATGGGAGCACGGAAATGCAGCACTATCACCTGATTCAAGGCCTACTCACATGTGAAGTGGAATATGTGTGACAGAGCAATAGAAAAGTAAAGTACATGTGAATAGTTTTAATGCTAACCCCCAGAGCCATTGCTAGGGTGAGGGGCTGACGGGGCTATAGCCCCAGGTCTTTTGTTTGTACCCCGGATAAAAGCTCAGGGGTTACAAACAAAAAGGCTAGCTAGCCCCCAGTCCTGACAGTCCCAAAATTAGCATAGCCCCGGATCTTTTCCAGACCTAGCAACACCCCTGCTGCCCCCGGTTACCACTGCAGCGGGCTCCAAGCTCCGGAGCGTTACTGCAGGTGATCCAGACCGGAGTCTGAGCATAGGAGGGGCCGGGAAGGACTTGGGGGAGCAGATGAAGATCCATTGAACGTACATTATTGATGAGGCTTGATTGGGTAGGCGGTGAGATGCAGGAATGCTTGGAAGGGTGTAGACCTGAATGTGTCGTTTCGAGAAATGTACACCAAGACTGCAATACAAATAATAGAGGAGAAAATATCTGGGATGCAGAATATTGCCATTGAAATAGTAAATGCATGTTATCCCAGTGGGTCGACGCCCCCTCGCCCGTTATGGATGAGCCACCAGGCTCGGACTGGCCGATAGGGCAATAGGGCAATGCCCGAACTAAAAATTCAAAATGCTAGTGTAGGTCAGTTTTTTGGGTCAAATTGGGCCACTTTTCTGGCCAATGTGGGCCAGTTTGATGAGTTACTTCACTATGCGGCAAGTAGTTTTGAGCACTGTTGCTGAATAAATATTCTTTAAATATCAGAATTTGCTTACATTTTAACAAAAAACACCCCCTCGGGTACTATTCAAACAGTATGTTCCTAAAGGAATGAACTGCCATTTGCAACTGCGGGCCACTTTTTCATTGGTGCCCGAGACAGTGATATGCTCCAGTCCGACCCTGTGAGCCGTCCCTGCCCATTTCCTCCATTAAAAAAAAGGTTTTTTTTTTTAATTTCAGGCTGGGGTCTTGCGCCACCCAGGGAGTGCGGCCACACCCCCCATGGGGGGCGCACCCCACAGTTTGAAGACCCCTGTCCTAGAGTGTTCAAGAGAAAGCTATACTCCACTGCTATTGTTTGACAGCTTTCAGGAGATTTTCCTTTCTATTCTAGATCTGCATAGACGCCTGAGCGGTGCCTTGTGCTTCCTGTGGATAAAGATCTGCTAGGCACTCAAACACAGCATAGGAGCCCTAAAAGAGACCCTGGTTTTTAGTTAGCAACATTTTACTTAATGTCACATGACAATTTACATAGGAAAATTAAAACAATATGTATCTCTGTAACTTTTGGATGCCTCTATCAAAAATCATCAAATGTGTTAAAAAACCTGTTTTGCAATCCACAAAATATGTCTATATATTGGACTTGCACACTAGATGTGGCATGAAAACAGTCACCTAAACAAGCCCATTCTGTCTAATTAGTCTCAGGGCCTCATCAGGAGTTGGGCGGTAACCGCCGGGGTCATTAGCCCTACCGCCAAACCCCCTGGCACCATTAGCGCCGGAATACGGGTTTGGCGGAACGGTTGGTTCCCATTCCCCATTCAGCCCATTTGGGAATTCCCAATTTCCCATTGGGCCCAATGGGGAATTTTCGCGCTATTATCGCCGGCGGTATTAGCACCGGTGGTAATAGCACTGAAAATCGCACCAAGCCCATGATCTGGCGGACCCTTAAATGCGGCGTTAATAGCCCTACCGCTGCATTTAAGGGTTACCGCCAGGCTCGTGATGAGGCCCTCAGTCTATTTTGTGTCCTTCATCACATCCCACTGCTACCAGAGCAGATCAAAAAGAAGGAGAGAAAACACACATTCCGCATCAGCCAAATCATGTTTTCACATATACAAGTGTAAAGCAGCGTTTCATGCGGTTTATCATACTTTTCTGTGTACTTTGGGCTCTTCTCGCTTCACGTAGCGATGAGCACAGGAGAAGCTCCCAGGGGACTTGGTATTCTCCAATTATAGGGGGAGTGTGTACGAGGCTGAGGAGTTTTGGGAATTATTTCTGTCAGAAGGCACCAGTGGGATAGCGGCAGATGGGCTGGCCGAAATTGTATATATTGTATCCCAGTGTGACGCGAAGTGGGAGACCGCCCGGGAGATCCAGAGAGAGCAGATCGGCTTTCGTTTGCTGAAGGGGACCCCCTTCAAGCTGTCCTTGTTCCCGGCCGGCCTGTCTTACTCTCCCCAATCCTGGGTTGAGAGTTTGGGCCCGACTGTAGGTGAGGGATTGAGGTCTGGAAGAGTGCACCTCCCCGGCTGGTGCTGCTCTGCTAGAGCAGAGGCCTGGCGCCATCATGAGTGACTGCATGTGTTGTGGTCGCTGAGGTAGGAGGTGAAAAGTGAGGGAAAGAAAGGAACAATATTGAACTGTTTAGAAGTAAGCTCACTCGCCGGCAACGCACAGGTGGGCAGTGGTGAATGTACATTTTACGTCTGTCCAAGTTGAAGGGGAACAATCAAACAATATTGAACTGTTTAGAAGTAAGCTCACTCGCCGACAACGCACAGGCAGGCAGTGGATAATGTACATTTTATTTCTGTCAGAGTTGAGGGGGAACTCTCGAACAATATTAACTGTTTAGAAGTAAGCTCACTCGCCAGCAGCGTACAGGCTGGCATTGGCTAGTGTACATCTTATTTCTGTCAACGTTGAAGGGGAACGAAGGAAAAATTGTGAACTGTTTACAAGTAAGCTCACTCGCCGGGAAGGCACCGGCGGGCTGGTGCCACTGTACAGTAGTCCTGTCAAAGTGAAGGGAGCAGTCATGCGCCCCTTTGTTTTTTTTTACCCCCCCTCTGGGTTGGCTGCAGAGGAAGGCCGGTTTCCGGAAGGGTGTGTTTTAGTCACTACGGGCTGTAGTGTTCTCGGTCCCCCCTCAAGGGGAAGTCTTACTGTACTTGCATTCACGGAGGAAGGGGGGAGAGCCAGGTTATGTGAGCTAAGAGAGGACAGGACTCTGCCCGATTAAATGTTAATAATTAATTATTTATTTATCCGAGGTGAATTGTCTCACTACCAGGTGACCCAATTTGTGATATTCAAACCTTTATGTTACAAATGTGAACTGATTGATTTAACAGTGAATCAAGTGTTTATAACTAATTATTTTTTTTACCAGAGGTGAATTGACTCACGCCCCAGGAGACCCAATGTATGATATTCAAACCTTCATGTTACAATTGTGAACTGACTGATTTAACAGTTTTTCAAGTGTTAACAATTAATCATTTATTTACCAGCGGTGAATTGACTCACATACCAGGTGACCCAATGTATGATATTCAAACCTTTATGTTACAAATGTGAACTGACTGATTTAACAGTGATTCAAATGTTTTTAATCAATTATTTATTTACCACAGGTGAATTGACTCACGCCCCAGGTGAACCAATGTATGATGCTCAACCATTTATGTAACAGATATGAACTGACTGTCTTATCCTGAATGTTAGGACCTGTTTAATGTAACAATGTGCTACATGAACCAAATATGGCATATATAAAGCAAGCTATCAAACTGATCAACTGAAGATAAATCTGTGTCTGTTTTATTTACACTAGGTGCACACTAACCCAGGTAAGCAACCATGTCTAACATATCTCATAGAATAGGGCCCACGCTGCCCAGAGGCCACTATTGCTCTTGGGAGCGGGCCATTGGTCATCATAAGAGAGCACACCCCCACTCCCACTTGGGATATCATTTTCGCAAGGTGTGATAAGGTGTGAGTATACCATTCTCAGGACTCCTACAGGTTTGCAGCACACGCCACTTTTCAGATATCTTATGGAGTAACACCTTACACTAACTTTGGAGGCACTGCAGGAATCCCAACGGGTTATTCACCCACATCCAAGGCAGGGGACCTCTTTATCCATTTATTGGATAATTTGACACAGACGCAAAGATGGCACATGAGTATGTGATACACTGAATACAAGCCGAAGGGCTTAGTCCCAAGGCCTGATTCATAATAGGCAAGGTCCTTTTACACATTACCACAGATAAAGTGCTAGCCATGACTGGTACCTTGGAACCCATTATGGGTAAGGTGAAAAGTGTGGGCCTTATACCTGGTCAAGGCCCCAAATGTTATATGCTATGTTATGGTGGAGTTTCTCTTGCAGGTAAAATCTTACCCAAGGAGATTCAAGGCGGGGAACTGTAATTACCTGCCCGGTCTTGAGCTTAGGAGCTTGGCCTGGGATACCTCCATGCTCAGAGGACACCACGCACACTAAAGAGGCCATCCTCATCGCTACTGCAGTGGCTGAGTCAGTTAAAGTCACCACGGTGCGACAATGCCTGACACCCTTCATTGGTGAACATGGGGCCTATACCCACCTAAGGCCATTCTCCGGAGAAAGACCTGTGCCTAAAGGAGAAGAGGGGTAAGAGCTGTGGGCAGATCTGGCACAGCTCATGCTACAAGACTGGAAAGTGTCCGACCAAGAAAAAAGGAGACGAGTGATAGAGGCTTTGCGCGCACCTGCACTTCAGACGGTACAGTCACTCTGAACACTGAGTCCAGACCTGACTTCTTTGCAAGTGATGAGCGCACTGGAGGGGCGTTGGGCACTACTGGACCGGGGGAAGACATAATGATGACATTCCATGCTAACTCCCTTAAACCTGGCAAGAGATTGTCTGATTACCTTGTGCGGATCTAGCAGATTCTACGCTTGGCGCACCATAGATGAGGAGTAGAGACTTCGCAACTGAATAGGTGCAGATTGAAAAAGATACTCCGAGAAGCCAAAGAGGCTGCCATGTCTATTATGCAACTAAGATTGCATTAGAAATTGGATACCCCTCCCGCTTATGAAGTACTATTAAGGTCAATAAGGGCACTGGAAGAAGAAGCGGGTGACATTAATATCGAAAACATCCCTGTCCAAGCAAGGAGCCCAGTACCCAACCATACCTCTCCCCAGCAGAAACAGATCGAGGAGCTGCAACAATTGGTAAAGAAAATACAGGCCCAGCTGTTAGCCAGGGACAGTTTGAATGACAATAAGCAGTGAAGCAGAGAAGCGTTTCCTCCCTCTCGTGATCGAGAACATCAGATGTTTCGATGAGCTCAGGAGCCTCGAGACGACATCATCCAATCATCTGCACCCTTACATCCCTGGAGATTTTGTCATAGATGTGGGGATGAGGGACACTCCACTCGTCTGTGTGATCAAGACCATGACTATGCCTGAGTAGCTGTTCGATTCGTGGCCCTGAAGCCAGCTTCGGCCCGAGCAGTGTCGGGAAACGTCGAGGAAGTTGTAGCGGAGGAGCACCTAGAACCTCAATCCCAGGAGTAAGCTCCACTGCAAGACATTCCTGCATCTCCACAAGGCCATTAAACTCCAAAGTGCCAGCTACCAAGTATCCAAATAAGGCTCAGGAGGGTCCCACAGCTGACCACCTCCGCTTAGTCCGGGAGCTCTGCAGCTGCAAGAAGACACTACCAGCGTCCTGCAGCTGCCTACGAACTCAAGCCAGTTGTCATCGAGGCATTCTCGCTGGTTTTATAGGGCCCACCATAACTATCCCTGTTCACATGCAAGGGACGATGAATACAGCACTGCTGGACAGTGGTTCCCAGATCACTGTTATCTATGAGCCATATTATCGTCAACAAATGACCCATTTCACCTTGGAGCCCTTGGAGGGGTTAAACATGATGGGAGTAGGAGATGCTGCCTACAGATATTCGGGTTATGTATCTGTGAAGATCAATCTAAGTCAAGAAATAGCTGGGGTGAGCACCACCTTAACCACCTTGGCTCTAGTGTGCACCACAAAGGATCCGGACCTAGAAGTACCCTTAGTGATGTGCACCAACTCTGCCCTGTTTGGAACATTGGCCAAGATGTGTGTGGAGATGGCTGGTCCACAGTTTGCCCAGTTTCTGAAGATGCGCCCAGCTTGCCGACAGGCTTATCTCAGGAAAAGCTTGGAGAAGTCTGACCAAACCAACGAACCAGTGGGAAAAGTAATCACTCCCAACCACGGTCAGGCTGACATATTGCCTGGGCAGACGGTGATGGTGCCGGCCCATGTGGGCATCCAAGGACCAACCCAGTGCCTGAGATTGGTGATGGAGACCCCTGAGGGTGAAGAACTGCCGGGCAGTCTGATGGTCCGCCGCACCCTGATCAGTGACACTGGCCATGGATTAAAGGACATTAGAGTACCCATCACAAATATTACAGACAAGACCGTGCGCCTGCTAGGGGGCTGAGAATTGCTCAGGTTCACCTTACAGACACTGTGGCCCAGGCTGCCAGCACCCAAAGCCTTCATCCTCCCTTGAATGTGAGGAAGATAAACTTTGGGGAGTCATCCCTGTCAGAACGTGAAAAGGATCACCTGCGAGATCAGCTATCCCTACGAGCAGAGGTGTTCAGCGATGGCTGCAGACTCTCTTAGTGGGGAAAAAAACCACAGAACAGTTTATCCTAGAGTCAATGAGTCCATATGTTTCCCCCATCGTAGTGGCACGAAAGAAGAATAATGATGTGTGGTTGTGCATACACTACCAAAGGCTTAACAACAGAACCGTGCCGGACCAGTACACCACCCCTAGAGTGGATGAGGCCCTTGACTGTCTGGTAGGAAGCAAGTGGCTCTCTGTTTTACACCTACGGAGTGGATACTAACAGATCCCTATGGTAACTGAAGACAAGGAGAAGACAGCCTTCATCTGTCCATAGGGATTTTATCAGTTTACCCAAATACCCCAAGGGATATCGGGGGCACCTGCCACGTTCCAACGTTTGATGGAGAAAACTGTGGGGGACATGAACCTGCTGGAGATACTAGTTTACTTGGATGACATAATTGTGTTTGCCAGGACCCTAGAAGAACACCATCAGAGGTTGCTGAAAGTTTTGGACAGTCTCCAGCAGCAGGGACTCAAAGTGTCTTTAGAGAAGTCCCAGTTCGCCGGACCAGTGTAACAAATATTGGACATGTATTGTACGCGGACGGCATACAGGTTGATCCCACCAAGATGGAAGCCCTGGACCCTTGGTCCCGGCCAAAAATCTGCAGGAGATGAGAAGTTTCCTGGGGTTCTGTAATTATTACCAGCGGTTTGTGCGTGGATTCACAACCATTGCCAGACCACTCACTGATTGTACAAAAGGTTATCCCTCGCCACAGAATGGAACGACCAGAAAGGAGACCCAGTCTAAGACTCGATTCCACCCCAAAGAGGACTTTGGCCTGCGATGGAGTGTGGAGTGGGGATAAGCCTTCGCTCACCTAAAAAAGACTCTTACTGAAGCCCCTGTGCTGGCCTATGCAGACCCACAACTCCTGAATATTCTACCTATAGATTCCAACTCCAACTGACTAGGTGCAGTGCTCTAAGAAGAACAACAGGGAACAATCAGACCTGTGACTTTTGTCAGCTGTCATCTAAGCCCCTTTGAGATTAACTATACCACCCACAAGAGGGATTTATGGGCACTGAAATGGGCCGTGACTGAAAAATTGCATGACTACCTATATGGAGCAATTTTCACCATGAGGACGGACAACAACCCACTCACATATGTACTCAGGTTCGCAAAATTGGATGCTACTGGCCATAGATGGTTAGCGACTTTGTCTATGTATACTTTGCAGTTGGAATATTGCCCTGGAATCAATAACACAGATGCTGATGCACTGTCCCGCAGACCTCACCCCGAGGACAGTCCGTAATTCATCAATATTGAAATGGCTTCTGTGGCCACTATGAAAGCCTTGTTGAAGAAAAGAGCTGGTCCACTAGGGGAACCAGAGCGTTTCATTGACTGCCTGGGCGGGACCGCCCAGGGGGTCCCCAAGAGCTATTGCAACGTAACCAGTCTAATGGCTCCTAAACTGCCAGACATGAACCAGGCTGAACTGAGACAGAGGCAATTGCAAGATCCAGAGCTATGTGAAGTGCTGCGGAACAAAGAGAATGTCTTGAAAGGGCCACATATTAGATATACCCAACTATCAAATATATGGGAGGAGTGGCGATCCCTCGTGGTGAAGGGAGGAGTGCTGTAAAAGGAAAGTGAACTTCCCTTGAGGGGGCACGCTACTCCCTGGAGGTCACAGTGGATGAGCTCTAACAGTGCCAATGTGATCCCAACTTCTAGTTTAATATCACTGTTACCCTGCCAGGAAAAAGTCACGCACGCTGGCACTCGAGATGCCAGCTCCAGGGCTGCATTGGAATGTAGCTTTGGGGAAAGCCGGTGAAACAGAAACACGCAGAACACCGTGTAGGGATACAGGCCGCCATACCGTGTGTGTCTCTAGTCAGGGTGAAACACATACCTGCATTTTTTAAAGTTGACTTTGTGCCCTTTTATACAAAGTAAAGCTGTTAGACTTAATGTGGTTTAATTGCCTTTCCCATTTGACAACTATAGAAAAAGTATTAAATGTCACATGGTCTGTAACGTATTGCTCATAGAAGTCATGATGATTCCAGGTTATGTGTTACTCGCTTTAAATATAATATAATGCCGGTAAGATAGCTCATCGGGTTGAGCGCTGGCTGCTGCGATCTGAGCTTGATCAGCAGGTCACAGATTCGAATCCCGGCAAGGCCAACTCAGCCTTTCATCCTTCCGATAAATGAGTACCAATTTCGGTTGGGTGATATTGTATGTAAATATGCGCTCTGTTAAGCGATTTGGATTAAGGCGCTATATAAATAACATATCATTATAATGCAATGAACACCCCTTTCCACTGCCGTATCCACAGGAGCAAGAGTAATCACTTCATCCAGTCCTGGTACGTACAGTTGGGGCTATTTTGCGGTGTCCAATGGTATGGTATTGTCATGTTTATTTATAAAGTGCCTATACAACGGCAAGTGTTTCAAAGTGTTTCAAATCGCAATCGATATCCATAATGATCAAATACATAAGACAAGTGACATTGCACGATAAGGCAGTTTTGCACTCCTGCCTGTACTGCACGATTGTCGATGTATCTACTGCAGCAAACCCAGAACTTATTTTGTATAGCTGCTTGCCAGTCCAGACAGCCAGTACACTACAGTTGTACTGCACCTTATTGTATATTCACTCTGTCATACACTGCACCTATTTCTGTACTCCAGTCTAGCATGCATCTCTTTCTATGTGTGCACAGGCCACCGTGTACATCTTTCTTTGTGTGGTCCATCTGGCCATTTGCTACTTCCATGACCTGTCCTCCTGTCATCCACCACGTTTTCTGCATTCGAAAACTGCCCCACATCTTCATCTGGACACTCTCAACATGTCCTAAACCTGTTTTAGGTTTAAGCACATGGGGGCAGGTTTTTGCAACGCCCTGTGGCCAAAAAACAATTCTACACAGGAGGAGAGGAGAAGGGAAGTGGTGGTGGGAGAAACTTATTTTTTGCCACCCTGCTTCAAACATGCCCACCCCCAACAGCACACAGCCACCCACAAACTCTGGCTCACCCCATGGCAATTTCTGTAGAAGCTCTTAACATATCTGCAAGTTAGGCTGTGCGCAATCATAACGTTAGTATGAGACATCTGTGGACTGCGGTGGACACATGTCTTTACTATGTTTATTACTATGTTACGTGTCTATAAACACTAACTTGCAAATATGTTTAGAATTACTAGTATCGGACCCACGTAGTTGCTGTATTATTGCCTATAAATGTAAAATGCAACCAAGTACTCAAAACGCACAATAGCTTGGCTTTGCCAATGTATGTTTTGTTATGGTTCATAGTTAAGGTCCATATGAAATGTAAAACCAGTTTTAACCATTCAAAATATTCTGGTAACTCAAGACTTAATGATCTAAAGAATCATAGATTTGTTTGCAAAATAAATGTTCTGAAGAAGTTTACAAATGCAGGCTACATGGCATGTGGACACCCCACCCCTCTCCCCGGATTTCAGCCCCTTCACACATGAGGCGTTGCCTGAAATCAGCGAAACATCAATGTGGTCGTAGAAGAACTGGACAAAGCTCATTTTAAGTGTCGCGATGCGAGGAACAAAACTTAAAGGACACGTTTCAACGCCCTACGAGGCACCGTTTACGCGATATTTGCACCGCAACGCACTAGGGTGAGGCGACAGGTGGGGAAGGCTCACAGAAGGTCCCAGTATGTTGCCGCACGGCAACCTTTGCCTCCCCTTCATGTCTGCTCCAGGGTATGTCAACCAGCCACATGCAACAATTCTCAGTGCAGTTCACTTCAGAGTGCAAAGCACATCAAGAGATAAGCGACACGGAACCACGGCCTAGAGGATCATTGATTTTCAACAATTGAGTGTTGTGGAATATGGGTACTTTTTGCTAGTACGTTATATGTATATGCTGCTTAAATCATCTACATTTTAAATCAGTCTGCCTGCAGCCAACAAAATGTCAGCTTTTCCAACCATCGATTCAAGTCGACTGCAATTAAAACTGACAGAAAAAGTAAATGAAAAAGCAAAGCTGAGAGAGACAAATTCTAGGGTGCCAGCTCTAATTCATGCTTTTAGTCTCAGTGTGAAAGGTGCCCTTTCAGAAACATCTGCTACAAATGGGGACATTAGAATAATGTAATGAGCTACTGACTCCCTCAAAGAGATCATCAAAATGTCAATGGGCTAATTTCACAAAGTGTTTCTATACATCCCAGACAATGGGCTGTATCAAGGGAAGTCCCCTCGGAGATCTTTCCCAAACAGTTATGACCATGTTTACAGATGATGCAATATAGGGTACACAGGTCCCCCATACTTAAAAAAATATAGTAACCAAACTGTGCTTAGCGTATCATAAGCCAAACTAGCTCTCTCTCTTTTCTCTCTCTCGCTCCCTCTGTCTCTAGCTCTCCTTGTCTCCCTCTTTCTCTCTATCAATGTGCTCTCTTTCTATGTCTGTCCCTGTCTCACTCTATGTCCTTACCTCTGTCTGTGTGGGTGATAGTTGCATAGCTGCGTGACTTTCTTAGAGAAGACCCAGTCATTGTTTACAGCTGCACGATTAAAGGACGAGAACAAACAACTAGAGTAAGGGGTGCTGCTTTCCTAAAAAAAATATTGAAATAGAAAATGATTTTGTTGCAGAAATATTGTAAAACCTTTTGCTCCGGTCTTTGTTTTATACTCCCATTTCCCTCCCAGTCAGGAATAATTGAAAGCCAGACAGAGTGTGGCTCTGCTTCTTGTGCTCTGACTTTAAAAGTCCTAATGCTGCCTAACGCAGGGGTAGCCCCAGAGAAACCCGACAGTATCCCAGAAAATGTATCCCCTCCCTGTTGAACATGTGTCTAGGCTAGTGGTAGATGATTAAGATGTGTTAAATGGCTCCACTTGGTGTAAATTATATCACCTGGCTGGATCCTTTAGACCCTCTCCTCCTTTTGACAAAAGGTTATCTTTCTTTGCCTCTAAGACATGAGGGATTTTCATGTCTAACCCTTGTCTTTTTTTGTTTGTTGGAGACAACGTGGTCATCTTTAGACACTGGATGCCTGTATCCCAGAATTGGGGGATGTAGCCTGAAACCAGTTCCGACTGGCATATGCCGCTGCTCGTCTGTGATAGTGTAGATTCACTTCCTTTCAGGGGTTGACTGTGAACCAAAAGAGGCCCTGGAATTAATTTTGAAAGTGGCCCCATATTACACATTTTCCACAAACCCAACCCTTTTCCTATGAGAACATTTGGAAATAAAATAGATAACTGCACAAAAGAGCATAGTGTCTAAAGGCCTACAGGGAAATCTCCAGAGTTCCCCATAGCACAGTCCACCCCTGCTTACTTTGTGTGTGAGTACCCTTCCTGAGTTCATGGGTGTGCTTGGAGGGATGAGCAGCCACTGGCTAAAACACTCTCTTTGAATAATGCTTGGTGTGTGATTGGGTCACGTGTTCACTCACTGCCGCCTGTGAGAAACCTGAAGGTGTCTCCCTGGCTAGTCCCCGGGGATCTGTCATCCAGGTGGCCAGGACACAGCCATCGCTTTTGGATCCAGTTCCTGGGGATGGACCAGTGCGGTAGGATCAAGTGGATGAGGGGTCTTCGGGGAGTGGAAGTGGAACACCAGAAGGTGAGACGCGGTATTCCCTTCCCTGTAACACGCTTTCCCCATCCTACCAGGTAAGATACCTAGGAACTCAAGTGCCCCCCCTTTCTCAACACAAACACTTTCTCATGGACAACTCTGGGATCTGAGGGATCTGAGCCCGGCTGAGGGGGATCCAGGGTGAGGCACCCGAATTGAACACTTGAAAGAGAAGAGGAACTTTGTGTTTATTTTGTCCTTGTACACCAGGCCCTCTGAGTCAAGAGAGTTTTGAAGAGCAAAGAGACTTACATCCCAGAAGACCCTGATGCTAGTAACGGAACTGTGTCCTTGTGCCAAAGAAGCCAGAGTGTGTGCTTTCTTCGAGTGAACTGCCTTGTCCTGTGATGAAAACATGGCGAAGGGAGGCCAATGGCCTGAACATCCTGATATATCATTTTGTGAACACTTCTTTCTTTTTCATGAACACTACCCCTCACTATGTAGGTTTCGCAGTAAGGATTGGAAATAGGTTTCTTTTAGTATAGGCCATTTTATTTTGACAAGACTCCACTAATATTATTTGATGGTCGTAGCTTGCTCCCATCTGTAGATTTAGGTTTAGATAGGCGTTCATCACATAAACCCCCTTCAACTGTGGTCATTTGTGTCTGTCTACTTTTGATATCATGCTTTCCTTACACTCCCTTTGGGGATAAAAGAAGGCCCCCCTGCTCACTCAGATTCTCAACTGCTGGAACTCTACCTGCCCTCCTTCAAGGTCCTCCTGATCGAATAAGTACAGAAGTTCAGCACCAGCATCCTTTGAGGATCCACCGAAACCAAGGGCAAATCTCTGCCTCTCAAAGAAGACCAGAAGGACTCAATTGCCATGCGCCTTCTTTCTGATATGGTAGGGGCAACTTGTTCACAGCTCCTGCTTGACTCCCTTGTCTCCCTGACATTTCTGACTGTGCCTGCATCCCCGGGACCAGGACCCTGATAGCTTTCTGCACCATTTGGACCTGAGTTTCATCATTTTAGGACATTGGCAAGCATCCTGATCTCAGTATCCCCCTCTGGGGCCTGTGCTGCCCTTATCCCTGCAAGCACACTGACAAACTTGCTCCTGGTCCTTCTTCTTTGGCTGGCTCTAGTGTGACTTCACAAGTCTTTCTTCAACTATTGTTCTTCCCTGCGAAGCTGAATCCTGTGCTTGAGGGCCACAGAGGATATTTGCATTGTTGATTACACCAACTTCAGCTTCTTTGTCTTTCACCTCCTATGCTTGCACCCTATCCCCTGAAGGTACCAAGTAGTCAATAATCATCCTTCCTCAGGGTCTTGAGGTCCCGCCTACACCAGTGTGTTGTTGCTGGAACCTACAGTGGTCACTAAACAATGAGCACAATGACAACCTCAACTAACCACATGCAGCCTACTACTGATTTGCTTTTTCAGACCAAAGGTGCTGCTCTCCTGACTCTCTGGTGCTACTAGTGAGTGTTTTTTAAACTGGAATCTTTTTCTCTGCATTTCATCTTCATCATTGTGAGTCTTCTGTGGTTAGAGCTGCACCAGAACTCCAGAAACTGCTCCTTTGGACCTTTTGACATAAGGAACAAAGGTTGAACAAATCTGCATTCTGCCCCCCAGCTCCCATGGCTCTAACCCCAAGGCTGGACATTTTGGGAAAGAACCATTACAAAATGAAGACGTTATTGAGAAAACAAAAACATGCATTTTCGGCCTAGTCCCCATTAATTTCCCAATAGACAAAAAAGGCCAAACAGCTGGACGGAATTGTACCTGGTACGAAACAACTTGGGCACGAAGCTTTCACTCGAGTTCCAAGGGAGTGGTCTGGCGTTATTGTGTCCAGTAGTTTTTTAAATGTTTGACAGAGAAGGGGGTGCGCCCGTCTCCCAAAGTTATAGGTATATCTTCCAGTGTGCATTGCAGAGACAAGTTTTAGAACTGAAGAGCCGGAATTTTTTTTGGTGATGTGAGAGATAACCGCAGGTTTACTCATAACTACCCGAAAACAAAAAGTCCGAAAAATGCCATTTAGGGGTAAAAAACGATGAAATGGCCTCAGGCTAGAGGTAGGGCGGTACTGTGACGAATCTGGGGCACCAGTGGTCCAGAGATGAATATCGGTTTCTAATCCATCAATCAGCTCCACACCTCTAGTAAACCAGAAGGGATCTGAACAGATTGGAAACACAAGTAAATTATAAACCTTTTTGTCCAATTTTGGTAACGTGGACGGAATGGCAGGCTAATCTCCGCAAGGTCCTGCATCGTTGGTTAGTTGCAACACAGCGAAAACACAAATATTAACCAATGATAAAAGGGACTGCCCAGTCAAGGTTGTATACAAATTTCTACTTTATTATTATTCAACAGGCATTTCTAGCACACTAAAAATTATAAACCACTCTGTAAAGGAACACAGAGGACAGACAGTTTCATGAAGGAAAGGGATGCACTCTGAATACTGATAGGAGGGTAGTCTGTAAAGCAATCAGTCTTAACTGTTCAAGGTTATTTGCTTTCAGCACCAAGGGAACAAGGGGTCATAAATGTCACTAGGGGCCTTCGGAGAAGGACCAGAGAGGCAGAACCACAATGTACCTGGTGCTTGAGATGATCTTGATGCTCGACAGAGTCGGGTCGGTTCCGCTCTGCAGGTCCTGCGACAGAGTTCAAGACAGGAGACAGCTGCAGGTATCAGGCAGCAGTCAGTTTGGCAAGCGAGGCTGTATGTATGGCTGCAGAATGGCCTACATGGTGGCTCAGGGTCAAGAATCATTGTCTCTGTGCTGGTTGGTGGATCTGGAACGCTGGTTGAGGCGTCTCGGATCGCTTTAGTGACTGCAGCGTAGCAACAGTCAGTGGTACAGCCAGTTGCGGTTTGAAGTCTCGACTGCCTTGAAAATGTCCTTAAAAAATGGACACTGGTTGATTCTTGTTGTGCAACTCCTCCTAGCTTCTTCGCTGGGCATGTGTCGTCCTTTAAGGCGGAAAGGCCAAAGCTGAGGGGAGTGTTTGCAGGCAATGGCCTTGTCCTTTGATCAGAGACTCTCTGGCACTTCCCACCTAGGAAGCTTGCTTGCAGAACCTAGCAGGGCATGCTGTGTGCTGACTGAGTACTGGTTCTGGAGCTGCTGGATGGCTCCTCTGAGTTTGGTATCTCCCTCTGTTCCCTGGGAGATGTTTAGAGGAGGGATCTTGCTACCCTCTTGTAAATCCTGGCCTTCCTTCACTGGCAAAAGCTGTAAGGCAGACTGTACCCTCAGCCAGGGTGCAAAGGAGTCCTTCTTACTCCTTTTGAAGTCATCAGTTGATCTGCTAAGAGAGGGGCTGATCTACTAAGAGAGGGGCTTAGCCCTCTTTTAAAGCCAAGCTGGTCCAAGTGATTGGTGCAGGCTAAGCCTACCTTAATGAACCAATCCTGGGTCTCCACCAACAATATTCTGTTATGCATGAGGTCATAACCAGAATGTTGTGGTAACAGGAAAGGTAAGGGGTGACAACATGTATTCATTTAATTATTTTTTTATAATCCAGCTTATACCGTACTTGAGTTCGGTTTCTAAGCGCGGATCCAGGTTTAAAACCTCTGTTGCTCTGTGGACCAGCGAATTGCCCCTGTGCTATCCTCCATTCAATGACCCACCCATCTTACTTTCTGTTATGGATCAAAGTGTCTTTCTGGTTAATTGAACTCTCTGTGGCCTCTGATCAAAGTGCAGTTCTCCCTTAAAGTTTCAGGCGAGGACAGACTTTCTGTCTCCATCAAATCACATACTTCTGCCTTCTGAAAAGGTGTCCCATTGCAGGGGTTGTCTACTGTAAACAGTAGTCCCAGACATGACATTCACTGCCCTTCATACAGAAGGGTGGGAGCTAGCTTCAAGCTTTCACATTGCATATCAAAAAGGTGTTGGGGTTTCCTGCCCTTTGTTAGTTCTGTGACCAGGCCTCTTCACTGGCATGCTTCAATTTCCTCTCATTAGTATGTGCTGCCACAACACAGAACTACAATGGGCAGGGCGGATCCATGGAGCCTTTGATATTTAATTAGGCTGGCCATGGCAGGAGGAAGGTGTTGCCTTTCCCCTTCCTGAGATGCTTTCATGTACTCCTGGCTGTCATATTCCAGCTAAATGTGACAGGGAGGACTGCACCTGTAGGCTATGTCCCCTCAAGACTGAAGGCCATGGCTAATGGCTTGGTAGTGTTGTACATTTTACAGTGGGTATGGCTGAATGCCCTGACTAGTGGGCCTGAAAGACATGTATAGTGCCAAATAAACACATGTATAGTGGAAATGGCTGCAGGCCATGGCCATGGCTAGTGGCCTGGTAGTGTTGTAAAATATACAGTTGGCTCGGCCGAAGGGAAGGCATGTCCGGCTTAATGTGGTCCGGTTGCACAGGCCAAGAGTACACATATATTGTAACAGAAGGGATTCACAATAACACACACAATGGCATTATGGGGATCATCTGTCACTGAAAGGCACAGGAGACCTCACTCTCTAGATTGGGGTATTACCGTAATAATTCATCTCAGAAAGAAAATCTAGAGGAAACAATTTGCAAAAAAACGTATTAAGGATTTTATTATACCTAATACATTTTTCTCTGTGAATTTAATCACGAATTAATCTGCACTCTAATAATTTTTTATTTTACATAGCAGGAATATTTTAAAAACATCAAAATTTGATAAAAATCATCCTATTAAATCATTCATACATTTATCCACATCCATACAACATCCATCAAAATACTCATACAACTCATCAATAAGTACAAGATAAAAACATATAACAAATATAACAATTCATCCACAATTTCATAGTTATACAAAAAGTATAACTTGGGAGTTGGAGAGGGTCCAGGGACCGAGTTTGCAACACAAAGCTTTCTGTAGCCTCGGTCAAGGGGGCACTTGGTTATGGAAGCATTGTTTAGCCGATATCTGTGGAAAATCACTGGCCATGGCCTATGACCAAAATTGTCATCCAGGTCTGCCATTCATGCAGTAACCAGGACAGACTCTGCTTAGCCTCAAAGTAAGGAAAGGGCTAGCCTCCTCAGGCCACATTGCTTGATAAATGAGCCAACCTTACAAGACCACTTAGCGGAATGGCCCAGCCCTTTTCTTGCATTTAAGCTAAACTGGGTCAGCCCCGCTTTGAAGCTAAGCAGTATCAGTCCCGGTTACTGCATAGGTGGGTGACCGAATGGGCATCTGAATGATTTACTTTTTAAAACCGTGCTACTGTCAGTTCTTGAAGGTTTTTCCTCAGAGACAATGTTTGTCTTTTGCTGAAATACATTCTGGTATTTGTAGTCTGCCAGTAAATAATAGAAAAAACTGGGTATTTTTACAGCAGCAGTGGATTTCCCTTCCCTGAAGTAACTGGGTCAAACCCTGCTTAACTCTAAAGTGAGGAAGGAGTCAGCCCACTATGGTCATGTTGCCTAATATATGGACCACCCCCCTTAGACGAACACTTAGAGAAATGTGGCCTAAGGGGGCTGGACTCTTCTTTGCTTTGAAACTAAGTAGGGTCGCTCCCAGGTTACTGCATGGATGGCAGACAGTCCACGGTCCTGAATGCTGTGTGTTATCTTAGTTTTAAATATCTCATAAAACACGGCGTCCACATTTTTATAAAACAGAATAAATGAAATTTAAAAAATCACATTTATGCTGAACTCTGCTATCAGAGAACCTTGAACTTAAGGAGTTCAAGATGCAGCACTTAACAATTATGCTACAATGATATTATCGTTTGAACTTTCACAAGGTTCATACCTAGCCTTTTATCATTGAACATATTAAATTATAGGCTAAGTATAAAATGTATTCCCTGGGAAGCCGCAATGGTTGGCCTCATACTCTGGCAGACCAGGGTGTAAGGATGTATTTTTTAAAAGAAATGTAACTAATTAAATTAAATTAAAAGAAAAGGAACACAAGTGGGAGGTGGCGAGTTTTGGTGCAGTGCAGTCTTATTTAGCATGAAGGCATTTAGACGTAGCAGCAAAGTCAGCCACGTCCAAACATCCCTCCCGCCAAAATAACGGCACCGGATTGGCTTTCGTGCCAAAAAGGGCATGCTGAAATGGGTGCTGCAGCGGAATGCCTGTGCCAAATCAGCCCATGCCAAAATGGTGGCGCCGAAAAGGGGTGTACCGCTGGGAGAACGTTGCTTAACCAAAGTGTGCTCCATGGAAAATAATTTCATCTCACTGCGCATTGCCTAAAAACATTGTGAGTTCTCAAACTTTTAAATATCTCATAACACACGGCATCCGCATTATTTTTTTTTAAACCGTACTCCTGTCAGTCCTTTAAAGTGTTGCACTCAGAGACGATTTGTTTGCCTTTTGTGCTGAATTGCATTCTGCTATTTGTAGTCTCACAGTCAAGATGGGGGGAATAATGCCACAATTTTACACTTTTGCCTAACATAGTTCTATACAGATTTAGATATTTGAGTGACTCTGTGGTATGTGTACTTTTGAAGTTAGCTTTATAAAGCAGAGTATTGTTGAAAGACATACATGTGGGTGAGGAGGGGAAATTATGAGAGGGCAAGTAAGTCATGAGTATTTGCCCACAATGTGGTAAGAGAGTTTGCAATCCTTGAAACTGGTGCAGTTATTTTGCCCTGATTGTGGTTGCTTTTCAGGGCACCAGTAAAGGACACATGTGGGTAGACAGTGTAAGTTTTTTAAAGAGGGCGGATGCAACCCCTTGGGGTTTTTTGAGGTTGCTAAGGTTGTTCAAGTATTTGGATACCAGTATTTTACTCAGGTTGTCATGTTCCCAGTGCAGACGCTTACCCACAAGACCACAAGCACTTGTTTCATATTGGGATTTTGTTTTGCATGGAACATTTCACTACAGATTGCTGGGTTTAAAAGGCGAGCACCTTTTATAATTTGCCAGCATATGTATTGAAAGATTTCCTCTCTCAGGTTATTCTTCTTGTGTTCATTACTTTTTTTAAACATCCAATTCTATTTTGTGTTGCGCACTTTCTTCTAAGGAGAAGGTCAATTGAAGTACATTTGTATATTTCACTTTAAAATATGTGGCCACTACTGTGCGTATATTCATGGGTGCCAGCTTTTTGTTTTCGCTATGGGGGCAAAAGTACCTGCACATATGTTATTCTTGCAGCGAATCATTTTTTACCCTTTTCTGTGATGCTTAAATCCGGGTAGTTGAGGGTCACGCGATGCATCATAACATTCACCAAGAGCCTGGCCATAAAATAAGGGCCTTGTAGCACGCTGCTTAACCAAAGTGTGGGATCCTCAGCAAACAATTTAATCACACAGGGCATTAACCAAAAACATTGGGAGTTCTAAAAGCCTGCAATTTTTATACATAATAAAAAAATAGATATTTTTAAGCTACAGTGACATTGAGGGTGAAAAATCACTGGTGACCCAGGTCTCCCATCCATGCAGTAACCAGTTCTGACCCTGCTTGGCTTCAAAATGAAGAAAAGGGCAGGCACCTCAGGATACGGTGTCTAGTAAATGAGGCAAACTTACAAGACCACTTAGAGCAACATGGCCTGAGGGGTCTGGCTCCTTCCTCACGTTGAAGCTAAGCAGTACTGTGTGTATATTCATGGGTGCCAGCTTTTGATTTTCGCTATGGGTGCAGAAAGTAACTGGGCATATGTTATTATTGCAGCCGGTCATTTTCATCCTGATTCCATGCTGCTTAAATGTGGTTAGTTGGGGTTGTGCGATGTATCACAACAGTTACCAAGAGACTGGCCTTAAAACAAGGGGCTTGGAGCACAGTACATGACTTTTCAGCATGGCCAGTTAGGTGCAGGCCATTATGGTGTGACATTTCCGCTGCAGTTTCTGTTTGGGCACACCCAGTTAGACGCAGCTTGTTGTGGCAGGGACCGCTCCGGGCAAGGATATTTTGGCGTCAGAGGTTGCAATTGGCGCGGCATGAACCTGCAGGCACTTTGCATTTTGTACCTCTCGGCGCAAGGGTGTTTTGGCGTGAGACGTCGCAATAGGCATGAACCTGCAGGCACTTTCCATTTTGTAATATGGATTAAACGTGAAAAGGATGCATTTACTGCAACATTATAAAACAGGATGGGACATGTATTACATCGTTGTTGCAGAATTGAACACGTATTAAACATGAAACACATGTATTCACTGCAACATTATAAACTGCATGCAACTATCCCTCACAAACAACTTTACACCATGTACACACACACAGACTCACATCAAATGCACACACATTGTATGAACACCCTCTCAGATGACATGCATACCCTCACACCACACATACCCCCTTTCATTGCACATATATTAAAAATGAGGACTACACTGTCTCTGGGCAACATTATAAAACAGAATAAAATGAAATAAAAAAATCACATTTATGCTGGCCGCCGCCATCAGAGAAATATGGACTTAAGGAATTCGAGACGCACCAGTTTACCATCATGCTATAATGATGTTATTGTTTGAATTTTCACAAGTTTCATACCTAGCCTTTTATCATTGAACATATTAAATTATAGCCTTAGTATGATATGTATGCCCACTGAAAAACCAAGCATTTGTAGACTAGTGGTTAAATGCTGAGCCTTGAACTCTTGCAGACTAGGGTTCAAGGCTGTATGTTTTTTTTTAAATGTAATTACTTTCATTTAATTAAAAGAAAAGCAATGCAAGTGGGAGGTGGCAAGGTTTGTTGCCGTGCAGGCCTGTGATCTTATTTAGCATGAGGGCATTTAGACAATGTCAGCCACGTCCAAACATCTGTCACGCCAACATAACAGCGCTGGAATGGCATTCGTGCTGAAAATGGGGCAACGAAATGGGCGCTGTGGCGGAATGGGCGCTGTGGCGGAATGGGCGTGCCAAATCGGCCTGTGCCAAAATGATGGTGGTGAAAAGGGGTCTACCGCTTGGAGAACGCTGCTTAACCGAAGTGTGTGCTCCATGGCAAATAATTTAATCTCACTGCTCATTGCCTAAACACAGTGTGAGTTCTCAAAGCCTGCAATCTGAGGGCCATGGCTAGTGGTCTGGTGGCATTTTAAAGTGGAGACGGCCAAAGGCTGTGCCCAATAAACATGGCCGAAGACCATGCTAGTGGCCTGGAAGCATTCTAATATCTATGGAATAACAACAGCCTTGAAATTCAAGGAAACAACTTTAGTTGCAGGGATGTTAAGGTGAGCAATACATTGTAACAAAAACTTTGAAATGTAAGGAAAAAACAAACTTTAGTTGCAGGGACGTTAAGGTGAGAACTTAAAGCAACAAAACCCCTGAAATTCAGCTAAAGCCACCTTAACTTCAAACCCCCTGTTGCGCAGCTTATCACATCACTGATGACATCACTAATTACATGTTGTATGAGAACACTGATGACATTACAAATCACATTACTGATGCCATCACTGGTGACAACACTACTTACATTGAATATAACTGATTACATCAAAAATTGAATTACACCCCCCCACCCACACCCCCAAAATACCCCCATGCACACCCTACTTACCTTTCAAGACGCGCTGTGTCCCTGCAGCGCCAGTTCCCTTTCACTTCTGTGATCGGGAACCAGTGCCCCTTTACTTTTTTTTTTCGGGCAGCTGCAGGTGTGTCCTCCGCAACACCCCGTTCACTATAGTGAGGGTGGTGTTGCAGGGGACACCCCCGCAGTTCCCGTTCTATTTTATTTTGTGTCGGGTGTGCTGCGGGGGTGTCCCCCGCAAACCTCGCTCACTATAATGTATATATTGGTGTTCGAACCTTTGGTGGTATGCATTTTTCGGACTTTTTGTCAGGTCAAACTTTTGGATTCAGTAATTTCTTCCGATTCCCTTACACCATCTGAAATGTCGCCAGGCCGAGTACATAGTTTATTTCACATTCTTGTTGTTCATGGCCTGTAAGAATGTCATTGTATTTTCCCTTGTTCACTCCCTTGCCTTGAAGCGCGTTGAAACACATTGTGTATAGGCGCTATCTTAATAAATAACATCACATCATATCATAAAAGATGAGCATTTTTTCTAACAGATGGTGTCGAATCCACGGCATGTTAAATAATGCAGGCATAAACAGGACCCACATTGAGACATTTAGTTGGAAACATCCTGTTGGGGCTCACAGAGTCGCTTAGAGTGAGGGTCATTTGTTATTGAGAGTCGCTGCTTCATTTCAGAGCTTTGTTTAAATATATATTGTTGTTTGGTGATAGTTTGAATTGCTATTCCTTTGCGTAACCATTATGAAGTATCCATTCATTGAAGAAAGTGAGAGAATTCCTCATTGGCTCAAGCAATATCATTCCTTTGAGGTATATTTTGGGCTACCAGCTTAGAAACATGGCAGATTGTTTGTAAAAGGTTTTATTTGCGGACACACAAATGCAACTATTCAAAGAAAGGCAGCAGGCCTAGTGTTGGCTCACACATATGGGTCAACGTTTGGTATTGGGAACCATGTCTGGAATGCACACATTGCAGATTGTGAATATGTATAAGGGTTGCTCCGTCAGCCACGCAAATGGTCTATTTCTAGAGAACGGCCGTGTGTTCGTGCTGTAATTGGGAGCTCCTAAATATGCATTAGTGATGTGTGCATCATATAGTTACAGATGCATGTAGTAAAACGAGGTTCAACAGCTAGAACAGTATCATATTTGGGGTCTAGTTGAGTCGGCATTTCAGAACCCCACATGGTGAGGGCAGAAGCATCCAACTTGGACAGTAAAATGTAAAGTTATATATTTCATTTTAAATTAAATATATTTGCAATTTGAGTCGCTGATAAACAAATCAATCATGTCCCCACAATTTCCTGATTGTGTTTAGTCAGATGCTGAAGCCTGGTTTGAAAACCAGGTGGCCATGTTCTAAGCTCAGCAATGCAGCTACCAGATAACACCCCCTATATAGCCACACCGTTGTTCAATTACGAAGGTCTATGACACAGTGTTTTGGTTAAATGTTTTAATAACTTCAAAATGCACCATTTGTTTTGTTTATCACCATTGGTCGAAGTAGGCGGGAGTTGTTGCAAGCAGCGCTCCTCTACTCTTTTGAATTAGTTTTACTGTTGCTATACTTTTATTTAAAAAAGAAACCGGAATGGTTTTGTTTTAAAATAAAAGTGTAGAAATTCCCTTAAACAGCAGGCGCGTTTGTTTAGCGGTTTGTATTGCGTGTAGGAAGGGGTGTGGCGATGGGTTTGTGGGGAGCAGGGACAGGCCAGCAGGAAACTTAGTTCCACTACTTCTTTCGTACACTTCGACCACTGTTTATCACTGGTTGCGATTTATTTTAACTGCGTAGAGTTCCCCCTCTCCTTACGCTCTTCCCCCTTTGTTTCCCCAGAGTGACCGGTTGCTCATTAAGGGAGGACGAATCATCAACGATGACCAGTCATTCTATGCAGACATCTACCTGGAAGATGGTCTCATCAAGTAGGTTTTCTATCAGTTACTTTTCCTCAATCTATTTTGTTTTGTCAAACCAGTGATTACAGGGGTACGCATATCAAGGCACAACGCCTACATCATTTTACAGCATTCATAGAAAGCTACACAGTTTGTTTCTTCAACAAGTAGTAGGCTGTTCGATATAACGTCGTTTCATCGCCAGTAATTTATACGTCTGCATTTTAAACGTGTACAAAATTACGGAAAAGGAAAACAAAATTTTGAGTGGGGTTTGGAAAGGGCCGATAAGGGGTTGGGGTGTAGGGTATAGGTAGCAATAGGTGGGAGAGGGGTACTTGGGGGAGACCCTCCCCCCCCAAAAATAAAAAAATGTGATGAAATTATTTTAGGATATTGTACACGTTTAAAATGCAGACGTAGAAATTACTGGCGATGAAAGAACATAGAACTGCTGTTCTTGGGTTAATTTTAGTTCTGTGTACATTTGCCAAAAATTGAACAGCGTGGGGAGGGCTGTTGCATGCAGCGATGGGTTTGGTTGTTATGCAGTGTACTGCTGTTTTGTGTCCCCCTGAGAAGAGTACAGGTCGCCGCTGTTCATAAGGTGTACAAAGATCAAGGGATTTTTGGGATTCATGGCTGCTTGAAGGCAGTCAGTAAATCACTAGTCAGAGAAGTATTCTGTTCTCATGTTAATGTGTTAATCGATGACACGAATTTCACCCACAGAAATCCATTTCAATAACAGTAAAGCTGGACCGTGTTTCGTGCTAACAAGTGCTTTCTCAAAGCTGGAATGCCTTTCTATGCACACTTTCTGCGGTTATAAGATATACAATTAACCCTTCATTAGTGATTTAGGACAGGTTACTCTCAATGTTAATGCGGGGGATATATTAGTCTGAGGCAGGATCATTGGCTTTATGTTTAAAAGGGGTAAAGCTCATTTTATGAAGTACATCTTAAAGGTCGGTGTTTGGAATATTCTTTGAAAGATGATGAGGGATGAAGCAAGCATCACTGTGGGTCATCGAAAGTTTGCTTATATGGGTGGATCCTGAACGTTTCTGTTTAAAAATGTGTGTTCTCTTGAAGATGAGAATTTCAATTTGAGTTCTTATTTGTTAAGTGGGGCCCTCGGAGGTGATATGTTTGTCAGCCAGATATTTAGCCAATCAGAGATGCACAGCTTCATTGGTTAGACAAGCTGATGTTGATTATTCCATGTTGTGTTGTGTAATTTGATATTTGTATAGCACCTCCTGCCATTGTTATGGCTTCGAAGCACTGCAGCGGATGAACACCCTTCAGGCAGACCATAGTCTGCGCCAATATGTAAATAAAAGGAGCATTACAATGTGTGCAAGCAATAAATCGAATTTGGTGATTAGCGGAGGTGACTAAATTAAAAATGTTTAAATTATGCAGCACATATTGCCCAGGCGCAGGGAAGACTGCTATACCAGTGACTATGTGACAGCTGGACCAAATTATGTGTGGGACCCCGCTGTATTCTTTGGGTTACAGAACAAGAGCGGGCATGGGTGTTATGAGTAGTCCATCAATCTATAGGGCAACTGTGTACAGGTGAGGGCTCTGCTATACTTTACATGCAGAACACATGCACAAATACTAACATGCAGTCACATGACAATTACATGCACAACTGTTTTTTATTGCAGTAAAAAAAAAAGTATTGTATTGGATGCAAACATGGTGGTGGTAATGCATAGCCACCTATAGAGAAAAATACCAAACTCGTCATCCGTGCCATCAGCAGTTTCCAGAACACCTGGTCCTCTCGAGAAAAAAACACTCAGTACCCAACCCTTCACCCACCCACCTGAGTCCCCTGAATGTCAATTTATCTGCCTGGAGGAGGTCAGAGTGCCTGATCCTTGGATTGTGGGAATGACAACTATTTTCCTCCCCTTTCAACCCTACAATACAAATTACACCACCACAAGCCTAATGCTAAGCCACAAGAAAAATGAAAAACTCCATCAATTTGCAAACTTAGTAGTCACCTCTATGACACATTGTAATGCATGTATTGGTTGGACCCTCAGGTATGCTCAACAGACAAATCACAGTTTCAAATGGGGGTATGTATACATGACACAGACAGAATCTTTTTATTAAGAATTACTTCTATATCTAAAATCCCTACATATAGCTAAATGCCCCTACAAAGAATCTCACTGTCCCTGTGTGGATGTTATATCCCTGGTATGCGCTGGTGTACCACCTATCTAGGTTAGGGGATAGATGAGAGACTCGCCCTACCCTATCTCACTACTTTCCTATCATCTAAAAAATATTGCACACTTTTGGAAGTCAATTCTATTTTCTTTATTCATGTTGCTTCCATCCAGTGTGTCTTATCAAATACAAAATTTAATTCCTCAAAGATTATTAAAACGCAATCCCATTAATAGATTACTGATCTCGTGTATGTGTCAATGTGTTCACATGTCATAAAATGATACCATTCTACTGAGCTCGCTAGTTACTGTCCAGGTCTTGGGGTCAGGACATTACACTGTACCGCTTAGCTGTCAACCGGTTTCAGCGAATTGGAAAGCATCTCTGCTTTCCTCAGGACACTAACTATGACTTCAATTGTCAAGTTACAACTATTATCTAAAAAAGACAATCTTCTTCTTTCATGTCTTGTTCTCCATTTTTCCCATAAATATATGTCCCTGCTTCAATGATTTCCCACAGGACGATCATTTACCACATTAGATACAACTTAAAAAACTGGCTGTACCAGAATAGAAGTACAGCAAAACGAATGAAGACAGGTAACATCACCTGCATAGTATACTAGTTCATTGAAGATGCCCAGATAAGATTGAAGCAGAGACATGCCCATTTGTGTGTATTTCCCTTTTACAGATTTTGGAAATCAAAGACGTCCACATAAGGAAACACGAGACGCTCTTCCCTGATCAGAAAAATGGAGAACAAGACATGAAAGAAGAAGATTGTCTTTTTTAGATAATAATTGTAACTTGACAATTGCAGGCATAGTTAGGGTCCTGAAGAAAGCAGAGAGGTTTTATGATTCTGCTGAAACTGGTTGACAACTTAGCGGTTCAGGGTGAGTACCTGACCCGCCAAAACCTGGATAGTAACTAGCGAGCTCGGTAGAATGGTATCATTTTATGACATGTGAAAACATTGACACATACACGAGATCAGTAATCCATTAATGGGAATGCGTTTTAATAATCTTTGAGGAATTACATTTGGGAATTGATAAGACACACTGGATGGAAGTAACATGAATAAAAAAAATAGAATTGACTTCCAAAAGTGTGCAACATTTTGTAGATGATAGGAAAGTAGTGAGATAGGGTAGGACGAGTCTCTCATCTAACCCCTAACCTAGATAGGCGGTATACCATCGCTAGGGATATAAAATCCACACAGGGATAGTGAGATTCTTTGTAGGGACATTTCGTTATATGTAGGGACTTTAGATATAGAAGTAATTCTTAATAAAAAGATTCTGTCTGTGTTGTGTGAAACTATTAATGGGTTCAGACAGAATGTGCCAACCCTGTCACTCTTGTTGTAATTTATTACCTTTCTAGCGGTGTAACTCACCGTGAGTCAGTGTACCCCCAAGGACACTTAAAAAATATACTAGTGAACATGGGACCCTATATATGTATCTCTGATATGTCATCTAGACAAGGATTTGCACAAACAAAGATCAATATGGCAGAGGCTACATATTTGGCCTATGCGGAAGAATTAGTGGAGGGGATTCTAGCCAACCCGTCCATCTTGGGAGTAGACCAACAGGCTGGTCTACAGACAAAGGGTGATGAATGGAATGAACTGGAGGTTATGCAGAAAAAACGAATTAGAACAGAGTTTCATGGAGACATCATGACTGAATACCTCAGATCGCACATTGCTCCAAATGGATTCATAATAAAAATCGAACCACTCATTTTTCTTGACCAGATCCAATTTAGGAAGGACTGGAGCTTCATCGCAAATAAGTGTGCCAGGGACTGGTTGATCCTTATCATAAATACAGCTAAGGCAGTCTAAAAAAAAATTATGAATGAGATAATACAGAAACAAGACGCCTTAGCAGCCAGAATGATTGTCGGCAGTTACTTGAAGAGTATGGAAGCATTAGATGTGATTATCAAAGAATTTAAATAATTCCATTTAAATAAAAAAGTATAAAACTAAAGAAGGAAATCACAATGTTTTCGCATGAAAAGAAATATCCATATATCACTCATGAGTATTATGAAGAAACCGACAAAAATGTCAACCAGAATCAAAATATTGGACAACAGAAAGGACAATAGTACCAACAGAAAAGTAGACCAAGACCGAACAACTGGAACTTTTCAGGCAGTAGCTCTGATGAAGACTCAACAAGATCTGGAAGAAATCGATGTTTTGGAGACCAAGAGCAGAATAGATGAGGAAACACCCAAGGTTTTCAACAGCCCAGAGGACGCGGGAGACAGAGAGGATGGTGGCAAGACCAATCACCCAGGATCACAAGCAACAGGGGCTGGGATTGGTACGAGCAAAATGCCCCAGGTGTCTGAACTGGAAAAGGGAGAGAAGAAGAATACAAGATCCAACAGAACAATCCCTAGTGTTCAACTTATCAAAAACACAACGGTACCAAATACAGATGAAGGTACTACAGAAAAGGCTGTCCTTTGTCCCGACTACCACACATGACCCCTTTCAGACAAGAATCGAGTTAATACAGCTCATGAGAAAGATCTGACTGAAACAATATTTTCCGAATAACATATATGATGGTCATAAGGATGTCAACAATTTACACACCAAATCCATCTTCTATCCCCCTCCCAATTCGATCACTGCAGAATCTATTACATTTGAAAAAGCATTGCTTAAGAAAATAGAGGAAATTGAGGCAGATAACTGCGATCCTTTCTACAATTTAATCAAAATAGAGGCAAGTGCACTAAAAGAACTCCAAAATAACAACAATATCGTGATTAAATCTGCGGATAAGGGAGGGGCAATAGTAGTTATGGACAAAGAAGAATACCAGAAAATTGTCAACATATTAGTGGATGACAGGACCACATATAGAAGACTAGGCACAGATCCAACTAGGGACTTAAGGAACTTAATCAATCCACTGATTGAGGAAGCACTGATAGAGGGGTACATCAGCCAAAGATAAGCCAACTTTCTTTGCACAAAACATCCGAGATGTCCAGCATTCATCTCACTCCCTAAAATACATAAGGGCACCACACCACCACAAGGGCACCCAATAGGCTCAGGGATAGGCTCAATACATGAGCCTTTGTCTCAATTTCTAGACTTTTTCATCAAGAATGAAGTGACCCAAATGAAATTGTATACCAAGCACACAACAGCCGTACTAGTACACCTTGAGAGTATTACTTTACCGAGTGAAAACATCTACATATTCACAATGGACATAGAATACTTATACTCTAAGATCCCTCAGGCGGAAACCCTGAAATTGATACAGAAAGTGCTACAAGCTGAAAGACCAGACATAGAGATGCCTATCCACTTTATAATGCAGTTAGCAGAGGTAGAACTCACTTAAAACTATTTTATAGTTAAAGACAGATACTACGAACAGACATCGGGCACTGCAATGGGCGTGACATTTGCTCCTACCCTTGCTAATCTCTATGTAGCAGACTTTGAGGAACGCAGCATATACCATCAGTCGAATCCTTATTCTAGTAACATCCTCAGTTGGCGTTGCTACATAGATGCTGTGCTGATATTTTTCAAAGGAGATGAAGACACCCTACTAAGATTTATAGAGTGGCTTAGTGCTCAAAATCTTTTCCTGAGATTTACTCATGAATTCAGCAAGGAAGAAGAGACGTTCCTAGATCTAAAGATCATCAGAAAAGGAACCACTTTGGAAACTACAATATATCAAAAAGCCACAGATAGAAATTCTTTGCTTGAATTTAACAGCTTCCATCAAAGAACTCTAAAAGAAAACCTGCCTTTCGGGCAATTCCTGAGATTTAGAAGGAATTGTACAACCCACAATGAATATGACATCCAGGCAGAGAGACTAACTCAAAAACTTAGAGAAAGGAATTACTCTGAGAGAACCATCAGACATACTAGAAAAAGAGCACGAAACATACCAAGAGAAATAACACTGACACAGCATGGGAAAAGATCATGGGAAGAGAATCAGATAACAGCTGTCTTTAGCCACTCACCAGTGGTGAACCGTATTAAAAAAAGAAGTGAGGAGGCTGTGGCATATCGTGAACGTAGGAGAGAGTACCTTAACACTTCCTCTTTGTGCAATTAAGAGGAGGAGGAACATTAGGGATTCCTTAGTACATACATAGAAGGAAGACAGAAACAAGATTGAGAACCAAACAACACTATGGGGAAACCGAAGACCACAGGACACACACCATGTGACACTTGTTCGGTATGCCCCTTTACCAAACGTACTACCACTATAGATATAGGATGGTCTACACCTTGGGAGCAAAGATCCCTCACAAACTGTAATACCGCCAATGTGGTATACCTTTTTAAGTGTCCCTGTGGGAAGAAATATGTTGGGATGACGACAAGAGCCATAAGAATAAGAATCTGTGAGCACAGATCAAATATTAGGACTAAACAAATGACAGCTCCTCTAGTGGAACATTATGTAAAAAACAAACATTCAGAAAATGATATAAGCTGGACTATACTTGAAAAGGTGTTGGTTCCAAAAAAAGCCAGAAATATATGAGCCATCCTGTTGAGAAGATAACAGCTCTAGATTTTCAGGTTAAGAAGCCATCTTGAGGGGCTCAACGAAGAAATAGTTTGGCAAACTTTAGCCACACTATAGAAAAATCTCTATTTGACCTCCGACATATTCAGAAATCCATCAAGAAGCCATTGGAACAAGGCCCAACCTGATCAAAAGCAGAAAGAACAACAGTTGACAGTACATTATCTAAAATAATGACACCCAGTGAACAGTGTGCAAGTCATACATGAGAAAGAATATGGGCCTATGCGCAGAGAAAAATGTATGGGAAACTCAATACCCGCAAAATAGGGCACATGTCACATCTGAGAAATGAACAGCCACTCAAGAGCGCCATATGTGTAGACATTTTTTTCTTAAACACAGCTAGACCCCAGACGATTAACCTTAATTCAACAGTATGAATGAAGTCGGCTAGAAGTTGTGCGAGGGAGATGTATGGAAAAGACATGTTATTAAGGAAAACAGGACGCCACCAGATAGAATAAAAGAATTATAGTGGGCAATCCACCATGATAAAACTACAACATCCAGAAATTAGTGTGCAAGCCATGCGCGAGTAAGAACTAGTGCAGATGCTGCGCGTGAGAATGAGAACTGTTAAAGCGCAATTCAAACATTTAAAATTCTTTCATCTGACACACAGTTAAACATCTATAGTTCAGACTATACACATCACTCGCATCGGTGCATTAGTACAAAATGTTATCTGTATAGCAACACAAAGAGGAACAAACGGGACAGAGCCTTCTCGTCACATGATCGCGTGGAGATGTATGCACGATTTTAAGTTGCGCGAACATGAACTACAATACCCATAAAGCAGTGCGTATGCTACTTGGGAGAAAGAGAACTGCCTAAACTCAATTAAAACGTCAAACGATTTGTTCATTTGATATACAGTTATGCATCTAAACTCCATCGGTGCATCAGCACAAAATTGTACCTTCATCGTAACATAAAAGACGAACAAATGGGACGGAGCCCTTCTTGTCACGTGACCTTGTGTATATGTATGCAATATTGCAATATGGCTGCCGCCAGTTGGAAAGTACCAACAGCGCAGTAAGCGTTGTTCGAGAATTACAGAATGTAAGAGTGGGCCTGGGCACAGGACAGAAATGCTAAGTACAAATACGCGCATGAATAGAGGGAAGATTAGGCATCCCTCTTAAGACAGCAAGCCAGTTCTCAGAGAGCAGGCTTTTAAATATTGACAATATCTAATATGGAAAGATGTACTAGGCAAGATCTGAGGACTAGAAGTAATTCCCCACGTCTTTTAAATAGGTCACCTCAGAACCTACGAAAGAGCACCGTGGAGAGTCGGGGGAATGAATAACCTGCATCCTGACAAAACAATGAGACTACCACACATGGTCTACAAAGAAACAATGACTAGGTGACTTGGTAAGCAAAGGTGACAGAACCATGTACTAAACAGCATTCATCATGTATTGAACCAGACAGACTAAGTTCTGGATGATATTCCCACAGGACAATCATCCACAACATTAGATACAATTTGAAGAATTGGCTGTACCAGAATAGAAGTACAGCAAAACAAGTGAAGACAGGTAAGATCGCCTGTTTTGAAATCAAAGACGTCCACATAAGGAAACACAAGACGCTCCACCCTGATCAGAAAAATGGAGAACAAGACTGAAAGAAGATTGTCTTTTATAGATAATAGTTGTAACTTGACAATTGAAGTCATAGTTAGTGTCCCGAAAGAAGCAGAGAGGTTTTCCGATTATGCTGAAACCGGTTCACAGCCAAGCAGTTCAGGGTGATGACCTGACCCCCGAGACCTGGATAGTAACTAGCAAGCTCGGTAGAATGGTATCATTTTGTGACATGTGAAAACATTGACACATACACGAGATCAGTAATCCATTAATGGGATTGCGTTTTAATAATCTTCAAGGAATTAAATTTGGGAATTGACAAAACACACTGGATGGAAGCAACATGAATAAATAAAATAGAATTGACTTCCAAAAGTGTACAATATTTTTTAGATGATAGGAAAGTAGTGAGATAGGTTAGGGCGAGTCTCTCATCAATCCCCTAACCTAGTTAGGTGGTACACCAGCGCATACTAGGGATATAACATCCACATAGGGATAATGAGATTCTTTGTAGGGACATTTAGTTATATGTAGGGACTTTAGACATAGAAGTACTTCTTGTGTGAAACTATTAATGGGTTCAGACAGAATGTGCTAACCCTGTGACTCTTGTAATTTATTGGAATGTATAAATGGCAATATAGATGCACCAAGAATCAAGTACATTTCTGCCGGTCACAGATGTTGGCTGACAGATTGATGGCAGTGTGATTCTGGGAGTGGAGAGCCTGAAAGACAGTCAAGCAGGAGAGAAGCTGTGTCAGTTAATGACACGTGTGGGTTAGCAACCTTACTAAATCCCAGAGTTTGATGTGTAAGGAAGCTTGAAGTTTCTTAGATTATTTAAATCTGAATATTAGTGTGTGAGAAAGGTGTCGTCGGGTTGCACTGTGCCCCCATCAAGATTTTCCGAGAACATCTGTTCTGGAGTATATCTATCCAGGGTACAACGTCCTTTCATTGCAGGATGTTTTTTTGCAATGTTTTTTATCGCAGATTTTTTAAAGAAAAAACTAATTGAAATTTTTAGTGGGGGTAGAAAAATATATATATATGGGGTGTGGGTGTTCGGGAATATATAAAACATTAAAGGGAATAGGAGTTTTGAGGGGAACCCCAGAAATAAAAAAATAAAAAATTCAATTAGTTTTTTGTTAAAAAACCACGATAATACATCTCACGATGAAATGACATGGAACCCTATCCAGATGAGTAATCTGTGTGAGGATGCAATCATTTCAAATAAAATTTCAATTTGGATCAGTGGTGTAAATAGGTTGATAATTTCCCAGATTTACGTGTTTTTCTCAAAGGAATGTTAACAATTTTGACTCAGGGGAGGAGGGCAGAGTAAATGTAGCCTGAAGGTTTGCTTTTCTTTCGGGTCAACTCCATCTACTCTTGGCATTTCTGTGTGGTTTCCCTGGCCTATTAATTACTGGATCTTTGTAGCCTTGATGTGAGGCACTTTGTTTTTTTTATTTTTTATATGTTTATATAGCACCGCAGCCCGCAGGCATCAGGGCACGTTACATGTAGACAGGGACAACAAAGGTGACGGGACAACATGATATAGTAACTCTTAAGTGTAAAAATATTAGTGAGGGAATCTCTCAGGTGATATTTATTTAAAAAGCAGAGTTTTGAGTTTCTTTCTAAAACATAGATAGTTGGATTCAACTCTCAATTGGCAATTCAACTCATTCCATCTGATGGCTGCTTTAAGGGAAAAAGCCCTGCGTAGTCCATTGACTCTTTTGGACAAGCTGACGTTTAGTAGTCCTTGGGCACTAGATCTGAGGTTATGACTTGGCTCGTAAAGGGTGAATTGCTTTTTTAGATAGGAGAGGGCAACCCCAAATAGGCAGTGATGAACAAGGGTCAATGATTGGAATATAATGCGATCTTCTATCGGTAGCCAATGAAGATCCTTCCTGTCGCCAGTGATGTGCTCTCTCTTAGATTTTCCTGTGATGGTCCTAACAGCATTATTTTGGATAACCTAACACTGTTATATGCATTTGTTACTGGCTCCTAACATCAGTGAGTTCCTGTAGTCAAGTCTTGACAGTATCGTAGCTCTGGCGATGATGGAACTATTTTGTTGACTCAGCAGTGGCCTAATTCACCTCAAGAGTCTTTGATGTATTGGCAGTTGCACTCCGCTCCCAATGATTCTTGTAGATAGACACCTAGTATCTTAACTTTATCGGAGACTTCAATTGTTGAGTTTTTGATTCTGAAGGATGAATAGGTAGGGTCAAGTTTATTCCTTGCATATGGGGAACCGAATGTCATTAGCTCGGTCTTGCTTCCGTTGAGGCATACCCAATATGTTTTCATCCACACCTCGATGGAGTTGTAGATGGACGATAGCTTGTTGTTATCTGTGGTGTGGTCTCCACTCAACTCCATAATCAGTTGAGTATCATCTGCAAAGTTTGTAAAAAATACTCCAAGGCTTGTCAATAGAGTGCATAAGCATCACAAATAAAGATTAAAGTGTAGGGGTGAAAAATTAGCCCTATGTGGTACGCCACAGTGTACTGGCCTAGAGGAAGAGGATTGTTCTCCCCATATGATCTTGGAGCACCTATCCTCTGAGAAAGAGGATACCCAGTCGATGGCCCCTTGGGAGCAATTCCCTGATTTGTTTAGGGCTTCTTGGAGCTTCGGATGTTCGAGCAAATCAAAAGCTGCAGCGGGGTCCAAAAGTATCAGTAAGCCCGCTTTCCCCTCATCCAAGTTGCTTATCATCCTGGTTGAAAGGTCCAATAAAGCAGATTCTGTTCCATGTGCTCTTCTGAACCCTGCTTGTTGTGGTTGTAATAGGTCATATTTTTTTACATAGTCCTGAAGTTGGCTCGTTGCAACTTGGTCTCATATTTTTTAAATAAAGTTGCAATTAGTAATTGTCCGAAGATTGGTAGGGTCTATTGGTCAAGGCCTGGTTTTTTAACACGGGGTGTGACTGTAACAGTTTTAATTGTCACCGGAACTTTGTGATCCCTGAATGATGCTTTAACCTTTCTTCTAAGGTATGGGGCAAATATCTCAGGGTTGTCTAAGATTAGTTTAGTGGGCAATATGTTCTCTGGGCAGGAGGTGCAGTAAATGGTGGACAGTACTTTACTCTTTGGTGTTACTTGTTGACCTTGAATTCCATACTTTCTTGTCTTAGAAGGTTGAGTAGGGCTTGACTTGCATGGGGTGTGGAGGTACATTTGATCTGTGGCTCATAATCATTTATTTTCTGAATTTAGTTACATTGATAGCCAGGTCTCTTTCTAGAGTTGTGCTGGTTAGGTTTGATAGAAAATAACTATTATGCTGTCCACTGCTATTAGGCATTAAGTCATTGTAGGTAATCACTGCAGTAGTAACCAACATCAACACATTCCCCTGGCCTGACAGGATGTGCCCATGTCCAGTACCATCCACCATTGTAAGGAATCTTGGAACCATAATGGAAAGCATCCTCACCCGCCAGCCGCAGGTCGGAGCTATCATCAGACGCGACTTATTCCAATTCTGCACTCTATACCACTCCCCATTTTACTTAACATTCACCCACACAGCCATAGAACCTGATGAAGACAATTACAGAGTCCCTAATGCAGCGGCACAACTACTCCTCAGTATGATGAGATTTGAACACAACACTCCAGCACTACACATTCTCAACTGATTGTCCATCAAAAAAAGAATCAATTTCAAAACGATGTGCCTCGCAGATCACTCCTAAAATACAAGAGAAACCCCCCCATTCTTAAGGAAGTTCCAGATTTACACTCCCACTCGAACACTTAGATCCAACAATGCACAGTTCTGTCCTGTGTCCTGAACTTCGCCAAGAGATGACAAGGGGTATGCTCATTCTCTTTCTCTGCCACAAAACCCTAAAACACACTACCAAAACATCTCTGCCTGAAAGTGCACACTCTGGCCTTTAGGAAACAGCTCATGACTTGGCTCTTCAGTACACCAACTTGAAATATATGAGAAAACAGCAAGCACCCAAAGGTAAGCATCAGATATCCTCTGGAACCAGACACCATGATGAATAAATCGTATAGGCAAAAACAACTACTTTTCTCCAGTCAGTAAAGAGCAACTAAACCCCACCCCTCACCTATTTAGATAGGAGCTATCTGGAGCAATAATACATCAATACAATGACCACTCTGACCTTCAAAGCACAACCCTCCTACAATTCGGAGTACCTCTCCATACTACCATTCATGATATCCCGCCGATTAGTGGATACTTACGATGGGCACCCGACAACATTGCCTTTCCTGCG
The DNA here is from genome assembly GCF_040938575.1 of Ambystoma mexicanum. Classification (NCBI taxonomy): domain Eukaryota; kingdom Metazoa; phylum Chordata; class Amphibia; order Caudata; family Ambystomatidae; genus Ambystoma; species Ambystoma mexicanum. The sequence continues at coordinate 1,358,684,630 of NC_090937.1, read as the reverse complement.
ATCCCACTAACACCATGGACTCACCTTATTTACAGAGCCAGCACAGGGAGGAAAACTTTATTGGCCGAATGTTGCTATATAAGATCACTTACCTTAATTTACCCTACTTTAGTTAAGGGTGTCAACTTTGAACTGGCCATGCATGCTTATATCCTCCTGCTTCTCCAAACTGATCACCACATGGAACTGAAAGAAGCCCTAGTGATGGACTACTATAATGTTCCCTACACTGGGCTCCCAAAAGAAACTCACCAGCAAGAGCAAAGGTTTGCAAACTCAGGTGAGCAAATTCTGCTGAACCACTGAAAATAATAGACCATGTGTAGCTGGACATGAGAGCACCACACTGCCCCCAGTGGTGTTGAAGATCAAGTTATAGTCACTATGCAACATGTAAAAGGAGTGCTGAAGAAAATGACCAAAATACCTTCAGAAATGGGTCACTACACACCAACCTCCTTTCAACTAATGCACACTTGATAAATGATAATTCAAGTGTCTCAAATATTGATGTGGCACCCTGCAAACCCAACGTTCAACATTTTATAATGCCCCAGTCCCAGTAGAGGAGAGAACCAAACTACATTCGATTCAGAAAGATTTTACAAAATGAACTGTTTGCTCTGTCCTTTGATGGAGGACTGCCACACATAGGACAGGACTGAGGAATAATGGATGAGACAATGGTTTTCATTAAGCTGGATTATAATTGTCAGCTAAACCTGTAGTCTTTTCTTTCCATGTACCATCAGACGTCAGAATTAACCAATAAGGTGATGGGCTGTGCTAAAACCTTCACAATAAATTAATTCATTAATTAACTAATTTCCTGAATGCTCAACTACCCCAATAGTATTAGCTAAGCACTAGAAACCAAGCTGACCATCAAGTCGAAAATATAGGGAAATTACCCATTTCTTAGTTGTTTACGGATCTCGAAACGAAAGGGAGATGCATGTCTCTGAGTAAGATGGGCTTTGAGTTTCACGGACCAGGGGCCAAAACTAAAAAAGATTGACAGTGTGCTTGGGAATTATAGAACATTTACAATGACAAATATATGTTTATATGGTGATTATAGTGAATACTCATGGCAAATCAACTTTAGTAACAATTCAACTAGTCAGCATTGTTCTATGATTTTCCACCTGGGGTTTGTCCCAGATAAAGCGCTGAGACATCCACCACCCTGGTCATTGATATTGCTCTCCAGATCATCTACAAAGGGCATTCCTGCCTCCTGATCCTCCTGGGCCCACTCACCACCTTAAATACGATGGACCACCAGACTTTGATCATCCTCCCCGCACAAAGAATGGGCTTTGTGGGAACAATTCTCAATTGGTTCTTCTCCAAACTCTTGCATAGATACCAGGCTGTCGAGATGGGCCCGGGTTACCTGCAGAGTGCCAAAGGGCACAGTCTTCTCCCCGGCGATCTGTAATCTATACATGGAACCACTGGGGTCCCTCCTTGATGGCCCAGACATCTCGCTACACCAGAACGCTCATGATACTCGGCTGTACCTCAAAGAAAAACTGCTCCCACGACATCTCTTACTTTCAGAAATGCTTTCACACCATTCAAAACTAGATGACACATTAGGACAGTTGGCTCCTTGTCTACCCCTCCAAACAGGTAACTATTAAAGGATGGCTGAATGAGATGCACCTGGGTGGATTTACCAACAAACTTATTGTATATCTATGTTTTTACACAGTAGCGCACATTTTAATCAGCCCTGTACCTCTCCCAGATTTTTTGACAAATGTCTGTGTGCTCAGGTGCAACTAGCCAAAGACAATCTCACCACTGAAGCACTTTCTCTGCACAATGCATTCTAGCCCATGAAGCCCTAAAAATCATATATATATATTTATTTATATTATATCGAAACCAAGAAGGAGCAAAGGAGCATAGTTCCGTGCTCATCGGATGGGCACTGCCAAGCACACATTTTTGCAGCTTAGTCATGGAATTAACCATGACAATAGGACTGTTCAATATATCCTGCTGAGCAAGAATTGTGTTTCCTACAATTCTTGATTGTGTGTTGTAGTCTTTCCAAAACATAAAGAATAGACCCCACTAATATTAGATAGCTGTGCCCAAAAGAATCATTTAGTGCATTGTGCAGTAAAAACATAAATAGGATACCAATTCACATCAGAAAACATACCTCAGTGAGTTGCTCCATAGCCACTGAAGACTTAATGCAGAAAAACAGCACTGTGTTTCAATATGGTACATGGTGCTACTGCTAGTTAATAAAGTGCATTGTGGCTGCAAGAACCCAAAAATATGCATATTGCACATATGCGTCAACAAAATACACAGTGACTTTACAGAAAGTGCACGCATCACAACTGTAAAGTACAGGGAACGTTCACCTATCAGTAAAGTAATAGTGCATTGTGCCTTTATAAGCAATAGCTTGTAGAGATTGTACATAGTGACTCCACATATCATTAGAATATATAGTGCCTCTGCGTACCAATAAAGTGCCTAATGCATTCACAGAACAGTAAAGTGAATAGTGCCTATACAAGAAAAGGCTCAATACAAATGATTAATAAACCTATTGGAATTGTACATGAAGATGGAACATGATGCTTTCATATACCATTAAAGTGCATAGTGCCTCTGCATAGCAATAAAGCGCATACTGCATTCACAAGTCACTAAAGTGCTTGGTGCCCATACAGGCAAAAGCTCGTAATAAGTAATTGGATGAACTTATCCAAACCAATACATTCCTCTAAGAGCCCTAATAATGTCTAGTTTCATGGCAACTCACCAGATGATGGTCATTACTGACCATATAGGATATACAGTCCAGACAAAAAGTGACCATGCTAAAAAAATACATGAACGTGCAGTGCATTAAAAATACAACCACACAAAATTTCACATACTACATGAACAAGGCAAATTCATCTCTAACACTGCAAATTGTCAAGGGTTTTCGAGAAAATGTATTTCCGAAATGGAATCAAACCAAAGTGCAATGATGCACTAAAAATATTGAATAACATTATAGTCAGCTGAAATACTATAGTATTTACCTTCATCATGTAGCAGTGAAAGGGAACGTTGGCAAATACAATACGAATAGTAATAAAAAGTGCAAAAAGAGCCTTTATGAAAATCATGATAGACAGATACATCGTGGGCTGAAAACCACCTCATATGTACAGAGGATGACTTTCATCATCATATATTAAGTAGAGATAGGTTTAAGAAATACATGGCTGCCTTCGCTAGTGTTGAGGCCCTTAGGGATTTTACAATTGAACTGTGGGATACATCTACGAGCCCAGCAAGAATCCCCTACCTCACCAAACTACATCTTAGCATTCACCAGCAGAATGGCTGCGCTGGCTCTGTTGAGCAGTATCACCTTGCATTAAAACTGCACTTTGCAGTCTCCAAAATGATGCTCCTCCATCTTACCAGTCACACATGGGGCAAGATGAAACACCGAACACCTTGAGAATTGCTGCCAGTAGTTTTCTTCAATTGCACCAAAGAAAAGAATGCAAAGGCAGCACTGCTATGCTGCCAGCTTAAAACGTTTTCACTGAGAAAGAAAATATTCTGCCTTTTAAAATGATTGCGCTGTGATGCTCTTTTTCATCAGTTCAACAGTACACAGTTCTGATCTGGTGAGACCCAGCTAGGTCCCTCCATATTCAGGTTATGCTCCAGCAAAAAGGGGGCATCTCTCATTGAATGACAGGCTGTGTTAGGCAAGATCTGTGAAATAACAAAGACACTTCACTTCAAGCCGTACGCAAAATGCTTTCCTGTCTGCAACAAAATAACACAGATAACCGCTTCATAAGAAGCTTTCTCTCTCTTTGCTCAGGTAAGTTTCATTAGAACCTTGCTTTGAACAGATTCCTGTATAATAGATATTGACTACGGCCACGGAAATGCTCAGAATAAAGATACCAGGAAAAAAACACATTTGAAAGTGACAGCAAAGGAAAAAATTAACCACGCGTCAATTGGTGATTTTTACAAACAAGAAAATGCTGTTTAAAAGTGAAATGTTGAATGAAGTCCCTGTCCTTGCATACAAATGTGATGGGGGTTTGTGTTAAAACATATATTGGATTTTTAATGTCTTGCTTTATGGTTCAGGAAAACAATAAAAATAAAATAAAGTTACTGTGAAACCAGCAGGACAGGTTTCTAGGCCCTGACATCAAAGGACTGACTACATAATCTACCTTCCCCCAAGTGTAGCAGCATCTGGGGCCTATGAATAGGCAGGGGTGAAGCATTTAACACCCTAATCAGACTGTGGCAGTGCTCCAGCAGGGTACAATGGATTTCTGGGACACGTAGGTGTGATTTGTGAAGCAGCACCTCCCCTCAACTTAAACTGAGGAGCTTCAAAGGCAACTCCAGAGCAGCATTGGGAAGTATGTCTTGAATTAATAAACTTTAAAGCTTTTATTTCTGCAACCGGAAACACAGGAATGCAAACATTTAACAGTTTAAATGTAATTTTTGTGGCATTAAAACAAGATATTGTGGCTTTCCCTAGCATGTAGGAGACGAAAATGGCAGAAAAATGTACTTGATGTTAAAAGGGTACATGGTCCAACTTCAAAATTTAATTAAAACATGCTCTGTGATAATAGGTACCCAAATATATAATTGTAGATTTTAGGTGAAATATTTCCCACTGAAAAGTGCGAAAGATTATTAGGAGGGCGAAATGACAAAGTACAGACTTGGGAGTCAGAATGCCATGCTCTGTATGAAATGTGTCATTTGTCTATGTGATTTCCAAAAATGCCACAACTGTAAAATGTGCAATTGATGTCATAACTGTTTTTTGGCAAAAATGACTGTGGGAGGGCATGGGCAATTTAAGCTCACACCATAAAACTGATGTCATGTCCTTGAAGCCCAACCGGTTGACAGGAAGGCCGTAACAGTAAACCCTGACCAATCCAGTTGTTAGAGGCATGGCAAGCCAAAGGCATGCCCCATGGTAAATCCTGTGATGTCACCTCCCTTATGAAAGGGGGAGACTCAGAGAGACAAAGGACACTCTCTTCAGAATTCTCCAGCACATCCAGATATTCCATCTTCACTCTGCAAGATTCCAGATTCCACTGCCAGGCCAGAGCATAGCTGACCCTGTCCAGGCAGGACCATTGATCCAGAAAAAAACCCACTAAAAACAAAATCCCAATAACTCAGGGAGAAAGGGGAAAGGTGGCTGAATCTTCATTGGGATATCCAGTGCTGCCTGCTTGCACTACCACCTGCTCAATCAAGGTGCCGCTGTGCCGTAACCAGACCTTTGCCAAGCTGTTTTCTTCTGGGAGGGCTCGCTGCTGTGACCAGTGACCAGATATTGCCTTGCTGTCCAGAAACCTGGTGCGCTGTCCAAAATACCCCATTCAAGTGCTTGTTGTGCGTATTTCCCTTCCCCAACAACCACCACTGCATCCTTTGCTCTGTTACCTTGTATTAGGTTCCACCCCATAGAAATCCCATAACTGCCTTAGACAAAATCCTTAAAACTGTCAGAGTTCTCTGTGCATCCTGTCCTTCATCACCCTATGTTAGCGCCATTCTTCCACTCATTTCTGTCTTGTGTAAGTCCTTAGTACCATTTTGATTAAACTAATTAATTCCCACATTAAGAGCCACACGGCGCAAAGGGGTTACACTTGCAAAGTAACCTGTATCACGGGCGGCGTCTCTCTTTTCTAGCCACTAAAATATTGTTTCTGTAAAACTTGTCCTTTCCTTTTTAAACCGATTTTCTCTGTCAACTGTTTTTATTTTTAAAACCTAATTTCCTTTCCTTTAAAGGATCTCATCCAGTCATTCATCTAGAGTTCCCTTTTCACTTGCATATTATCCCTGTGATGTGCATCTGTCATTCAGAATAAAAACTGCATTCCGATTCTGTCTATTTCACCCATTTTTCAAACCGTTTTGCCATTTAAACCCATATAAATTAGCAAATGCAATTTCCATGCGTGTGATTTGGCTGCACTGTGTTTTTCACTTTCAAAGTCGATTTCTGAACTCAATGCTTATTGTTGATACCTTGTCTTGTAGTTGCTAGTATTCTTACATCCCTGATACTGTTACAACTCATATTTACCTCATTTATTTAACTGCACATTTAAATTAAATATTTAGTAATTTCGACTATGCAATTGCAAAGGTTTTAAAAGTCTGAGTTTAATTCTGTTTGCTGGCTAGTATACCTGACTCCTTGCTGCTCCTTCCTATCCACTCAAAATTCGATTAATAGGGGTTTGAGGGAGAATTGCTGGATGAAATCTTAACTCGGGTGCTATATACCCGAACAGTAAAATTGCTCCCATTCATTTGTACTTTGGATATGTTATATTAGAAGGTCAAACTAAGTGTATTTCATCAATGTACCTTGTAATCATCACCCCATTGGTGATTGCTGCCCGATGTTAAATTGTGTGATTTTATTTGGATTTTCAAAATAAATAAATATTGTATTACTATCCACCGGCCTGGTTCATGGTCCATTGTTACCCAGGGTATTTGTAAAAGGGGGTGTGAGATGGATTGGATTCCATCTCAATCTGAATCATTAGTAAAATATAGTAAGAGTGTTTTAATTGTGCGCCGCATCCTAGGCTAGTGGCAAGAGTCCTGGTCTAGTGTGTGACGCCCGATTAGAATCCTTAACAGAACCATAGCATCAATCTAGCCTCCTACCTACAAAGGACAAGTTCTGTTTCCCTTATGGGGATTCGGTTTTACCTGGCCAGTCCAATCCATTTCAACAAAGATCTATTTGGGATTCAGCAAAGTGTATGGCAACCAGAACATTCTCATCCTCACTGGCCAGGGCAGAAGGCCATGGCTAGTGGGCCCCAAGGAAACCTAGGTAGAATATGTGCAGTGGCCATGAAGAAACTATGGTATAACAACACGATTGAAATGCATTGAAAAAGCTGTAGTTAAGGGACAGCGGACGTGGTAAGTGATGATCATCTTACCTCAGTGATCCCTCTGATGCAAAGCACATGAGCACATACATAACAGATGGGATTCACAATGACAAACAAAATTCGAGGCGTGCATGATAGCTCAGTGGGTTGAGTGCTTGCTGTTGCTATCTGTGTGTGATCTGCAGGTCACAGGTTCAAATTCTGGCAAGGCCAACTCAGCCTTTCATCCTACCAAGGTAAACTAATGTTACCAACTCTGGTTGGGTGATATTGTATGCATATGTGTTCTATGTAAAGTGCTTAGGTGTAAGAGCTATACAAATAACACATCATTATATTGTTAGAGTCATTGACGGGGACACCGAATTAAGATGATCATCACTTCTGACATCCTCTGAATTTTATTATGCCTTTGTGCTAGCGCCAAGCATAGTTAGGGTTAAGACGAAGCCCCTATGGTGTTTAAGAAAATGACCTTTCTTAATAACTTTTGAGCTATTGCATTAAAACATGTGAAAATATTTGTATGTAGTTATGTTTTTTTTGTACCATGTTAGCCAAGGGTAATATAAAAAGTGTTGCTCCAAAAAGACAAGATGATACCTTAGCTAGGCTAAAAAGTCATTTATTTGCAAGCTTTCAAAATCTTCAGAGTACTTCATCAGGCGTAGGAGGAGAGGCTTTTGGAATAGCGGGGGGACTGAAGGATTCACCTCTGGAATGTCTTACATGTTCCTGTCTGTTTCTGATTTGTGGTTCCTTACACTTCAGGAGCCCCCCCATTAATTCCAGTCACACAGATTTAAGTGGACACTGAAGACGACATGCATGGAGGCAAGAGAAAGATACAACGCTGGGCTGCTGTTAAAGAGGCATGAAAGGGTGGGGTAGTGTCAGTCATCATGGCATGCCAGACTTTTTTTAGAGGCAATACTGAAAAGGTGAAAAACAGCCTGAATAATTTTCTAACTACAATTGTTCAACATACAACTGGTGGAGTTAGTTTGTTCTTAAGCCTATTGCATAGGGGGGTGAATGAATAAATTGACCTTTTAGGGTGGAATGCGTGTAGTGCATGTCATCCAACTTCGCATATGTCAATGACAATTACTGTAGAAATTATTTGACTGAAAGAAGGGATATGATAGGTCATTTATAACACGCTCAATACCCAGGTTTCTAAGCGGGGACCCAGGGATCGAACCTATGGTGCTCCGTGTTGTCTTTTTTTCCAAGGCGAGCACGTTGTCCCTGAGCTATCCTCCCGAGACGCTTTACATTAATTGTCTTAATTGTTCCTGTGGCTACCAGATGCCTAGCAAGCAATTACGGTGGAACACCTAATCAGACAAACCAACATTTAATTTGAATTTCTATGGCTTATAAAACAAAGGCAGATACTGCATGGTCTTCACATCTAATGATTATTGCGCTCCAATGTGCCTCTTCAATGGTCTGCTTTCTTTGATAATAACTGTATCATGACTGCGTTATGCACATGGCGGGATCAGCAGGTGTTCTCCCTGCTGGTTGTGAAGAAGAGGAGGCGTTGAGCTGGGGCCTTGTGTTTGATCTGATCAGCTCCCATGATCAATATATTAACAAATGATAAGAATGGGATTTTACACACATTATTCAGTATCAATGATGTAACTGTATGGAGGTAAATTGAGGTGTGGTGTTAGCTCTTAGAAAACCTACATATCAATCAACTCCCAGCGCCAAGTTGTTTTGTCTAAATTGCTGTTTGACATTTGAATTTATTTTTCTGTAATTTTGGGATGTTTCATAATAATTGTTTTGTTAGTTTAGAAAGGACAACTTTGCACTATATTGTTATATTATGTGGTATCAAATGTCACTTGTAAAGATCAAACTACTGAGAATCTGCACAGGCCTCATTACAAGTTTGGCTGTATTCTGGGGGTAAATCCGCCGGAATACCACCAAAGGGAATTGCCGTTACCAGCACTTGGTCAGTCAGAATGACTGGTAATGGCGGTAAATCCCCACTCCATGGGGTCCCATAGGATTCCATGCAGGGATTTTTCCGCAATTACCGGTGATGGTAATAAAGGCAGGTTGTTGCTCTTAGCTGGAGGTAAATCCTTGACCCCTACTGCAAATTTGTAGTTGGCCGGGCCGGCAAAAGAGCTGGTAAGCATTATTACGGGCACTTTTACTGTGTACCGGCCAACTCAGTATGAGGACTAATTGACCTAAAGGGTATTACTACATATTATCCCCACCAAAAATATCGCCGTATATATGGTCGTCTGGAACGGCCGTAGGCAATATTTTGGGGGGGATATTTTTTGGGTTCTTGGGAGCAGGTGTTGCGGGGGTGTCCCCTGCTCCTTTAAAAATAATGTAGGGGTTGCGGGGATGAGCCCCACAGGTTCCATGCCTTAATATATCTGCAAAAATATGGTGATATTTTTGTATGGTGATATTTTTGCAGGCACATTAACACATGGAACCACCTAAAGGTATATTCAATAGGCAGAGGAGTTTCTGTTTTAGTTGTTTTCTGAATGCTAGAAGTTCAGGAAGCATTTTTCGATTAACTGGAAGGGTGTTCCAGTGGTGTACTGCTCCAGTGGTGAGACCTCGTCCACTCAGTCCAGCCTTCTCAAATGTTATACCTCATATCCGAAGTGCAGATTGTGAGCACAGGGGGCAACTGGGATGGCAATGCCTACATTTATTCCAAATGAAATGGGGACCTGTGTAGTACCACTTGCACGTTCTCAATGTCACTGGGCCTAGTAAGATCGTTGTTTTGTTCTCCCCTGTTCCCCTCCCTTGCCTTGTCGCGCTCTGAAACACTTGTGTACGAGCGTGATACAAATAAAATATCATATCATACCAGGCTCCGTGAGCCATGCACAAGGTCTTGAACAGAGTGTCCTCTTTCTAACAGGCAGCCAATGTAAGAAGTTAAAAGCTCTGGCCATCAAATCGCTATGACTGGTACAGGTGCGCACACAGGTCACTGCGTCCTGGAGGCATCAGGTAGGCTGAAGAGACCCAAGGAAACGCTACTTCCATAACCAATGCGTGAGACCACCACAGCAAACATTTTCTGGGTGCAAATTATTTTTGTTCCACAAAGGGAAACCCCCTTTGAAGCAATCTGATGGTGTAAAACACCTGATTTAAGAACAGCTGACCCCCCAAATTGCGAACCAATAGGGTTGGTAAAAGGAGACCCACTCTCACTGGACACCATAATCTCAGTGTTCACTGCATTCAGTTTCAGTGTGTTGGCTGCTGTTGCTGGCAGTGCATTCTTCAGTAATCTCAGAATAGACGAAGGAACACTCATCTAAAACCCACAAGTGGCCTGGAGGTAGTGTACATCATTAACATAACTTAATTCATAGGTTATACAGACTCATTGGTTCCTTGTCAAACACCATCTGTGCTCTTTTAATTCTTGTTCATTATAGGTAAGTCTTATGCTAAAAGCACTTCTCATAGTTAAACCAGTTTCCCATAACCTCTCCAGCCATGTGACTCTGTCATTCCTATGTGACTCGTAATTTGATTATTTTATGAGGAGAGAACGGAGGGTGTGTTTGCCCCATGAACAAGGGCATGGCAGAAGGGGCGTGTTGGTTTCCAAGTACAGTTTGTGACATGTATATATTTATGGAAAGCAATGATTTAACCAACTATCCATATTTCAGGACATGTCAGATGATTTCATACATACATTAAGATAGGTGTTGGTGAGAGGATCCTACAATAATATCCAAGTTCACAAACATCCTCCTAGGCAGAACCTGAAGACCCTTTTGGTCCTGTTCATGGTGGATGTTGCCCTAAGCGTGAGAGGGGTGTCAATCTAGTTGTGGGGACATGAGTAGTGGGGGAATCCCAATCTCTCAGGGGCCTGGGAAAGTAGCAGAGAGTTTGGGAATGGAGGAAGGTGAGGGGTGGTCGAATGAAGCACACTGCTTGTTTCAGATAGAGGTGAAGGCAGACAAGGCCAAGTATTCCCGCTTATATTTATGAGCATATGTATTGTGCTTTGTCCCAACAGGCAGCTGCCGGCTGGGAGATTAGGACTGGCACAGGGAAGGAAGAGGAAGGCAAGATAATACAGATGACAGCAGTGGAAACTTAGTCTCAGACTCATGCAGTCTGAGCCGGCTGCCCCAAATGAAGGTCCAATAGTGAGGACGTGATCTTTCATAAGCAGCAAGGGGTCCCCTGGTTGACCTCAAGGCCCCTTTTCAGACTGTAGATAACTGGTTGTCAATAATGTAATTGTAAAATAACGCACCCTCATTCTGGAGTAGGTCATACAGGTGTGTAATATAGATACTGACGTGCGTGCAGGACTCTGGCATCGACTGTGGTTCTGACAGTCTCACAGGATTTCGCCCTGACCTGGCAGGATCTGTCCTGAGAAAGGTGCTGATCATTTCTTCCCTACAGCTTCTTTCCTCAGCATTATATAGACTGGCACAATCAGCGGTATTGAGCGCAGACGGTATGTACAGCGACACAAGTATGACTACTCCATCTGCTGCCAGAACCCCATTGTTCCTAAAAGTACACTGCGGGACGAATAGAAATGTGTGTCCTTCCACATAAGGTTATGATATGATATAATATTTTATTTGTATCGCGCTCGTACACAAGTGTTTCAGAGCGCGACTAGGCAAGGGAGGGGAACACTGGAGAACATAACACAACAACGGTCTTACTAGGCCCAATGACATTGAGAACGCGCAAGTGCATGGGAAAGGGAAAAAGGGAAAAAGTGCATGGAAGGGGGAGAGTGGGAGGTGCGGAGCAGAGGAGAGCAGAATAAATAATAAATAGAACATTGAGGCAATAAACAGTGGTAGTTTAGCCGGCAAGTGGCAAGTGCTGTGTTTAAGGCAGGATACTGGGTAGTCTGATAAGTGCAGAAAAAGAAGAAAAGAAAAATGGGGGGGGCTGTTTGGGTGCAGATACAGTCCCCAATGCAAGGGGTGGCCGGGAGGCAGTGCAGGAGGGTGGCAGGGTGAGCAGGTACCTGGGCCCAGGGGACAGAGGATGGCCAGGTGCACAGTGCCAAGAGAGAGCAGATAAGCAGGGGATGGGGGGCGAAGGCAGAAGCAAAGAGGAAGGTCTTGAGGTGCTTCCGGAACCGGAGATAGTTCTCCTCAAGTTTTAGAGTGGCAGGGAGGCTGTTCCAGAGGGAGGCCCCAGCCGAAGATAGAGATCTATCCCCAGCACGTTTCTTTGAAAAACGATTGACCCGGAGGGAGTTAGAGGTAGAGGAGCAAAGAGCTCGAGAGGGGAGGTATTTGCGGAGGGATAGCTAAAGGTATTTTGGACCCAGGCCCCAGAAAGCCTTGTGGATGATGCAGAGGGTTTTGAATTTGAAGATGGTTGTTTGAATGAGGATTATAAGAAAAAATGGGACGTTTGTCATGGGACAATACTTGGTAAATACAGATCAATGAAAGATTTTCAGAAGTGGGGGGATGCAGGCTTGTTTCAGGGTGCGTGGGGCAATTCCATTTGGAATAACTGATTGATGATCTTAGAGATGAGTGATGCAAGCTAATTGGCACACTCTTTCACTGCAGTCAACCCTTAGGGTACTCCGTGGGATGGATCTTACCGTTGGGAGAAGGAGCTGTAGAGTATGCTGAGCTGATTGGACACTTGATTCTCTACTGGATATGGACTGCTGACAGAGATACTGGTTTGCCCTTGAAAGAATTAGCAGATCTAAGGATACAGGAGGTGGGATCCTCACGCCCCTCAGCAATTTATATATTCAGATGTGACTATATTTTCTGTTCAGATGATGACAGATTTCCACTTAGCCTCAGAAATTCATGTTGAGAGTTTGTTTTGTATATGTTCTTGTATGGATGATTTCTAGAGGTTGTCTGGTGGGTACTCAGGTTGTGCTGAGTTCTCCTGCAAATATGTACAAGAGGGGAGTTGAGGTGGAGATGCGCTGAACACCATATGAATAAGGAGCACTAATTATAAAATTGATGCTTTAATTGTTGTAGAAACAGCCGACACGTGTTTCGACACGCAGGTCGTTTTCAAGGCTGAGTAGTCACATACAACATTTGATTTATCATATTATTCATGACAGAAAAGAGGATACAAAAAATTGTAACAATCACATTGAATTTGAAAAAAGTAAATACAGACCATATCACATAAAGTTAAAAAATAGTAGTGACATATAGCAAAAAAGATAGTGACATATAGCAAATATCATAATATTATATGAATAAGAATCATTGGCATACCGTAAACCATGGTTGGAGGGTGGAGTAAACAGAAGCAAACGGTAGTTGAAAATAATGAAACAAAAACAGAAAATATACAGTAAGAAACAAGCTTAAACATTTGAGGAATACATCCTTCCTTAAATGGAAGAACAAAAGAAACACATAAAAAGGGGGATTTCCTTGACCTATGCGCTACAATACCGGAGCCCTCAATCAAGCATGGTGTGCACACTTCACCCATGCAAATAATGAAATTGTGAACTGATCGGCACCAAAAGTTAATGGACACACGTTGAGTAGAAACCAATAGCTAATGCAAAAGATACAAGATCAAAGTAATAAATTGAGCTTACCACAAGAACACAGAGTATATCGAAGAAATCAATAAGTGGGAAATCCCTGTGTAGAACAAGCATGAATGTCAGTTGGACAACTCAAAACAAAGGATTGCTGATAATTTTAAGAAAATACAAGATATAACCCAAAATATTCGAGTCTACATACCACAAGAAGCAGCGCGTTATAAGTATTACGCTGGTGTCAAGTCCAAGCCGTGATGGCCGTAACCAATATATAACCTGAAAACCAATCAGTAGAATATCTAAGTACTTCAGCCAGATAGTATGGAATCAAATCACTGACTATTCAGCAGCAAAAGATCAAACTCACTCGTTGGATCGAGCAGTCACAGTTACAGAGGAATTCCCCAGAGCAGTCATCTGTACCAAACATTGGAAAAAGATAAAGAAAAGGCAACCGACGTCACAGCGGTGACGTAGGTTGCGTCGCATGCATCTGGCGTCGCGTGAGTGACGTCAGATGTAAACAAACAGTAAAAGTGAAAATAAAAATAGGACTAAGCCGTCAAGTAGGGATAGTATAGAGAAAACTACTAATATGTGGCCGGTTACCAAATACTAATTAAAAAAGAGAAGGAAATAGTAGAAAAGAAGCAGCAGACGTCACAGCGGTGACGTCCGTTGCGTAGAACGCTGTTAGCGTCGCCCTGATGACGTAAGTATATTCAAACAACCTATTCCAATGGTAGGGCATATCAAATATTTAAATTGAAATGGAAAAACATTTTTTATTAAAACTAAGGGTGCCAGTGCACACGAGCATGATGTAGCGGCTCCGGCAAAGTGCGTCTCCATGTCCTATTCAAAAAAACATACAATCCATTTTGATTCATTAATCAGAATTATTATAGAAATACAGACATCTCGTGGTCTGTGTTGAGACCCCGTGTGGTACAACGAAATAAGCAAATAATTTTCGCCTCCATTTGGCGCAATTTCAGCTCAAGGTTGCCACCCCTTTTCCCCTTATGAGCCTTCATCAGACCAATAAAGCGCAAGTCAGCAATGTCATCTAGCTGATGTTCCAATTGCCAATGAACGGCCAAGGGTGACTTTGGTTCAAGCATTTTAAGGCTAGACAAGTGTTCCCGGATTCGGATACGGAGTTGACGAATGGTGCTACCCACATACAATTTCTCACAGGTACAAATGATAGCATAGACCACATGAGTAGTCTTGCAATTAATAAAATCACGTATTTGAATTTGAGTTCCAAAATGGTCACAAAAGGTTTTGCATTTAGCAACAGCCCAAGGGCATTGGTTACAATTACCACATTTATGAAAACCCCCCGGTTGTTTTAACCACATAGAAGAACTTGGTTGGTTATCAAAAAATGAAGGACTCACAATACTTTTGATCGTAGGTGATCTTGTAAAGGTAAATTTGGGCTTTGGAGTCAAGAATGGTTGTAAATCTTTGTCAAGTCTTAGAATATGCCAATGCTTTGCAACCATTTTATATAGCAATGAAGAATCATTCGTGAATGGAGTGATTAGTGAGATATGTGAGGGATGCTCTTTTGACCTAGTCACATTAGTCAGGAGGTCACGTTGATGAGTTTGGGTGAATTTGGAGTAAGCCTTGTAAATAACTGAACTCTTATACCCTCGATTGAGGAAGCGTTGATTAAGGATATTGCATTCTCTTTTATAGTCACTGGATAGAGTACAATTACGTCTGGCTCTATGAAATTCTCCCGTTGGGATGTTATCAATGATAGCACGTTGGTGATTGCTCTGTGCAGCCAAAATTGAATTCACTTCAGTAGGTTTTCTAAAAGTATTGGTAAGTACAGTGTTTCCTACAACAAAGATATGTAAATCCAAGAAGTCAATTTCACATGAGTTCAAAAGACCAATAAGGCGAATTCCAAACCTATTGGTGTTGGCATGACCTAGAAAAGTAGTGAAAGAGTCTTCAGACCCTTTCCAAATTAGAAAAATATCGTCAATGTAACGACGCCACATCACAATATTTGACACAAATTGCACTTGATTGAGGATATGCGTTTCTTCATAGAAAGACATAAAAAGGTTAGCCAAGGAGGGTGCAAACTTGGCCCCCATGGCAACCCCCCTCACCTGCAGATAGAATTGGTCATTGAAAATAAACATATTGTTCCCGAGTACAAATTGTAAGAATTGTTTCAACATAGATACATGGTCAGAATAGGATGCTGAGGTGTTCCTAAACACATAGTCAATTGTCTGTAGTGCTAAATCATGATTGATATTAGTATAGAGTGCAACTACATCAATTGTTGCCAAAAGATAATCTGGTTCCCAAATAATATCTTGCAAGGACTGTAAAATGTGGGCACTATCACGTATGTAGGATGGCATTTGTATAACAAAAGGTTTAAGTGCCTCATCCAGATATTTCGAGAGGCCTTCAGTGGCCCAATTGATACCACTCATGATGGGCCGGACCTCAGGTAAGGTCTCAAAAGGTTTATGTATCTTCGGCAGAAAGTACATGGTCGGTATGGTAGGATTAGTGTTGGACAAAAAATGTTTCTCATCATCAGTAAGAAAACCTCTTTGATACCAGATGTCAATTAATTCTAGGAGACCAGTTATCACACGTTTGACAGGGTTGGAGTCAAGAGTTTCATAGCAACCAGGGGTATGCAAATGTTTGCAACCCATAGTTATGTAGTCAAAAGTATTAAGTATAACAATATTGCCCCCTTTATCGGCCTCCTTGATAACAATTGAAGGGTCTTTGGCCAAGTTTTGCAGTGCTTTCCTTTGCTTAGTAGTAAGATTACTTATTTTGTTTTTATGTGAGACAACTAGTTTGTCCAAATATGAATGGATGTCTTGTGTGAGTGCTTGGTTGAAGGTTTCAATGACATTATCTGCAGGCAGTTGAGGTGTAAATTTAGACTTCGATTTCAATTCTTTGAGATTCAAATGCAGTGGGTTGATATTTAAATCTTGAGCAACATCACATGACTGTGAACAGACCTCGCGATCTAGGGTGACTAGGGTCTCAATTACATTTAAATCCCCAATACTGAAGGAACTCGGGGGATCAGGTATAGTTTTCGGTTGATACATTTTGACTTGAGTAGCAAAAAACTTTTTTAATTTGAGTTTCCTCAAAAATTTGAATAGATCGACCTGAAAATTCACAAAATTAGTACCACTGCTGGGAGAAAAAGACAGACCTTTATTGAGTGCAGAATTCTCGTCATGAGACAAAGAACGATCAGAAAGGTTGATCACCAAATCTGAATCAACTATAGTCCCAAACGTTTCTTTGAGCGCGTCAAGATCCCTGAACGAGTCATGTCATGGGTAGATAATTTAAACCAAAGCTCCAAACATATGTTGGAGCTATTAATTCTACATGCGACTAGAGAGCATAAACGTGTTCTAACTAAGATTCAAGTAATTAAAGAGGAAATCAGTCAAATGCCTAATGCAGAAGAAACTAAACATAAGAATTTTGAAAAAATGAATGAAATCTTAGTTGAGTATCAAGACGAAATTAAACTGCGTAAATTTCGTAAATATTTTCGTGACGATAAAGATTATCGTCAGGATAGAGTCTATACTTTTCAACCCAAGTATGATGATATCAACACCCATTCTAAACCACCTTCAATAACTACTACCCCTGCTAGTTCTGATCCAGACTCAGAAACAGAACCAATTGAATCAGATGCTAATGAGGCACAGCCTGGTGTAACTCCCAATTTAAAAGGACAACTTTTTTTGGGCGAAATCAGGCGCTACAAAAAGGGCAATATCAGATTTGCCAACACCAAACAAGTCAGATTTACCAAACATCCAACCGTGTTTATTCCAACCATGCCAAGCACACCAGGGGCAGGAGGGGGGGTAAGCGGCAGCGGAAGCGGAAGTTCGGACGAGGACATGACTCGTTCAGGGATCTTGACGCGCTCAAAGAAACGTTTGGGACTATAGTTGATTCAGATTTGGTGATCAACCTTTCTGATCGTTCTTTGTCTCATGACGAGAATTCTGCACTCAATAAAGGTCTGTCTTTTTCTCCCAGCAGTGGTACTAATTTTGTGAATTTTCAGGTCGATCTATTCAAATTTTTGAGGAAACTCAAATTAAAAAAGTTTTTTGCTACTCAAGTCAAAATGTATCAACCGAAAACTATACCTGATCCCCCGAGTTCCTTCAGTATTGGGGATTTAAATGTAATTGAGACCCTAGTCACCCTAGATCGCGAGGTCTGTTCACAGTCATGTGATGTTGCTCAAGATTTAAATATCAACCCACTGCATTTGAATCTCAAAGAATTGAAATCGAAGTCTAAATTTACACCTCAACTGCCTGCAGATAATGTCATTGAAACCTTCAACCAAGCACTCACACAAGACATCCATTCATATTTGGACAAACTAGTTGTCTCACATAAAAACAAAATAAGTAATCTTACTACTAAGCAAAGGAAAGCACTGCAAAACTTGGCCAAAGACCCTTCAATTGTTATCAAGGAGGCCGATAAAGGGGGCAATATTGTTATACTTAATACTTTTGACTACATAACTATGGGTTGCAAACATTTGCATACCCCTGGTTGCTATGAAACTCTTGACTCCAACCCTGTCAAACGTGTGATAACTGGTCTCCTAGAATTAATTGACATCTGGTATCAAAGAGGTTTTCTTACTGATGATGAGAAACATTTTTTGTCCAACACTAATCCTACCATACCGACCATGTACTTTCTGCCGAAGATACATAAACCTTTTGAGACCTTACCTGAGGTCCGGCCCATCATGAGTGGTATCAATTGGGCCACTGAAGGCCTCTCGAAATATCTGGATGAGGCACTTAAACCTTTTGTTATACAAATGCCATCCTACATACGTGATAGTGCCCACATTTTACAGTCCTTGCAAGATATTATTTGGGAACCAGATTATCTTTTGGCAACAATTGATGTAGTTGCACTCTATACTAATATCAATCATGATTTAGCACTACAGACAATTGACTATGTGTTTAGGAACACCTCAGCATCCTATTCTGACCATGTATCTATGTTGAAACAATTCTTACAATTTGTACTCGGGAACAATATGTTTATTTTCAATGACCAATTCTATCTGCAGGTGAGGGGGGTTGCCATGGGGGCCAAGTTTGCACCCTCCTTGGCTAACCTTTTTATGTCTTTCTATGAAGAAACGCATATCCTCAATCAAGTGCAATTTGTGTCAAATATTGTGATGTGGCGTCGTTACATTGACGATATTTTTCTAATTTGGAAAGGGTCTGAAGACTCTTTCACTACTTTTCTAGGTCATGCCAACACCAATAGGTTTGGAATTCGCCTTATTGGTCTTTTGAACTCATGTGAAATTGACTTCTTGGATTTACATATCTTTGTTGTAGGAAACACTGTACTTACCAATACTTTTAGAAAACCTACTGAAGTGAATTCAATTTTGGCTGCACAGAGCAATCACCAACGTGCTATCATTGATAACATCCCAACGGGAGAATTTCATAGAGCCAGACGTAATTGTACTCTATCCAGTGACTATAAAAGAGAATGCAATATCCTTAATCAACGCTTCCTCAATCGAGGGTATAAGAGTTCAGTTATTTACAAGGCTTACTCCAAATTCACCCAAACTCATCAACGTGACCTCCTGACTAATGTGACTAGGTCAAAAGAGCATCCCTCACATATCTCACTAATCACTCCATTCACGAATGATTCTTCATTGCTATATAAAATGGTTGCAAAGCATTGGCATATTCTAAGACTTGACAAAGATTTACAACCATTCTTGACTCCAAAGCCCAAATTTACCTTTACAAGATCACCTACGATCAAAAGTATTGTGAGTCCTTCATTTTTTGATAACCAACCAAGTTCTTCTATGTGGTTAAAACAACCGGGGGGTTTTCATAAATGTGGTAATTGTAACCAATGCCCTTGGGCTGTTGCTAAATGCAAAACCTTTTGTGACCATTTTGGAACTCAAATTCAAATACGTGATTTTATTAATTGCAAGACTACTCATGTGGTCTATGCTATCATTTGTACCTGTGAGAAATTGTATGTGGGTAGCACCATTCGTCAACTCCGTATCCGAATCCGGGAACACTTGTCTAGCCTTAAAATGCTTGAACCAAAGTCACCCTTGGCCGTTCATTGGCAATTGGAACATCAGCTAGATGACATTGCTGACTTGCGCTTTATTGGTCTGATGAAGGCTCATAAGGGGAAAAGGGGTGGCAACCTTGAGCTGAAATTGCGCCAAATGGAGGCGAAAATTATTTGCTTATTTCGTTGTACCACACGGGGTCTCAACACAGACCACGAGATGTCTGTATTTCTATAATAATTCTGATTAATGAATCAAAATGGATTGTATGTTTTTTTGAATAGGACATGGAGACGCACTTTGCCGGAGCCGCTACATCATGCTCGTGTGCACTGGCACCCTTAGTTTTAATAAAAAATGTTTTTCCATTTCAATTTAAATATTTGATATGCCCTACCATTGGAATAGGTTGTTTGAATATACTTACGTCATCAGGGCGACGCTAACAGCGTTCTACGCAACGGACGTCACCGCTGTGACGTCTGCTGCTTCTTTTCTACTATTTCCTTCTCTTTTTTAATTAGTATTTGGTAACCGGCCACATATTAGTAGTTTTCTCTATACTATCCCTACTTGACGGCTTAGTCCTATTTTTATTTTCACTTTTACTGTTTGTTTACATCTGACGTCACTCACGCGACGCCAGATGCATGCGACGCAACCTACGTCACCGCTGTGACGTCGGTTGCCTTTTCTTTATCTTTTTCCAATGTTTGGTACAGATGACTGCTCTGGGGAATTCCTCTGTAACTGTGACTGCTCGATCCAACGAGTGAGTTTGATCTTTTGCTGCTGAATAGTCAGTGATTTGATTCCATACTATCTGGCTGAAGTACTTAGATATTCTACTGATTGGTTTTCAGGTTATATATTGGTTACGGCCATCACGGCTTGGACTTGACACCAGCGTAATACTTATAACGCGCTGCTTCTTGTGGTATGTAGACTCGAATATTTTGGGTTATATCTTGTATTTTCTTAAAATTATCAGCAATCCTTTGTTTTGAGTTGTCCAACTGACATTCATGCTTGTTCTACACAGGGATTTCCCACTTATTGATTTCTTCGATATACTCTGTGTTCTTGTGGTAAGCTCAATTTATTACTTTGATCTTGTATCTTTTGCATTAGCTATTGGTTTCTACTCAACGTGTGTCCATTAACTTTTGGTGCCGATCAGTTCACAATTTCATTATTTGCATGGGTGAAGTGTGCACACCATGCTTGATTGAGGGCTCCGGTATTGTAGCGCATAGGTCAAGGAAATCCCCCTTTTTATGTGTTTCTTTTGTTCTTCCATTTAAGGAAGGATGTATTCCTCAAATGTTTAAGCTTGTTTCTTACTGTATATTTTCTGTTTTTGTTTCATTATTTTCAACTACCGTTTGCTTCTGTTTACTCCACCCTCCAACCATGGTTTACGGTATGCCAATGATTCTTATTCATATAATATTATGATATTTGCTATATGTCACTATCTTTTTTGCTATATGTCACTACTATTTTTTAACTTTATGTGATATGGTCTGTATTTACTTTTTTCAAATTCAATGTGATTGTTACAATTTTTTGTATCCTCTTTTCTGTCATGAATAATATGATAAATCAAATGTTGTATGTGACTACTCAGCCTTGAAAACGACCTGCGTGTCGAAACACGTGTCGGCTGTTTCTACAACAATTAAAGCATCAATTTTATAATTAGTGCTCCTTATTCATATGGTGTTCAGCGCATCTCCACCTCAACTCCCCTCTTGTACATATTTTCTGGTACCAGCCAGGGTGGACTGGCTGGCGTAGGTGGTAGTGCAGCTCACACTTCAATTTCTCCAGTATCAACACCAACAGTGAATACTAGCGCACAGACCTCGAATGCGATAATCCACATCTACTTTGAGTTCTCCTGCAACCCTGCACCATAACCTAGGCCTTATTTCCCTCATAATTGTTGCATTCAATGATGATGTAGTAATGACTCTCAAACAGTACCTTCATGAATGGCTGCTTATTTGTTAAAGCAAACATCAGTGGTCATCTTAACAAGTATATATCAGTACCTATCAGTTATCCATTATTTTCCTAGTCATGTCTCTCTCTCAACTGTTTCCATGGAACACTAATCGAACCAGCCGGTGGGAGTTCCATGATGTCGTGCACCTGCTTGCTCAAACAGGGAAGTGCAGGAGCATTCCCCTTTACACCCTTTAGCCAAACAACATAACAGAATGATGCCACCATGTTATACATTATTCACCCTTATACTAGCGTGACCTGATTTAGTGGAGATTTAATCCAGAATGTGACCAAAAACCTCCCTGACTGCCTCATATAAAGCAAGAGGGAAATGTTTACAGAGAGCTGGAAAAGGGGAAACATTCCTCCATGTGAATTCTGCAGTACCTCGCAGAAAGAACATATTTGCTGCCCAGACCCTGCTGCTTCCTTAACATTGTGTGGCTTCTTCCTCTTGCTCTTAGCACACACCCTCAGGATGCATTTAACATGCTCCCAACCACAGTGCACTATTATGCACAGGTGTGCATTGTGTGCCACTCTTTCTCATTGTGCTCATAGCACTTACCCTTGGGATGCATTTATTGTACTCCCAACCACAGTGCAATAATATGCATGGGTATGCATTGTGTGCCACCCTTTCCTAGCATGCTCAAATCACATACTCTTGGAATGCATCTATTGTGCTCTCAACCACAGTACAATATTATTCATGAATGTGCAACGTGTGTCACCCTTTCTCACTGTGCTTGTAGCACCTACTCTTGGGATGCCTCAATTGTGCTCCCAAACAGTGCATCTAAATGGATGCAGACACTGCCTCACATTTCTTACATATTACTTTACTGTATGTAAACACTAATTCACATGTCTTGAATATTATTATACCACAAAACAACCATTCTTGAATTGGCACTCTGTTCACCTCACATAGTTCATCAAATGCCGTATTCAATGATGATGCAGCGATGACTCTCAGACCGAATCTTCATTGATAGGCTGCTTATTTGTTACAGCAAACATCAGTGGTCATTTTAACAAGTATATATCAGTAGTCACTGGTAATTGTCACAGTTTATTGGACGGTCACTCTCAACCCAGGAAGTCCCCCCCAAGCAAGGTGGTGCACAACCAAGCGCTTAGCAGATTTAAATTTGGTTAGGCCTCCAACCTGTATAACACCATTCAACAGTTAGCCTCGGTATCACCAATAAGCTAGAGACTAGGTGATGTATAGTTATATATGCATATATTTATTTAAATGTTACTGCAATCAATAATACATCAACAACAAGGACAGCAGCCACCATCTCTGTGGCCCAACACAATAATCACAAATGCAAATGACTTGCATCAATTGACTGACATTTATTTCTTAATAGACTTTCAGTTACCACAACAAACACAAGTTGAATTTGAAGATTTGAAATCAAAACACACATAGGATTTCTTTGTACATTAACAGATAGGGCATTTTAAAACACGCAGTGATTGCTTGGGTTTTTACAATGCTCTTCTCTCCCAGCAACCCCCTCTCCTCCACCCCCCCCCCCCCGATCACTCAGGCATCAGTTATGTATGGCCCTTAGTTTGAAGGCAAGGTACAGGGAGTGAGAATATAATGGGAATTTAGTTTGGGTATTTTATTTGAAATTCAATGTCTGGGAAATGAATTCAATGGGAACATCGTTTTGGGGTACACACATTCAAATGAAATGCAGGGTTTGGGGAATTTGGAATGAATGGGAACATTTGTTTTGGACAATTTGTGTTCACAGGGAATGCAAGGTGTTGGGATTTTTGTTTTGAGGACATTAGCACATTCAAATGAACAGCAGGGTTACCCAATTACATTAAAGACTAGTGTCATTTACTGTGCACTGGGATAATCTTTTGTCAATTTCTTATTTTGACAAAAACATCATCCCAAAGTAGCTGACCCTATGGGAATTAATTAAATTATATTTTTAGGTAAATAAGCTAAGGGTATAATGCTTTTACCCCCCTTCCCGCTAATGGAAGAGCACCCACTAATGAGAAGGAATGGGTTAAAACAGACAGCTTCCCCTCATACTTCCGTTTAAAATGGATATGATGTTTTTCTATAAGTGAATTAATTAAGTGATATTTCTAGTCAAATATGGTCAGGGTGTACACATTTTTGCCCACCCCCACCCACTAATTGAAAGGGATTAAGGCAGGTAGCTCCCCACACAATTGATAGCTTTGGGAAATATCTACTTACATGGGAGATCTTTGTTCTAAGCTCAGATGGCCAGCCAGATTTTAGACCCTCTTTCAGAAATAGATAGGCAGCTCACACCTCTGGTCTCTATTCACAGTAAGGTACCTCCAGCCAGATTGTGGGCCTCTCTCTCAGATAGGGCTCCAAGCTTCCAGGCAAAAGTCCCCAGCAAGTATCCCAGTGTCTCCTATATATACGCTCTCCTGGTGTCAGCCTTCCTTTTGTCAGCCCTCTGCTGTTCTCAGTCTGCTATCCTCGTTTCCCCCTCTCTGTCCCCTTAGATTGAAAACTGATATTATACAGTGCTGATGATACTTACATATTACGAATATTTCTACGCTATGGATTGGACATCTCTCTTTCTCCCCCTCCCACTAATCTGTCCACTTCCAGCTGATAGGGCAAGGAGTTTGGAGGTCTTTAATATGGATAATGGTGGAAGAGGAAGATGCATCATTTCAAAATGACATGTTTTTATATTTATTTTCCCCTAAAAATCTCTCTACATGACAAGTAGCTTCTCTTTTCAGATAACTGCATGAACATATATATTTTTGAATTCTACATTTTTTGGTGAATCGGGGAATACCAATTTTATTTCAGCATCACCTTCCTGGGCGGAACTATTATTTTTCGTGGTTTTCTGCTGAGCTGAAATAGTGGAAAGTATGCCATTTCACAATTCAAAGATTAATTGCACAATCTATCACCTCACCAACTTTTGAATTCCTCTGAATTATGAGAAGGTCAGGAACATGGTTTTCTTCCTAACTCAAATTCTACATCACATACAATTAAGAGATACATAGAACTGGCAGGCTTTTTATGCCCTTAATATGGTCCAAGTGTTACGCTCACCTGGTATCCACGGGGACGCCTGTATGCCCTGGTTGCCGGATTCCCCCCAGATGTACTCAATTCGGGATGATGTCTTCTATGGCAGGTGGGCCTGAAACCACAGGAGGACTGGGCTTAGGCACAGATTTAGGTTCCTCCCACCAGCCCCTTGGACTCGACCTGAAGGCCCCCCTCCTCACCTTGTTATAATTTCTGGCATGCTCTCCGTCCTGCTTTCTGCGCAGGGGCGCGTAGTTTCTGCGGGTTGAAGCGACCGAGTTAACTTCAGTGATGCCAACCCATTCAAGTGTCTTTAAAGAGGTAAGTTCGATTATAGCAGTCTCTGAGGGCCTTTGCTTTATTTCAGGCTTTTAATGTCTTTCCTTGATTTTTTCCCCCTTAGATATGCAGAGGTTCGCTGGGTGCGCTGCTTGGGTTCGGCTCCTGCCGGGATTTATGGATGCGGAGAGTATGAAGAAAGGTAGGTTCAGCGCGAAGTGCGGCACGCTAATGTCTTTTGGGGCTAACCGGTATTCTTTATTCCTTTTCAGGTTACAATGGTCTTTCTGGGCGCGCAGTGATTTCCGAAGTGGAACGGGCCAAGATATGCCCAGCCAGGTGAGGGGATTTTGGTTGCTGCTGTGATTGCCGTGAGTAACCTGTTTAACGTTGTCCCTTTTTCTCTCCTCTCCAGGTGCTTCGTTCTGGTGCGAGCGCGATGTCCTGAAGATGCTGCCAATGGAATGGAACACCGCGAGGAGCTGTGATCGAAGGATGGAAGATTGCAGGTAAACTGGAACTGCTAATGATGTTCTTTTATCTCCTCTGCAGGTGCGCAAATCCAGGAACGCCGGGTGCTGGTCTCCAAATACGATAAGCGTTACGCTGCTGGCTGCAGAATAACGCAAAGCACGTTCTTTAGCTTGGGTGTGGTTTATATAGCCTACCCTGTAAAGTAGTCCAGGTAAAGACGTCCGAGCTACCACACCCTAAAACACTGCACCGCACAGTCTGGTTCTTAGGGACTAGACTGTGTGGGTGCCTCCATGTTGGCTGCAGGCCTCCATATAAAAAGTAGTCCCTTCAAGTCCCATTCCAAATCTGAGCCTAGTGCCAAAGGCGCCAGGACTGACTCCAGGAGAGTCCCTGGTGAAAATGTAAGGCCCTTGGGGCCCCAAATGAACCCCGAGCCCTAACCCTACCTGGCATGTGACCATGCCGGTGGGGTTCTGGGTCATGGGTCGTGACACCGAGATGAGTCGACTGGGGCACACGGTTCTCCTGTTATTAAGGAAAAGGGAATCCAAAGTTAATCAAATGGCCATTCATTCATATGAAAAGTTGTGGTTTCATATTCCCAACAAAGCCCCTCATGAGTTTAATTTTTCCCCAGTCGCATGTGACCTGAACATCTGCTTATCAGTAGATGCCTGTTTCTACAAAGTGTTTAAAGATCCATTAAGGCTCTGAGATGCAATTTTTGGGATCAATTTAGCCCTAAAAGGTCATATCTGTTGGCCGGCTTATCTGCAACCTCCACAATTCTGATATAAGTATTTATATTTATTTGTATTTTAAAATGAAAACCAGGCCTGTCCTCCTAGTGGGCCTCAGCTAAAGGTCTGAAGGCCACAGTTCCAGATACACAGCGGTTCAGTGGGGGAAGCAACAGCAGCCAAGTACATGCATAATTCTGAGAAAGATAACGGCTTATACTGAAGAGATGTGTTTACATGTAACATTTTACATTGCCCATGGGGCTTCTGCCCATGTGTTAATATATTTATTTAATGTGATGGTTGAAAAGACATGACTGTTCCTCTTGACAGGGTCCGCTTTAAAACAAAGTAGGCCTTTGCATTTAAATGTCAGTTTATTTGTTGAAAGTAAGTGTCTTTATCCGTGTCAAATTAAATATATCCCGTGGCTTCACTTTTTAAATGTAAGGGACAATTCATTACTTTTATTTTTCAAATGCACAGCATTTCAATGTATATTTTCCCATGTGCACTGCTGCAGTTTTTAATCTGTCAAAATGTGCCTTTTCCCAGTTTACACAAAAGTCAGCATCTGCAGCATCACATGTCTTTTTGGAATCCATTAGACACAGTTAGCAATATTACAGTTCTTAGGCACACTCTCCTTCAGCTGAGTGCCTTTCCATTTTGACAAAGTTGAGGGAGGCCCATTTACATTCATTCACTAGGCCTCATGTTGGAAAAGAAGTGTTTTTGGGTGGCCTGCATATTCCAATGGGTATTCCCATCAGCCAGCTTCATTATTAAAATGGAGCCTTGCATGGCCTCTCAATCTCTGTCACTCTGGGGTTTTATTTTTACCCCACATCATCCATCCTTTCCCTTGTCAGACCTCTCGCTCAACTTTTTCCATGGAACACTCATCCAGCCAGTAGACGGGAGTGCCATCACGTCATGTACCTGTTTGCTCAAGTAGGGTTGTGCAGGCTATAACAGTAATCAACTCTGGGTTCTGAGAATTAAGAGAAATGTGCAAGTCCAGATTGCCTGGAAGAAGTCAGGATGGCAGGCTCTCTCTTTTCACCTCTAAATTGGGACCATTGCCTCAAAGTCTTCTGAAGCAGGCTTCAATCTGGATAGTACACAGTTCAGTAATGGATGACAATGAAAATGAGCACACAGAAGCAGATACACATAAACGGTCATGTGCCCATGTCCCGCCAACCACTTTCTGCCAAGCACTTCCAGCATCTGGATAAGTACCTAGAGCTTTGTCCTCAGCTTCTGGGCCCTTGCCACACAAAGGAAACTGAGCGAATGTCCATCTGAAAATGGGCAGCAATGAACTTCAGATTCTGCCATGGCTTGTGAGCAAGTTAATTTGACAAAGAAAAAGACAAAGGGACTCATTACACGAAGTGCGGTAAACCATGGTGCTATTAGCACCATGGTTCATGCCGGTAATTTACCGGTACCGCCTTGGAGGAAAGGGGAATTACCGCCCTATTCCAAGGTTGGGAAGGCAGTAATTCCGCCTTCCTCCATTGCCCTTCCCCATTCCCATTTTTGCCCCATAGGGCTCTATGGGAATGGGGAAGGCGCTAATTACGGTGCGCAAATTGCGGTACCGTAATTAGCACCCTGGTCCCTTTGCGGGTTGGTTTTTAACGCCTGCCAAAAAGCAGGCGTTAAAGTACCAACCCGCAAAGGGACCTCGTAGTAAGGCGGTAAGGGTTTACCGGTACCGGTGCCCTTACCGGTACCGGTAAACCCTTACAGCTCTACGTGTAATGAGGCCCAAACTCTCTTGGAATACGTCTTGGCCTTGGCGTCAGATGCTGCATGAACCAACCAATCATCCACATATGGATGCTGTCTGATTCCCGCTACTACTGAATTGGTAATAATCATGAGAGCTGGATTGTGTCCAAATGGCCAAATGTCCTACTGGAATTGCCTTCCTGGAGTGATGAATCAGACCAAATTAGCCTGATAATAGTAATGTTGTAGTTCACATACATTTTTAAAAAGCAAGCATGGTCAATACCAACAGTTTTGGTTTTTGTGTAAATATGGAAAAGGTATTTGACAGGCATTGCCGTAATGCTAATAACTGGCCATTCATGGTAGCAGCTTGAAAATGCTGTATGTACCTGGGCATATGATAGCAGTGCCTGGCAAATGCCTATCGAATGCCTATATACAAGCTGAAATGGTTGGCTTTGCTAATGCTTGTTTTAAGTAGGAGTTCAGTGGAGGACACAAATACTGTCAGGTCTGTAGCCCAATCTTGACTGGCGCAGATGCAGCACGAACACATACCTCTCCGTTGGGTCTTGGCACCTGGGATCTGTAATAAGCGCAGGCCACCGCAAACCTCTGGGGAAAAAGGGTTAGGGTCCATTGGTTGGATGGGTAGATGGTTTCGAGGGTAACCGGAAAGAGGGTTAGGGAGAGGTTGTGGATAGGTAGGGGATTTGGGGTCACATGCTCCTCGGCTCCTGCTTCTGTTCTCATGTGTGTATTGGTCCTACTCCGCCCATTCACTCATTACATGCCACACTCACACTGCTTAGCCCAGCATTGCATGGAAGCCTTTAATTGGAGCTTCTTAACCAAGTACACTACCAGAAGGGTAATCGCCCCTGGAGTGTGCAAGATGTGCAGAGCTTTTACCTGGAGCCCAACCAGAGACTCAGCATTCACCACTCACCCTGCAATAGTACCATGCAGGCTTGTCTAGAAATTGTCAACATAATATTTTGGTTATTGATACTTTCACAGGTCTACTAGCAACTGGCTAACATATCAGGCTTCACTACGTTGCTAGTGCTTCACATTGAGGAAAACAAAAGAAAATGCACTTTGCTGCAGGTTTCTTTCCCACTAACTCACTGGGGCGAGGTTGTGCTGGCTTGGTAATGTTCTGAGGGCTCCGGTGGAAATTACCAAGAAAACTGTTTGTCTGCGCAGCAGGCTGCTCGAGGTTGCTATCACCATGAGACTACTGTGTCTAGCATCTTTAGCGCTATGTTCTACATACTACCCAGATCATGAACATGCGTGTTTCATGCGAGTTTCATGCAGATTAGTCTTTCCCTCCGTTCGGAACACTCTGCTACAGCCGCGTATTAAACATGCATACGGCATCTGCTGTTAATCTGCAATAACACGTGGACCAAAGAACATGCTTCCACTTATCTGTTTGGGTGAGCAGGGTCTGTGGTTAGTCAGGCAGATGAATGCCCTGCGAAGGTCTGACTGCCGGAGCTCTTCGGAACACATTTTATCCCTCCAAGAGCCTGAATTTCGAGCAGAGCCTCGCAGGCACGTCTTGCGCATGGGCGCATTGTTGGGTATGGCGTTCCCTCTGCCGGCAGGCTTGGGTTTTACACAAAGAGATCCCAGGAGGGTGTGTTTTGATCAGGTAGGGGCATGAAGTGGATGGGAATGGCCATAGGGATTAGTATGGCCATGGGCAATCAATGTGTGGGTAAATAACCAAACAACACCTACCGGCATTGTGTCCCTAATCATATGCCATCTCTCCCTAGCTGTACTCCAATGCATTCATTTCAGAATATAAGTGGCGCTTCTAGTCTAAACTTATGAGTAGTTTAACTCTTGCATAGATTGATAGTTTAAATATTGTTATATTTTATTGTATTGTAGTTGTCATTTATATAGCCCCATTTTCCCATTTGTATGGCCTCAATGCGCTTTGTGGTTGGAACGCCCTTGGGAACCTAAAGTCAGGCATGAGAAAACATACTAACAGTTAATTGTAGGATGCGTGTGTGCACCTGGCAGTGATTAGGACTTAGGAGGGCTGGCTAGGCTCCAGTAAGCAACCTGAGAGGTCAGGTACGTGGGCTGGTGCTGTGGGTGGTCATGGCAGAATGCTAGTGTAGGAGATACGATGAGTATCCAGCTAGCCCAAATTTGTCATAGGTTGTCACTGTATGCTAATGGCAGAGGTGTTGAGCCAAGTTTCAGTGCGATCATCTCTGTGAACAGCTAGACCGAATTTGTCAGAGCCGTTGCTGCATTCTAGAGTGCGTGGATGCGGTGAGGTCCACAGAAGTGGTGCGCTTATACATACCTTAAACTCAGATGGAGATTATCTTCGATGTCGATGTGACAGATTGTTTCTGGCACTATGGCTCGGCTACCCCTAAGTCTCACGAGGCGATAGGCTGGTTGTCCAAGAGCATTTTCTAGTATGGGTAGAATTCTACCATACAAAAGGACCAGGCTAATGGAATTCTTACAGTGCAAAAGGCAAATAAATAAAATATGCATAGCTACTACATGTCTTCCACGTTCTAAAGAGGCTAACCAAGTTATCTAATAAGCACAATGTCAAGAGATACTTTCATGTACCCACTGTGCGTTTCAATGGGTAATCTAATCAGTTATATGTGCAAAGCATGTTGCTAGCAAGTAAATAGGAGTGACATGGGTGGGCTGAAACCCTGTAGGCGCAATGATATGATATGGCATTTATAATGTGCCCATACATTAGTGTTTCAAGGCGCAACGTGGCAAGGGAGGGGGAACAGAGGGAAGACAGAGAAAGCAATCCTACTAGGCCGAGTGTCATTCAGATCGTACAAGTGCAGGGGAAGGGGGAAGGGGAAAAGTGCAGTACATGGGATAATAGAATAAATAAAACAATAAGAGATGTAGCGCCAGCTGGTGGCAAGTGCAAGTGCAGACATCAGGTGTCAAGTGCTGTGGGGGACTGAAGGGATACAGAAAAACAGTCCCAAAGTGCGGGGGTTGCAAGGAGGCAGTGCAGGTGTGTAACTGACTGGGCAGGGGACCTGGGCCCCAGATCAGAAGGTGGCCAGGTAATCGGTACAGTTTCAGCCAGGAATTCAGCACTGGAGAGGAGGAGAGAAAGCAGCAGCAAAGAGGAAGGTTTTGAGGTGCTTCCGGAACCGGAGATGGTTCTCCTCAAGTTTCAGGGGGGCAGGGAGGCTGTTCCAGAGGGAGGCCCCAGCCGAGGAAAGCGATCTACCACCAACTCGTTGTTTGGAGAAGCAACTGACCCTGAGGGAGTTGGAGGCGGATGAGCGAAGGGCTCAAGTAGGAAGATATTTAGGAAGAGAGAGTTGAAGGTATTGAGGCCCCAGGCTCCAGAAGGCCTTGTGGACAATACAGATGGTTTTGAACTTAATCCTCGCAGCCACTGGGAGGCAGCGCAGATATTTCAGTCCTGGAGAGATACAATCCCTTTGCTTGAGGCCAAGGACAAGTCCAAGTCTGGATGAGTTGCAGAGGGCAGATAGTAGAAGCAGGCAGATTTAGAAAGAAGATGTTGCAATAGTAAAGCCTAGAGAGAACTAGAGCTCTGGAGAAAGTGAGCTTCTAGGGGAAGGAGAGGAAAGGAAGAATATCTCTGAGGAGGTGCAGCTGGTAGTGTGGCTTCTTCGAGAGGTCAGAGATGTGAGGAGAGAAGTAGAGTGTGGAGTCGAAGATGACCCTGTAGTTTTTAGCCTTGCCGGTGGGAGCAGGAAGAGGGCCAAGAGCGGCTGGCCAGAGAGTGACAGGAAAGGAGGGAGCGGGTGTGCCGATGAGGAGAATCTCAATCTTACTGGCATTAAGGCAGAGATCATTGGCAGCACACAACTCCTGGATAGCAGACAGACAGTCAGAAATGAGTTACGGAGAAGAGGTGGCCGAAGGTAGCCTGAAAATTAGCTTAGTGTCATCCGCGTAGCACTGAAAGTTGGGGCAGAGAGCGGCAATGCGGTGGGCAAGAAGTGCCAGGTATTGGTTGAACAGCCAGGGCGAGAGGTTAGACCCTTGGGGACACCACAGGTAGAGATAGAGATAGAGGCGAGGAGAGGAAGGACCCAAGTTGGAACTGAGAGGGTCGGTCAGAGAGGAAAGAAGTCAGCCACGCCAGGGCCTGACAGGTGATACCCTGGTTATCACAAAGACGGTTGAGCAGGATGTCATGGTTAACCGTGTCAAAGGCAGAAGAGAGATCAAGCAAGATGAGTACACAGGGGGTGTTGGAATCAAGGTTTGAGAGCAGGTCTTCACGGATGTTCAGGAGAGCAGTTTCCGTGCTTCTGGCAGCTCTGAGGCCAGACTGATGGACAACCAACATATTCAGTGTGAAGATTAAGCTGCTAGATGGCAAGCTTTTCCAGGAGTTTGCCCAGGAAGGGAGTGAAGGAGATTGGGTGATAGTCGGGCAGGACGGGTCAGCACAGGGTTTCTTAAGAAGATGGTGTACAAGGGCACTTCGGGGGGATGTGAAGAAGGCGAATGAGTGGTTTCAGAAAGTTGGCCAGAGCAGGAGCCAGAGAATCAATGTGGTCCTTGATGATTTTGGAGGAACAGGGATAAACCTGTTTTGATGAGACTTTCATAGATCAGACAGAAAACTCGTCTGGGGAGAACAGGGCAAAGGCAGAGAAGGAGGGAGAAATGGTGGCCAAAGAGGGGCCAGAGGAAGAGCGGGGAGTAGAGGGGGCAGGGGGAGAGGAAGCAAGAGAGGACAGGATATCCTAAATTTTAGAGATGAAATGAGAATCCAGAGCCATGCAGAGGGGCTGGGAAGGGGCAGGAGAGGGCGAGACTGCCGCAGAGTTCGGCCGAGTTGTTAGATGCCACAGAGACACAGGCTTGGATGAGAGCTCGCTTCTTGGTGTGTACAGAGAGCCGGTATTGCCTTTGGAGCAGGCGGCAGGCCAGTTTATCAGAGGATGTAC
This sequence comes from Ambystoma mexicanum, assembly GCF_040938575.1. Classification (NCBI taxonomy): domain Eukaryota; kingdom Metazoa; phylum Chordata; class Amphibia; order Caudata; family Ambystomatidae; genus Ambystoma; species Ambystoma mexicanum. The sequence continues at coordinate 1,358,651,636 of NC_090937.1, read as the reverse complement.
CCGAAGCACGCCATTTCCGCTCAGCAACCCTGCACTTGCTTTTCAGGGTGACGAGGTTTGAGTTGTACTAGGAATTGCACTTGGCTTTGGGCTTTAGGTGGATCCTCATGACAGGGGCAAGAACACTGAGGCTATCAGATATAGCAGAGTGGAGAATGGAAAGGGCTGTGTCAGGGTGTGATCAGCCAAAGGGGGGGGGGCTGAGAAAGTGGCAGCGAAATCCTCAACTGACACACTCTTCAAGGGTTGGATGTCCGAGAATGTAGGTGGCAGTGCTGGAATTGGCTTAGCCTGGGGGGAAGAGAGGGTGAGCTGGGAGGAAAGGAGAAAGTGATCACTCCATGAGAGAGGAGTGGTGAGAAGGATAGAAAGGGGAAGGTCTGAGGAGATCAGAACATCTAGAGTGTGCCTTGCAGAGTGAGCCGGGCCAGAGGGGAGAATAGAGAATGAGAGAGAGTCAAAGAGGTCACAAAAGAGTCCAGAGGAATGTCAGGGAGCATCCAGGTGGATGTTAAAGTCTCCAAGAAGGAGGAGATGAGTGGTCGAGACCAGGAGGGAAGATGAAAGGTCTGCCCATTCAGAGAGGAAGGAGAAGATCTGACCAGGTGGCCGATAGATTGTAGCCACAGTAAGGGAATGCCTCGGAGAGAGAGAGAGCCTGCATACAAGGCATTCGATAGAGGAGTAGGACTGCGTGGGAATGACAGAGGCAGGAATCTACTCTGGGAAGATCAGGGCTACAACCCCTCCAGAGCGGTTGGACCTGGGCACGAAGAGGATCTTGTAGCCGCCAGAGAGGAGAGTGTCAAAGCTTGTGACAGAGCTGGCCGTGAACCATGTCTCAGTGAGACCGAGGACATTGAGGTCAACTTCGTCCAGGAGGTGGCAGACGTCAGATGAGTGTTTGACAGCTGAGCAAGAGTTAAGAGTGGTAATATGGAGAAGGTTGCCGCCCTTGAAAGACTTCCGGGAGGGGTACAAATCAGAGGTACGCCCTGCAGAGGTGTAGAATAGGAAGGACAGGGCAAGGGAGAGAAGGAGGCGATAGCAAGGGAAGGTGAGGAAGCCGTAGAGGGAAGAGAGGCTCCAAGTGGAGCCAGATGTGTTAATCAGATGCAGTGCCAGGCCACTCACATGTCTTGATCCAGCCCTATGGCATGTCCTTGCCGTTATTGTAAGGGTCTCACCTATGACCTCTGATAGATATCCCATCCCTCCTACAAAATATCTGTGTCTTGTTTTGCCCTTCATTTCTACCTCCAGCAAACCTATGGATCGAGTGTTCTGAGTGCTTGGGCAAGCACCTTTGATAATTAGATAGGGTATCCAACTAAGTGCATAACATGTCCTATCCCCATAATTCAGCTAAGTGCACTTCATTTGCTACCTCCAGTGATCAATCTAATCCAGCATTCTGAGTATTTTGGGCAAGCGTTCTTTGATAGTAGATAGGACAGTGACGGCAGGTGAAGGGCCTCTAGATATTCCACTGAGGTGGGAGTTTGGATGGGATCCCATTGCCTATTTCACAGCTTGATCCACTGTGACGTCACTTTTCAGTGGTAACATACAAGCTACTATCATACTCTTTTAGGTGTTGTCGGTAACCAGAGTGCAACCAGTTAGAGTACAGGAAATCCCATGGGCTGATGTGTGATCATGTGCGGGATATAAATCGCCATATATATTCCCAGTTTTACTTTACTTGTTCCAGGATCTAAAAAAGACATTTTATTTTTGTTCCTATCTATTAGGCAAATTGGAGAAAATTTGATAGTTCCTGGTGGTGTGAAGACGATCGAAGCTAATGGACGGATGGTAATTCCAGGAGGAATTGATGTCAACACATACCTACAGAAGCCACACCTGGGAATGACAACGGTCGATGACTTTTATCAAGGGACAAAGGCTGCTGTCGCGGGAGGTACCACCATGATCAGTGAGTATAGAGGGTCTGAGGAGAGCAGATGCATAATTCATGTAAAGCGGCACGTGACTATTCATTTATTTTTACATTAAAATTCATAGCAGTGGAAAATACAAACATGGCTTTTTTTAGCAGCATGTTATAAAAATCTAATATGTAATATAATATTTTCTAAGTATGCGAGTATAATATGGTATTTTGCATACAATTACTAAATCATTTGAAATGAAATATATCTCATTAGAGAATAACACCAACATGGCAAAGTTCTCCAACCAAGTAAATACTAGAAAACGGAACAAAGGAATCTCACAGCTTGATTAAATCTCATGAACATATGTAGTTGCCAAAGGCAGAACTAGAAAATAAACACTGAATAAAATCACTGACACTCATGTGTCAAACATAACACCTGCAAAGATGCAGACACAATCCAAACCAGCGATGCCGGCTTGTGTGATTTTTCCAAGATGAAGTCAAAAAACATAGAGGCTGCCGCCACCACACCCACACACCTACACACACACACACCACACTCATCTCCCCACACACACGCGAAATACAGATTTACACTAAACATTATTTTTATTATTTATTTATTTTGACATTTGTAAAGCGCACCGAACCCGGAGACACCTGGGCGCTGCTTACATGAAGGCAGTAGTTATACATAGGTTACAGAACGGTGAGCACACATTCTCACATGGCTCAAATGAACAATTGTGCAAGCACACAAGGAGGACATTTAGTGACACACCAACAATATATGACAAGGACCACACAAAGCAGGGAAAGCGCGAATCGAGCGTCAATGCCCTCTAGGCACCAGGCCACTGCTTCCTGATGAGAGCCAGCGTAGACCACCATCTCCCGAGCCATCAAGAGAGCCCTCCAGAAAAGGAAATGGATTTTTCATTGCTGCCTGTGCTTTACTCTGCGCGCACATCACCCAGTTAGTCGCATATTTCCTTATTAAGATTGCAAATGCTCAGGGTCTCAATACACATGATGAGAATCAACATTGTCGAGCTTACATAAAGCACATTTCTCATTCTTTTAATGATAGCTCAATCTCGGCGGCCAGTGGTGTGTACAAATATAGATCCAGAGATTAAACCCTACTAGCAGTCTAGAAGGGAACAGGGGAGAGTGCATCACAGCCAAACTAGGACATACAATCGGCCCGTGCACCAATGATAAAGCGGCACACAATCACAAATTGCATTCGTTTTCTGGGTGGTACCCAGTGATGAGTTTTTGGGAAACCTTATTCCAAATGGTGAATTTAAAAGCACGTTTGCCAAAATAAACTGGTCCATACTAGAACTTTGGTCTGGCAGCGCCGGCATTGTCATATTACCACATGTGCCATTGCAAGCTGGGGTGCATCCATTCCCTTACCGCAGAGGGTATTATATGGATAAAACAATAGTGTACATATTGCATATCTGCCCTGGAGAAGGCAGTGGATATGCAGTTAAGTCATAAATCAGGAAGGACTCCCACAACAACAGAGGGAGGAGCATACATCCTGCATGGTAGCATGAAAAAATACTATTGGTTTCCTCAGATTTTTGTGGGCTTTCATGAGGAAACACGCCAAAGCCAAATGCATTTGTACAGAGAGAGGCATGGCAATGCAGATGGCCATGAACATTCTCAATCAGCAGTGCCGCTGCATTTTATTATTAGTAATTTTATACAATCTCATGCCACTCCAATGTTGCTTTGGCATTTATGTTTGGGGGCATGGTAGATGGGGGCTATATAACTGTGACCTGTAATATATCTTCCTATATTATTTGTGGTATTAGTGGGATTCAAAAGAAGTGAGTGCTAACTGATTGCAGAATTTGGACTGGGTTGTCCAATATTAATTATTTTTTGTATCTAATACATGGTGGTTGGTTTATTGCAAACCTTTCACGTATCACTTAAAATCACATAATACCATAACAAGTAACTTGAGAAACATTAAACTAAACTGTAAACTAACGAGGGTCCAACATTTCCACTTTGCACCTAGAGAGGTTAATTCGCCCTCCTGTTTCATCTTAGCCCGGCCTCATAGACCCACACTTTCCTATGAAGACTCTCTTAGGTCAAAGCCCAAAGGTAACAAATTAGTCACTGCTTCCAATATTAAAGATTTGATGAGATTTGACTGGAGCACCCCCGATCCAATTCTCTCACATTCAAGAACTCAACTTGTTTAAAATCCCTAATATCCACAACCTTGGAATATAGTAGAGTAACTTTAACACATTACTTCTATTCAGGATCAAACCATCATCCACTGACAATAGTCTTTCTAACAACAAACAATTTCCAGTTCAGTTCTTCCCCATAGGCTTTAAGTTAATGAGGTTTTCCGTCTTTACAGGGTTGGCAGGCTGACTCGTCGTTTCCCCCTCGTCTCTCTTGTGTTTCCTGTTTATCATCTGTCTTTTCTGGTTTAGTGCCAGGAATAGCTCCGGAGGCTCAGTAGATGGGTAAACCTCCTTACATTGGATATTTTCAATGCCAGGCCTTTCAACACCAGAGCTTTACTGTCCATGGCTCAACTTTTGATCCTCTTGGGCTGGATCGACGTGGCCATTGTCCGTACACTGTAATAGATTCATGAGGTCCTCTTCAATGTTTCTTTGATGCTCTTCATCTATTTCTTCTATCCTCAGATGTTGGTCCTGGTGTGAGGTTGTTGTCACCATAAGTTGAGTTTTCTTTGGAATGCTTTTAGACTCTACCTTCTCTCACAAGAGACAGGGAAGACTTTGGGAGGGCCAGATTATGCATGGATTCCCTTGCACGGTTCAACTTCATTTTTTTTTCTTGGGTCATGTTCTTAATTTTCTTTTGCACTTGATCTTAATTACATGTGTTGTTTTTAATGACTTACCTTTTCTTCTTTTTCCTACTGAAAATTGGGAACTCCTTGCCAGACATCTCTTACTCCTCACCTTCCTGCTGAAGTGGTTGGGAAATAATGTACTCTTCCAATATCATAATCTCTTCCACTGAGTCACACAGTGCTTTCCCAGGGCCCTCTCCTACCTCTTTGTTCACTGGGTCTTTGTGTTCCTGGCAACATGTCCCTTGCTTAGTTTGAACCATTCCTGTATCTGTGATTCTTTGCCCAGAAATCGTATGGGATACAGCAACATTCACATTCTCCCCACTTCCTATCTGCATCTCAGGCACTTCACTCCTCTCACTGGATACACTTGGAGTGTACTTAATGTTTGTTTGTTTGTTTGTTTATTTATTTATTGTGCGCACCAGACCCTAGGGTAGCAGGGCGCAAGAGAACAAGGAGGTTTACAGCTTAGTTAACGTTTACAGGTTACAGATTAGTTAACGTTACAGGTTACAGGCATAGTTACAGGTTACAGGCATAGTGGACATTTCGAATCTGCAGGGTAGGGCAAGTGCAAGTGCAGATAAGGCGTAGCTAAACAGTCAAATCTATGGCGATCAAACAATAAAAGCAGGTTAGTACAAACATTATAAGAAGACGTTACGTATAAAGTGACATACGCTATGTCGCATTCTCAATAAGCCATTTTATGGTGTTCTTTCTGAAGTTATTGAAGGTTTGGTCAGATCTGAGTGCAAGGGGTAGGGAGTTCCATAACTGTGCTGCCTTAACTGGGAAGCTGGAACCTCCAATGGAGGCTAGTTTGAATCTGGGCACTAGGAGGCAGTTGGGGCTGGCTGTCCTTGTGAGTCTCGTTGGATTTTTCCTGTTGAAGCGTTCTGAGAGGTATCGGGGAGCTTTGTTGTTTAGGCATTTGTGGATAAGGGACGCAGATTTAAGGTTGATTTTTTCTTGGGTGGAAAGCCATTTGTGTTTTCGTCTTATTTCTGAAATGTGTGCACTTCTGGGGATACTTAGGGCCGCTCTAAGTGCATTGTTTTGGAGCACTTGGATTCTGTGGATGATTTGTTTGGTAGTCCCTATGTAGAGGGCGTTGCAATAATCTAATTTCGATAAAATGAGGGCTCTAGCTAGAATAAGACAGCTGTCCTCTGAAAGGAATGGTTTCCCAGCTCGTATTAACTTGCATGTATAGGCAGTGGATGATGACAGTGAGTTCACCTGTTTGGTGAAAGATAGTGTCGCATCAAGGTAAAAACCTAGGGTTTTTACTTCTCTGGCGACCTTGATAGTGTTACCATCGATGATGAAGGCGGAGTAGTTTTGGTTAAGTTTGGAGATACGGGCTGCTGTGCCCAGGATGATGAGCTCTGTTTTGTCATCGTTCAAGCATAGGCCATGGTTGGCCATCCATGCTTGAACGATGCTATAGACTCTATTCACCAGAGCCAGATCTTCGACGTAATCCCCAGTAAGTGGTAAGAGAATCTGAGTATCATCTGCATAGTTAGTGTAGGTGATACCCAGATTATCAAGATCGTCAAAGAGTGGCTTGGTGAAGATGTTATAGAGTGTCGGCGAGACGCAGGATCCCTGGGGCACTCCGCAAGTGATTGGGATAGGGTCTGCTGCCGCTGCGGGGGAGAACACCCTCATAGTCCTGTCACTAAGAAATGATTGAATCCAGACTATAGCCTCCTCTGAGAAGTGGGCAGCCGAGTCCAAGTGATTACATAGGACTTTATGGTCCACCAGATCAAAGGCGGCTGAAAGGTCTATAAGGAGGAGGAGAGCTAATTTTCCCTCGTCTCTGAGTGAGTCTATTTGGGCTTTTAGGTCGATAAGGGCAGTCTCTGTGCCGTGTTGCGGACGGAAACCGGATTGGCGGGTGCCGAGGAGATGGTTCATCTCAAGGAAGTTCTGGAATTGGGTGTATGCTACCTTGTCTAATATTTTTAGTAGGAAGGGAACCGTGGTGATGGGCCTGTAGTTAGTAGGAATGTTGGGGTCCAATGTTTGCTTTTTTAGGAGGGGGAGTACCCAAGATTCCTTTAGGTTGCGGGGGATGGTGCCCGTAGTAAAGGAGGCATTGATATGTTTTGTGATAAAGGGGGCTAAATCCCTAGCCGCATCCTTGATCAGTTGTGCGGGGCATTGGTCGCCTTTGCAATTAGAAGATTTGAGAGTCAAAATGGTCTTCTCTACCTCAATTACTGAGACCTTGGAGAAACGGAATTGGGTGGATTCTGGGTTGTTGGATGTGGGAGTTTTGACTATCAGAGGTTGAGTTGGCAGAGAGGCTTTCTTTAGGGCAATTTTTGTTTGGAGGTTGGATACTTTGTTGGTTAGTGCCAGTTGTATGTCTGTGCACCAAGTTTTGTCTTTGATGGAGTCATCCTGTACTGTGATAGGAGTTTCCAATTCCATTAGGATGGAGAATAGCTCCTTCATGCTGGAGTTGGATTGGGAGATCCTATTATTATAGGTTTCTTGTTTGGCCAGGATGATGTCTTTTTTGTATTGCGAGGAGATGTTAATTAGGTTAGTTTTATTTTCAGCGGTCGGATGTCGGTTCCAAGCTGTTTCGCATTTTCTCTTCTGTAGTCTTAAGTTTTTTAGGTGGGGTGTAAACCATGAGTTCAAATGCTTTTTGGGTTTACTGATCCGAAGTTTAAATGGAGCAATACTGTCAAGAGCAGAGCACATGGCTGCGTTGAATGCATCCACTAGGATGCCTGGGTCAGAGTAGTCAGGTAGGGAATTTAGTTCGGGTAGGATGTGGGGCAGAATATTGTCGGCTGTAATGTTTTTCTTGTTTCTCGTTAAGGTGGGTGTGGCTGGCGTGGGTGTTAAGACTATGGGTCTTTTGGTGTTGAGGGTGAAAGAGATAAGGTAATGGTCAGACCATATTTGGGGGGTGATGGCTGTTATAGAAGGGTAGCAGTTGTGACTGGCAATCCAGTCTAGTGTTCTTCCCTTGATATGTGTGGAAGTATTCACGAACTGCGTGAAGCCTAGCACTGACAGAGGGCCTCATTAGGACCCAGGCGGAGTGGGTTTCCGCCAGCGCTAATCGCGGCGGACCCGTCCGCCGTACTACGAGTTCCCTTAGCGCCATGGAGGTTTTCTCCGCCTGGTTTTACCAGGCGGAGAAAACCATGGCGCTACGGGACCTCGTTGTTAATTACGCCACCGTATTTTACGGTGGCGTAATTAACTCCTTCCCCACTCCCATTATACCCTATGGGGCAAGAATGGGAATGGGGAAGGGCAGAATGGGGATTGGGGATTTACCGCTCCGCCGAGGTCGGAATGGGGCGGTAAATCCGCCAACCCCCATGGCGCTATCGACGGCTTTCTGCCGTGCTTCGCGGTGCATTTAGCACCGCGAAATCCGCCTGGGTCCTAATGAGGCCCAGAGTATTGCCTGTGGCAGTAGCATGATGGTCGTTGATATCGTTGAGCCCTAGATTGAAATCTCCTAGTACTAGTGTTTGGGAGGATTCTTTTAGCTTCTCAGAGATAACAGTGGTGATGTCTTCAGTGAAGGTGCTGACGGGGCCAGGGGGTCTATAGATAAGGTGGATATTTAGTGTTTGGGAGTTCGCAGTCGGTAATTTGATAGAGAGAAGCTCGCAAGATTTGAGGGAGGGTGTGGGTGTGATTCTCATAGAGAGATCAGATTTGGCGATAATTGCAATTCCTCCACCGCGCGAGTCTGGTCTGTCAGCTCTGAGAATGGTATAATTCTCTGGGACTGCCAGAGTGAGAGCCGGACCTGCTGCATCGTGGAGCCAAGATTCAGTAATGGCAATGAAGTCAAGGCTATTATCCCGTATGATATCTGCTATGTCAGTGGCATGGGCGACTAATGATCTGGCATTGATTAGAGCAGCTTTTAGTTCAGGTTCTAGCTGCGCTGTGAGCGGGGGTTTGGCTATAAGTTTATTGATTTTATGGTGTGGTTGGCGTCTGAGAGGGGCGGTGGTTACTAGTGGTCGGCATATTTTGGGTCGAAGGTGTTCTAGGTTAATGTTATATTTAGTAATAGGTTCGAATATTTTAGGTAGTCGAGCACGGAGTCTAAGCTTCCTTTGTTCTAAGTTGCAGGGTTTAGAGATGAGTTGTATGTGGGCACCAAGGCCCTCTGTAGGCAGAACTGTAGGCATGGTCGTGTAGATGATGGTAAGGATAATTGTCAGTTTGGAGAATTGTGCAAGGTGAACTGGGTTAGGCATGTGGAAGTACATACTGTTACTACTAGCTGAGCTAGGTGGGCTGGAATTAGTTGCCGTGGGTGGATACAGGGCAGAGTTGGCAGAGTACAGTTCTCAAATACTTGGCGAGATTAATGCAGCAGTGACGTACTAGTCTAAGAGTAGCAGTCAGATACTGGGCTAAGTGCGACGGTCAGATGTAGGTCTAAAAACCGAGGTCAGATACTGGGCTGAGAGTGATAGTACAGTGGTCTCTGGGCGACCATAAGGCACTACGCAATAATACAGTGGTCTCTGGGCAACCATAAGGCACTACACAATAATACAGTGGTCTCTGGGCGACCGTAAGGCACTACACAATAATACAGTGGTCTCTGGGCGACCATAAGGCACTACACAATAATACAGTGGTCTCTGGGCGACCATAAGGCACTACACAATAATACAGTGGTCTCTGGGCGACCATAAGGCACTACACAATAATACAGTGGTCTCTGGGCGACCATAAGGCACTACACAATACTACAGTGGTCTCTGGGCAACCATAAGGCACTACACAATAATACAGTGGTCTCTGGGCGACCATAAGGCACAATACAGTGCAGTGGTCCGTTAGCGACCATACGGCACAATACAGTGCAGTGGTCCGTTAGCGACCATAAGGCACAACACAAATGCAGTGGTCCGTTAGCGACCATAAGGCACAGCACAATTGCAGTGGTCAGTTAGCGACCAAAGGGCACGGCCAATAGCAGTCATGAGGCATAAAGCACTAGGGGCTGAAGATGACTGTACTATTAAAGAGGTGGCAGCAGTAACGCATAGGGGCGGCGGAGTTGGAAGCATAAGCGTATGTAGCAAACAGTTATCGAAGGTGAAAGAAACCGAGTTCAAATGTTTATGAATGCGGAATAGCAGAAGACATACCAGAAAGCACAATAGTGTAGACTGAGGGTATCCCCTTTACTCACAAAAGATTAAAGGTCCGAGTAGGCACTGGCTCCGAGGCTCCGGACTTCCCTTGGATGGGGCGACTGAAAATGAGGATAACGTTCTGTGCCGTGGGCATGCTCGAGCAGGCGGCAGTATGTAGGCGGTTTAATCACCAAAGTTACCAAAGTCAAGTTAGTACGGGTAACGCTACAATTAGGACATAGTTCATGAATCTCACCGCTGTATGCTGGGACAGGATGCCAGGCGCACTCGAGCACGGCCAAGCTCGGTCAGCTCAGTCAGTGACCAGCCTTGTCGAGTGCCTTTGCGAGGGCCGGCGTTCGCCAGCCGGCGAATCCTAGAGGAAGATGAAGAAGGGGCCAGCCAATCCGGGTGTCTCCCAGTGAAGCAGCCTACAGGCATCTGGTCGGAGGGAGCCCTGTTGCGGCGGCCATCTTGGAGGGAGCACAACAAAGGGCTTACGGATGTATTCAGCCGAAATAAGGTCAAAATCAGGGTTTTTCAATGAAGTCGAATCTAGTTAGCATCACGATAGAATCATTAGCATATGGCAATGCTATGGAGCCTATTTAGGTGTCTAGTGCAGCGCTTCAGTCGGAGGCTGCGAGGCGCTATGATAATGCCATGCAGGCTTACCTCAGCCTCCAGGCTGGGTATGGAGAGCAGTTGCAGCTCCAGGCAAACGGCGAGCTTCTGATAAGGCCTGCTTTAAAGATCCTTTTCACCCATTTTGTGGACTCCATGGTAGTTTTTCCTTCTATCCTGTCTTTGTCTATGTAAGTTAGGATTTCCTTTTGGAAGATATTGGTCATCTCACCCTCATGGTCCATTCTGATTTGCAGAGAAGTGATGAAGCCTTCCGTGTAGATTGCCTTACAGTGCACCAACAATGTGGCTTGATATTTGTAGTTTTTATTTATTGTTTTGTATAACTTCATAAACAGTGCCAAGGAGATCATTAGCATTGCCGTAATGTTGTTTTGACTTTGGATCGTGAAAGTTTGAGGTAGGACACTTTCTCCTATTTACTCCAGGCAAAAGAGAAGGCAAAACACCTGCGGATGATGTGGATGGAGACCTGGAAGAGCACATCGACCCTCCAGCTGGCCCTTGTTGTCTTATTGTGGCACTTATATCACCAACACTCCTCCTTGGTGGATTTTTAGGGGTCCGACACTCAGCTTCGTGTTGGCTACAGTCTACAGCTTCCACTTGCCAAGGCAGTGGTGTATTTGCATGAGCTTCTCTCGCTTCCTCCACTCTTTTATTCTGTTCCTGCATCAGGGCATTGCCAGCGATATCTCCCGTTAGGCGGGTAACAAGGTTCATTTCTGGACCTTTCGCATCAATGAGGGGGGGGATGATGAAAAAAATATCTTTTATGTTTTTCCTCTTAGAGAGGTGGGGCACAGGAGCCAACGATGGATTGCTAGTCTCTAACTGTGCACCCAGATAGCCAACGTAGTTGTTAACCAACGCGTCACCCTTCTCTCCCCGTTCTGTGCCCATCCTTGCAGCCTCCATCATTTCAGTGTCTGTTAAATTAAGGGCTAAGCCATTGTTGTGCTCCTTGTACTACCCCGGCATTGCACTTATGTCTCCTTGTGCCGGGAGAATATCAGCATTCTTGTTAGCGTTCCCAATAGTTATTGATATAATGTTCCCTTGCTCTAAATCCGCTATTGGTTGCAAGCCCCGTTTAGCCGCCTCCTCCAAAGTACCCACACCCACACCTGTATCAATATCCACACTCTCCAATACCAGGTCCGATTCCGGATCAGCATTGGGCATCCCTTGTAAGGGTTCAGGGTGTAACAGTATCTGAGTCAGGTGACTCGGTACTGCGATTGTGCTCTGGCTGTGTCTGTGGCTCTGCTCACACTCTCACTACCATCCGGCAAAGGTAATTGGTTCCCCAATGGTTGACATTGCACATGCTCATCGCTAACCTCTGATCCAAGTCGGCAAGCAGGGTAGGGCGAGCAGGGGTAGCTTGCTTCCCCTGCTTATCATGCAGCCGTATTTCCCGTCTTGTTCGAGCCAGAAAACCTGAGGCCATTTTTTTGTTGTTGTATGACACTCAAGCTCATAGTTGTTACAGGTAGGTCTTCCTCCTGCCGCCTGACTGTGGCACGACTAGACTCGTCTGCCGAACTCACGCGCCGGTTCTACGCACCAAGGCCAGACTTTATCCACAGTCCACAAGAATTAAAGGGGCCATAAGCAATGTCTCTCCAACAATGTTTTACGATAGGTCTCTGCAGCTCTCTTCAGCATGACTGAACTTGTCTGCCAAACTCATGCGCCTAGCTTCGCGCCAAGGCCAGCCTTTATCTACAGTCCACAAGAATGAAAGGGGCTATAAGCAATGTCTCTCCAACAACAAAAAGAAAACAAAAAGATTGCCACTACGTATCATGTCATATGTGCCACCACTGCAATTGTGAACCTTGCCATGTGCGCCACCCCTGCAAATGTCAATCATGGTGAGGGTGCCGTTACCAATGCTATCAAAGAGGGGAATGCTAACCCTCCTAAGGGTCCTCCCCCCTGCCTCCCAGTACGATCAATACCTCTTCTGTACCCATTCTCAAATCAGAGAACCTTGGCACATCAACCATTCTCAGATGTGCCCTCATCAATGCGCGTTCACTCCCTGCACATGCCTTAGACATCCACAACCTTCTCGGCGACTCCAACCTTGACCTACTATTTGTCAGTGAGACGTGGCTTCACAAAGCCTCTGGCCCAGCATTGTCCCTTGCCCTACCCGAGGGTTACACAATCTTTAGACAAGAGCGAAAATCCATTAAAGGAGGGGAGGTTGCTCTGATCGCTAAGCAATCCATCCCCATCAGAAGAATCCAAGGAGACGTAGGCAAGAGCTGTGACTACATGCTCATCAAAATTAACCCCTCTCCCAGTTGCACAATCACCGCTCATGTTACCTACCGCCCACCAGGACCAGCTACAGACTTCCAGGAAGCACTCATGCACATCCTCTGCGACAACCTTAAGGAATCCACGATGTCCCTCTTCCTTGGGGACATGAATCTCCACCTCCATTACCCCTCTGACGGGATTGTCTCCTCCCTCAACAACGCCCTCGCCACACTCGGCTTCAAACAAGCAGTGTCAGAACCTACCCACAATTAAGGTTGCACTTTGGACTGGATTGCCCAACACAACTGTCCACTATCTACTCCAGTCATCACCACCATCCCCTGGTCAGACCACACGGCCATACACTGCAATCTTAACTACGCTAAAGTACCAACCACCAGCCGCCAAAGCACTCTGCCACCCGCCCTCACTAGGAGCGCTAAGCAACTCACCAAGGAAAGTGACCACATCTCCAAGTTCCAGAACTTCAGCATCCATTTACTAATGACCCAGACACCCTCGCAACCACCTACAACCTCATCATCTCTAAAGCCATAGACACTATTGCCCCCCTTAAGCAAAGAAAAGCCAAACCTATTAGACATACCAACTCCTGGTATACCCAGGATCTCCTGAAACTACGTTCACAAAAACGTTCAGCTCTCGCTGCCTGGCAAGCAAAACCTAATGAAGTCACCAAACTTGTGTTTAAAAACATCGCTAAACAATACAAATCCGCCATCATCTCAGTCAAAGCAAGCTCTTTCAACTCCAAGATAACCAACGCTAAATTTGGGTCTAAAGAAATCTTCACCATTTTCAGAGAACTAGAGTCTCCTACTCCCCCTGCCAACCCCTTAAACAAAGGAAAAAATGGGGCAACAGCATTCAAGAAGCCATGCTAAATAAACTGAACACCCTCCAAGACAAAATTATCAGCCACCAAAAAGCCTTAACGCAACAACTCTCCGATCTTCACAAGAACACCCATGATGAAATTCCTGCCTTCTCATTCCAAGAGATAACAGAGGGGAAGTCCTCACCCTACTAAACTCAATCAAGCCCTCCAACTGTAAGGTGGACTCATGCCCTGCCCAGATCATCTCAGACAGCGCCACGACTCTAGCACCGTTCTTCACCGCCTTCATCAACGCTTCCTTCCAATCAAACCAAGTGCATTCCTGCCTCAAAGAACCCTGGGTGCGCCCACTGCTGAAGAAACCTACACTCGACCCTAAATCTCCAGCGAACTACAGGCCCATCACGACGGTCCCCTTCCTACTGAAGATCTTGGACTAAGCAGCATAACCTAAGTCCAAAAATACCCAGAAACGCATCATCTGCTTGGCCTCCGACAGTCGGGCTTTCGACCTAACCATGGCACCGTAATCGCACTACTGGACCTCAAAAACCAAATTGACGAACTCAGAGACGTGGGCAAACCAGCCCTCCTTCTACTCCTCGACCTCTCTGCGGTGTTCGACCTGGTGGACCACGAGACCCTCTGCCTCCACCTCTCAATGGCTGGCAACTTCTCACCAGACGCTACTGCATGGATAGCATCCTTTCTCAGTGGGAGAGCAATGGGTCTTTTCAGACAAAGCTTGCGCACACCCACATTTAATCAAGTGTGGGGTTCCTCAAGGGTCCTGCATCTCACCTACCTTGTACAACCTTTTCACTAGATCCTTATTCAAATACCTTGATTTGAAGGGTATTTCTTACACCAACTACGCCGACGACACGCACGTCCTCATCCCCCTGTCAGGCGACTACGAGGCAGACCAAAAAACCCTCAATTTCATTTACACCACCATCCAGAACTGGATGGCCAAAAACTAGCTCTGCCACAACAGCGAAAAGACCGAACTTCTTATCATCGGCTCTCCAACCACAATCACAAAAATGGGCCCTCGATATGACTCCTTTCTCATAGACAGCTCTCGTATTCCTGTATCCCAGTCAGTCAAAACACTGGAAGTCTACCTGGATTCCAACCTCACCATGACAAGACAGGTGAATGCTATCTCATCAGCGGCAGCCTACCACTCAATACTTATCACTGCTGCCAGGCCCTTCCTAACGCAACAAAACTCTCTTACCATTGCAAGAACAATCATATGATCTCGCCTAGACTACTGCAACGCACTCCTACTAGGTACATCAGCTAAGAACATCAAGAAACTTCAAACAGTACAGAACAATGCTCTTAGAGCAGCCATGGGAATCTCGAAAAGAGAACACATCTCTGACACCAGAAAATAAATCCACTGGCTGCCCGTTAAAGAACGCATCCTCTTTAAATCCCTTGCACGGACCCACAAATGTCTCCACGACACAACACCTCGCTATCTCGTGCAAAGATTCTCTGCGCCCCAATCAAGCAGACCTGCTAGATCTGGTCAGACCAACCGTCTTTCTATTCCCAAAAGCCTCAGGATTAGAGCAGGCAGCTCCAGCTTCCCAGTCCTTGCGGCGACCAACTGAAACCTACTACCTCCTGCCATCAAAGGCATGGAATCCCACACGGTCTTCAGAAAAGCTCTAAAAACCCTGTTGTTCGTGTAAGACGCTTGCTCATCATGCCTACTTGTAAGGCATTTGCCCCCTGGAACACTGTCTGTAAAAATGTATAACCTATGATCATTGCAACACTGCCTGTTAACAATGTATAATTTATGCCACCCCAACCCCTGTAACTAAGTCACATTCTTGAAACAGCGCTACGATGCCTCCGGGCTGCCAGGTGCTTTACAAATATAAAATTAAATAAATAAATAAATAAATACATGTTTTCCGATAGCTCTCTGCACCTCTCTGTGACACCACTGAATTTGTCTGCCGAACTCACGCGCCAGTCCTACATGCCAAGGCCAGCCTTTATCTACAGTCCATAGGAATTAAAGGGGCTGTAAGCAGTGTCTCTACAACAATGCTTTCAGATAGCTCTCTACAGCTCTCTGCGGCCCGACTGGACACATCTGCCAAACTCACGCGCCAGTGCTACATGCCAAGGCCAGCCTTTATCCACAGTCCACAAGAATTAAAGGGGCCATAAGCAGTGTCTCTTCCACAATGTTTTCCGATAGCTCTCTGCAGCTGTCTTCATCATGACTGAACTTGTCTGCCAAACTCATGCGCCAGTGCTGCGCGCCAAGGCCGACCTTTATCCACAGTCCACACGAATTAAAGGGGCCATAAGCAGTGTCTCTGCCACAATGTTTTCCGATAGCTCTCTGCAGCTCTCTGCAGCATGACTAAACTCGTCTGCTGAATATTAGTTCTTTAGTAAATAGTTCCAATGTTCAGGCCTTCAAACAGACACTGATTTGATAGAATTTAGGCATTGATTGATTTAGGTACAACAGGTTTGCATGGGTGGGATTGAGTGTACCTGTTGGCAATACGGAGTAGGCAATAGCAATCAGTGTTTGGGGCAGGCTGGGCAATGGTTACTGTGATTAAGTAAGGGAATTCCATGCAATTGTAAGATTAGTAGTGTCTCAGAGTTATGCACTTCTGAATACGGTACCCAAGACATCCCTCCATGCATAGAAACGCAAGGGCTGTCGCTAGACTACTACCACTGTATATTGAGATGTGGCAACAGCTGTGCTGCTGATCCTTTCAAGGACCATTTAGGATTATTTGCAATTAACACGGCATTGTGTTTGCCAGCTGGCGGGGGCGGGGGAAGACAATTGAATGAATACATGTGTGACATTGTCCCATGTTTGGGGTTAGGAGATAGCCCTGGATGCCCAGGGACACCACCTGCTACATGATGTCGACCCCTCAGGTGGTTCTTGAGTGATCCTCCAGTTCCTCTCCCAGCCCAGCAGCCGTGTGAGGATCTACATTTCACTCCCACTCCCACTCCGGCTAATTGGTGTTTTGTATGCAGCACTAGACTCCGGGAACTTGTCTGGGGGGGTTAGCTCAGAGGAATGACCTGCATGGATCTGCTGTTTGTGAAGATAATTGCAAACGGGTCATCAAAAAGACAGAAACCGAGTGGAGGCAGGCACCACAATTGTCAGATGCAGCGAGGAGACAGGTGAGCTCAGGGAACGGAAAGAGCCATGTTGCAATCAAATGGCTGCTGTGACAGATCCGCCTGATTCCAAGATTGGCACCGTGGCCCTTTATGCCCTCAGCCTGCAGATCCTTGGACTAAATAATGTAAAATAAATCATTAGCCACAATGAGGGGCTGGACACTGCAGACCAATACGAGAACCCAAGAGAGGGCAGGTTTCCCGCATTAACGCATTGTCATCTGGCCCAAAGTTAAAAAGGGGCCTGGTTATGTGTAGCAGTTTAGAGAAGGAGGTAGAGTGCAGATCAGTGAGAAGGGAAGCCTAAGAAGAGTGAAGTGGGAGAGGAAGTCGGGTTATAAAAGCAAGTTCAAGAGAAAGGAGGAAGAATGACAGTCAGCATGAGAAAGGAACTAAAATCCAATGATCCAGGCCTGTGGCTCAGTAGACTAATGCATTCAGTACAGGGAGTTGTGCTTGACTTGATTGTCAGTAGGTCCACTCAGCCCTTCACCTTTCCAAGGATCATAAAAGGAGTACCACTGAGTTGTTTTGTAAACAACATCTATTGTCTATAAATAGCACCAAGGTACACCTGTGGTGGTGCCTTTATAGTTAGAGTAGAAAAGAACAGGAAGATGGAGAATAGAGAAGGGAGAGCATGGACAGAAAGTGTGTCTCCATGTGCAGTTCTCGCAGTTCACACAAGTCAGTGGTCTGGAAGCGGAGCCCAAGGACGGTTAACTAAACAATGAAAATTGTTGATTTAATGTAAACAGCCAGAGTGAAATCTGTGTGTTGATTTTGTTCACTGCCTTACTATATAAATTAGTTGTTTGAGAAACTGCCAATACCACAGTGTTTAAAGTACTAGTTTAGTTGTTTTAAAGGACACTGGTAAACCGTTATAAAAACCTTTGTAGGTGGTTGACAGCCCACCACTGCAATATCATTCAGTGTATCATAGCAGTGGCCAATGACCTTCACGTTGAATCTATAGAAAAGGGAACTGCGCGTGCTGTCATGATTCCCAGATAATCTACTTCCATACTATAACATTCAATGGAGACTATGGGTCCAGTTTGCAGACCAGTTTGAAAAGGAAGGTGTGTCTATAATATGAATCAACGTGTTGCACTTTCTCAAATCTGAAATATGAGCCAGCACAGTTGGATATGATCTCAAAAGCATGTCATGGGGTTTATCCTGAGTAAAGAAAAACTGTGGAATTGCATTGAGTGAGTTTTGCAGATGGTAGAATATCACAAATTAACCACCTACACTTAACACGCGCATGTAGACATGTACAGTAGTCTTTAAGCATTTTGCTCTTGAAGAGTGCCTCTGCCATGTGGCTGACTTCAATCTGGACATAGATTATGGTACATACAAATGTTTCTGAATTGGAAGTTTTATTTTAAATGTTTTATCCAGCTAAGATTGCTATAGATGTATAATCTGTTGTGATCTGCTAGCGAACTGCCATAACGTTAAAGCTGAAGAATGATAAAAATGATAATGATAGTATTAATGACCGATAGTATTATAAACAGTTACTATATTTCTAATGTACAAGGAAATACGTGTAAATAAATATTGATTAATGTGTGTTGTCTACATTGCAGTTGACCATGTAGTCCCTGATCCTGGATCTTCGCTGCTGACAACCTTTGAAAAGTGGCATGAAGTGGCAGACACAAAATCCTGCTGTGATTACTCTCTCCATGTGGATATCACAAATTGGTACGATGGCATCAGAGAGGAACTAGATATACTAGTGCAAGATAAAGGTTGGTAGATGGCAAACCATGTGTTTACGTGAGGTGCACAATTTTATGAAACTTGTGAGATTTTTAAACATGTGGGTTTATGGTTCCATTACCAAAGGGAATCTGTTTGTGCACACAATCTTTTGATTCTCATGCAGAAGGTGGACATATTTTGTATAACTTCAAATTACTCTCTTGTTCACCACCCAGCTGTTCATTTCCATTGTATCCGGTTATCACTGTTTTCCTCAATATCATCAATGAAAGTGTATGATGGAAATTATACTCACCAGGCGTATGGCAGTGAGGCTGTCTAATAGTGGAATTGACTGTGGGTGAGATAGTTCATCATTCTGCGCAGCATTTTACTATGCAGATTCTTTAAAATATGCAAGGATTAACCAACACAATTCCTTAATGTGCTGAGAGGTCCTCACAGCATAGAAAGCATCATTAATAAAATTCCAAAATGTGCAGCGCCGTCCTCCCTTGTCATCCTTTACTATGTAGTAAGATTCGCTAAAGTAAATGTGCATTGTGCATAAACATAATGTCATCAATTAAAGTGCTGAGGATGCCTCCCTAGAAGCACTCAAAATACTGTTTCCAATGGAAAACCTCAATGTACAATGTATTCCTCTGAGTAATATATAGCTAACAACGTTAGTGCCTTATATCCAGAGCATCACTCAGTGTGCAGGGTGTGGAGGCTCCCTCCCTGGCAATAACCTGAGCGTGCAGAATATTCCTTTTTCAAAGATTTGTATGGTGCTTAAGATTCATCCTAGAAGAGGAGTCTGTGTTCCTTGCAGAGTAGCCATGTTGATTCTTTTAAGGAAATCGTCGGATATGTACATTATTCCTCTAAAAGTAACCCTCAATGAAGCGATAACTCCTTCATAGCATTCCTCCATACACAGGATATTGCTCACACATTCTTTGGGTTGGTACACACTAGCACATTCATGATTGTTAGGCTAAGTCTATTCCAGTAACTTGTCACAATATGTTTCTACACAAGACTGTACAATTCTACATGATCCGAATCTGAGAGAGCTCAGTGTACACCCGGTTTGAATCCTAGCATGGCTGACTCAGCCTTTCATTCTCCGAGGTGGAGCTTTTGAGAACCATTAAACGGGTAAATAAGAAAACCTATAATGACAGCACTATGAATTGACAGATTACAATGTGAAAAACTGCAGGAAAAGTGATATTTATTTATTTATTTATTTTATTTAATGTTATACAGTTTTTTGAACAAAAACTTTACACATAAATCAAAAACTAAATTCTTATTACAATAATGTAAAACATCAACTTAGAATAGAACAACCAATTATAAAATGTGGGATTAAAAAAAAAAAAGTGATATTACGTTTATCACATAACCTAGTTGTTGAAAGGCTCTGTGGAGAAATTGGTGATAAGAGGCAATTGTGCTCAGTTGGAAATAATTGAAAGCAGGAATCACCAAAGTACTGTGACAATGCACCCTGCCTTGCTCTAGGAGTTATGGATGTTTTGACTAAAGGGGCTGGATTCCACCAATCACTGCATGATGCAGAACCCATGGTGGCCATGGGAAGGATCTCCAGGTCTACCCAAACCTTACTCGTGAGCTTGGCAGCAACTGTGGACCTGCAGGGAAATGCCCCTCATCCCACAAAACAACTTCAGATCTACTCTTGATGCCGTGATCCACTCCTACCTTGTCGCCCCCGAGATGTGTCCTACATGCAGCAGCACGACTTACCAAATTCAACCACATCACCCTGACCCACATCGTACTGCATTGGCCTCCGCTGCAAGCATGTATCATCTACATGGCTGTCGCCCTGAAGTCCTCATGCTCTCCCACTGAGAAACTCAGCATCTCTGGAGATCTACGACCCACCAGAAGTAAGGTCATGTGCAGACTTGAACTCTGCCGGTACAGGAGGAAAGAACCAAAAGACAGGCATTCTCTTTCTATACTCCTATACACAGAAACCTCTCCCCTTTGCGGCTACATTTCAGGAAGAAGCTCAAGACCCCCCCTCTTCAAGGGATGGCTCCTACCTAATCCCTAGGTCCACACACATTCCACTCCTGCTAATCTGAGACTGGGTGATCTGGTCATCCCTGTTTATTCCCCTGGTTGTTTGTACATCCCTTTCTCTCGGCTCTCTTGTAGCTCTACGTCCCTCACTGTTGCCTTCCCCCTATCCTTTTTAAAGTGCACCATTGCTTCCCAATGCTAGGTCCGCACTCAATAAATACCCTAATTATAATAATAATGCTGGAATAATATCTGTGGGGAAAAAAAGACCCCATGGGACAGGAATCCCTCACATGGGGAGGAGAGGATTTGGCTAAAATAAAGGAAGAGGAGGGAAATTGGAGGACAGCAGGTGTTAGTGCCCCGCCACAGGTCACCAGGGCCAGCCGCACCAGATGCCTGGAGCACACACATGGACAATATTACTGTGGGCTCGCCACAACCACGAGGCAGGGGGCACCCTGCAATATCCGGAACACCGGATACTGAGACAATGGCTGGTGGCACCGAGCAGAACAGCCTCGGCTTGGGGGCACCCAGGCCGGGGCTGCTACAGTAGACCGTGATCACACGGCAAGCAGATCCCAAAACAAAAGACACAGACACGAGTTGCCACTTCCTGGGGCTCTGCTGCACTGCCCTTCGCATGCCAGCAGAGCCCCTTTTATTGAGGAGTGTCATGACGTGGTCATGACACTCTTTCTTAAAGGGGCAACGGACGCACAATTAAATGGGCCACCTGCCACATCAGGGAGATTGGCTAAGTAGAAGGAGTGTTGGAGTTCCCCTGCTTCTGTCCCAACTCACTGTGGCTGGACCCACTGCATGATGAGAACATGCATAGCAATGATACACGCCCTAAATAAAATTTCTATCCGCAACAGTTTCCAAGTTACAATTGCGCATCTGTTTTTATGTGGTTTGAGGTTTAAATGGCTATTATATGATTATGTGATATGTTGAGTTATTGGATCAAGGCAATCGCCAATATGCCAATTATCAGATTACATTTAGATTCACATGCTTATTTGATTGTTGTTTTTAATCAGGTTCCAGCTGTAACTTTCTTAGAGCCCAGAAATCTTGATATTTTCAAAATGGAGTCACTGTTAGGGTTTGTTTGAAACAACCTCTGAAGGGTAAACCTTCATATATTAAAATGTTCTGGGACATCAAGAGCCCGATTCATGGAATTTTTTGCACACTTCAAAGTGACTTTGCACTGCTGAAAAGTGAATTTAGCTTTTTCAGTAACATTATGAAGCATATTTAATGTATGAAAATAACGTCACTAATATCCAGTTTTCTGTTCAGGTGTCACTTCCTTTCAAGTCTACATGGCATACAAAGACTTCTACCAGATGTCGGATACCCAGGTACATTACATCATTACATACGTTTATATCTGTATATCTATATATATGATATGTTACTGTCTTTAGCTAGCCCTGCTAGGGTATCATTAAACATACGTCATGGAGCAGGTGGGGTCTGATCGGATCCATGCAGTTGTGACTGTCGTGAGGCTTGCTCACTTGGACCTATCATACGTTCCACTTGCAGATGGTTGATGACAATGGAAAGGGAAGAGAGAATAGAGACCATGGGGCAGGTGTACAGCTCGTTTTTCAATGGGATTGCACCATTGTAAAAGGCTTTTGTAAATAAATTGGTAAATAAGACTCCATGAGTTAAACTAGAAGGAATGCCAGCCTATACCTCAAAGGGATGCTGTGTTCCCCATAGAAGCACGACTGGTGAAACTAGGGCTGTCATTGGCGTTCTGCTAATTGCGACTGACCAGAGGATGGGATGCTTCCAGTCCCATAGCCCTGTATGTGTTCATTTCATGGCACACTTACACTGGACACTTCTTTAGGAATCATACAATGCCATTCTGACTTTTTGTTTTGGTGTTTAGATGCATGGCAAGTATTAGCAAGAGATGTGTTATTCAAGGAAAACCACATGAACAGATGCGCCTTCATCGAGTGGAGCAGCACAGCAGGGTGGCTTTTGTAAAGCTGTCTTCTCATTGGTGCCTGGCCCCATAGGCCGGTGCTTGCAAAGACTAAGCCTAGACCTCTGGGAAATTAAAGGCAGCCATGAACAAATGAGGACAGCAAGAATGTGTACATACTAACACGGACTATAAGGGCCAGGGCCTCAGGAAAGTTGCAGCACTGCCACCTTTTTGTGGGGAGCTGCAAATATCACAATAGTTGACGTTGTAGTTCAGTAGCTTTGAGTATATGTTTGGTTATGTAATGTGGGATCTCCTGCAAATCGCAAACCTGCCGCGGCATTCTCTTGGTGTTGAAGCGAAAGACACCACTAGAAAACAATCAGGTGCATATTAAGGCGGGGAAAAGGCACGCTTTCAGACATTTTCTCAAAAGGGAATAGTTCCACAAGGACTCCAGATCTATATGCTACTCATCTCACTTCCTGGACCAAGAGAGAGCGTCCTACGTGTATGACTTTCCTAAAACTGGTGCATGTCAGCCAGGAGGGCAAATTAAAAGGGCAAGATTTGCTGCAGGATATATTGCATTAAAGTTCATCCAGCGCATTATGGGTAGTCAATAGCAGTGGGGCTCTGCTGGGGGAATGTTTTTGAAGCGTGCGTACAATATGCAGCAGCTAGCAAGCTTCTTCAGTCTAGCCCCTCTAGAGTCTTTGCATTAGGCAATTTGGCGGGCCCAGAATGATGGTGTTTGCCTCATTGGGATGTGACAGAACCGGGGATATGACTACCTGTCTGCACCCTGACAGAGATAGAAAATAAAATATATTCTTTAGTAACTTTGATTGATTGATGAGGCCTCTTTGCCGCGTTCTGGTGACCATAGAGAGCCGGCCATTGAACAGTGCGCCCAGGTTTTTCACTGTTTTTCACACTACGGTGGGTTTGCAGCATTCCCCTTACTGTTTTGGCATGATGTCAGTTGTCCAGCAAGCAGGAGGAGACTCTACCAGAAGGATTTCACTTTTGATAGAGATAAGTTTCTAACTGTTTTGCCCAATCAAAAGTTCATTCGCTAGTAGGCATTCTCCAAATCTTTGAATTGGTACTAGATCATTTTGTTTTCATTTAAAGATAAACTGAATGTCATGGGCATAGTTATATATTTTTATGCAACATCTGTGTATCCATTTGATCAAGGAGGACAGGTAAATATTAAAGAAGGGAGGAGAAAGGGATTATCTCTGGGGTACTCCACAGTTCGTTGGCCAAGGTTTGAATTCGTATGCAAAGTGTAAGAAGGACTTTATCCAGCTCAGAGCGACTCTTCAGATACCTATGTCATACAGGTGGGTTAGTAAGATGTGATGACTGAGGATGCTTTAGGCCTCAGCATATCCAGAAGGACCGGTCTCTGACAGTACCTGCATTGGGTTCTAGTCTTAGGTCATTCAAGATACAGGTATCCACAAACCTGCCTCCACCACCTTCAGCAGGACATTTGCCTCTACCAAGGTTTTTTGCAGACTGGTGATAAAGTATTAGGGTCTTCTTAGCTAGAAATGGCCAGCTCTGGGGTTTATTAAGGAGGTGGGCGATGTAGGCTAGCATGAAAACAACAGAAATACCGGTGGTCCCCGATGCCTGACCACAGAAGATCTCCACTGTGTACTTAGCTTTACACAGAAGGAAAAATCACATTAATCAAAAGACATCAGTGAAGAAGGAGTTGTAAGAATGGTGGAGTGACAGGAAAGAGTGTGAATATCAGGGTGGGTCATGTCCTGGATGCATTGGGAAACAAAGACTAGAAAGTCAAATCTTAAATGAAAGGTGATGGTTATGACCAAGAGTTGGAAATGAAGACAAGGCAGCGGATGTGTATGTTCATATTTAGCCGAAAGCAAGTAGTGGACAAGCTGCGGAAGAGTGAGAAACAGTAGCAATGCTTCCCAACTTATGTGTTTCCTTTTGATCCAGTGTAATTTGTCTATTAAAGTCTTCCATTAAATGCACAAAACCAGTGTACTTCTGGCTTGATTTGTACTACACATGGTAGCAGTTGACAGAGGGATGTAACATACCGAGACATGTTATGCGGAGCGAATCCTGGGGGAACCTATGAAATAGTGTCCATGATTAAACAAGAGCTTTGCGCTTGAAGTTTAGGAATTGATTAGCTTCACCAGATGAGGCCTCTGTAGAGTGAGCAAAATGTGCAAATATCCTTCAGATCCCGCTCGGCACTTTGGTTCTAACCTAGAGCAAAAACCACTGGATGGAGGCACGCCAAACTCAGATTAATAGTTGGCATCTGGGCCAAATTGCGATCTTTCCCTGGTTTAGCATTTTTGTCAGCAAATAACAAAGGTTAAAAAATCAAGGGGAAATATTGTCCATTAGATAAGTGGAGCCGTGCCAGTGGTTCAGAGTAATTCAAAACCTTCCACCCATCACTTTTTTGGTTATCATTAGATAAGTGGAAAGGAGACACACCCAATGCAGATCAGAATCCTCAGATTTAGAACTTTACAAATAAATCACAAGCAACTTAATTGGCACTGCAAGTGGGTTCTCTGGGCACAGGAGCATCCCGAGCACGAGGTACGGCTCATAGAGCACTGTGCGGTGTGGCGTTAGGTGTGACTAGATAACAAAAGAAATATGTAATATGGAGCCAGGGGGGGGCATGTCATTGGGAGAGCATTAAATGGCTACTTGCTTTTGACATTTTAAGAAATTGAGGATTAGAACTCAAGTTGTTTCCATCCATCATCAGCAACTTAGCCACTGGACAGCATCTATTATCTGATTGGATGAATATTCTTGCAATTAAAACTCACGGCTTTATTTCTCTTTTCCTTTCAGCTCTATGAAGCATTTACCTTCCTGAAGGGGCTCGGTGCAGTTATCCTAGTCCATGCTGAAAATGGCGATTTAATAGCTCAGGTGAGTGAGCGAGGTCTCAGCTCCTACAGCAGCGATTGGTGGGAAACACGAAAAGCAGATAGGCAGTTTTTCGTAGACGCCATTTTTGGAGAAGCATGGAGAGTTACAGTAACACCACCACGAAGCCGAGAGACCTTTTCTGACTATTGGAAGGCGAAGAAACGCTCAGAGAGGAACACCAAACTCAACTATTTATTTACCTGCACCCCAAAACAAAGTTGTAATCTAAAGAAAATGTATTGACAAAGGCAGTAGGTTTAGCTGGTGTATTTTGAAAACACTTGATGAGCTCATGTGCACACACACACACACCTTGGCAGATGGAGTATGTGTCAATGGGAAAGCAGACAGAGTGTGGAGAGAGGGCATAGGAGGGATGAATTAATGATTATGGATGTGAGTATTGATGAAGGGAAATCGGTGAGGGAGGATTTAGGAATGACGTTTTATGAAGACAAAGACACAAGTAAGGGCATACTTGTGTGGCCCTTCTTAAGTCAGTCTTGTTTGGCGGAGAAATGAGCAGGAACTGGCCATATGAGGGCAAGTTAAAGGGCCTTCCTGTGTGCTTGTGTCCTGTGCCCCTCGAGCCACTTACGAGTGATGCCGCATGTGTCTGCCAGCCACTGATGACCCCTGCAGTTTCTGCCATAGACCCCTGCCGCACAGCTTCATCCCCCCTTGCCGTACTCTTAGAGTATGCATCACCTCAGATCTCCCATGCAGCCCAGCTGGGCCTTGAGCCTGCAAGCACCCTCCGCTCCACCATATCACTCGATCACACAACCATGGTAGACACTAAAGAGGGACTGCATGTCTGTGACAGAGAGCAGTGGGCCATATGTTGCTCACCATACACAACATGGATGGACACAATCAGAGGTCAAGTCCTAAAAATTAAAGTGGGGGGACTCATTAACAAACGCAATGGGATGTGACGTGGCCAGAAATTAGCATATCAAGGTGAAATATGCACATTTCATTAAATTGGCTTTGCATTACCACCCAAATTGCACAAGACAAATGGCGTTTGCCTTTCATGAAATCAACACACAAACAAAATCAAGAGAGAATATTTTATTTATTTTATTTTTATTTATTTTTTACATTTGTAAAGCGCACTGCAGCCCTAAGGCATAGAGGCGCTGATAAGTGGTACATAAGAAGGCTTGATTAAGGGTTACAAAAAAGCCACCCCAGAGGAGTTCTTAGAATATACATACAGAGTTACAGATACATAGGTCCAGGGTAGCGAAACAGAAAACAGGCACATTATTTGAAGAGACTAGTCTTGATGGCCTTGCGAAAGGCAGTGTGAGAGTCGAGTCGTCTGATGTGCGGTGGAAGGGAGTTCCAGAGGGTGGATGCCATGGTGGGAAAGCTTGTGCCACCAGCACGCACTCTGCGGGTTTTTGGCACAGTTAGTAAATTGGAATAGGCCGCTCTGGAGGGCCTGGAAGCACAGGGTTTAGAAAATCTCTGGACGAGATATATAGGGGCCTGATCGTGAAGACATTTGTGCGTGAGGGCAAGGGTTTTGAACAGGATTCTTTCCTTGACTGGGAGCCAATGGACCTGACGCCTGAGGTCAGAGATGTGGTCCCTGCGTGATAGTCCAGTGGCGGCCCTTAGGGCATTGTTTTGGACTAGTTGGAGTTTAGCTAGGTTTTTTCCTGACGTCCCTATTAGAAGGGCGTTGCAATAGTCCACTCTTGAGCCAATGATTGCCCTGGCGATAGTTAGGCAATTCTGTTGGGAGAGGTACGGTCTGATTGCGTTGAGCAGTTTGGAGTAGTAGGCTGAGGAGGATGCAATGGCATTGACCTGCCTGTTCATGTTCAAGTTCGGGTCCAGGTAGACACCCAAGGTCTTGACTGTTTGGGAGACAGGGATAGGAATGTTATCCATGGTGAAGGAGTTGTATTGCTTGTCCAGCTTGCCCAGGGTGGATGGGGAGCCAATCAGCAGAAGCTCGGTTTTCTCGCTGTTGAGGCATAACCAGTTTTCTGCCATCCAGGATTGGATCGTGGTGTAAATGGAGTTGAGCGTGTTCAGGTCAGACAGGTAGTCCCCGGAGAGGGGGATAAGCACCTGAGTGTCATCAGCATAGTTCGTGTAAGAGATGCCCAGGGCGTCAAGGATCTTGAACAGCGGCCTCGTGAAGAGGTTGTAGAGGGTAGGGGCGATGCATGATCCCTGTGGGACGCCACATTGGATGATGCTCGGGTCAGCGCAGGAAGAGTCGGAGAAGACCTTCATTGCTCTGTCCTGCAGGAAGGAGGTTATCCAGTTGCAGGCAGTCGGGGAGAAGTTGGCTGCGGTGGCAAGATGGTGGCATAGGGTCTTGTGATCCACCAGATCGAATGCAGCTGATAGGTCCAAAAGGAGGAGTAGAGCAGGTTTACCTGCATCTCTGAGGTCGTCCATCTGGTTTTTGAGGTCAAGAAGTGCCGTTTCGGTGCCATGTCTTGGCCTGAAGCCTGACTGCCGAAGACCAAGAAGATGGTTTTCTTCGAGGAATTTTTGAACTTGCAGGTAAGCTGCTTTGTCCAAGATTTTTAGTAAAAATGGGACAGTGGTAATGGGTCTATAATTCCCTGGGACCAAAGGGTCTAAGGAGGGTTTTTTGATAAGCGGACGAACCCATGCTTCCTTGAGCTCAGCTGGAACATGGCCAGACTTGAATGAAGCATTAATGAAGGCAGTGATGAGGGGGACAAGGGCAGGGGCACAGTCCTTGATCACCTGGGCTGGGCAGACGTCCCCTTTACAATTGGAGGGCTTGATGGATCTAAGGAGGGTAGCGACTTCGGTTTCAGTCATGTCCTTGAACTCAAACAGAGGGGCTTGGCTGGTGTCAGCTAGTGGAGCAGGGGAGCCAATGTGTTTGGCTAGAAGGTTGTTGAGGGCTTTTTGGTGTGCAAGGATCTTGGCGTGTAGAGTGTCCAATTTATCCAGCATGGCGGATTGAATTTTGTTGCACCAGGCTTCATCTTTTAGGAGAGTAGAAGGGGGGGATGCAGGGGTCTCAAGCTCTCTAAAGATGGAGAAGATTTCTTTGGTCCCTGATTTGGCTTCTGAAATCCTGGCATTGAAGGAAGACGCCTTAGCCTTGATTATGGAGATTTTGTATTCAGTGGATAGGGCCTTAAAAGCTGCTTTAGTGGTGCCTTTGGGGTTATTCTTCCAGGCAGAGAGTGCAGCTCTTTTTTTTGACGTAGTTGTGAGAGCTCCTGGGTGAACCAGGCATTGGTATGTTTGACCTTTTTTGCTTTTTTGAGGGTAAGAGGGGCTACAGTTTCCACGGCCTTGGTGATGATCCTTTTGAAGTCTTTAGCAAGTACTGATGGATCATTAGAGAAGGGCGGAGATAGTGCAGGTACGAGGAGATGTTTAGTAAGGTTCTCCTTTGTGAGCTGCCGAGAGCTTCTGGTGAGTGCGGCAGGGAGCGAAGTCGCTGGCCTATGCGGCCCTTTTGATGTGGTGATGTCAAATTTAATGCAATGGTGGTCAGACCAAGGGATAGGGGAGATGTCTTTGACCTCAAGGGTGCAGTTGTGGTGGGCAACCCAATCTAGCGTCCGCCCTTTAGAGTGGGTAGGCCTGGAGATAGATTGGGAGAACCCAAGGTTGGAGAGAGCTTTATTGAGGGCAGTGGCGTGGGAGTCCTTAGAGTCATTGAGACCGAGGTTAAAGTCACCTAGGAGGATAACTTTAGATGAGCTTTTTAGATTGTCTGAGAGCGAGTGAATTAGGGCTTCCTGGAAGTCAGTGCTCGGCCCAGGCGGGCGGTAGACCGCATGGAAAGCAATGGTACAGGTGGCTGAGAGCTGGAGTTTGAGCAGGAGGTAATCAGAGCTCTGACCCAAGTCTGCTTGAATCCTTCTGAATTGTAGATTCTCCTTGGCAATGACAGCCACCCCCCCATCTCTATGAGTGGAGCGATCTTGTCTATGGATGGAATACCCTTCCGGGATGGCAAGTGAGAGGGCAGGGCCAGATGTATCGTTTAGCCAGGTTTCACTAATGAAGAGTAGGTCAAGTTTATTAGAGGTGATAAGGTCGTGAATATCGAGAGGGTGCGCCGGCAGGGACCGTGCGTTAACTAAGGCACAGTATAATGTGGTGTCCTTAGGTTGCAGGGTGTGGTCGGTGGTGGCAGGAGTTGTCACAGTGCGAGTTGGCGGTACAGGGCAAGGGGCAGCACTAATACCAGGGGCAGCAGTCATGGAAACAGGCAACAGAGTACAGGGTGCATCAGTATTAGCAGGGGCAGCAGTCATATTATTCTAATAGTGTTTTTGAAAACGTTAAAAGGTGTGCATGTTTTAAACTCCAAGAAACAATACAAATGATTTCCCTGGAATTTGTAGTACCGAAATGTGACATTTCACCTTTAGTTTGTTATTCTTCATCTTGTTATATAGTGCAGTGGTGAAGTATCAGGCCTGCAAACCTGACAACAGCGGTTTGATCCTCGAGGTTGGCTTTAATTCATGAATTCAAAGAGGACATTCAATGTTTCTCTTTTTAGCTGGGGGTGACTGAGTCCACCCGCTGAAAATAGTGTGTGGACTCCGTCCACCCGCATGTACCCTCGACTTGAGCCCTGGGCACAATGATTAGAGCCATTCGGGCTCTAATGGAAACTGACACAAAGGGCCTCATTACGACCCAGGCGGTAAGTTACCGCCTGGGTCGTACCTTTACTACCATGGCGTAAACTATGTTTACGCCATGGTGGTTGGCGGACTTACCACCCCATTCCATAGGGCATAATGGGAGTGGGGAAGGCGTTAATTACGCCACCGTAAATTACGGTGGCGTAATTAACATCAAGGTCCCTTAGCGCCATGGATTTTAACACCTGCTAAAAGCAGGTGTTAAAACCTCCATGGCGCTAAGGGATCTCGGAATCAGGCGGTAAGGGTCGGCGCTGTTTACGCCGCCGTAAACCCCTTACCGCCTGAGTCGTAATGAGGCCCAAAGTTTGAAATGTGTCAACAAAATAAACCTTCAAATATTAAATTCCCATAAAGACATTATTTTACTGAATGGGACTTATATCAGTTGTTAAAAGTATATTAGGTAGGTCCTCCCATGTGGCGGTCTCTTGCCAGACATTTCACTGGCTAGTCGTGGATGAGAGAATTCAATTTAAGGTGCCGTGTTTCATATTCAAGATCTTGAATGGTCTTGCTCCCTCGTATCTGGGAGATAAACCTAGCCACCAGATTTGGGGTGGGGGATACAATTGTCTGGGGCACCAATGAAAAAGTGGCCCGCCGTTGTAAATGGGCAATTCATTCCTTTTGTGACAGACTGTTTGAGTAGTACCCAAGGGGAGGTTTTTGATCAAATGTAATGGAAATTGTGCATTTTAAAGAATATTTATTTAGTAACACTGGTCAAAACTACTAGCCACAATGTGAAGTCATTTATCAAACTGACCCACATGTGCCAAATAGTGGGCCACTTAGAGCAGAAAAACTGGCACACACTAGCATTTTGTGTTTTTGGTTCGGGCATTGCCCTATTGCCCTACAGGACAGTCCAGCCTGTTAGCCGCTACCAACCGACTAGGATGCTTCTTTCGGGAGATCAGTTGTTGTTGTCAATCCCGTCTTCCTCCTGTGTTTTGAGGGGCGACAGAAGGTGTGCTGTTTATGGGCCGGGCTGTGGAAAAGCCTCCATCAAAGAAATTAGAGCTCTTGTTTCCTTTTATAAGTTTCGCAAAGCCCTTAAGACCTTCCTCTTCAAATAATGGGCGGACAGGGACATGTTAGGATCGGCTCATACGGTAAGAAGCACTCCACACATATCCTTAACTGTGAAATGGCTTTAATATAACAGAACACGCCATGCCTCATCCAGCAGTGACCCCCAGCTGCCTGCCCACGCCAACTGGCACTTCATGGAACCTGGAACCCCTGGGCTGAGGACAGACAAGTTCCAAGTTACATGACGATGCATGCCACTAGCAGTTCAACAGTATAACATATATATGTGAATAACATGAACATATTTACAGATATAACTAACAACAGATCCAATAACAAACAAATAGTGTTGTACAGCATTGCTGAACAGAGAACAAGCAGTAGATGCATTCCTAACACGTCCCTTCCTTCCAGCACTCTACAAACGACGCTTGACACTCACCCTCTCTCTGCTGACCATACAACACTTTCCCTTAGGGTATAACAGCCACTATCTCCTTGTTCCAAATACCACCACCTTTCACCAAGCTAGAAGAACCTAGATCCTTCACAACCTCACAGGCCTCACATCACAACAGTAACTAAGTTGTAAACTGACAGATCTCTGAATAACATGAATATATTTACAGATATAACTAACAGCAGATCCAATAACACACAGGTAGTGTTGTTCAGCATTGCTGAAGAGAGAACAAGCAGTAGATGCATTCCTAGCAGGACATGAGGGATGTTATCCTCGTTTTGTCTGAGGAAATAATCCCTGGTACTGTCTGTTGGTTTCCCTTGCTAAGCTGCGCCTTTAAATGATTAAGTTCATTATGCACGTGTTTCTAAATACTTCAAAATCAAATCATATTTAGAAGTCATATTTGTCATAGTGAAGGTTTACACTTTTTTCACTTAGGTAATGTAGCCTTTTGAGTGACATGTAAGCACTCCTTTAGAGATCTCCCTTTTCTACTGTTCCATGTTTGATGTATTCTTGTTGTTAAACTGTAAAGTGCTTTGGATTAAAGCGCTATATAAAAACAATAAATACAAATACAAGGCGGTGCTTGCGCTGCTGTAGTTCTGAGGAAACATTTCAAGAGGGGATGCTGGAATCGCGGTCTGAATATCT
Source organism: Ambystoma mexicanum (assembly GCF_040938575.1). Taxonomy (NCBI): domain Eukaryota; kingdom Metazoa; phylum Chordata; class Amphibia; order Caudata; family Ambystomatidae; genus Ambystoma; species Ambystoma mexicanum. The sequence goes on along the minus strand of NC_090937.1, from coordinate 1,358,619,176 downwards.
GGGCCCACGGTGCTGCCCGCATGGGGGTTCCCCTGAGTGTGTCAGCAGTTCCCGATAGACATGCATCCCCCATGGCATGCACGCCGCTCTTCATTGTATTTCCGACGGGAATTAAAAAGGGGCATGTGTATGTTGCGAGCTTAGATGGTGGTGTGGGCCCTCCCTACTCTGTGTTTAAAGCCAGGGCTGTGAGAAATAAAAACCTATTCAATTCCCAACCAGAACCATTGTCAATGTGTTGGTTACAACACCTTTCCCCGGGAAAGGATATAGGTAGCACAACTGGGCACATTTAAACAGTACATTTAATGTATGAAGCGTTCATGAAGTAAGTCTATTCTCTGAAACCAAGTTGGATATGGGTCATTTATAATGAACACACTACAAGTCTCTGAATGCAATGCAAAAAATCAGGACTAAATGAGCACATTCATCCGTCATGGAATAATCAGAGAACTCTGCACCTGCACACTACTCTCCTAAATTAGGCATATTAGGCTAGTAGTGTCTTCATCTTGACTACAACATATTCCTACTTTGTGAAAAAGTGCACATTTATTATATTTATTTATTTATTTATTTTATTTATATATACAAAACATGCATACGATGCAAAACAGGGCCGTATTTAAATTCCTTCTCTTGGTTCACAAATCTATCCACGGTGAAGCACCACTGTATCTAGCCTCCTCTATCCAACGCTACAAGCCTTCTTGTAATCTCTGCTCTGCCTCCTCAACTACCCTTGTGGCTCCTCGGCCTTCCTGTGCTTCCTTTCACTTCCGCTCTTTCCCTCTCCTTGCTCCACTTGCATGGAATCCTCTTCCGCCGGACATCCGAGAAACAGTCCACAACAGTTCAAAACCAAGCTACAACTCTACCGCCTCGCCTCCGAGTTACCCTCTGAACCTACCGCTCATCTGCCTTTTAGCTAACATTTCTCCCTCGCTTCTAACCTGCCTATGTCCCTCCATTCCTCTGCCTCCCCTCTAGCACTTCACCCATCATGGCCACATCCCCAGCCCACCTGGCCATATCGCCTTCCTGCCCTTAAAAATGTTCAATGTTGTTTGTCCTTAATCTATGTATGATCATTGATGTATTGTTCCCGGTGACTGTTCCATTTATTCCGCCTCCCCAACCTGGTCAGAATGTCCCTGAAACACACCCCATTGTAAGAAGCTCACAGCTTCCCTTCAAATCTGAGTTCTCATCTATTACGTGTTCTTTTGTGATCCATAAAGCATTGTTCCTCCCTGTATATATGCAATAAATAAATAAACAAATACTACACCTTATTCCCACTTTGTGAAAAAGTGCACATTGCAGATTCATCAGTATATTTATTTCTAAATAAATAAACTTTCTTCCAGACACAACTCTGTCAATGCATCTCCACTCATAATCATTGGCCTGGGAAAATAAATAGCTCTCTCACTAGATAATGCATTAATGAACTGTGTACATAACTGATAAGCCCCGTGTAAAGCCCCGTTAAGTCCCGCTTTGCCGCGGACCCTGCTTCAGCGCTTTCCCGTGGATTTGTGAATTTATCTGCATCAACTACAAGCCCCAGCAGGCTTCACTGCATTAAGGGCTGGGCGGAGCTATATAAGCTCAGGGGCGCGCGCACCCGTGTAAAGCCCCGTTAAGTCCCGCTTTGCCGCGGACCCTGCTTCAGCGCTTTCCCGTGGATTTGTGAATTTATCTGCATCAACTACAAGCCCCAGCAGGTGAAGAGAGAAAAGAAAGAACTATTAACTTCTGCAGAAATAAGAGCTATACTATCTATGAAATAGATTTTAATATATTTCTCTCTTGTTTAGGCTTCACTGCATTAAGGGCTGGGCGGAGCTATATGAGCTCAGGGGCGCGCGCACCGCGCGCGCGCACCCGTGTAAAGTCCCGCTTTGCCGCTTCGCCGCGGCAACGCGGTTAGCGCGGGAGATTTAAGTTTAATATTTTTGTAAACTTGGTGGTGCTCAGGAAGAGGTACCACAGTGAAGTAAAAAAGCTGATCAACATGTTTACTCTTCGAACTGGCATGCCATGCACAGAACGAGTGCGTGCCTTATTGGAGTAGACTTCAAAGGATAGTCCAACGTTCACTCCAAAAATGGTGCGTCCTTCTGTAAAAAGTGCGCCTTGGGATAGACGAGTAAAGAAGAAAAGATCACGACTTGATTTCGTCGTGGGTGATTTGAGAGACTTTGGATTTGCTGTCAGACACTCGCCACGCCCTGTGGCACGAATGACTGAAGTTAATAACCTAAGTGTATCAAATGTAGAGGCGCTGCCACTGTGTAACGAACAGGAGGTTGTTCCTGTTCAGCAACCCGTTTTGAGCCCACAGTTGGCACAGGTCACCAATGGTGGTAATGGGTTGATGGAGAAGCCATGTAATATATCTCTGACTGATTCAATGATGTTGCAGAATGCTCGGTCTGGGATTGTCAATTCAAAGCCCCTGACTAAGGAAAATTATGTTGTTGATGACGATGAAGCTGAAGATGATGCAATTATAGAGCTGGAGTCATCGGACTCTTGTTTTGTGGCCAAGGAGGACGATTCTGATCTGTCTAAGTCTCCAGCATTATTTAAAACTGGAAATATTTCGGAATCTGAAAGCTCCATTTCATTTATTCCGCCGACCCCCAGGAGACCAAACAGAAACAGTTCAGTAGTTAATCTGGACCTCGCGACAAAAAAAGTAACTCCTATGACTTTAGAAACTATGAATATGGCCATGATGTCCCTTGCCAAATTATTTGAAGCATTAGACTCAAAGGTTAATGTCATTCAAGATAATGTTGAAAACATTATGAGATTACAGAAGGAATCTAGTTTGTCCTTGGCCCAAAAACATGAGTCTGATGCCGAACAGGCAGTTCTCTTTTCCAAACAACTGGGACTGTTGTTGTCAATATGTAAAAATATAGATGTCCAGTTAGATAGTAAACTGAGTTTACTTATAGCTGGAAAAAACATACAAAGCTATAAGACTGCTGTGCCTTTTGTCGAGGGTATTATAAGAGAAACAATAGCATCGAAGACTGAGAATGCACCTTTGGAATTGCAGACGGGTCCAATAACAGCAACAGTTAAACACGCTGTTGAGGGGGAGAGAGGGAAAATCCTATGAAGATAACAGTAATGGCTCTCCCATCCGACCAGTTAGTGTCAAGTGAAGAGGAGGTAGGAGTCCCCAATGATGTCGAATCAGAAACAAACAACGCGAAGCCGCTAAAAGGGGCGAACACGATATTTGCTAAAAATTCCAAAGTGTTGACTAACCAATCGAAGGCAAATGCAAAGAAATCAAAAAATCAAAAGTCCAGAATAATGGCTCCAAGTGGGCAAACAAAACAATTTTTTAAATCATTGTCTAAACCAGATAGGTGCTCAATGTTAGCCTCCAATGCGATCACAAAAAAATATCAGAACTTATCACAAGAAAGACAAAGAATGACGAACAAGGGTATGATCCCACATCATGTGATTCCTTCTCATGCACCTCTAGATGAGTTGGTGCAAATTGCGGAGAAGCTAGAGAGTGGATCTAGAAATGTGACAACACAGACTCAAGTTTTATCTGCCTCAAAGAAGAAGCAAGTAAAGGATGACCAAGTATCTAATGCAATAGTTAACACTCAGGATCTTAGGAAAGCAGTAGACGAATATATGAGTCAATTTCATCCGAAGCCGTCTCTGACTCAGCCTTTAACTCGGATTTCTACTCCAATCATAAAAAAACCTGAACAAGAGCATGATAAGAACACAAATGCTGGGAGGGCCTTTTCTAATCAAGAAGTAAAGTCTTCCAGGAATGATTCATCAGTAACAGAATTAACATCAGATGCTCAAGACAATCTGCAAAATAATATCTTAAGCACAATCAAAGACTGTCTAGTTGCTCTGACCTCAGAACAAAAAATTCTTAAATCATCCCTGAAAGCAGTGATTAGTAGTCAATCTGATGTGGTAAAAGCTTCTGATGAAAGAGGCTCTCTCAAGAGTGTTTCATTTAAATCCCCGGTAGAGGAGACAAAATGCAGCATGCATATAGAAACATCCAATAAGCAGAAAGGTCCGGATTCAAGAGTAACAGCTGAGAGTAAAAAACCCTCCCAGTTGTTTTCCTTGTTTCTTAGTTGTCGGGGGGGTTCCTTCCCAAAGTACACCATGAACAGAGGGAGTATCATGCAAATATTTTCAGATATTCCTATTCTGGAGGATATCTCCTCTAGTGATGTGATACAAGTAGAGTTCCCCGATGATAACGATCCAACAGTGTCCTGTCTGTGGATAAAATCTCGCATCATTTTTACCATCATTTGGTCTGCTAAATCTGACCTTTTTGATTTAGGTTTTAATTTAATACCAACCACAAAAGAAACCCTAACGGCTGAGGTTGTTTCCAAATTTGCTAGTCAGGGAACTGATGGTGACTGCATTTCAGTTAAAGGATGCAATTGTGGGAAAACGTAACTAAGAACAGATGATCTCGATGCTCGAGCTCAGAAATTGGTAGTTATGAGCTGGAACACTAGGGGACACAAACATCTGCTAAACAACGATAATTGCTATCTAAAAGAATGTGATCTAGTTCTTATGCAGGAAACTTGGCTAACTGTCCCACCATTGTGGGACAACCACTATGTCCACTTAGTACCAGCCATTAAGGGACAAAAAGGTAGACCAATGTCTGGTTTGGCAATTATTTCCAATGTGTCCACGACAAGTATTATTTCAGATGGGCCCAATCCAAATTCTTATTTGCAAGGCTCAATAATAATGTTCCAAAAATTGAAATTCTTAGTTATAAATATTTATTGGAACCCAATTGCAATTCTAACCTCTACCTTTTTTAATGAACTGAATGCACTAATGGAAGACACTCTAACCATCACAGATATTGCACATGTAATACTAGCTGGGGATTTAAATATACACCTCCTGGCATCAACGAAGAAAAGAAATATGGATCGAGTCTCATATTGGAAGGCATTTATTAATACGTGGGATCTAATTATGCTAAATGGAGCAATGCAGACTGACAATCCTCCATCTCATACTTGGACCTGTGGAGCCCAAAATGCTATAATTGATTATATGTATGTTGATAGAAGATTGTTTGAGAAAATTTCCGAGTTTAAGGTTATTCCAACCACAGCGAGTGATCACTGGATGCTGAGGGCTGAGTTTTTAATTCAGGCTAAGGATGAACCACGATCCTGTCAGCATCAACTGAGTAATCTAGTTATAAACTCACAACGGAACAGATTACAATGGTCAGGTGACGCACTGCACGCCTTTGCGTGCAGTGTAACAGATGACCACCTACGACTGCTGAGAGGTATGGACTCAGCGGATTATCATGAAAAGATGCATCTTTTTGCTTCCCTCTCAACTTCAGGTACTAAAAAAAGCATCAAGTGTCACACCCATATATTTGATCAAGGCATCAGAGAGAGAAAGACGCAGTATCGAAAACAGAAAAGACAAATAGCTTATTTACCGGCACATCATCGAGAGCTTGCCTTACGCAAATTGAAGACTAATTATAAGAATTGGGTCCGATGCCATAAGGCAACTATGTTTCAGCATGATGGTGAAAAGTGGTTACAGGTGGCTAAAACTAAAAATACATCGGAAATTTGGAAGTTAATAAATAATGGAGCAGTTGGCTCCCAATTAACAGCTCAACTTAATGGTGTGTCGGAAAAACGGTGGGTTACTTATTTTTCTGGCATTTATGATCTTCCAAACAATAATATCTCACAATTAAATTTGGAATCTATTAACCCATCTTTTCAGATTAATTTTGATCAAGAAGATGTGTTATTTTACATAAATAAAGCTAGCGCATCTAGAGCTCCTGGGCCAGACGGCTTGTCAAATTTTGTTCTAAAACAAAATCCGGAATTATGGGCATCCATTCTTTACGAAGTCTTCCAAGCTGTGCAAATTAAACAAGCAGTTCCCTCATCATGGTGCAAGGCCATTACGGTGCCTATTTACAAAAAGGGTGATCGAGCGGATCCTGCAAGTTATCGTCCGATTTCACTTCTTGACGCACCTGGTAAAATCTTCAGTAGAATTATTTTGAGAGATCTTAACATTTGGGCGTCGGAAGAAAATCGGCGAGATCCATTTCAAACGGGATTTGTTGCAGGCCTTGGAACCAGCATTAACATAACGACTCTTAATGCAATTAAAGAGTTGTGTGCTATAAGAAATCAACCAATTTATCTGGCGTATGTTGATTTCCGAGTAGCCTTTGATTCTGTAGACCGGAGCCTGCTAATTGAAAAATTGTTGAAATTTAGTTGTCCATCCTCGCTTGTAAGCTTAATATATTTATTTCACACTAACACCTCAATGACAGTTAAAATGAATTTGGAAGGGCTGTTATCTGAGGAGATTCTCACCAAGCGCGGCCTGAAACAAGGCTGCATTCTTGCCTCCACACTGTTCAATTTGTTTATACTTGACCTGGGTAGCGAATTTAGTAATGTATTGAATGATGCTCCTAAACTTGGGAACCAGAGAATTGCTTGGCTTCTGTATGCAGATGATTTAGTTCTTATCTCGCAGACGCCGAGTGGCCTGCAAAACATGCTTGATAAACTGAGTCAGTATGTCATAAAGAATAATTTAACACTAAATCTGGAGAAAACACAAGTAATGGAATTGGGGAGATATAAGTCAAGAGTAAGGAAACAGTATTGTTGGTTTTTGAATAAGCAAAAGTTGAATGTAGTTAATGAGTATAAATACTTAGGTGTTATATTCAGTAACTGTCCTACAAACATGCCTCAAAGAGACAGTATAAAGGGTAAACTGTCAACCTTGATATCACAGGCGAGGATTTTACAACATAAGTATGGCAAGTTCTCGTGCAAGCACATTCTTATCTTTTATCAGCAAAAGGTAATTCCTATTGTTACTTATGGGTCCGAGGCATGGTCACCCCTGAGGGCCTGTTATTGGAACAAATTAGAGGCAAGGTTTTGGAAGAAAACTTTGAATCTTCCGAACTCTAGCCCAATGGCACTGCTTCGTTTTGAATTGGGAATTCTTTCAGTGAACATACAAGCATCTTGGAAGAGATGCTGTTTATTTCGGAAATGCGTTCTTGGCCTATCTAGTAATAGTGTACTTAAGATTCTGGCAGACTATTTACTACGATCTGACCATCTATTCCCATCAAATTGGAGAGAGGCTGTGTTGTTAGATTTGGCGGAAGCGAACATCTCTTTAGATCTTTTACTATCCAATCCTACTAAAGCCAAAACTAAATTATATCAATTGGATTGGAATTTAACTGAACAGAACTGTCTCAAATTAAAGGACTTTGACAGAGCTCTGTTTGGGCATAAAAAATTTCGACATACGGCTGATTATCTATTAAAATGTCCCTCACATACTCTTAGAAATCAAATATTGAGGTTTCGTCTAAATTTATGGCCAACAAAACAAGTCCTGTTAAGGAGGGGGATTATTAAGCCAGATTCTTCATTATGTCGTTTCTGCAATGATGGAACAGCTAAAGAAAATCTGAAACATTTACTAATAGAATGTGTTGCTTTAAAGACGCAGAGAAAAGACATTATTAGGAAATTAACAAGGCACCATTGTATAAGACGCTCCAATGATGAACTATGGCATGAGCTATTTGCGACATCAAAGATCACAGTAAGAATAGCCACTATTCAATTCTTAAATAAGATACTGTGCTCACTATAAATTAGGGAGTAACTTGATGTCTGGTGAACGGGAGAAGGAATGCAAATTATGGCTTTCTTACTACTTTTAACGCTTTTTAACGCTTTGATATCTACCAGTATACAGTGTGCTCATATTTGGTTTCGAGGTGTTGCCTTTGATTTTGATTTGGATGAGTAGTTATCTTAATCATAAGTTGATATAGTATGATGTTTTTATCTGTTTTCATTTAACATATTTAAGTCAAGTTGCTTAAGTTTAATTTTATTTTATTGTTAAAAAATTTCCTTTTTTTTGTATATGTTTTGTAAGAATAATGTTGTTTTGAAAGGTTAATCTAATTAGCCAACCAAAATAAAAATAAAAAAATAATCGTTTGATTATTTTACACAATGCTTCATATCCTACAGAGGTGTTATTAGCCAGTTTAATTGTGTACAATTGATATACATCAGTAGGACGAAAAACGGAGTTTGCCCTCCCGGGATTTGACCAAGTCACTTGTTGCATAAACACTGACCGCCCCAGCAAGCATCTGTCTAAAGTGATGGCTGCAAGTTGGAAGAAAGATTTACCCCCAGGTACTTAAGGTATGCTAACCTTCCTCAGTTGTTTAGACAGGCCTTAGTTGTGAGGGGTAATGGCCCCATGCTGAAAGGCAGCACTACCCAACAGGTGACCAGCCCTGGAAGCTGGGATGCTGCAGGACAGCCTGCTCTGTGGAACCGCCAATCTACCAACTCCAACCCATTTCTCTCTGAACCTTCCTGCACCTCTAATGCATGCCATTCTCATCCCCAACCTCTCCACCCAGAGTAATCAGGGAAGGTTCCCTACAAAGGGATAGAAGCCCAAATAAAAATAAAACAAGCATCACACACCCAATTAACCCCACATAACATACATTTCTGTGGCCCAAATGTATGGGAAATAGAAGAATCTGGCAACCCTGTGTTTATCTCCTGCCTCTACAGGCTGCCTTGGTTTTGTTTGCACTGTGAAGGGGTCAATAGGATTTTGGAATCAGAGATATACTGGATGAAGGTTCTCTTTTTAATATCGATTTGGGGCCAAGGAGTAAAGAAGAGGAGTAGGTGGGGCTGCTAGTATGAAGATGAGTGACAGGGGTATTCATTTAATTAGGGTGTGCATAACAATGTCATTTAAGGTGCAGGCAAACATCAGATTGAGTGGAGGCTCTCTATGGAAACAGTACAACTACCTATTGCTCGATGCTTGCAAGAATGTAAAAGCTCACACTACATGACAATATGTTGGCATTGGTGGCTTTGCCTACTTTCTACCAAAACTAAAAAGGCAGTTATTTCTGTGACACTCTCAACTCTACTTTTTCCAAGAACACCTTTTATTAACTTTGTTTTTCTACGACGTACATGGCCTTTATGTCAGAGACTGCACTCACTTGGGAATGGCGGCTGGTTCGAGTAGAACAAAGGTAGGGCCTATCCTCTCGAGATGCCATCCTACCAGCAGATGTCAACAGCTGCAAGCGGGTGATGCCCCTGGTGGATGCCTGTCATAAGGGAAACCCAATAGGGAAAGGCAACCTCTGCTGATGACACTGGAAGAGAAGTCCTTTAATAGTCAGAGAATCAGAAGACCAGCAAGGATGAGGACAACTTCTTGGTGGCCAGAAGGAGAAATTGAAGCTGACACCTTTAGCAATCAGGGAGTGAATGATTACAGTGAGGAAGTACCCAAGAGCAAAGAAGGAAGGCCCACAAAACATGTCTGAAGGTACACAAGAGCTGAGTGGGAGCAGGAGGGAGAGTTCAGGAAGGAAATGGGTAAAAAAACATGTTTTTGACAAAAGTGTCTAAGCTGTCTGTAAATTCCAAAGAAAATCGGGAGGCCTTGAAAAATAAAGTCATACACTGGGTTTTCTTTATGGGACGTTGTTCCAACATCACAGAAGACATAATACATGTTTTTAGAACTTCTGATCTGGGGAAATAGAGCATGATGTTACAAGTGTAAGTTATGTAAATCACTTACTGGTGACTAAGCGACTGCCTTCAGGACATTTCCCCTGAAGGGATACTCTATTGTTATACGAAAGTTAATTAGACATCAGATGTGAATGGTTTCATGCATACTGACCCCTTTTCATCTGAAATCTGAAATATCTGCTGACATTGGTGGTCCACCTACTGATATTGAGACTGTTCGCACTCTTCTTTCTAGTACTTCTTTATTCTCCTTGCCAGTCTACAGCCTGATACTGTCCCTTCTCTATCAGTCCCTTGAGGAATACCTATAGTCCCCCCAAATGATCAATCAGCCCCTAATTGATATCCCTGAGCCTTTTCTATTGAGTAAAACTCTCTTAAACTGAAAGGTGAGCGATGACAACTCTTGATTGGTCACCCTGACCCGGGTATGTGCAATGTCCCCCAAGGAAAGTTGATATCTATTGTATCTTGGAATATTGCAGGCTTTATTGCCGAAGCGTGATGACCTGGACTGCCAAGATTTCATCAGCCAGTTCTCGAATATTTGTTTCAGGAAATCTCATGTGTTTATCCTTTTATGTGAGTGGAGTTTTGAAAAGGATTCTTTTTAATATTTAATCAAGACCTAGGAGAGGGAAAGCAGATCTAACTCCAGTTGACAACCTAGTCACCCAATTCAAAGCCATCAATTGTATATGCAATCAAGTGGTAGTGCTGTCTGCCAGGGTTTTAATGTGAAACGTGAGTCACTATCCACATTGAGCTGTCCCAGATATACTCTTTTCCCCTCCTTTACGAAGGCATTAAGTATCCCTCCATGTTCCCTACAAAATGTTTGAGCGATGTTACAGTGACCAACCCGTGAATCCAACTTTTAGGAGGATTTGTTGAAGCTCCAACTGCGATTACATTTTAGTCAGTTTGGCCAGTTGGAGGTTAGTGTATGACTTGAGAGTGAAACCGAGTCTGTCACTGAACACCAAGTTTAGGTTGCCTAGAAGTAAGACTTGTGTGGATGGCTTAAGGTTGGGTGAGATGAGTTGGATGAGATCATTCTCACAGGTGTGGGTGGGGCCTGGAGGTGGATAGATGAGGAGGATGGTAGAGGAGGAATTGTGTGAGCATTTTAGTTTAGCTGAGAGAAGTTGGCTGTTGGGAAGAGAGGGAGAGTTGATGGCGTGCAGAGGGAGGGAGTACTTATAGATAAGGGCCACGCCACCGCCTTTGTTCTTATCCTGTCACAATGAAGCATAGCATAGCCTGTGGGGGTGGCAAAGGATAGCAGTAGACCAGCAAGGGGGGGGGGGGAGCCATGTTTCTGTTAAGGCTAGGATGTCAAAGTTGTTCAAAGTGATGAGATTGAGGATCTCGTGGGCATGAGCCGTTAAGGAGCGAGTGATGAGGAGGGCGCACCAGAGAGGTGCGGTCAGGGGCAGCCTGGTAGGGTGTGACGGGGCTATCGTGGCTTGATGAGGGTTGATTTGAGTAGGGTGGCCAGATGTGGGAGGGTGGAGCTTGTGATGGTATGTGGGCAGGGCTGGTTGGGTGTTGGGACGCACAATGCCTGGGGGAAGGGCCAAAAAGGTGGGTGGGGTGGTTTGTGATGCCAGGTGGATGGTGAATTCTTTGACAGTGCAGGGGCGTTGTTTTACCCCCAGTTGTCTTGGTGATGTAATATTGGTGGTAGGCGGCATGGTGGCATAGTGAGGTCGCAGATGTTTGCCGGATGTGCATACTGCGGACCTATGCCTTCAGGTGTGCGAGGCATGTTTCGGGTTGACCCAGTAGGGCAGTGCTGGGTGTGGCGAGCTGGCTGTTTTATGCTTATTGGGTTCGGGCAACAGGTGGGGGGGCTGGCTGGTGGGCCTCTCCGTTGATAATTTCCATAGGATTTTGGCATGGGGTGAGAATGGGTGTGGTGGCGGTTTAGGTGGGGACAGGCAAGGGAGGGCACTTAGATAAGATGAAGGCTTGGAGTGGGCTGCAGCAACATGGGGTGTCATCTGTAGTGTTAGGGCAGTGGGAGATAACATGCAGGCAGCCAGAGTACCTTAGGATGGTGGTTGGTCAGTCTGCCTATGCAACTCCAATAGTACGGGTAGAAGGAGCGTGCATGGCTGGTAGGCGTATGATCATCAGGGTGTCTGAGTGGGCGGCTCTGGTTAGCTGTACATAGTTGGGATTGGCAAATATTGAAAAGGCATGTGAGAGCCCCTCTATTGAGAATGAACATGGGTCAAATACCCTGTTCAAAGGAATTTCTTCCACTCATCAGGGTATACAACTACGTTTTAGCTCACTGCACCCTTCACAGCAGAGAAATACTCATTTGAATATCAGTTTTTGTCCCACCCACAAGGGTAATCCAGTACCGAAATGCTAGGCAATTGTCCTCTGTACAAGAGTACCATGAGCAACAACATACACGTGTTTCGGCCGTGTTGGGCCTCCTCAGTTTGTTTGTTTGTTTGCTTGTTTGTTTATTTATTTGTATTGCGCTCCAGATCCTGGGGTATCAGGGTGCATTGGGGTCAAAAAATCATACAGCTTAGTTACACATCGGAGGAAAATACAGTTCAAGAAAGTGAAAGTACATCATACATAAAAGGAGTAACAAGTACAGCATATAAAGTGAGGGTATTTACACGCAATCAACCAGGGGCTATACAGATAGGGGCAGCTTTCAACACAACATTTTGAGAACTATTTACAGTGCAGAAATGTATGGAACAGAGGCATTACTGTTCATTGAGCCTCATTACGAGTCCGGCGGTAACCGAGGTGGTAAAACCGCCTGGTTACCGCCCGACTTGTATTTCCATTCCGCCTCCGTGATTCCCGGAATTACCGGGGCATTACAAACCCGGTGTCCCGGGAATTCCGGAGGCGGAATGGTGTAAATCCCCATTCCCATTGAGTCCTATGGGACTCAATGGGAATGGGGATCAGGGAAACACCGGCACCATCTCGTGATGGTGCCGGTGTTTCCTCGTCCGCCTGCAGGCGGGCGGTGGTAAACCCGCCAGGTCAGACCGGGCGGGAACGCCACCTCCCGCCTGCAGAACTCGGGATCAGATGGTCCGGAATTAACAGTGGCGGCGGGTTTGCCGCCACTGTTATTTCCAGACCGCCCGACCTGTAATGAGGCCCATTGTCTTTAAGCCAGTTGATGAGGTTTTGTCTGAAGTTTAAGTATGTTTGACTCACTCGCAGGGAAGGAGGTAGGGCATTCCAAAGCTGCACTGCCTTGACAGGGAAGCTGCAGCCACCGACCTTGGAGAGTTTAAATCTTGGGACAGTGAGGCAATTATTATTGGCTGTTCTAGTGGGCCTGATTGCAGATTTTCTGGTGAATCTCTTCCTGAGGTAACAAGGCGCAGCATTGTTCAGACATTTGTGGGTGAGTGAGGGAGTTTTCAGCCGGATTTTATCATATGTAGATAACCAGTTGTTTTGTCTTCTGGTCTCGGAGATGTGCTCTCTCCTTGCATTTCCAAGGATCGCTGTCAGGGCGTCAGTGAGGTGAAGCTGAGCCTCTCTAAGGCACACTGAGCAAGGGGTCCATGTCTGGATTGCCCTTGGTTATTTAGGGTGAAACTCCAAGTTTTAAATTTTGAAAGGTTAGGGTGGCAGCAGAGAGTTTAGCATGCAGTGAGGCGGTAGGTGGGACAGCAGGTGTACGAGCAGGTCACACAGGGTACTTGTAATTAGGGGTTGCTATGGCAGGAGGGGAGGAAGATATAGCATGGGTATAGGTAATGTAGAGGCAGAGCATATATCTCACATGGTAGAAGAAAACAGAACAGAACAAGCCTGTGTGCACCTTGGGGAATGTGCAGTAGGCTTACCCGAGGCAACAGCAGGATCGTGGTGTGAAGGAGGTTCAGCGCCATCGCTGCATCATCGGCAGAGACAATCGTCAATGGCCTTAACTGCAGGGCTTCAAAGCAGCCCAGCTTCACCTCTTGGCTTGCTGGGCTGGGGAGCATTGGCCCAGGCAGTGGCCAATCGGCATCTGAGCAGCAGCCAAGGCAGGGCTGGGAACTAAGAGGGGTCTCGGTAGCGGCGGCGGCCATCTTCAGATGGTGGTTTGGGACTCTGATCCCAAGGGAATATCTACCCAGGTCTATGCAGGGCTCCCAAGATGGCGTCTTAAGCAAGGTTTTATGCAGACATAATTATAATTATATTATATTCCACATACGTGTTGATCACCCTGCATGTATCAAAACACATGGTCATGCTGCAAGTACACAACTTCATCTTTCCTTTATTTGTCCTGGTAGCAGTCCTCAGCCTGATTGGTCAGTCATATCTAAAAGCCCATTCAGCTGTGTTCCAACTTAACGTCCTCTCTTTGCACCACCTTACTGGCATCCTCTTTTCTTCCCATAGCTGCCCGTTTGCTTACAATGGAGGTCCCATGAAAAGCCAATAAGAGTGCGTACCGACAGAGAAGGCTTACAAAACCATCTGCGGATACTCCTGCAAGACAGTCTATGATGTCTTGCAATGTCTCCTGGGAAATGCCCTATCTTTGGTCCTTCCCTTTCTTTCATGGCTGTCTTGCACCATTCCGAGAACATGTGTTTAACCAAAAAGGAGTGATGCAGTTTCTTCCTCCCCTTAGCCTGGGCAATTATGGAAAGTGCAGACACTCTCAGTCCTGCCCCTGATTTGTATTTTCCCACTTTCAAGCCTTCAAAACAAATTGCTGTACTGTTTTTTTTGATGGCCAAAAAGACCCACAAGGCCTGTAGTTGTGAATGCCAACAGCACACTTCCCCTAAGTCACACATGACAGAGGCAGCATTACCAGCTTGCTCAGTCTTGAACAACAATGCCTCCAGAGGCTTTGGCGGGAATGCTAAATCTCTCTGTCTGCTTCTAGTGCCAGCTTTCAGGAGGTTTCCCTCTTGAAATAAGGCACAATATCTGCAATTTCATTGTTAGACCCTTCTGCAAACTTACCAACAAATGATATATTCAGTTCCACTTAGTGGTGTGAGATGTAAGGGGCCTTTGCAGACTGAATCTTCATCACCTGAACAGAGGACCACTTGTCAGACCAGCTTTTCTCAGATTTGTATTGCACCCAAGATGGGGAACATCTTCAGGAAGTTGACGTTCTTACCCAACTCTCCATGATGCCATTTCATTAGCCACTGCATGGCATACCACCTGCGTCCTACGATTGTCCAAGACACACTGCTGCCCATTGCATCCATGTAAACTTTGTGCATCGTGCAGCTCAGTTTCATACCCACCCACATAAAGACCACATTGTACTGCAGCCGAAAGGTGCCCCACATTTTGGGGTCCTGCTTCTTAGCTCATGGTACCCTGTTAAAGTGATTCTTGTGCCTAAGGAGAAAGGCAGACCCATCAGACTCACTCTAGCCGCAAAGGTCATCCCCTCAATCAAGGACTGTAACGGACCTAATGTCACCCTTTACTAATCAGGCATTTTTTCATTTCTGCCCGGCATGCCCTAACTTTGCTCTCTGGTAGGCAGCACTCTTCTTTACTGGGTTCAGCTCAATCCACGCTATGATAAGCATGATATCCTCCTAGCAATGCATTCAAAGAAGAGTGACCAGCCCTTAACCACTGATAACATCACAGGAAGTGATGTCATTTGACCCCACCCCCAAGTGACATCACGGAAAGTGATGATACTCAACCTTCATATGTGTCTAACACCAATGTTTCCAGGTGCTCTCATTTCAGCCAGATATAAGAACCAAGGCACAGAGGGAGGTGTGATTTGTCCACAATCACATATTTGGGGAATGTAATTTTCCAGCTTCGATATGGGGCCTATATGTAAAACATACATAATGCAGTACTTGTAACAGGGTCATTGAAATCTTAAATGCAAGCTACAGCTGGTGTATGAAACATCTATAGATCAATGGACACAGAAGTACTTGTTATATGTGGCATTGCTGTGTTAAAAAAGCCAAAAAAGCTACTATTTACCCTGGTTATAAATGTATCTATGAGTCAGCTACCACTACGATAGAAGAAACCTATTCTGCGGGGTTAAGCTGAGGTCATCTGTCTCTATGTACATTTATCTTTAAGTTATGGGACAAGCAACCACATGTTGTCCTCCACAACCGAGAGCTAAACATAAAACCTTAATGTCTTAGGCTTTGATACAGGACTCTTAGTCAATCTTTTTTTAACAGGGTGAGGTGTGGGAAGGGAGGGCTGCACCTCCCGCAAGAGTGGGGCACAATGCATCTACGATTTTCAGAGCTCTATGTGCGAGGTGCATTATTCAATGACCCACCCAAAATCGGCCCCTGAATGAAGTTTCCACAAAGCACTTTCCAAGAAGCAATTTGAGTGGGGTGGGTCACTCCATGGCTCTCTCACTTCTCAGACTCAATGTCCAGCGTGTATTTTCATAAACAGTGTTGCACCAGAGCAGGGTCCTGGTCGAGTTTGCGGCTCTTCTAAACCATTCACATCACTGTTGAATGTGTTCAAGGTGAGCAGAGCCCAATCAGTGGTGTAGAGAAGCACACGTGTACGTCATTGATAGAACCCGCCCCCTCACCTCTGACATACTGGATGAAGAACAAGAAGACACTCTGCATGACACCAGGTATCATTCCAATACCACATTGAGTGCATGAGAGATGGTATACACTCAGACAACCATACCAAATATACCCTCAGACTGAGATGGAAGAAGTAAGTCTGCATACATCCTCGGACATAGAAGAGCTGTAAAGGAAATGTGACAAGTGCAAAGTGATGTAAAAAGGAGAAGAAACGATGACACACATAAATTGAAGTGACAAAGAAATTGAATATGAAAAGATGAAGAAATCATATTTGCTGAGAATATGAGTGAGATGAAACTCAGTGGAGTTACATACGCAGAACCAAGGTAGATGAGACATATAGAAGCTTGCTGCAGAAGAAAGTATAACGTGAGTTAAGTGGCCATAATGAAAAGACCAGAAGACAAGACCTATTCATGAGTGCCCCAGACCAAGATAAGCAGTGTACCCTTAAACCCTTCAAGGTTCAGAGAAGAGAACATTCAGCAAGGTCAAGTACAAAGAAGAAGCCTTTACTGATGAGAGATGGTAAACTAATTGGGCAAGTAGGCAGTAGTCTGATGTTGCTTTGTGCACCTGGGTTTCTTTTTGCTTACGTGCTGCTAACGAGCTGAATGTCCAAAGTTGGGAGAGAATGCCAATCAATCATGAGGGCCTATGCAATGGTGAGCATACATTGTTGCATGGGCCATTGCGCTGTTGTTAAACTGCTACAATCTGTATTATACATAGTAAAAGGGAGGTTCAAGGTATGCCTGCCAGATGGGGGGGCAGCCAATCATGTTACAAACACCTACATAATCTATAAGTAGATATGTTCCCCTAACCAATCCCTCCGTCTGATAGGTTTAATTATCTGCCACGTAGGATGACATCATAGCTGATGCACATCGAGGTATAAAGCCTTTGTGTAACCAAAATGTAAATGAGAGTGTGTCGGCTATGATTTGTTGTTTGGCAGGTTTCCCTTATTTATTGAATTGTTAATAAAGTAATATTTTGCCATATTCTTTCAGTCCGTCCGGTTATTTGGGTCCGAGATCATTTATTATGGTAATCCAATTCTGCGCATAAGAACGCCCAAAGGTGCTACTGCATAGTGGCGTAGCACAACATTTGGGCCCCCCCTGCGCGTCATGCTGAGGCCCCCCCCCAAGCTCCTTAGCAAAGTACAGGGCACGCCACCCCCCGAGCCAGACCGTACCACCACATGTGCCCAATGTCCATGATGATTGTGCCTCTGCAGGGACATGCACTACTCCAAGTGAAAGGAGTACATATGTTTTTTAATCAACGCTTACATGTTTCACCTGGCGTAGAAAGAAGGGGTGGTGTCTGATCCCAAAATATACCAGCCACTATTGGTGGTTGTTGAGTTGTTTTTTTGGAGGTTGTAAGTATGTGATTATGTTTGAGCATAGCGAGGGGGCCCACACTGACAAAAATCGGTTTGGGGCATTTGGGGGGATTCTTCCCCCTACCATGTGAACATGTTTTGAATAATGGGTTTAAATGGTGCATTACACAGCAGACTTTCTGTGAATATTTGGGTAAAAGGCCAGACAGTTTGCAATCGGTTTTGTAGGGTAACTCATGACAAAAAGTACAATAGATGCAAGTCACCAAAAGTGCACAAGCACATGTCCCAATGCATTGTCATGTCTACCCCTTCAATATATGCCAGTATACAAAACATTTCCATGCTGGCTGTGCCCATACATTTCCATGCTGGCGCCACCAACAAATGCTAGTATTCCCATATAAGAACATACTCATGTTCGCTTTGAGATGTTTTTTATAGTATCATTACTGGTACTAGGCACAAAGCTGGCTCTGCCAATATATGCCAGTACTCCTTTGTAGGAAAATACTCCCATTGGTTTGGCCATTAAAAGTGACATGTTACAATAAGGAAACATGTCCAAACTGGTTCCAATGTAAGCCAGTCTAGACCCATAAGAACACCACACAAACCAGTGCGTAAAGGTCTGAGTATGCTAAAGGGATCTCTACACGGCATCTGTGCAAGACACAGGGATATCGTGCATGAGGGTTGCAACTCTCACCTAACTGGCTGATAGATTTGAGCCCAACGAGCGCGGAACTGGCCCTGCCGAGGTACCAAAGAACACTTATCCTTGCTTCATCATACATGCTAATTTAATAAAAAGTTATGTTACAGTAAGAAATATACAGGCTGCTACAACAAAATGTCAGTCTAGTGAGGTAATACTACTTATCATGCTTGCTTTATCAAAGATGTTGAGTAATAAAAGTCATGACACAGTAAGCAATGGCTAGACTGGCTGCACCAACATGCCAGTCTAGCCAGGTAGGGACACACATGAACTTGGCTTCTCCTGAAAATAACAGTAAAACATGCAAAGTCAATAAAGGACGTGTCAAAAATGCTCTAGAGATCCCCAATCTCTTAAGGGCCTTAAACACACATAAACGCACAAACACACACACGCCGGCATCTCCTTTCACCCACCCATACCTCTCCTCTCACATTTATTCACACTGTATTCGCCACACAGGCACACACACACCCAGAGCATTCAAACACACACACACTATAACATTTCTTCTCATTCACCCACCACTCACTGACCTATAGCACATACATACATCTGACACGCACTTCACACATGCAAAATACACATCACATTTAAAAAACAAAAATGCCTTCTTACCTGGCGGCCTCCAAATGACATCCCTGGCCTCTTAGTTTGCAAGTGTCCTCAGTCCACACCACCATCTTAAAACTTGAGAAGGATTTCCATACACAAAAGTCCACACAAGTCGATGATGGCTGCACGCAGAGCCCCGGCGCAGAGAAAACTCCCTATAACAGCCATGCTTGCATGCGCCGTCCGATGTCCAAGCTCTGCCAGGACAGCAAAAGGCAGTTCAGAACGTCACTCACAGTGACGTCAGTTCCATGAGAATCAATCTCATTGCAGATCATCTCAGCAGTAGAAGCCCGACTGACCCGAGAAGAATATCAGTAAATTTTATATTGACTGTGTCTCATTTTAAACGCACAAAGTAACACAATGCTAAATGAAAAGCTTATTTCACCTGCTACTCTAGGCCGCGGCTTAATTGTGTTACTTATATCTCTGTGGTCCTCATCAGGGGGCACTGCTTGCTATTGGCCCCCCCCCACACCACCAGCTCTGCGGGGGCCCCTGTTGCACCAGTGCACATAATCCAGCAATCACACATAAGGTTACCAGCCTCACAGAATGCTAAAGTGCTCAATCATGGATGTAGGAGACAGCTTGGAAGCAATGAGGAAGGTGCACCTGGGATGGCACAGATAGAGGATATGGATCAGGTGCTACCTGGATGGTCGACATATGCAGATACAGACAGAGATTAGAAGAGGACCTTGTTTTTAAGGTGATGTTGCCATTAGTGATCTAAGTAACACATGACCTTTGGTCTTGCAATATAGCAATGACCACTATCATTACATGGGAGGCCACACCACAGCCCGTCAAACCGTGAGCGAGGGTGTATGAACAGCACACCACGTGAACTACATTTTTCGTAGAAGCATGCCAAATTTGGAATGCATACAGATTGGAAAATGTGATAGTTTAGGTACTGTGCAATTAAATGAGTTGCACATGTTCCACAGAAACCGGTTCCTGCCTGCTTGGGCGCAGGAGCCGAAGGCCTGGAGTGAGGACAGGGAACCCAGTCTGCTGGTGCCAAGCTGGTTGGGAAACAGGCAAGAAAGCCTTTGTTTAAATGTGTATATGTCTGCACGTGTGTATTAAGCATGCATGTGTGTTGGATGTGTATGTATGTAATGTATGTATGTATCTTTGTGTGCGTGCCTGTGAATTTTATATATGTATGTATGGGTGTGAGTGTGCCAGCCATGTGAATGTGAATGCAGTGTGTGTGGATGTTCAGGATGCGCGTGTGGAGAATTCAGTGTGAATATTGTGGGTGCATATTTGAGTAAATGAGTGAAGGTGTATGGGTGAGTGACTGGTGGGTAAGTGGGTATGACACTGATTAAGTGTGTGTGCAAGGCGCTGACGCTCAGATAACACTGGAGCATTTCTGGCATTTTCTTAAGTCTCATGGCACGTGACAGGTATTATTACGGGCATATGGAGTGGGACTGAGGTTTCAATGGGGCTTACACAGGGATGGTGGCAAGCAAGGACTTTCAACCTTTTCAATTGAAATTGGCCCTCAGCCTCAGGTGGGCCCCATGCTGCTGCCCCATGTTTGCCATCTTACTACACAACAACATATTTGTTTAGTTCATGACAACAAATGTGTGCTTTGCTGTGCGCACATTACAGGCTGTCTTTGCTGGCACCCAGCATGTGTATCACTGTGTTACATTATACTCCTGTTTCGTCTGCGGCTTTGCTGGCAAAGAGCATTAACTACCTTTCCAGTGGACTATTCAGCATTTCAGTCCCCACTGGCTGCCAGTCATGTGGTCACCTGCAGCAAGTAACATCCTCACTGTGTTTCTTTGTAGCCATTATTTTTTAAGCAACCCACAGGTATCTCAGACTGTTTTCGTGAACTGAAGGCAAGGTTGTTCACGAACATCATATTGAAATGGACCCATACCAGTCCTGACAAATCTTCAGCTGGCCCTGGGCAGACAATCGGGACATTTTTGTAACTGTGGCATGGTGGCATTTTACTCGAATTAAGGGCATGGATGACATGGTGTGTTTTCTTACTTTGGGGACAGGTGGGGAAATAGTGGAGCCAGACAGGAAATGTTTCCTTACTGTGGCATTGCATTTTTTAATAGTGTTAATGGCAAGGTCAACATGAATAGTGCTGTGATCTTTTGTGCTTGGGGGGTGGGGCGGGAAGCATGTGCAGCTAGCAAGGAGATCTTTTCTTACTGTGGCATGGCTATTATTTTCACTGGTGTGAAGGGCCAGGGCAAAGTCAGAATGATGATTATTCTTACATGGTGAGGGGGCGTTAAGAGGGAGTATTTGTGCTGAGAGAAAGGAGATGATGTTTTCTTACTGAGGCATGGCTTTTACTGGCATTAAGGGCACAGTCAACATGAATGTTATAATGTGGGTGGAGGGGCATTTGTACAGGCAGCAAGGAGATGTTTTCATATTGCAGCATTGAATTTTGTGTTACTGTTGTTAAGGGAAAAGTCCACATTAAGAGTGTTCTTACATGGTAGGGTGGGAAGTAATTGGGCAGTACATAATCACATGTTTTCTTCCTGCAGCATGATATTGTTTGCATGCAATTATAATTATAATAAGAGCAAAGCCAGCATACATGTGTTCTTACATGGGGATACCTGCATATATTCTCAGAGCCACAAATAGCATGTTTTCCTCTTGTATCGTTATTATTGCGCCATTACTGGCCATGCAAAGAGGTGGCTGAGACATTTGGGTGCAAGAGACAAGGCACTGCCCCCTTGTTATAACTCTAGGTGAAAGATGCAAGCGTTGATTAAAAAACATGCTTTCCTCTTTCACCTAGTGTAGTGCATGTCGCGTCCCTGCAGCAGCACTTTCATCACGAGCATTGCACATGCGTGCTGCTCCAGACTGGCACGGAGTGCGGTGTGGTCCGTCCTTTGTTGTTGAATTTTGGGGGTGGGGCCCTCAGCATGACTCACAGCCCCCCCCCCCCCACACACCGTTTGTGTTACGCCACTGGCAATATAATATCCACTCAGGACATAAAAGGTCGCTCCACCCTCGTCCCCGCACAATCAGATTGATAATCTGGTCCCAGGATGTCAAGATTTGCAGATGAGGCAGTGTTTGCAGACAATGGCTACATGCAATGTTGCTAAAATAATTCGAGCTGTGTCGGCAGCATTTTAAGCAATTGATATTTAAAGTCAGAAAAGCAGCTTCAGGCTCTTTCATGTTGTATAGTAATTAGCCATGTAATTCTGGCTGTTCTACTCGCATAAAAACAGTTCCTGCTGGTTGTCTTAATGGCTTCCTGCTTCCTACTTCGCTTTACTTAACTTGAATGTCCATTTAAAAGGAACAACCTGCAGAGGGCATATTTACATTGTTATTTAATGGTCATGTATCTAACCAATAGTAAAATGAGTGCACATAAAGGCTGCAGCGACAGCTGTGTGTTGAGCAGCATGGGTTCGGTACCCAGTCCAGGTACTGCGCCTAGAGGTTGGATTCCGGTATTAAGAAACGGATTACTTTTATTTTTTTTACATTTCTGTAAACGTAACACATCGTGTGTTTTTACAAATGGTTGCGATAACTACCATAAAGACAGTCAGATACACCCGTTTTGATTGGGAACTAAGATCGATGGTCAGTGATTAAATCAGTAATGTACAAGGCATAACAAATACTTAAACCGTTTTGGGATCCGATGTGCGGTGTCTTCTGGTATTTTTGTATTGGTATTTGGTTTATTTATATTGCGCGCCTGGCCCGGAGGCAAATAAGAGCTCGAATTAGGGTTTGTACTTTGTGGCTTTTAGTTGGAGAGTGTCAGAGGTGATTCCCCTCCAGAGCTAATCACCCTCCACTTCCTGTAGCTTGCATTTCACCCTAAATGCAAGCGATCTCTGCAAGGTGCCTGCCGTTATCCTCCCACCATGCAGGGACACGTTACGAACGCAGTGGCATTTTTAGTGAAAAGCCTACAGAAATAGACCCCGTTTTCTTTTGCCTTTGAACCCATCCTTCACATTGCCTTGCCGTACAAGCACACGCAAGGTGTAGCCCGTGAAAACCTGTCACGTGTGCAGGGCCGGCCTTAAGAGCAGCAGCGCCTGGCGAGGACGTTAAATAATGCGCATCAGCACCCAATTGTCATTGAATGTGCCCGCCGTCGCGGGTGCATTCAATGACAATGCGGCGCCTGCCACGCCTTCTGCCACCACGCCAGCTCGGGGGAGCCCTTGAAAGACTCCCCCCGAGCTGGCGTGGTGTGGGGCTAATGGTGCCTTTTCTTATGAAAAGTTCCCGCGGCGGAGGGGCGCATTTAAATGCACCCGCCGCCGCGGGCACATTTGTACAGCAAAAGTCTGCCTGCCGCACCTTCTCCCACAGCCCCAACAGCTGGCGTGGAGGGGGCTAATGGTGCCCTGGGAGGCGTGGTGCCCCTGGCAGTCGCTTGGCTCGCCCCCCACTCTGCACGTGTGCTTCCGGTGCATTTTCTATATCGCCTGTGCCGATCACACCTTGGAAAAGGACTCACGTTTCATTATCTCGAGAATTTGATTGTGCCTGCTGTTGGTCCGTGTTGTGCAGCTTCTAACTTATAAGTACAATGCGATATACTGACGATGTGTTCATAATTTAAACATGTTTTTGTGCGTTGTAGGAAGAAAAACGTATCCTCGAGATGGGAATTACCGGACCGGAAGGACATGCATTAAGCAGACCCGAGGAGGTAACAGATTTATCTTGTCTTTTAGAGTATACTTTTCTGGCTGCTTTCCCCAATTTGGTTCTGTGCCCTTATTCCTCACTGGACAGATACTCTTATCTGCAGTTTCCTCTCCCTCTTGTAATTGATGGCTCTGATACTGGGCCTCTGATTTGATCCTCACCAGACTGGCCACCGTCATGGGAACCCCCTAGCACGAAAGCAGTGTATCTAAATAGCAATTCACTGATGGGTGCAGGTATCTGAAATTCCTTTGTCTGAACTCCGGGCAAGGCCAATGAAAACCCTAGCTGTTCCCACAAACCTATGTGGTTTTGGGGTTATATTGAAGGATCTGTGGAGTGCATGAGATGATGCAATTCACTTCCAAGGCCATTGTTGTCTACAGCTGTTAAAGTACATTGATGAATACAGCAATAACTCTCCAATAATCAGTAGTACGCCCCTGTGTGCATTTGGAGTTGTGAGCTTATCCCGCCACTTGAATTTTGTTCCAGAAATGTAGGCATGATTGGCAGTTTTGTATGGCAATTAAATATGATATTTGCACAGTTTTTCGAGCAGCATTTGTGGCTTTGGAGTCCTTGCATCCTCTCTGATGTGGAGAAAATGGCACTTGAAAACTGCTGGAGTTTGGGAGTCTGGGGGTGAGCCTGGCGACCATCAGAATCTTTGCATTACTGCATAAGGTTCTGAGGATTTACTGGAGTTCCAGCCTTCTTTAGAAATCCGTTTGACTTCCTGCTTTCCTTCTGGGTTGAGTTATGCTGTAGGAGGGTGAGGGAGAGCTACCTGGAGAGGGGGAAAAATTAGAAAGTCAATGGCAAAGATGAGGGAATGAGAAGGCAAAGTAAATAAAAGAGAGAAGGACGGTTTACCTCATTTTCAGTAGTGTCCGGAAACAGTGTTTTCTTTGTATGCTGTGGACACTGGGCAACAGGGGTGGGTGAGAAAGGTTGAGTTGGTCACATGTTCTTTGTTTCTATAACAGAAATTCCACAATCTCTCTCTCATATATGGGCGAGACACAGAGAGAGAGGGGGTGGGGGTGGAGCCTTTATTTGTGTGATTTATATACAGAGATGGCAATACCTTTCAAAAGATAAACCTTAGGACCAAGAACTAATATGAACTCTGGCCTTGTCTATAACAATTGGCAGTGGCCTGAAGTGCAGGGTATGCATGCTCACTATACATTCAGGTGATAGCAGTCATGGCTGGCCCAGCAAGGACCTTATTGCAGTCCCTGCAATTTACATCTGTCACAGCCTGCATTTGTGTCATGCTGGGGATATTGGTGTTAGCTGCATGAGATGCTGCAAGCGGGGCGTTGTGCAGATAATGCGTGCCGCCACCTCGGTTTTTGGTCATCAGCAATAAGACGCAATTGGAAAGAGTGGTGATCTGAAAGGAGGGGTCATCTGTCACCTTCTGCTTTTCTTTTGAAATGATTTCCGTGGGGTCTTCGCTGCGTTTATCTATGAGGGGTCAGAAATGAGCTAGAATACTTCATTAAGTACAGTAGAGAGTGAACAGCTGCTGTGAGGGCTGATGATAGTCTGAGATGACCTTGCATGGGATACCATCATGCACTTGAATGTGTATCTCGGTAACTGTTAGGCACTACATTATTCCATACAGTGGGCATGGGAGAGAAACCTCTATCTGAAAGGTCTACATATGTAAAATGTGTGTCTAGTGCCCCTGCAAGCCAACCAATACAAATATATGGTGAGCGCATCCAGTTGCCACATCGTTGCCCGTGTATTGGGTTGGGGTAAGCTTGTGCTTGGAAGGCAAAGGACTCAAGGCACTATTTCAGTTCATACAAATCAAGCTTCATCCCAAATACACAAGCAGCTGATGCACATGGATGAGAGGTCACTGAAAGACCACCCGTGAATGTAGGTTTCATAGGATTGGGGCCCTATTACCATGATGCACCCCTCTGACGTCAGTTCAATCTTCCACCGTCCCATGCCGGCTTGCTGCTCTCTCACCCAATCCTTTTTCGTGGTGCCGTATTCGCATCAACATCGTCCTCTTTTGCTTTTTTAATCCTGTGGTAAAATGAGCCACAATAAGAATTCAATGATAAGATGACCTGACAGTGATTCATACCATGTGGTACAGTTGCGATGCATGTGGTTTTGTGGTGGTGTTGCGTGCTGCAAGACCATCAGTTTAACCACAATGCAGGCTGTGAGTAAAGGAGGCCTTGGACTAAGAAAAAATGTCAAGTTAGTACCAAAACCTAGAACATTCTACTGGCCTTATGCTGGACATTTGTGGACAGAATAGCAAGTCACATTGGAAGGGATAAGGGTGATGTTGATCAACATTTGCCTCTTGTGTATTTATGGTAGGCCACAATTACAGTGGGTTCTAAAATGTATACATTTCTGGACGGTTCAAATGTGGCGCAATAGGCATTTCCTGTTTTATTGAGTATTGATATTACATAGTTAACAATGTATATGCATGCGCAAGAGGATACAGCAGTACCGACTCGTACGCGCTACAGAAATGCTACAAGGTATAGTTGCCTTGACAGCTTGCAAAATGCAAGAGTCTGGGAGGTATTCCCAAAAAGTCAAATAACTTTCTGTATCACACTGTGCCCTTATATCATAATTGGATATAGCTGTTCAGATACTTATTGAAACAAATGAAGCATATGTCAGCCAGCACTAGGTGCAAGGAAGAACCATGCATAGTTAGTTACCTCTTAATTAAAGGAGTCACTTGTTTTTAATGCCAGCATTCCAGTTTATTTATGTAATCTATTTTATTTATTGGTGATGTATGTTACAATGTTAGCCACAACACTACAGATACACTCTGATAAGTGTGAAGACATAATCGTATTACTGATTATTCTTATATCCCCAGCTGGAGGCAGAAGCTGTTTTTCGTGCCATCACTATTGCAGGTCGCATCAACTGTCCAGTCTACATTACCAAGGTGATGAGCAAGAGTGCGGCAGACGTCATCGCCCAAGCCAGAAAAAAAGGTATTATTCTCACCATTCTGACGACACCCGGCGGACTGAGCATTTTTAAGCGGAGGCGCCCTATTCGTACAATGAGGGTTTCTGAAAGCACTCACTACTGTGATCTTCATTGGCACCTTAATGTTGTGCCTTTGTTTAGTGCCCAACACCATCATTGTCATTATAAAAGCGAGTGTTTCATTGTATGCCCAGCAGATTTTTTTAGGAGTTTGGCTAAATATTGCCGGCGGTGCGGTGGTCGAAGTGCATGAAAAGAAGTAGTGGGAGTATGTTCCCTGTTGGCCTGTCCCTGCTCCCCACAAACCCACTCGTCACGCTCCCTCCCACAGGCCATACAAACACCGAAACAAATGCACCTGCTGTTTAAGGCAACCTTCAGTTTCAACTTCATCCTACACTTTTATTTTAAAATGAAACTATTGTGGAACTTAAAAAAAAAAAGTATAGGAACAGTTTAACTTAATTTCTAAAAAGTAGCAGCACTCCCGCCCACTTCGACCACTGTGGCAGTGGCAATCTAAAGGGCACCAGCCCATTACAGCTCTGCCTCTTTTTGTTGGTAATGGATTCGGATTAATTGAAATACCAACGGCGGAATGTCATTAAATCTGCATACCTGTTTTAAAAGAATCTTTTATTTTGCATTCTTACCCTCACTGGGGATTCCAGAGCAGCATGTACAGTAGCAGAGCCTATCGGTTCTATACTTCCTATATAATGTTTCCGTGTATTACATGGTAAAGGTGTTGGCAAGGTGGGCATGAGAGATGTTTGCTAAATGTCTGCTTGGAGAAGATATATTGAAGGAAAGCACTTGCACTTCCCTCCGTAGGAGAACAACTTTGAACAAATGTTGATACCTACTACTGCACACTATAACTTTCTGATCAGATGGTATTTACTGCCGGAAATACCTACAAATAAGGACTGCAACAAGGTGTGTGCCAAAAAAGGTATATTTGTGAAATGCCTCATGTTTTAGCATTAGTAGCATACCTGCAAAGGTGCTTTTGGAAAACGAAAATGGAAACAACAAACGGAAAACATAACTTCACCAAGATCAAACAGGAGAGGAAACGTGATATCCTCTAATGACACCTATATTAATTAAGAGAGGTGTGCACTGTATAAATTCTGCACAATGATTGGTTGGTACCTGATATATAGCGACCAATTAGATTCTCAGATTCTGAAAGGAGCCTAAACTATTCCTCCCCTGTCCCAGAAGGAAACCAACGACGGGTGGCATAAATACTGCCCGGAGAGAACTGTCTGTCTGCATGGGTGGAAGATTAATTCTCTGGCAAACACCAAACAAACCTGCATACGTACACGGCTTCCTAAATAAACTCATTGTAATGGTATGAATAGCTGACAGCCAGCTATTAAAACAATTCGACAGCATCAACACTTTTTGGCCTAATTTGTTTAATATGAATTCTATTTTTTTGTTGTTGAAAAAAATAAAGTACAGTCTCCATACAGCAAACAGAATCAGTTTATACCCTGTTTTACCAGGTTACTAAACTTCAAACCCAAAGGGTCTGTCTGACGGTTTGCTTTGTGACACCTCCTCGCCAACCAGGATGATGATACAGATCCCCTTCCTCTAACAGGGGTCTGCCCCCAGGCTGGCAAGACCCCATTTCCTCCACCCTCCTGGAGACGCTCTGACTGATACCCCACACATCAGCGCAACTAACGGGAACCACCCCACCAATTCACATGATATCAAATCTAGGAGGCAGACTGAACAGGATGCAGCGAACATGACCTATGAGGACACGAAGACCTACACAGAAAGCAACGAACATCTCTGCCCCCCCCACCCCCCAAATGAATATCGATCACAACTCTGCAGATGGTCTTTAGCAGGTGCATCTCCCTGGCTTCTTCTGACGTGGCTTCTTCTGTGGCTATCACTGCCTGGCCTACACATCTGTAATCAAGGGGGCAGTTTTGTGGGTGTGTCTTTGTCACCATTCTCGTCAAGACAGCGAAGGCTAACCATTTTGTATTTGAATACATTACATATTTCTATAGATTTTCAAATTATACACCCCCTTTTTAAAATGCATATTTCTTTCGGTGAAATGTGTTCGTTTTAAAAGACTATAATAATTTTTCATATTTTGTGACTCAGCTCAAAATGTGGGTCTTCCTTGTCTCGGAATTCTTGCTGCGTGGGACCTTTATTTTTGGTCATCACAGACTCTCACTATCATCACCAGGATCCCTCAGGCTTTCATGTCACATGAGCCAACATGGCCAATACCATCAGAAGGGCTAGCTAGTCAGCCATGATACTAAGGCTCAATCACACAATATTTGCAGCATCTCTGATTCTGTGCATGCTGAGGACTTCATGTAAAAAGCTCAATGTGCTAGAGATGGTAGCATACCAGAATATGTTATTACTAACATCCTGACTCACAAAAGAGG
The DNA here is from genome assembly GCF_040938575.1 of Ambystoma mexicanum. NCBI lineage: Eukaryota > Metazoa > Chordata > Amphibia > Caudata > Ambystomatidae > Ambystoma > Ambystoma mexicanum. The sequence continues at coordinate 1,358,590,035 of NC_090937.1, read as the reverse complement.
TGTGTTTTTTTATTGATTTGGTGTTTGGCTTAATCTAAACCTTTCATCCATATCAAACGGAAAAAGAAACAAATGTCATCAACATTATCATATTTCATTTGCAGTTTAAAAAAATCAGTTCCCAAGTAAGAGAAAGACTCCACTTTACCACGACGGTCACTAGTAAGGCACCACATTATGGTCTTTGCCCTCCTGGCAATGGGCGAATGGAATATTAATACTCTTGATTTTGCCACGTGTGTCCTTAGTTTGTTACAGTCTATGTATGACTGCAGAGCATCCAATGGGTGCTGCAACCCAATTGGCGTCTGGTCATCAAGGACGAGGTCGTCTGCATATAAGAGATGACCCAGAGCCCTTCCATTTAATCTTGGCGGAAAACCTCTAGCCCCACTCAAGGTGTCCACTCAGTCTGACATAAACAAATGGAATATAGCCGGTGCCAAAGGTCATCCCTGTTTGAAACCCCTCTTAGTCTCTATCATTCTAGATAGACGCTCTGCCCTGTCCAGCCTTATCCTCCAGGAAGTATCTGAATGCATTGCTCTAATTGCCGGCAGCATGTCAGATGGACAACCCCATCTCGTCAGTTTAGCCCATAGAAGTTTCCTGTCTACGGAGTCAAACATACGGAGTATGTTCTAGGTCAATGAACCCTAATGGTGCGAGACTTCAGTACATTTAATAGAAAAACATTCAGGCTCGCACCCACCTGTTTAACGAAACCTGATTGATATATTTCATAGCGTCCAGACCTCAACACCAAATTATACAATCCCTACAAAAGCAAGGAAGGAAACGACTTTCCCACCACATCAAGAAAGGCAATGGGGAGGTAGTTCTTAGCGTCCTTCCTGTCCCCCTTCTTGAAGAAAGGGACCACAATTGATGATTTACATGACAATGGGAACTTTTTACCTTTCATGATCTGACCAAATAAAACCAAGAGAAATTCTGCCCATAAATTGGGATCTTTCTTTAGCATTATGTTTATTATCCCGTCAGGGCCAGGGGCTCTCGACTTACCAGCTCTATTTATCAGGGTGATAATATCCTCTTTTTAAAGGTCAATTAGCCATTCACTCACACCACACTCCCAAACCAATCCAGGGCTCCAGTCCAGTGTGTCAAACAAGGTAGAAAAGTGCTTCACCCAGGTCTCCTCTGAGATAGCATTTAGCTGCAAGGCCTGTTGGGAGGTTCCTACAGATAATTCATTGGGAAATATCACAAGTTTTCTTGTTGCACATTTTTAGCCACATATTCTCTACGTCTACCTGGAACATCGTACCCTTATGGGACCTAACCCAGTTTGTTTAGGTTTGCCAATGCCTTTTAAGGAGGCAAAGCATCTCAAGGCCATATATATATATATTTTTTCTAATACGCTCTCAGTTTTATTTTAGCCACGACAAGGTCATTATCCTAAGTGTGTTTGCGGGTGAAGTCCTTCCTACTACCTATATTAACAGACACAACGAATTCCGACAAGAACGGTGCATATTCAGTAGAACCAAGAGGGTCAGAGCCCCTGGGCACCTTTATACCCGCTGAGCGTTTTTGCTGCAGCGAGATTATCTCTGATGAGTTCATCCTCAAACGGTGTTGCCCTTACGTCGTTTCAACCTTTGTAGCATACACCTCCCTTGTCGTTATGTTTGACGAAAGCCAGGTCATTTTCTTAATTTTGTGATTGCTACTACTTGAAGGAATTCCTTCAATTTAGAGTCCATTGGGAAGAAATTGCCAGACACATAAATATAATAAATGATCGCAGTCTGGTTACCTCACTTCTAAGTCGGGTATCCCGGGATATCCCCTCTAACTTGCCCTTTTAAGAGATGAAAATGTCTATGGTCTCGGGAGGATAGCTCAGTGGCAACGTGCTCCCCTTGGCAGCAAAACGACATGGAACCACACAGGTTCGATCCCCGGGTCCGCGCTTAGAAACCTCTGTGTATTAGGCACGTTATAAATAACCTATCATATCATATCATATGGCCACAAGGCCTCCCTCTTATCTGGTAGACTGATTGTAACGTCGTTCACCCCTCTTCACTCATTTTTGTCAATCAAACAGAACATGTATACATTGTAAAATTATGAGCCATACACCTTGGATACTCTGGGGTTCCATCAAACTACTAACACCTGAATATATGAGATGGAATGATGAGTTGACACCACCTCCATTCCCAAACCACTCCTCAATGCTATCAATAAACCTGAAGAGGCGCCCCTGTTCACACCTTTTGTTGCTGGATTAAGGTAAATTGAATGACCATCAAGCACTTGAGGAACACGTAACCATGTCTCCTGGAGACATAGTATGTCATAGGTCCCGAAGGGAAGTTCTCCTCTCACAAGCAGATGTTTAAAACCTCCTATGTTCCAAGAACCCAAGGCTAATTCCTCCAGTTCTGCAGGGGCTTTGGGTTAATTTTTCTTTTGTTCAGAACCAGGACCTGTGCTAACCATGACCATACGTGTATTATATAAGGCGGGTGTGCTTCAAGCTACAGAGAGAAGCAGAACTCTCAGCTGTGCCTGGGGACTATCTAACTCCACTCTGGGCAAATACCAACCCAACTGGATAATATTGCTCAATAACTGTGCTCTAATTTAAACTCAGATTGACTCAGCTAGCAGAAGGCATAGAATATGGCAAGAACTACTGGTTGCCTTCATTCTAAAGCTTTCCACGTGGAGCTAAAGGACTGAACGGAAACATGAAGCAGTCGGAAAGCCTGGCTGTGTATATTCATAGATTGAATATTGCAATTAAAAATGTCAAGAGCTTGCTAAAAGAGCATTCAGGTTGTCTATATGATGCTAAAACTGTCTGCTGAATGCACGCACCACACTTAAATCGACTTAAGAGACACTTAGATGACATACAAAAAACAAGAGGACTCAGGGGCAACATGTTTGTCTTGGAAGCAAGAAAACACAGAGCAACAAAGGTTCGAATCCCGATCCTGATCCTGCACTTAGAGACTGGTCTCCAGTGTTAAGCGTGTTAAAAAAGATCAGTGAATAATCCCAGAATGCAACCAGGAGCCACTCTGCTTCAAACTCTCCTTCTTTGCTCATAAACTCAGAGGCTCCCTAAACACCCAGGTCAGCCATTTATCACTGTTGCAGACTTTGCCAACAAAGCACATTAAGAGAATGAGGCAACCACCAATGTTGCTCCTTTGCCAATGAAATGATGAAACACCTTCTCCAAAATCCAAACAGCAAGGCACCCTGCACCTTTGGGCCTCAGCAAAGCTAACTGCTCTCCACCCCTATTAATCAGTGACCTCTGTTCTTCTACCCTTCAGCGTTCAGCAGATCATGAGTTGTCACCATTTTCTATAATCAGATACTAATTAAAACAAATCCATCCAGTGTTCGCTTCCCACAGTAAAGGTATTAGAAGATGGCTTTTTTTACCATCCCCTGATGCAACTACTGCCACATCTAAGAACGTGACTCGCTTCCTTTTGATAGGCGTAGCATTTTTGAGTGCCAGGAGTACAAATGCTCCATATTTGATCTTCTTTCAATTTCACTTAGATCAAACAATTAACAGACCTTATTTGTTGCAAAGAGTGGCTCAAAAGGGGACTAAACGTGGAAATCATAATTATTATGCAAGTTATGAATAACCTAAATGTTCATTTTGCCACCATAAAAGTAAAATATTCTATAAGTGACATTTACCTGTTTCTTTAGTGTTAAAATGATCATCAATCAAAGGAAAACTCTCTTCCTGACCAGAATCCAATCATGTATATAAATGTGCTCAAACAAATAAAATCGGCAACTTGGTAGAGGATATGCTGCCAGATTTTCGGCTTGCCGCTACTTGTAGGAACTCCATATGTTTATGGATTTTAAATTGTCCATGATGCACGATTAAAAACAACTTGCTACATTCCGCAATCCGATTCCTGTTTGAAAACATTACAGTGACTATGAAGAGTGCCGCTCATCTCCTGTTGTTCATGCAGTAGAATTGGAACATATATATACTAGCTGTTCCCGGAGTGACATACGCCATTCTAGCATATCTTAAAGGTCAATAACGCTCGGTAATTCATAGGGTCCCTTTTTCCCCGTTCTTAAATATCGGAATTATCGCCATTCGCTTCCAGGAAGGAGGCATAGGTCCTTGTGACTTATTATTGGTTATTGAAAAGGCTAAACGTATCAGATGGAATGAGATGTATGTGCTGTATGAGAACAGTATCTATGTTCCATCGATCACACAGGCCTCTATGATGTGTCTTTGTAGACGCATAATTGTCAACCTTGTATCATTGCCGAGTCCCTGTGATGGCATAAGATTGCATTGTAGCATAATTACAGCACCTTATTTCAGTTTTGGCTCATGAGGAGGCATTCATCCTACAGTGTTTCGCTCTTGAGAGACTGAAACGTTGAGCCAGTAATTAAGTGTTCATTGACACTGGAACCGCCATGCCCTGTGTGACGAGAAGTGGGGGTGGAAAGAAGTAACTTCTGAATGTTTGCGGTAGTGGAAGGTGAAGGTGACTGCTTAGAACTGTGCTCATTCTGTGGGCCTCATCACGAGTTGGGCGGTAGCCCTTAAATGCGGCCGCATTTAAGGGTCAGCCCAATCTCGAGTTTGGCAGCATTTACCCCCAGCTGGGAGTAAATGTGTCATTAAAATTTTGATTTTCGGCACAATTACCGTGCGATAATACCGCCAGTGGTAGTTCCACCGAAAATTCCCCAACGGACCCAATGGTGAATTACGTTTACCGCTCAAGCTGTGATTCGGCATTAATACTGCCGGATGGGTGGGTGTTAATGCAAATAAAGTTGCCATTCTCACACTCTGACACACTTGTGTACGAGCGCGATGCAAATAAAATATCATATTATATCGTATCATGAGGCCCTGTTTGTTTCAACGATAGCTGTTGTTGAAGCGGGAGCACTTTTATATTTGGACAGCAGAGGGCAACCTAACACTGATTAAATTGCATCCGTATATTGAAATGATAGCTGTTGTTGAAGTGGATGCACTTTGCCATTTAGACAGCAGGGGGCAACCTAACACTGATAAATTGCATCAGCTGAGTACAGAAACATACCTAAGCATTTTATATATATATAGATGTATATGTTGATATCTGTGGCAACACTTTGAGATATGCCTCTTACCACAGTCCATTCTTTACTCCACACCCAACTCACAATCACATTACAGAGTGCATAGAAATACACGGAAATCCCACCTTCTCAAAACCAGGCAACAGACGAATGAAGCCCAGAGTCAGGAGAGTCTAAGATTGGGTTTTAGGAGAAGGACCAGGGGGTCGGATCAAAGGAGTACAGGGAGTGGAGGGATGCCAGTAATTTGAAAGGAAGATGGTGGCACTTGTTACAGTTCTTAACACTAGATTTCAGATTGTGGCTAAAACATCTTTTCTATTTTTCATAACAGGATATATGCCATTCACTATATTGTCACCAGGGAAGGATGGTGTCACAGATTAGGGACAATGTGCCATGAGCTTTCCATCCCAAAAGTGCACACACTTCTACCTGAGAGTCGCAGTACAGCTGCTCCTGCCTGCACATCTATGTTTTGTCCCCAAAATGTTTTCGATTCTGCTTCTTTCCTAAATGTGCCCTGGGTTGTGTTGCACGTCCTTTTGCCCTCTAGCAGAGTGTGTTCATAATGAACATGGATAAGGGTTATTCCTGAAATGCATTTTTATGGCAATCATCCACGCGTCAGGGGGAGGACATGGTCGGTAACAGCCCACCAAGTCTGAGTGAAGGTGGTGATGACCATAGAAAAAGCAATTTTCATAGCTGTATAATTTTGCAAAGATTCGTGAAGGCTAGTCCAGAGGGGTAATGTTTTATTGGTCTTCTCTTTTTTTCAACATTATTTTCTCAGGAGCAGAGGACATCCCTGCACCCACCGATGCCATTATAGTAAACAAGGGTATGGGGGGACACCCCAGCAACCCCTGCACCCCTTGTTCCCTGTAATGGCACCAAATGGGATATTTGTTTGAAATGTTTGGTTGTTTGAAATTTTCGTTCAGCTGAAATTCGCACAAATATCCCATTTCTTTTTTTCATTCTAACAAATCTACAGATACAGCTTCAAATAACATGAACTCTCTGCCTTTACTTAGTCATTCTTCTTTGACTCTGCCTGTTTTCCACTCAAGCCTGAACACCTTCCTTCTCTCTCCACGACCATAATGCCATTTTGTAATTGATTTTCCCCTTGCTCAGGATTCTATACAGTGTTAATTTCCTTTTGTTCAGCGCTTAGGCGTAAGGGCTCTAGAAAAAAATACAAACATCCCCCTTTGAAATTCCCCTACTGAATTATTGCTGAACAGTAGAGCAAACACAGAAGGATGGATTGATATCAAACTTGCTAGGATGTCATCTGTGATGACATCAGTGTACTTTACAAAGGAACATGCAACAATCATAATCTAACTTTTCTTCTGGTCCATAAAAGTTTACCATATTTGGCATACAGCTGACATTGATCTGGACATGTTCTCACACCTAAAATGAATACCGGAGAACACCTGCTTACCTCACAATATCTCAACATTGTCCACTTACATTTAAATAATGTTTGGCAATCACCTAGAGCCTAGTCTGAAGTAGTGCAAGCCACAAGGATTTGAAAATGTCAGATATTCACTTTGTAAGGCCATACACATGTATTAGTATTTCCGGACATGCACAGTAGGCGCCAAGGAACAGAAACATAAAAAATATATCTCAAAACGCTCAAAGATATATGCAGCCACCAAAAACACACACTCAGACACACTTTTCAGTCATGTGAACTAAGGGGGGTGGGCAAAAAAATGAAAATCATTACGCAAATAATTCCTCAAAATAGAAACAAGTACCATTTAATGGACCACCTTAATTAGATGCCAGATAGAGACAAAGTCCCGAGGACTTATGAGAGCCTGATCTAATGCTTCCTTAATGACTGCCTAGCCTTCACCAGCAAACAACTATAAAAGGTAACAATTACATTGTTCCACTCAATAGAAGTTGGTGATAGAAATGATACTAAGATTTGTGGTGCTTGGTTTTCTTGTGGAAACTGGCAGTCTTTGGTACATTGGAATGATCATCAGGTTAGGGATAGGCCTTGGGAACCTCTTTCTTTGGCCCATTCACGCTGCTGATGAATCCCTTTTATTATCAGCACTTGACTGATAAACCTAGCTCCCATTTTGCAAAGGATATCTCGATAAGCATCACAGTTATGATTGCAGCCATTGTCATTCTGGGCAGTCTGACATTTGTGAGAAACAAGTTTGTAATTGTCGTTCCAGGAGTCACGGCTGGTGTCTCGGCATGTGGCGGTTTGGCAGTGCTGCATATGACATTTCTGATTGTCAAGTCCATGCACTGTCGCCAGTGTATGTGCAGTTATGGATTAGTATGGCACTAGGATCAGCTCATTAAAAGATGTGTGCCTTTTAATTCCCTTATTTCTTTGAAGGTTGTTCTTCTTGTATCTCACGCCAGTGTGGTGGGGCATGCTTTCTTCCGGTCACATGGCTTCTGGCCTCTGGAGGGGTGTTGCAACCCTCCTTGCTTACATGCTTTCTGGTGGTTTATTCATTCCGGGGTCCTCTGCTTCTTGCTCTCAGAAGTCAGGTCCAACCTCTCAAGCAGCCCATTGGTTTTTGGTGACTTGGAGTTTTTACCCCAAAACGGAGTCTTGCTCCAGAAGCACATGAAGAAACCACTACTCGCCGGTAAGTGTAGTTAAGCTCTTTATTTTGTGGACCCCAAGACGAGCTCCGCCACCAAGCTCCGCCACCACAAGCTCCAGGAACTAACTGCCCGGTGTGGAATGTTGATGTCTGAATGGCCATCAACATTCCACCCGCGCATAGTCATAAACACATTACAACATATCCCCTTCCCTTACATAACATAATGGAACAATAAGCAAAACGCAAGATTAACAACATAACTTGCTGGGAACAGAATAACCTGGCAGAAACATACCCTGCAGAATACAGCGCAGTATGTCCAAACCATATACTAAATAAACATACATATGCATGGAAAAAAACATTCATGAACATTTTGTGCACATACCTTTACCCCTTAACACGGTACATAAGAATTTTAATTTTATGAAAGTGCCACAGGATTGCAGCTGGCCCTCCTAACACACATAATCTCTAAACTTTATGGGCGGCCCACACCGCCTAGGAACAGGTCCCACAGCAGCGTGCTGCACTTCAGCTTGCTGAGGAATTGCAATTTGAATATCCTCATTCACTCCTGTATTTGAGGGACACGCAATATGCCCTTCATATCCACCCCTATTTCCCGGGTAGTCAACAGGATCATAATCCAAAGCAACATCCTGAGATTCCTGAGTCTCGACATTGAAATCTCCACTTGAAGCACTCGCACAATTGTCATCACTCCACACCACTCTTCTCTTACTCCAAACAGAGCCATCCTCCAACCGTACATGGCTCTTCCCCACTTTCACCACTTTCCTTGAAGGCAAATATTTGCTGTTGCCCTTGTAAACATGTCTGGGATTTTTCAAAATTCCCCAGGCTTAACACACAACTCTTTCCTGAACTTCTGGGATCCAACCATAGCTTCCTGGCATGCCAAAATACTGCGCTGAATTCCATCCAGATCAACCTCACACCGACCACCACCACCCAAAGCCAAGGTTCTCATTAAGGTTCCAGCCTTCCTGCCTCTCATAAGTTCAAAAGGAGACCTCCCCGTAACTACAGAAGGAGTCCTACGATATGCAGCCAAGTACTGTGTCAACACTTCCTGCCAGTCCAAACCATTGGCCAAAGCCAATTGTATAGCGGACTTGATGGTACCGTTCACCCTCTCCACCAAACCATTGGCGCAAGGATTATATAAAGCCGTTCGGTAATGAGAGATGGCATGCTGATCCAGAAATTCTCTCATGGTCCTAGATGTGAATTGCACGCCATTATCAGTCACCAAATTGGCCGGTAACCCTTCACGGTCAAATACTTTTCTCAAAAAAGCAATAACTGAATCAGTAGTGATATTTCCACACACAGCCACTTCAATCCACCTAGACGTTTAGTCCACCAACTCCAACAAATATCTACACTCGGGCTGAAGACACTCAAAAGGACCCATGATGTCCAAAGCCAATTTGGTCCAGACCTGTTTAGGAACATCCACCGGATGTATGGGTTGAGGGTGTAACACCTTGCTCTTATCACTAATAGAACCAGCCTGACAATCTTGCACCATTTGCTCCACCTCCTTGTCCATAGACGGCCACCAATAGTCTTCCCTAAGTCTCCTCTTGGTAAGAGAACGACCCAAATGCGCAGCATGTGCCAACTCAACAATTTTACCCCTGAGACATACAGGAGGTATCACCTTGAGCCCCCTGGAAACACCCAGGGACCCACAGCCAACTCATGCAATACTTGGGAATTGCCCTTTCCCTCCGGTCTATCCTCCACAGCCCGCCATCCATTTATGAGACCTTCCCTGATCATTTCAACTCCACATCACTCTCTGACTCAGCATCCCACACTGACTTCTCCACAGCGGAAGCAACATATGCGACCTGACATTCCTGCAAATCCTCCTCTTTCTCCAAATCTCCCTGACGCTGACTGTCTCCCTCCACTACAGGCAAACGGGACAAACAGTCCGCCACTACATCAAATTTTCCTGGAAAATAGTGCAAGGCAAAATTGTAGTCCTGCAACTCCACCGACCACCTTGCAATTCTTGGTGACACTGCCACAACACCTCTGGTAGAAAACACCTGCACCAAGGGTCCTGATTCTGTCCTGATTATATATGGGATGCCCCACAAAAATGTCCGGAAATGCTTTGAGGCCCACAACACCACCAAAGCCTCCTTTTCAATCACTGAATACCTGCTTTCCACCTCTCTAAGAGTCCTAGATGCAAAAGCCACAGGCTTCCATTCACCATCCAACCATTGTTCCAGCACCTCACCCAAACCCATATCACTCGCATCCACCGTAAGTACAGTCCTGTTTTTTGGATCAAATAATTTCAAGCATGGGGCATTCTCCACATCTCTCTTAACCAGTTCAAATTCTGCCCCACATTCCTCCAACGACAACACAAATCTAGCAGACTTTTTCATGAGGGCCCTCATGGCCACAGTTTTTTCAGCATAATTGGATATGAACTTAACATAATACTCTGCAAGTCCAAGGAAGGCCCTTAGCTGGTCTTTATTTGACAGAACAGGAGTTTCCCTCAAAGCTTGTACCAATTCAGCCTTAGGACTCACACCCTCCGAACTTAATGTATGACCTAAATAGGTAACTTCCTCCACTCCCACTTGACATTTAGTCGATTTCACAGTCAGACCTCTCTCCTTAAGAACACACATCACCTTTCTCACTCTGACATCATGTTCTTCTCTGCTACTACCCCACACCAGGATGTCATCCTGAAAATAACTTACTCCGGCCAATCCGCCAAACATCTGCTGCATTAACCGTTGAAATACTGCAGAGGCCGAAGCAAGACCAAACGGCATACGACAGAAACGGTATGCCCCAAAAGGAGTCACAAATTATGTGAGCGGCCTAGAATCAATGTGCAAGTCAATTTGATGATAAGCAGTAGACAAATCAAACGTTGAATAAAACTTGGCATCCCCCAATGTCAACAACAACTCGTTGATGTTCGGCAAAGGGTGCCGATCCACCCAAATACTGGAATTCAACTCCCGAATATCTACACACATTCTAATGTTTCCATCAGCTTTCTTGACTAAGACCACGGGAAACAACCACTCGGATGACTCAATTGGTTCTATTATACCAGCCGTCTGTAGCTTGGTCAACTCCGCTTCCCATCCCTTCCTTGCTGACACTGGCACTCTCCTCTCTTTGTGTACCTTAGGCACCGCAGCCTTCTTTAACACAATGCGATGGGTAAAACCCCTGAGTTTACCAAGGGTTTCTGAAAATACTTCAGGAAACTCACCCATGAGCAACTCTGGTGTAATTATGGCACTATTCACAGCCCCCTCTGTCACACTTAAAACAGGAATTTCCTTACCAGGATGAATTTGCATTCCCAAAGCCGCCTGTTCATCCCAACCCAACACACTGGTACCCTTAGATGCTACATACAGTTTGCCCAGTGCCTGCCTACCATTGAACGAGAAATTGGACCAACTTTAGCCCAGTACATGAATGGGATTCTGCCCATAGGCACACGGCTTGATATCCGAAACACACAAAGCAGAGATTTGCTTGCCCAATTCTCCCCGATACACCTCTGGAGCCACTAAAGTATAAGGTGACTCTGAATCCACCAACATATCCACGGGATGATCATCAACCAACACCGGAACCCAGGGACCCTTACGCACACTCCCATCCACATGCAAAATCACTGCTTGTTCCGGTCTGCCACCCAAGGCACCTTCTTGTAATACTGTGGAATCATCCGGAATAACATTAGCCACCACCTGCACTTTGCACATCCGTGCATAATGGCCCACCCGTTTACATTTCCTGCACTCCACATTCCCAACAGGACACGGCTTGGAATCCGCTACAAGACTGGACCAACCACAATTCTTACACACATCCTTGCCCTTAGATGATTTGCCACCCTGGCCATTAGACCTATCAACCATTTTTTTGTTCTTTGGGATCACGGCATGAACCACCTCCCTTGACCTATCCCTCTCAGTCACTATTTGTACACTTGCCCTGGAGGCCTCAATTGCCCTTGCGATCTCCAACACCTTCTCTAAGGGCGGATCGCTTTCAATCCACAACCTTTCTCTTATTTTCTGATTCGAGGTCTTCATCATAGCTTGGTCCCTGATGTGCTCATCCAAATTACCCGGAAACCCACAAGTGGCCATCAGGTGCCCGTAACGCTGTCACATATGCATCTATGCTCTCCGTGGACCCTTGTGCCCTAGAAAAGAATTTAAAATGCTCCAAAACCACATGAACCCTTTTCCCAAAGTGAGTTTGCAACTTCTTCAGAGCAGTCTCATAAGTACTTATGACCACCTCCCCCTCACCACCACCTGGAACCATCACATTCTCCCCAGGCAGGTGACGAAAAACTCTCAACCCCTCAGTACCAAGACAATTCAGTAGTGCAGCCTCCTTCTCATCGTCGCTGAACTTGGTACCGCCAGCAGCCCTCAAATACACTTTGAAGGCATCCACCCACTGATCCCATGGAGCAGTAGGTTCACCAGGGCTTGGAAGAAAAGCCGGAGGAGGCCTCGCGGCCTTGTGCATCATGTTGACAAGAGTACCAAACAGTGCCTCCCCAGGAAATCCAAGAAGGATCAGTCAACAAAACAGGCAAAATACTGCTGTCCAATCTCCTAACAGCAAATCGCAAACTGCAGCACTGTATACAGCCAGACCAGCACCTGCAGCATCCAAGTATTCTGTGCAAACTAGGAAGTAAATCCAGTGTAATGCAACAAAGGAATATACTTATTCCCAGACTGCGGATCACACACTACAGCACCCTCAAGCAGCCATGCCAGTACCTACAGTATCAAAGTACCGGGTGCCGTTCAGAAAAACAATCCAGTGCAGGGTGAACAGGGAATTCACTCTCCCCGAGTCTCTCCGCATCACTCCAACACCGACATGGACACCCAAAACTGGCTCCTCCTCCTGATGGCAGCGCCTACCGGGTGACAAGCAGCGCGGCCGCGGTGCTAATCAAAATATGCCTCTCAGTTAGCAGCAGTCAATCCGCTTGCTACCATACGGAAGCTGGGCTGCTAGCTCCGCCTCTGGATAGCGGCGCCCGATGACCAAATCCAAGGAGAGCAGTGGCGGACCAGGATCCAATCCGGCTGCCACAACCGAATGTTGCAGCCACGTCTGAACGTCGGGGGCCCTCCAGATCCATGGGTTACCCTTTTTGCAGCGGACAAACAACCGTACACAGTCCCGCCTGCAGAGCTGTTCCAATACCCTTCAGCTGATCTGACTTCGGCCAGTCCCAACTGCCTCTGCAGCCAGCAACGCAGCCCAGACGCTGCACAGCCGGCCACAGCTCGCCAGACTTCCAACGGCGAGGCAGAACGGGAAAGCCCCGGGCTGCAGAAAGCAGGACCGCCCACCGCCCCAACTCTGGGGGCACCAGGGCCTCCAAGTCCAGGCGCACCAATCCCGCTGAGTGCTCGGTGCACCCGCTGTTCCTCGGTATGAGGGGGCCGCTCCGATTCCGATCCCCAGCACTCTTCCTGCACTCCGGGCACGTTCGAGTCCTCCGGCCAGGGAAACCAGGCCGCAGCCGACAGCGCGACAGCAGACAGCCGTGTGGATGCAGCGAGAGGGGAAAGAAAACACACGCGTGGAGCCGGGGGGTCCACACTAATCCTCGTCGCCACTGAAGAAACCACTACTCGCCGGTAAGTGTAGTTAAGCTCTTTATTATGTGGACCCCAAGACGAGCTCCGCCACCAAGCACCGCCACCACAAGCTCCAGGAACTAACTGCCCGGTTTGGAATGTTGATGTCTGAATGGCCATCAACATTCCACCCGCGCATAGTCATAAACGCATTACAAAAGCACACCCCGTATCTTACTTCACAGGTAACAGTGTCACTTCAGGGAGAGGTTTCCCATATCTATCTATAAAAAAGGACCGAGGGACTGTAAGACATCCCATGTGTGACAGATGAAGTGTTACTCTAAGCGAATTCTAGATGGGCCTCATTCTGAGTCCGGCGCTAACCAATGACGGTAGTAGCGCCTTGGTCGGCACCGGACCCGTACCGGCACCGCCCTGGTGGAATGGGAAATTACCGCCCTATTCCGAGTTGACCAGGGCGGTAATTTCCCATTCCCCAGGGCTCTTCCCCATTCCCAAATGAGCCCCCATAGGACTCACTGGGAATGGGGAAATTGCAAATAACGGTGACCGTACTTTACGGTCACCGTTATTGGCTAAAAAGCCCCTTTGCGCCCTCGTCCCTAACGCCTGCTAAGGACGAGGCGTTAAGGACGAGGGCGCAAAGTGAACTTGGAATGTGGCGGTAAGGGATTACCGGCACCGGTCTCGTTAACGATGACCGGTATCCTTTACCGCCATACTCGGAATGAGGCCCAAAAAAGACTGATAACATCTGAAATTATGTGAATACTGGTACTGCACCCAAGTAGCCACCTAGGACTGAAAATCGTCCTGGAAACTAAAGACACTAACATTTGAGAAAACAAAAAGCAGATTTGATGTTTTATTTATTTTTTTATTTTTGAATGAACAACATTGGAGAATGTGGTCTAGTCTCTCGATACTTGTGAAAGAGGCTCTCGCTGCAGGTTACTGTTGCCTTTCGATCACACATTTTATTCTCAGTGCAAAAATGTGCCTGTCTGCACATTGTTGTATCCGGCACACATAAAGGCACTAAAACTACCAGTCTCTATTTCAGTTTCGGCAACTATAAAATACACAGATAAAAATGTAATTTTCAGCTCAGCAGTCAGCAGTGTGGTGCAGCGATCCAATGTAGCCCTCTATTTACTTGCTCTCCGAAAATAGCCTTAAATGAACAATGCCACTCTTCTGGGCATCAATCTATTTTTCTTACTCTAAAAACCTTGCTGAAGAGTGGCAAAGATGAATTCCAAAATAGCTCTATGCAGCCATCTATGGGACTAAACCTAAAGGCTAATGTTAGGGGTTTATTGACATATTTAATTATTTGATCATGCTGTTCTTCAAGGTTCCGCCCGTGATCACTTCGATGTGTTGAGTGAAATATGATGCCTGCTCCCACTCCTTTAATTTTATGTGAGGCCGGCCACTGCTCAGCCTCTTTTGTGGTGGAGGCCATGGATATATGGTCAAGGGAGACTAAGCAAGCTATGACGAAGCAAACCTATGTTTGATCAGTTTGGTAAATTTAATTGAGGGCAGTGTGGCATGCAATCTCTTATGGCCCACGCCAGCGTTTCCTGCCTATAAATAGGGTGGCAGACAGTTTGGAAAAAATGTATGTTTGTAATAAAAGAGATTTGGAAAAAAAAGCCATTGAAGCTGTGCTAGTATAAAAGTTGAAAATCCGAAATGCAACACAATTGCAAACAGAAAATGCATCTGGCATATTTTGGGCTGGTTGATCTTTCCTGTCACTGATGTAAGTAGCTGTTGGTCAGAAGGGTGCATTTAAAGGTCCATCCGGTTGCTCAATCCCCAAGATGGTTATCGTTGGTTCTTAGGTCTTGGTGACAGAATGCTGTGAGAGCTTCTAGAGTAGTCTTTTCTGTTCGTTTCACCTTGGTGTGTGCATCCGAGCATATGGAGTCCTAAAGTCCTACAGAGTTCAACTAGATCCAAAGCACACACTGTGAAACAGGAGCAACATTTGATGGCAAATATACTTGGTGGCGCTAGAGGAGACAGTGGCCAGTGGCTATGGTGGTGAGAAGAGCAGTACATCAACAGGCTTGGTAGAGATTTCCAGGGAATGCTAGTAGTGCCAACCTAGAGCAACGGTAAAGACTTTAGAAAGGTTGTGTCAAGAGCACGTACAGTCACGCGCAGACTGGAGGGTCTCGTGGTCCAAAACCTGCTGTCATATACTATTGTTCCAAAAGTAATATGCTCAACCCTGAAGCCCCCACGGTATACAGTGACCAAGGTCTGAAATAGACTACTGCGGTTTCCCAGGCCAGCCCTTCTGCAATAAGGTCCCCAACTCTAAAACACAGGACCCCAATACTGCAATGGCATTCATTCTTCTGGACACACATGGCGCTAGGGAGCATTGACATGTTTGCATAACATTACATTTTTCTAGATCAGAAACTATTTTATTTCAAGAGATATTTTCAGTTAAACATATATAAAAAAAATCATGTCACAAAACATTGTTTCACAAAGCAGACAGCAAAAGACAAGATGGTTGAAAATCCTTGGCTGCTTCATTCATTACTCCTCCCAACAATAACTCACACAGCATTAATACATCCAATTATCACTACGGCAGACAAGTTACCCTGTTACTGTGGAGTCTCACACAGATGCCTCATATGCATACCATTAGCATGACGCTGCATTCCAGCCGCAGGAAGTCTGTTTCTTACAACGTCCCCAGTGATGCTATTCAAATAGACACCAGTGCTGGTATTATGCATATTTGAGCTCCACGCGTCACAGAGCATTTTTTTATTATATTGTTTAAAATGTGGACCTAGCTTGAGAGCAGTGGAGCGCTGTACAAGGTGTGGGTAGCCAGCGTATGGCGTATGGCCTGGCATCCTATAACATTAGCACAGTACTGTAAGTTACGGTCTGTGCGTTGGTCTGTACATCCTTTGGGATTAGTCCTTGTTCAGGTCTGCAAGTCTGTCATTTGCTGTGATGTCATTGGCAGAGGTGGCGTTCAATGTAGTCACCGTTATTATTTTATAAGATGGAGTCATGCACTAAAGGCAGGTTTGATAGGCCTCGCTGTGATGAGCCGGCTGCAAGCAAACCATAAAATGTCCCAGCAGAATTGATCCGTGGCACTTGTGTCATTTATTTTGGGAGAAATGGCCTCTTACAGATAATGGCAACAAAATAAGGTTTCTCCTCCCCCATCACTTTGTCACATTTACTTCTCCACACCATACTGCAACATCAGCACTGTACCGTTGCTGCTCTTGACCTCCATCTGGACTTTACCGCATCTGACCAAAACTTTGGCATGGCTCTTGCTCCCACAGTTGTTAAAGCAAGTGGAATTGAGGTAAAAGTTAGTGAACGTTATAAAAAAAAAAATAGCACCAACCATATCTTCTGAGGGCTCTATTTTGATAGCTCTTCGTGGCACAAATCTCTCCATAGTCCACACGATGGATGTAATTAACAAAATGCTCCAATATAGGATGTGCCTACATAAGCACCTTGAACAATAACATTCCAAAACAACAGTTCAATTAATTCCCAAAGTAGTAACACTACCAAGTTACATTTTGTCATTCCTATGTAATAGTATATATTTAAATTATTCGCTTGTGTACATACATCTGCTACATTCCTTTTTGTGAGGGTCAACGTTAGCAGAACTATTTAGCTGACTGATTAAATTCACATTGAGCCCTTTTTGTACAATAATGTGAGTGCCAGATTCTGTCATGCCCAGTCAGAACAGCAGTGTCTACCAAGTGTCTGCAACCTTTGTCTCTCCAGATATTTTGGACTACAGCTCCCACCAAGCCTAGCCATTAAGGTCAATTGTGAGGTATCATGGGAGTTGTAGGCTAAATCAGCCAATGAGCCACAGGTTGCATTATTATGCACTATTATGCCCACTTTATACATAATTGACATATTTCATGTTGCCTTCTTAGCAAAGCAGATGTAGGCATGCCTTGCTAGCAAAGTATGGTGAGTTACTATTCTGATCACTTAGAAAAGGAATAAAGAAATGTTCATGATTTTCAAGTAAAAAACATGCTATAGTATATCTTTACCATGTTCATTTAATTCTCGTTAAGGTTTTTTTTTTCCACTCGGTGCTCTATAGATTACAGAGAGGATTGAAAATGATCACTACTTTGTCCTTGTCATTTTTTTAGACTTTAAGATGAGTGTGTAATTTCTTTATTACCATCATGAATAACTACTTGGTGTTTTCATCCGGCAACAACTATTTTGTGTGGAATTTTCCACCCCTCCCCCCAAATCAGGTGCACACAATTTTCATTTATTTAATATAGTTATTGTTATGAATCTGTGACCCCCAATTTAACAATACTGATTCCCTGCACTGTTCCACTCTTTTTTTTAGACAAGAAACACACAGGGTTGCACAGAAAGTATATGAAATAATTACCTAGCAATTTAAAATATCAACAAATCAAGCATCAAAATCCCCAAAACAATCGTTACTACACTAATGAATGCTTAATACTAGATAGACCAATTTCCATTGCTGTAGTTTACTTAGTCATGTGCTTTTGTAAACACACGCATCACTCTATATATATTTGGTTTACCACAAGTGCATATCCACTATGCGTTGAAACAAGAATGGTGACACAGGATAAAGCTTTCGTTGTATAGACAATCAATTTAAAACAGAACATCCCCGCCTGACCAAGTCTCTCTACTTTCTATTCATGTAACATGAATGCCTCGCCTTGACCCAATAGACACATACGCATCATAACACCATTGCAGAAATTCAATTTAAAAGAAAAGCTACTTGAGACACTTGCATGTAAATGACTTGCAAAAAGGAAAATGCATGTTTAACATATGTGTTTGCGAGATTCCCTTCAGTGATGTTTCTATTGCATTGTGTACAAATGTACATTTGTCATTTTCAATGGGCAACCTAAAGGTGGAAAATTAGTGGCAATTAATAAACCTTTTCCCTCGGTCAAGAATGGTTCTGCGCCAGTTACAGAACTCTACTTCGTGATGTATCCATGGAATAACTTTAATCAGACTATTTTTCTAGGTATGCACACAATGAGATGCCCTTTTGACTGTCAAATCACTACTTCTGTGCTAGAGCCTTATGCAGAGGAGTGAAGGGATCTCCTTGTATGCAAACAATTGGACCTATTGTATACAATCTATAATTCCAGATCAAAATAAACCTCTGAAATACTGGCTTATTTTCCAGACGGTACAGTCAATGTATATATCCCTCCTCAGTACTTTCACAAATAACAGGGGCTAGGATTCACTATATACCCTCTGAACTATTTCCCCTGGGCTTTATACTTTATACTTACATAGGAATTTATTTTAGCAGTCTCACTGGCAGGTGGGCATCCTCTTAAGCACTGGTTCAATTCTCCCCCTCTAGGAACAGGTGGGCATCAGTCAGCAAGATGGTGTCAGCTTCCAGCCACAACCTGGTTTCCCATTCTGCATTTGGGTACATTTGCTGTCTTTCCCACTGAAGAAAGCCTAGGACTTTAAATCGAGGTAGACTTCTCTTGTAGTGTACTGCTACTAATAAAAAATGGATCCAAAAGGAAAACAATCTATTCCATTCACTTTTCTGTTGTTGGCAAATCTCCTTTCTCTCCTCCTTCCAATCTGCCAGTCAATGAGTGAGTGAGCCTCCCCAGAATCTATGGGTCTGAATGTTTATAGAGAAGAAACCACTCCATTTTGAGGTGTGTACAATTTCTATAATGTTATTGGTTAATGTATGAGTTTGTACAGTGTTCGAAAAGCAACATCACATTAAACCATTCCCTCCCTGCTCATTGGGCACACTTATGAGGAGGGCAATATAATGGGGGTGACTTCTCAATCCAGTGTTCCTCCATTTGATATTTCAACTTTCTAAAACAGCATATTGCTTACATGTGATTATGATACTAATCAGTTCATCAGATGGCTATCACTCTGGTGAATCAAATAATGTGGTTCTCATCTCGAGACGGCATGTGGTGTGTGTGTTATAGATTTTGGGCCTCATTACAAGTGAGGCGGAACGGGTTAACGGGACCCGCTAAAGGAAGCGGACCCATTAAACCCGTTCCGCCTCATTACAAGCTAACCCTCGCGGGACCCGGTAAATAACACCTGGTCAAACCAGGCATGCTTACCGGGTCCCGCGAGGGGAAGAGGGAGCAAACAATGGGCCGCTCGTAATCGGCCCAATGTTTGCTACCTCCCCCATTCCCATTCAGCCCTATGGGGGCTGAAATGGGAATGGGGAAGGTCCGGGCCCGGGTTCCTGGAGGAAGGAATTACCGGGGCTCCGAACTCGGAATGGCCGGGTAATTCCCCATTCTGGGAACCCGGACCCGATTTTGGAAGAAGCCAAAATCGTAATGAGGCCCATTGTCTTTTTTTGACCAATACTTTTACACAACTGTTTTATTTCCAGATGAGAATAACAGGCTCTCCAGCATGAACACTAGGAGTTGTGACTCATTAGCATGTGATATTTTCTACACAAATATTTCCACATTCGCCTAATTAACATATATGAAAAAAATGATTTTGGATCCATATGACAGAGCATTTCAATCTCAACATTTAAAAAAAAAATAACTCTTTAGGATCTTACAAAAGTTAGAAGTGAACTTTTACATGGTGCATTTCTATTTCTTTTTGACAAAACATTACTTAACATCCCCAGTTCCTGGCCTAACAGAGCTAAATAGTATCATTTCCTTATCAAAACCAGAGACCTGGGCCATTTATGACTGGAGGAATAGGTTTAAGTAACTTCTTTGAAGTACAGATCTGGCAGGGTTTTTTACAACTCAGTCCTTACTTCTTGAGTGATTACAGCCACTTTCTAGCACATAAAGCAGACTTTTAGTCGTGAACCATGTCAGATATTTCCTCCTGGAAGCCGCTGGGCTAATGACAGGATTTGATTACGTTGGAGCTGCTGTAGACCACCTTTCAGACCACATTTAAAGGTTTTAGCCTATGCTCATTAACAGATGGGATCTGTAAATAGGAAGGATTTGTTTTTACTGCGTGAAAAGCCAGTTCCCAGAACAAAGGCAAGTGTCAAGGTTTTACAATCCAGCCTCTGAACCTGAATGTTATTTCCTTCTCCGGAAGCAAATCACACCCCTCAGTTATGTTGGTCTGTTGCAATGGATTGGGTGGAAGAAATACCGTATGGTTTCCAGGGCCAAAGCTGGTTCGTTATTCACAAAATGTAGCATTTAAAGTCACATGTTAATTTCTTCCATGTTGCAATTGTCACCTACAATTGAACCACATTGTTACTTCTTCTTTGTAATCAAAGTCCTGCCCAAGACTTATAGTTTTGATATTTCTGTAGGTTTCTTTCTACAAAGTTGATTCTTAGTTGTGTAAAATTAAATATATACACTGCAAGGACCAATTCCATATTCCTCTCCTATCAAATGTTGTGCTTTTAATTTCAGATTGGACTGTTTTCAATTTAATAACAGGTTGCTGAATATTTTCTGGTACTTGGAAATATTTATCTCTGGCCTTGTCAGTTACTTAGGAAATGCATTCTGATTGTAGATGGGCTGCAAGCATTGTACGCTTCCTCACACAGGTGTTTTTGAGATGCTGTGTACAGGCTGTAGCTAAAATATGTGTTTTTCAACTGGTGCTTTTCTCAGCATCCTTTTCTTCGGGATAGACCTCCACATCCTGTTGGGCAATTTGTACTTCTGTTAGATGTGGAGTTACTGATTTGGCTATGTCAGGGTTCAACAAGATTGCCCCCTTCTACATTCATTTGCTTAGGACATACATTGTTTTTCCTTAAACATATTGCTAGGTTTCCTAGATCTTTTTAACAAACTTTTTTTCTAAATATAGATGTTCTATTACTTTCCTGGGAACTCCAGAATATTACAAGTGAGCTGCGTTGATACATCTGTTTACCAATTTCTGTTTCTTCACAAATTATTGTAAAGACTGGAGGGGGGGTCTGTACTCCTGCTCTCTATATGGCAGGGGAGAGGGACCGAGGACCACAGCCAAGATTCTCTATAGGGTAGCGTTGGTTGAGCAATCAAGGCCTCGCTTCTCAGGAGGTGATGCATGCTGATTCTTAAGTAGAGTGTAGTCCCCAAGCCCCCACAAAGGAATGTCTGCACACTGTATTAGTTAAAACACAATCTTTATATAATTAATATTCAAGGCTATGTACACTATCACAATAACTGAATTTGTACTCAGAAACTCAAAAATGGCAAATATATACAGTTCTAAAGTGGTACCACAATTATTATCAGATCTCATTAAAGTGCATCAACTATACTCTGTTCATATGTCACACAGATTACTTAATAAAGGCAACCAACAATAGACATAGGAGGAAAGCAGTTGGTTAGAACAATTGGAAGAATACTGGCCCCTACCACTAGTCACAGTTCTGTGTGGAGATCCCCCCTCCTAGGCAACCTGTAAAGTAAAGATATATCACAAGCCCAGTCCATATATTGTTCTATGAGTCTTATTTCCTTCTATAATAGTTCTTCCCAGAGGACTCAATGGGAATGGGGAAGTGGAAACACTGACACTATCTCGTGATGGTGCTGGTGTTTCCACGTCTGCCTGCAGGCGGGCGGTGTTAAACCCGCCAGGTCAGTCCTGGCGGGAACGCCACCTCCCGCCTGCAGGACTCAAGATCGGGCGGTGTTAGGCAGAAACCTATGCAGTTCCCTTAGGGATCACTGCAAAAGATTTAAGACTACAGGTGTTGGCAGTAAACCCACTTGGTAGCAGTCTGTACCACCCAGATTCACCTGGTAGCTGTGGCTGAGCAGTCAGACTTCCCTCAAGAAGAGTTAGGCAGTATGCAAAGTATACTCAATAAGCACTCAGATACAATAATACAAGCAAACACTGACCAGAGCTTTGGTGTCAAAGTATATAATTATTTATTTAAAAACACACAGTTGAAACACTCCAGCACTCTTATTGTAAAATATCCTAAACACAGTTACTATTATGATATATACACCCCTTTTTCCCTATTAGAAAATCACAGTAAAACACCACTTATTTTCATACAGAGGTGAGCGCTTAACTAGATTGCACTCTAATAAGTTTGTGAAAAAGGGAGGGAAAAAGACAGAATATGAAGAGGTACACCACTCTACGATTCCAGAACACTGTTAGCAAGGCAGAGAGCAAAAAGTCACTGGTGAGCCAAAGTCCAAAGGCTGGGCCCACTCTTAGAGAGAGCAGAGCACAAATGCGCCCAAGATCACACAGTTACACTAGGCTTAGAAAGTCTTGCAGAGGGTTCAGAAAAGCGTTTAGAGAGGCTTAGAAAAGTTTAGCCAAGGTGTCCCAGGCTAACCCAGGTTCGAAAGCCGGGGGCTAAATCTACCCCGTACAGTCGGTAGCAAGGGAAGCCAGGCGGTACACGGTACCTTAAGTGGGAAGGATCCTCCAGCGGTGGCAGTTGTTCCTGGTAGTGGGTGCAAGTTGTGTCGTCGTCCAGGGGAAGAGAAGATCTCGACTTGGAGGAAAGATGAAGGTCGTTGCACTACCAGGGCAGAAACCAGCCGCAGAGTTTTCCGGTTAAAGGTGGTACCTTTGTCTTGCGGTCGTGGTAAAACGTGGTATCCCGGTTGCCGGGGTGCTTGGCACGGGCAAGGCGGCTTCGAGATACGTCGAGAAAGCGTAAAGACGGTGAAACTGGTTATCCCCACCAGTTAAAGGAAGAAGACTCTCCGGGGGGAGATCTCCTCTGTCGTTGGGAAAAAGTGGTGAGACGGTCCAGCAGGGCTCCACCGGTGGTGGTGTTGTGGCAGGTTGGCTCAGCTTCTCCCTCGTCGGATTCTTAGGTCCTGTGGCGACTTCTGAAGTTCCAGTCCCCAAAACCCTGCTTTTATGCAGCAAACCCCCATTCACTCAGCCTAGCTGTCACTCAAACATGCTAAGTGGTGAGCCGGCCGGCTCACCACTTGGGCCAATCAGGACGGAGTGCGACTTCAGTTGCCTAGGCAACTCAGTCCAGGGTGCCCAAATTCCCCTCCACCCCTCCTAAGTACCCCAGACATAGTGGCACCACTTTGGAGGGCTTCTGTGGAGAAGCCCGCCAAAAAGTGGAACAAAGGGCTCGACTTGGGTTGGAGTCACAGAAGAGAACACAAACGCCATTTTAGAATCAAGTTTTGGCAAAAAATACCAACCGGAGAATTAATATTAATTAAATAAACCGGCGGTATGTTCGAGGCTACCGTAAATAATTAAATAAAGGTAGTAACCTAAAACAATGGGAAATCCCATAGGAAAATATTTGCGGTTGAATATAAAAAGTAGTATCCCCTGCCACCAGCCAAAACTCGATCAGGGGGGGCGGAGGCGTGCCCCCTCGACTAACAGACCCTGGGGCAATCGAATTGCCCCAGCCAGTACGTCCACAATATGATGGTTGGTACTGGTTCTGTTCAGAATTTAAGACTAGTAAAGTCAATGGTGACTTTACATGCCCTGGGAGACAGTAGTCAGTCCCAGGGTATGGAGTCTCTACTGTGGGGTCACTATGACACCCCTGTGTTACTGCACTGAGGGTGCTGTGTAACACATATCACAAAAACGCATGAAACCCTATGGAGTAAAAGACCCCATAGCCAATTAAACACATCTAGATTCAAAGAAACACACTCAAATCATGCCCAAGAGTGAGGGTAAAAGAGTCTCACTCTTGGCAGGAGAAAAAAATAAACCCCAAAAATCCAGCAAAGCTGCTGGGGGACTCACTAGGTTAGGAAATTCAGCCTAAACAGAGAATTCTCCCTAACAGGCGGTCCAGAAATAACAGTGGCGGCAGGTTTACCGCCACTGTTATTTCCTGACCGCCCGACCTGTAATGAGGCCCTATATATAGATTTGGGATATATAAAGCACTTCGCTCGTGCATGCATAACCATAATATCCTTTCTTGGTAGACACTGTTAAGTTAATTGTTAGATTAAATGCCAATGATTTGTTTCACAGTTCACATGGATGTCATCGTCCATAAATGTATCAAGAACAAATACATTGATAACCAATACATGTTTTGGAGATATTGTGTGCTACCTCAGGGTCTAGAATGATAAGAGTAGCATTAACATTGTTTATTTGATGAATTTTGGTTTGAAATGTTGAAAGAATATAGAAATAAATTAACAAACAAAAATGTAATTCAATAAAATGACAAAATGTTTCTCAGATGGCATTTGTTTATAAAATACATTATTTCAAGTCCCAATGGGCCTCATTACGACTCAGGCGGTAAGGGTTTTACGATGGCGTAAACAGCGCCGACCCTTACCGCCTGAGTACGAGGTCCCTTAGCGCCATGGTGGATTTAACACCTGCTTTTAGCAGGTGTTAAAATCCATGGCGCTAAGGGACCATGGAGTTAATTACGCCACCGTAATTTACGGTGGCGTAATTAACGCCTTCCCCACTCCCATTATGCCCTATGGGGCAAAAATGGGAATGGGGAAGGGTAAATGGGGATTGGGGACTTACCGCCCCGCCAACCTCGGAATGGGGCGGTAAGTCCGCCAACCACCATGGCGTAAACGTAGTTTACGCCATGGTGGTAAAGTCACGGCCCAGGCGGTAACTTACCGCCTGGGTCGTAATGAGGCCCAATGTCATTTAACTTACAATATTTTTAAATATGTAACCATTATATTTACACAGAGCATTAATTAATGAGACCTGTTATTTATCCCGGGTTTACCACCCAGTTGCAGTTCTCCCAATATACACCTATGAGACAAGTGATGGGACAAATATTAGTAATTTATGGTTCATGCCAGATTTCTCCATATAGCATTAATGTGAGTTTATGGCTACTATGCTCATAATCAAAGAACATTTTGGGAACATAAAAATGAATACAGATATTTATATTTGAAAAATGTGTCTGTGATGAAAGGGTTGTATACTTTAATCAATAATTTCATAATGCACACTGGGATTGGTGTTCATTTAATTTTTCACAACACTCACCCTAACACTAATATGAGTGTGTAACCATGAACAATGCAGACTTGTTCGGTCAGCTTCTGAATTTGGTTCTGAGGATAAGATGGCTGAGTCTTCCTTTCTGGAGATAGTTTCCACTCCAATATGAGTGAAGCATCACAGAATGTTAGTAGAGGAAGGGCTGGATCTCAGGGCAGGGAATGTGTATGCATTGTAAGGCGTTGTTTGCATGCCCAATCCTCAACACACAGACATACGTGAAAGGTCTATATATAAGATACTTCTTAAAACATGAATATTCTGCAATTGGCAGCACCAACTCTTCACCTGGACAGTCATACACATTTTATTGGGGCACCCCAGTGACTTCGGGTTTGTAGACATTGTGAAGAGCTTTTCACCAGCCTTCTGCTGTGTCCTTGATCACCTACTTTATGTATTATATATTTATTTCTTATCAAGGCACGAACCTACCCCTTGAAGTATGAGCATACATTTATGGGATCATAGGCCAGACAACCCCAAAAGCACAGCTTCATATATAATTCTCCACATCCATGGTTATTAAAGGAAAACGAGTATGGTGGTGGGAAGACAAGTAACACTACATACATTTAATTTTCTAGCACAGAAAACAAAGTATGACAAATCACCTTCTGGGGCACCAGTGGTCCAGGGATGAATGTCGGTTTCTAAATCATCAATCAGTCCCACACCTCTAGTACACCAGAAGGGATCCAAACAGATTGGAACACAAGTCAATTATAAACCTCCTTTTCCAATTTTGGTAACGTGGACAGAACGGCAGGCTTATCTCCGCAAGGTTGTGGATCATTGGTTAGTTGCAACACAGCGAAAATACAATTATTACCCAATGATAAACGGTACTGTCCAGTCAAGGTTGTAATAAAAATATCTACTTTATTATTACTGCAATAGGCAGTTCTAGCACACTACAAAATACAACCCACACTCTAAAGAAACACAGATGACACACAGTTTCATGAAGGATAGGGATGCACTCTGGATACTGACAGGAGGGTAGCTGGTAAAGTAATTAGGCTTACTTTTCAAGGTTATTTGGTTACAGGACCAAGAAGCAAAGGGTTGTAACTGTATCTAGGCACATTCCGAGAAGGACCAGGGGGGCAGAACCACAATGTGCCTGCTGCTTAAGAGGTTCTTGATGCCCGACAGCATTGAGGCGGTTCTAGGGTGCTTTGCAGCTCTTGAGACAGGGTTTGAGGTGGGAGACAGCTTCGGGTATCAGGCGGCAGGCAGTTCGGCAGGCGAGGCTGGGTGGACAGCTACATGCTGCCTACACGGTGTCTCGGGTCCAAGAATCATTGTCTCTGTAATGGTTGGTGGATCTGGGGCACTGGTTGAGGTGTCTCGGACGGCTCGGACAACTGTGGCATGACAACCGTCAGCGGTGCAGGCGGTTGCAGTTCGAGGACTCAACTGTCTCGAAAACGTCCTTAAAAGATGGACGCTGGTTGATGCTTTTAGAGGCACTCCTCTTAGCTTCTTCGCAGGGCTTGTGTCGTCCTTTCAAGGCAGACGGTCCTTAGTTTAGAAGAGTGTTTGCAGGCAATGGCCTTGTCCTTAGTTCAGATACTCTCCGGCACTCCCACTTAGGAAGCTTGCTGGCAGAACCTAGCAGGGCATGTTGTGTGCTGGCTGGGTACTGGCTCTGGAGCTGCTGGAGGGGTCTTCTGAGTCTGGTATCTCTCGCTGTTCCCTGGGAGATGTTTTGGGGAGGGATCTTGCTTCCCTCATGGAATTCCTGCCCTTTCTTCACTGGCGGAAGATGTAAGGTAGACTGTACCTTCAGCCCAGGTCCAAATGAGTCCCTCTGACTCCTTTCAAAGTCGTTGGATAATCTGCTTAGTGAGGGGTTCACCCCTCTTATAAAGCCAAATGAGTCCTAGCAATTGGTGCAGGCTAAGCCTACCTTAATGAACCTATTCTGGGGTACCCACTAACAACCTTCTGTTATGCATGAGGTCAGGACCAGGGTGATCTGCAACAGGAAATGTAAGGGGTGACAACATATACCTAAGTCCCACCCATCTTCCTGTCTGTTGTAAATCAAAGTGTCTCTCTGGTTAACTGAGCCCTCTGTGACTCTTGATTAAAGCGCAGGTCTCCCTTGAAGTTTGTGACAAGAGCAGACTTCCTGTCTCCCTCAAATAACATACTTCTCCCCTCTCAAAGGGGTCTGCTCTGCAGGGGTTGTCTCTCAGGCAACCTAGCCCTTTCCAGGCTAGCCTCAATTACCTCTCATTAGTATGCACTGCCACCAGCCGGACTAAAAAATAGGAAAGCAGATCCATGGAGCCTTTGATATTTTAATGCAGCTGCCCATGGCTGGAGGAAGGTCTGCCTTCCCCCTTCTGGAGATGCTTTGATGTACCCGTGGCTGTTGCATTCCAGCTGAACATGACAGGGGAAGTCAGTGCCTGCAGGCTGTGCCCTCCCGGAGTACACGTGACTACGCGTATCATGCAGTGAGCAGAGAAAATGTGTGTAGAATGACCACACACATTTTCGGGTGTTGATCTCCCATCATTCATTTTCATTATCAAAAACTAAGAAAAAACAGGCTAGTGCACACTCGCCGTGTGGATCTTTGAATTCCTCACAGAAAGGTTTTCATTTTTTTCTCAACAAAGAGCAGCGATGGAGTGGGGCATAAGACTAATAGAAGTGATTTCTAGAATATAGCAGCATAATATGAAAAAAACTTGTTTGGGGATGTTTCCCTCTTTGCCTTAGGAATCTCAGGTCTCGCTGTGCACAGAGCATGCACCATCAGACAGCAATAGTTTCCTATCAGGTATGTGGGTTTCAGTATTGAATAGCTTTGTAGATTATACAAGCTAATTTAGAAAGATTCTCGAGCAATAACCAATTTAGAGACCCCCCAGGACAGGAGAGACGTGGTCACATTG
Source organism: Ambystoma mexicanum (assembly GCF_040938575.1). NCBI lineage: Eukaryota > Metazoa > Chordata > Amphibia > Caudata > Ambystomatidae > Ambystoma > Ambystoma mexicanum. The sequence continues at coordinate 1,358,561,628 of NC_090937.1, read as the reverse complement.
TTTCTTCGCCATTATCAGACTTGCTGCTCCATGAAATATTGTAATGGGAGTCGCACAGACTTTGGAATCCCCATTAAGCGTGCGTTCCCCCATCAATATGTGCATTTACCATCGCCTGCACAATCAACTGAGATTTATCTGGTGGCAGGAAGGGTTTTTATTTCCCTCAACAGATGGAATTGAAATTCGTCAACCTGTGCCATTTTCTCTACATAAAGCTTAATGTTTAGTTGAGGAGCCAAAATAAAATCCTATGACTTGTCCACTGCTGATGTTTTAGCATTTAAGATAAAGGACTCTCCCAGAAGCTAGAGAACTTTTCAGTGATGTAACTTTGGAATGGAACGGGGCAAATTCAACTCAGGAAGCACATACTCTCAACTAAGTCTGATATCAGGTAACCCTTGACAATGACTCACTTGCTTCCCCTTGAAACGCTGAATACAATGCTAGTTTTGCAAGTATTCCAGGAAAGAGGGGATCTATTTCACGCATGGTTGAATCTACAGAAAAACCTATTGAGCAGTCCTAATGATTACCTTTGTGATAAATGCATAATTGATTTTGAAGGCTTTCCGATTATCAGGCACACATACACTGCATACTTACAGAATGCAACACACAGCCAAAGTCACAAAGTTCATCCGAAACATCCTTTGCTTTGGAAGATGTATAAGCACATCATGGACGAGGGGAGGCTTGGGTCTGTCTGGTGGCTACTGGAGTAGCAGGAGGCAGATCAGCAGCAGTGTGCTGTGCCCCATCGTTTAAATTCAAATCGATTTTGTGGTCAGGTTGGTATTCATTTTCCTCTCCCTCCATCTTGAGTTAGTTGTCCTACATCTTCAGTCATTTTTTGCCATGTTGGTGGCAGTCTTTGTTCAAATCTTTGTGTTCCCTTTGATCAGATATGTGGGCCATCTCTATTTGAAGTACCATTTGATTCAAAGATAAGGATGGGGCACCTGTCAGGGCAGGGTTAACAAGAATCTGGAGTTTGTGGTTTAGGCCGTTCCAGTGACAGGTCTGCGTTATGGGTAGAAGTTGATGTAGCCAATGGGAAGATCCAGGTGGGCTTCTGCTTACTCATTAATCGTCATTCTCATCGCACTTTTCTGCATCTTCCTTTTGAGATTTCATTTTAAAGTCAAATTTTGATGTACTTTTCAGAAGTTTGCTACTTTCGAAATATCCCCAGTAGTGACAACAGTTTCTTTGCACTTAAAGAGGGCACTACATCTCCCTACAGATTTTAAAGCATCTACATTTAAAGACATGGGGCCTCATTACGACTCAGGCGGTAAGGGGTTTACGGCAGCGTAAACAGCGCCGACCCTTACCGCCTGATTCCGAGGTCCCTTAGCGCCATGGCGGATTTAACACCTGCTTTTAGCAGGTGTTAAAATCCATGGCGCTAAGGGACCATGTTGTTAATTACGCCACCGTAATGTACGGTGGCGTAATTAACGCCTTCCCCACTCCCATTATGCCCTATGGGGCAAAAATGGAAATGGGGAAGGGTAAATGGGGATTGGGGACTTACCGCCCCGCCGACCTCGGAATGGGGCGGTAAGTCCGCCAACCACCATGGCGTAAACATAGTTTACGCCATGGTGGTAAAGGTACGACCCAGGCGGTAACTTACCGCCTGGGTCGTAATGAGGCCCATGGTTAGAATGCTTGCATCATCTAGCAAGATGTATAGCCCATTTCTAATGAGAGTGGTAAATGTTGCATATTCAATCTTGAAGAAAACTGACCATCTGTGTGTTCTTGAATCTAGGCGCACTGGTGTTCGGAGAACCAATAACTGCAAGTCTTGGAACAGATGGAACACACTATTGGAGTAAAAACTGGGCCAAGGCAGCCGCATTTGTGACCTCACCACCTCTGAGTCCTGACCCCACCACACCAGATCACCTGAACTCTCTCTTGGCATGGTAGGACACATCACTCTTCTCCATTGTCTACTCAAAGAATGACAACTCTTCATACACCATAACTTGAATCATTATGTATGGGCATAAGAGATTATGGCAGAATGATTAACAGGGGCCTATTGGTATCCCTACAACAGTGGAATATAAAGGTGGATTTCAGGTAAGGTGTCTCTTAATGCTCACCATTAAGGAATGTGTGTCCTCCTTGAAGAAGTTGACCTCGATGTCCTCCGTCTAACTGAGATATGGTACATGGCCATCTCTGTCATGAGCTTTGACACTCTTCTCCCTGACGGCTACAAGATCCTCTCTGCGCCCAGGTCCAATCGTTCTGGTGTTCTGGTGGGGGTGTAGCCCTGATCTTCCCTGATTGGATTACTGCCTCTGAAATTCCTACGTAGCTGTACTCCTCTTTCGAATGCCTCATCTGTAGGCTCTCTCTCTCTCTCCTAGCCATTCCCTTACTGTGGCTACCATCTGTCAGCCACCTGGTCAGATCTCCTCCTTTCTCTCGGAGTGGGCAGACCTCTCCTCTTCCCTCCTGGTCTCGACCACTCAACTCCTCCTTCTTGGAGACATAACATCCAACTGGAAGCTTTGTGTCCCTCCTCTGGGCTCTTTTGTGACCTCTGTAATTCTGTCTCACTCACTATCCTCCCCTCTGGCATGACTCACTCTGCAGGGCACACTCTGAATGTTCTGATCTCTACAGACCTTCCCATTTCAATCCCTCTCACCACTCCTCTCTCCTGGAGTGATCACTTTCTCCTTTCCTTCCAGCTCATTCTCTCCACACCTCAGGCCAAGCCAACTACAGCACTGCCACCTGCATTCTCGGTTATCCGACCCATGGAGCGTGTGCCAGTTGAGGCTTTCGCCGCCACTTTCTCAAACCTCCCTCCCCCTTTGGCTGAATCACACCATGACACAGCCCTTTCTATGCTCCATTCTGCTATATCTGATACTCTTGATGTTCTTGCCCCTGTCATGAGGATCCGTTTGAAGCCCAAAGCCAAATGAAACTCCTGGTACGACTCGGACCTCATCACCCTTAAACACAAATGCAGGGTGGCTGAGAGGAAATGGTGTGCTTCCTGTACATCCTCTGACAAACTCACCTGCCACCTGCTCCAAAAGCAAAACCGTCTCTCTGTCCGCACCAAGAAGAGAGCCCTCATCCAAGCCCGCGTCTGTGCGGCATCCAAAAACTCGGCCAAACTCTTTAAGATCTGCAAGGAGCTAGCTGATCCAGCTGCAATCTCTACCTCTCCTACCTCTCCTGACCCCTCCCATACCCTCTGCACGGCCCTGGCTTCTCATTTCCTCTCTAAAACTCAGGACATCCTGTTGTCTCTCTTTTACTCTCCTCCTCCACTCTCTACTCCCCACTCTTCCTCTGGCCCTTCTGTGGCCACCCCTCCTTCCCTCTCTAACTTTGACTCCAATACCCCCTATGTCCTCATCCTACTTGATCTCTCTTCTGCCTTTGACACGGTCAACCATGCCATCTGCACAACCGTCTCTTTGATAAATTGGGTGTCACTGATCAGGCCCTGGCCTGGCTGACCTCCTTCCTCTCTGATCGACCCTCCCAGGTCCAACTTGGGTCCTTCCTCTCCTCTATCTCTACCTGTGGTGTTCCCCAGTGGTCTAACCTCTCTCCCTGGCTGTTCGACCAATACCTGCCACTTCTTGCCCACCACTTTACTGCTCTCTGCCCCAACTTTCAGTGGTATGCAGATGACACTCAGCTCATTTTCAGGCTCCCTTCCGCCACCTCTTCTCCTTCGCTCATCTCTGACTGTTTGTCCACTATCCAGGAGTGGTGTGCCGCCAATGATCTCTGCCATAATGCCAGTAAGACTGAGATTCTCCTCATTGGCACACCTGCTCCCTCCTTTCCCCTCGCTCTCTGGCCGGCTTCTCTTGGCCTTCTTCCTTCTCCCACCTGTGAGGCTAAAAACCTTGGGGTCATCTTCAACTCCACACTCTCATTCTCTCCTCACATCTCTGACATCTCTAATAAGTCACACTTAGAGGTATTCTTCCTTTCCTCTCCTTCCCCCAGAAGCTCACTGTCTCCAGAGCTCTGGTTCTCTCTAGGCTGGACTACTGCAACAGCCTGTTTTTAAATCTGCCTCTCCGCCCTCTCCAACTCAGCCAGAACAGGACTGCAAGACTTGTCCTTCGCCTCAAGCCCAGGGATCGTGTCTCTCCAGGACTGAAATCTCTGCACTGGCCTCCAGTGGCTGCGAGTATTAAGTTCAAAACCCTCTACATTGTCCACAAGGCCTTCTGGGGCCTGGGGCATCAATACCTTCAACTCTCACTTCCTAAATATCTTCCTTCTCGAGCTCTTTGCTCATCCGCCTCCAACTCCCCCAGGGTCAGTCCCTTCTCCAAGCAATGAGTTGGTGGTAGATCTCTTTCTTCAGCTGGGACCTCCTTGCCTCCCTGAAACGTGAGGAGAACCATCTCTGGTTCCGGAAGCACCTCAAGACATTCCTCTTTGCTTCTGCTTTCTCTCCTGCTCTCCCCTGCTGAGCTCCTAGCTGAAACTGCATTGGTCTCCTGTCTACCCTCTGATATCGGGCCCATGTCCCTTGCCCTACCATCTGCACACATGCACTGTCTCCTAGGCAACCCCTGCACTTTGGGGCTGTTTCTGTATCCCTACAGTCCCCACCAGCTCCTGACACTTGATGTCTGCACTTACCCCTGCACTTGCCACTAGCTAGCCGCACTTTTTACCAATTGTTTTATTTATTTTATTTACTACTGTTGATCCTATGTACTGCACTACGCCCACCCCAAACCCTTTGAACGTTTCCGTTCACCCCTCCCCTGCACTTGCGCAATCTCAATGTCACCTGGACTAGTAAGATCGTTGTCTCTGTCTTCCCTCTGTTCCCCCTCCTTTGCCTTCTCGCACCTTCAAACACTAGTGTATAGGCACGTTATAAATGCAATATCATATCATACCCACTTTGTTGGAAGACTGATCCCATACCCACACCACACCCTCGGGGCTAGGGCGGTCATTCATATCTAGGTGTTATGTTAGGGGGACGCCCAATGCACAAATATTCAAGGCGGCTCTGCTGGTGGACAAAGCCCTCCTTCTACATTTGGGCCCCCTCTGTGAATCAGGGACCGGCATGCAGTCTTTGCTGTCAAAAGGTTTGCTTCCAGAGGGTTGTGAATTGGAGTGGAGGAGGGTGGGGGGCATGCAAGTATCAATTCTGCAATCCCACTTGTATTCCATGTTTACATGAACCATCGGTAACTTCATTATTGCAGGGGAGGAAGGATAGCTCAAGGGAAACTCATTGGTCTTGGAAGCAAGACAACGCAGTGCAACACAGGTTCGAATCCCGATCCTGCGCTTAGAAACCACTCATTGGTATTGAATGCATTATAAAAGAACAATTATAATTTCATGTCAAAATATTCCAGTACTCTGGTTTACACTTTGAGACACATCAGATCTATATGAACACCCTATTATAAGTATGTCCTCGCTTTTAAGCTTAAAGTTCGAATTTGGGGGCGGAGGGCAGTAAGTAAGGCCCTCCATCGAGTGTCAAGGACGCCATAGCAGGCTGCTTTTTTTGCCCGGCATTCAAGGTTGTGCCCAATTTTCCTACGACAATCCTCTTCCTCCCCAATACTCCAGTTTATCTAAAAGCCAAAATGAGCTCTGCAGGTTGAAGGCCATCTATTTACAGACTCTGATCTTGAGGGGGATTGGTTAGTTCCCCATCATCGCAGTGATTGGAGATATGTGACTTCTGGGACCCTATCAACATCTCTGCAAGTTTCGGGAAGTCCAGAGCATGGCCAAAAGCCATTCTGATGAACGTGGGAAGGCTCGCCTTCAGTCATGTGGCATGTCGCATTGAAATGCTCTGCTGCATGACTGACAGCAGAACCGATCCAAACACGCAGACCAGACTGATTAAGGAAAAAACGACTGGAATGCAATCGTGGGAGGGGTGTTCCACACCCCACAGTGCCCTGGAAGTTATACTTTGTGGGCATATTTGCATGAATCTCATAGTGTGGCCTGCACTATTTGAGTGAGCTAAGCACCTATCCACCTGTGGACATTTCTCACCAAGTGATGTGTGATAAATTCCACCCCATCCATTAAACATATTGGTGCTTGGGTACAATATGGTTAGCCAAGATTGTTTGCAATGTTTTTGTGGTACCAAGCAAGTTACCAGCATGCTTAGGTCAAAATGTGGATTTGTGTAAAACCTAGTGTGAATATTAAGCTTGAATTAAAAGAAGGCATTTAATTTTTTCTTAGTGGGGATCTGCAGGTGACAGGCAGTGGACACTGTTCATACAGCACAGCACAGAAGGCCGTCGGAAAGGATAACTTCACTCTGATTCCAGAGGGAGTCAATGGAATTGAGGAAAGGATGACCATCGTTTGGGACAAGTCTGTGGTAAGTATTCATGTTCCCTACCTAATCAATAACTGCCCATTTATTATGATGACCAGTGAATCCAGAGAGGCAAAGGGGCCTGAAGGCAATTCATGCCAATGGATTAGCTTAAAGCCACCTACAGGAAATACCATTTTATTTTTGCTCAATTAGAATTAAATACGTGTTCACATTATATATTTGCAGTTGTGTTGAAGTATAGCTCTTACCTTTTCTTTCTAGTGTACCTTTACTAATGCACAGCTGTTTGCTAAACCGAGATTTCGCTCGATGAAATGCATTGACAATACTGCAACTGTATTACTCATGCCTGCTTGGATGTGTTTGCCATTGTTACTACTGGAGCCTACTGTTCAACAGAACAGCTGTGCTATACAGTGGTATCCAGTGATTCCATCGAATACAAAGCATTGAATGCAAAAGCATTAAAAATGCATTTTTTAAAGGTAAAGGTTTTAATTTTATTATAATGGGTTTTAAGGGGTAAAAACATGGGGGTTAGGGGGACCCCCCATTAAAAATAAATGCATTTTTTCAATGCATTTTTTCAATGCATTTTTTTCAATGCTTTTGCATTCGATGGTTTTGCATTCGATGCTATCACTATAAACCCTATACAGTCTATCTGCATTCAAACACACACCGTTCCTATCACAGAATACACAGGGCCCAGCTTTAGACAGGCTTGCATCTGGTTTTCTGTGTCACATGCCTTAATATTTGAGGCGTGGCTGCAACTTGAGTCAAGCATTTAGCTGGTCTTTCCCAAACGTAACGCGGCCCTCTCCTACGCAGCCATATGTGGTGATCTGTGAATGGGTGCCCTGTTGACTCACTGGTTCCGAATGGGGATAAAATCAGACGTCCTTCCCCACTCACCTGACCTACAGCTGGAACTCTGAACTTGCACTCTGGAAGGACTGCTGCTCGATGAGGGAACAAATCTCTGCACCAACACCCTTTGGCAATCTGATAAGGCCAAGAGCAAGGACCTTCCTCTCTAAAGAAGACCAGAAAGAAATGTATGTGGCACTCCTTTCCCCTGACCATTGCGGACACCTGTTTCATAGCTCCTTCTTGAAGGGTTTGTCCTCCTGAAACCCCTGACTGTTCCTGAATTGCCAGACACAGAAGTGAGTGCCCCTTCCCTGACAGGACCCTGAAGACTCACTGAGCCAAACTAACCCAAGAATCTTCCTTACAGGACACTGGGTAAGCGCTCTGGTTCCATCTTCCCTTAGTGTCACATAAGAAATGGAATAACCTTAATGTTTATAGATTTCTGGTGCAAACAAGCAGACTTCCTGTGGATCACTCTCCCAGCACTCTGTAAAACTGGTGGGGTGAGTGAATACAGAAAAGTCTCTCAATATTGGTAAAGAAAATCACAAGGTAAAACCCTCAAGTAGATGGTCTGCAGAGCAGCGAGCGGATTTCCAAACCAGCTGTTGTATGCTGTAACAATTCAAGGAAGGGAGCCAGAGCTGATGAACTTAATGGAGGATCAGGCTTGTGGAATCTACCTGGTCACTGGAACGAGCCAGTAGAAGGAGGGAGGCAAGGCGAGGAAAGCAGCAGAAGGAATATAGAAAATGGGCAGGGAGCTGAGGCAAGAATGAAAACAAAAGGAGCACAGCAGGAACACACAGCTACAAAGAGGCAAAAAGCACTGTAGTCTTGCAACAAAGTTCCTGGTTGTGACACGCTGTCAGCAAGTTCCAAAACTCTGTTACAGTGGTGTTGGTGTGTCATCACGCATGACAGGACATCCAGAAAGTCAAAGCCACCATCTTAGTTGGACATATGCTGTACCGCAGCTCACCTGCCACTGTGCCCAGAATGAATGACGTGCAAATGTGGCACTCACCTGGGAGGCTAAAGGAGGCTGTGCTGACTCCATTCCAGTGACATCACTGCCAAACTCTCCTTCCTGGTCCATCTTCTGTGGCTGACCCCTGTCCATTGTCCTTTCTTTGGCTATTCTTCAATATCTACTCTTTGTTGGGACATCACTAACCTGACGCCCAACTCGGAAGCTAGATCCTATGCCTCAGGATGATGTGAGAACCCTTCATCCCCAGAAAATGGTGACTGCATCCGTCTCTCCTTTCTGCTCCTCTAGCTCTGACCCCTGACCTTGGAATCTCCAAATCTCAAATAACAATCCTTATCAAGGCTCTCAGTGTGCCTTCCCCAGAGTCCATGCTGGTTGCTATATAATGTGCACAACAATTGCCTCTGGAAAGTGCCAACTGCATCCTGCAGAACGTAGTGAAGGTTGTCACAAACAGAGAATCCCTGCCATTGGGCACCTCTTCTGATTTCTCTGGAACTTTGTGTAATGGGTATTAGAATTGTGGTGTGAGACACCTCTTGGGCTTCACTGGCTACTATAGCAACACTGGACTATGGTGAGCTGTCTACAGATTGGCCAATCTGTGGACTATATCGGCTTGATTGTTCAGCATGTCACATTGCATGTCTCCAGTAATGTGGAGAACATGAATAGCCATGTTTCCATTACACCCAAAGCAAATGTATGTACTACCAAGAGGCGTGTGCATACATAAATGCTAGAAATGCCCCACTATTTTCTGGGTGGAATTATAGACTATCAACAGTCCCGTGCACACCCTTTTTAATAAATATAGAAAATGTGGAATCGGCATTAACCCCATGAAAGAGTGAATGCTAATCTGCCATTATGTAGGCATATTCTTTTTATTTATTTTATTTATGTGTTTTAGTTCTCAAGGAACTTTTCACTTATGGAAAAACAAAGGGGGTTCTGGGAGTTTCTCTACTACCGGCCTATATCCCGGGTTAGAGTCTCAGCCAGAGTCTTTAGCTCACCATCCTTTCACAGAAGAGACATTTCCACTACATACCAGTCTTTGTCCTGCCCATGGGCGGTCCAGCACCGAAATGCTAGGCAATTATCTTCTGAACAAGAGTACCGACAGCATCCCTAGACACGTGTTTCGGCCTGGTTGGGCCTCGTCAGTGAGGTAGAGATGTGCTTCTCTAAGAACAATGAGCAAGGGTTCCACGCCTGGATTACCCTTGTAACTGGTGAAAACCCAAAATTACTTAATATGCGAAAACAAGGTGGGTTCTGGGAGTTTCTCTACTACCGGGCTATATCCCGGGTTAGAGTCTCAACCACAGTCTTTAGCTCACCATCCTTTCACAAAAGAGAAATTTCCACTACATATCAGTCTTTGTCCTGCCCATGGCAGTGCAGCACCAAAATGCATGGCAATTCTCTTCTGAACAGGAGTACCAACAGCATCCCCAGACACGTGTTTCAGCCTGGTTGGGCCTCGTCAGTGAGGTGGAGCTGTGCCTCTCAAAGAACAGTGAGCAAGGGTTCCACGTCTGGATTACCCTCATAACTTAGGGTGAAAACCCTAAAAGTTACTTAATATGCACAAACAAGGGGGGTTCTAGGAGTTTCTCTACCACCGGCCTATATCCCGGTTTAGAGTCTCAACCAGAGTCTTTAGCTCACCATCCTTTCACAGAAGAGAAATTTCCACTACATATCAGTCTTTGTCCTGCCCATGGGCAGTCCAGCACCGAAATGCATGGCAATTCTCTTCTGAACAAGAGTACCAACAGCATCCCCAGACACATGTTCCGGGATATAGGCCGGTTGTAGAGAAACCCCCAGAACCCCCCTTGTTTTTACTTTTCACATATGTACACAATTTTATCAACAAATCAAAAATGTATGAATTTCATATTGGTGCACATTAAAATCACAGCCTATTAACACATATTCATACAAAGGAGAAATATTTTTTTATTCCAATTTTGCATTTAAGCAATCTTAAAACACTATTAAGCCGCATTTTTATAAAAAAAAACATTTACCTTACAAATCAATGCAGATCTAAAAGTGCTCTCTACAAGAGGCATACTTTTCCAGGGTCTAAGGTTTCTTCATAAAGCGAATAGCAGCTGGAGACCATTTGAAGGATTTGCCTGTGAATATACACTGCCAGACCCAGCCCATATGGGCCGTTCTAAATTCCTTCAAAAGATGTGAGAACTATGTTTCACGCGTCTTTGACAGTTCAGGACAAATTGCCAACAAGTGGTACAGAGTTTCTGTAGCATTCGCCTTTTTACAAAAACAACAGTATCTCAAACTTTGCTCTATTACCTCACGTGCACCCAATATTTCTTTGTGGGAGGCAGATTCAGACAAAAACGTAAGCACTGAGAAAGCCAGTATTGCAACGGACATCTCCTAAGGTAGTAGGGTAAAGTGTTATAGGGTCTGGCGTCTAAAAACAAATTTGTATTCAAATGATACTTCCTCGTCTGGTCAATTGTAGCAATCCAATCCACCTCCCCAACCTCTTCCTTACTTTACGACGGTGCGTTACTAGATAATCCAGTGATGAATCAATGGCAAATAAAATTTCCAAGCAATCAATCAATCAGACAATCCGAGGAATTTGAGTTTAATCCATACTTTAGCAGGTTCCAAATCGAACCGTCTTCCGCGGTACAAATCTTTGGTAGGATATTTAAGTGTTTCCATTTAGTTATTGCTTCTAACAACACCAGACCAAATTCTTACCTTAGGACAGTGGCCGAGGCACTAAGTGCATCTCCAGGACTCTTCTTCAAAAAGCTCCCACAAGCTTACCCCATTGTCCTTTAAGGGCAAAGAATAAAACCTCATGACCATAAGTCATCACTGGGGCAACCTTTTTACAATAAAACTCTCTTACTGGAATTATTGAAAAGGGTCTGAATTTCTTATTGACACAGCTCCCCAGAGCAGCTAAGACCTTCATCTTTCGTTTTATTCCATTAGGCCTCTCACCCAATTTTCTCTTGTGAAATTGAGAATCCCAGGTATGTGAAACTATTTACTTTCTCTAAACAGATTCCCCCTATAGACCACTGAAACTGGTCTCCTAACCTTCCCCTGCCCTCATGAAAAGACAACATTTTTGATTTTGGCACATTTATTGTTAACATGTTCTTATCAACATAAGACCTCAAAGCTTTCAACTGCTGCTGCAGCCCCACTGGGATGTAATCAATAAGGATCAAATCATCGGCATACAGGAGGTAGTTGATTTTTCTATCATTCAGTTTGGGTGGAAAATAGTTTGTCAATAAAAGCATGACCCAGAACAGAGAGGAAAAGGAGGAATAAAATGGGGGCCATTAGACAACCCTGTTTCAATCCTTTTCTTAGATCTCGTAATATAAGACCTGTGAAGATTTTAGCTGGGCAATCCAAGAGGGAAAATGGTCTGTAATTTGAGGGGTTCAGGCGCGACCGCTTTTTAAATATGGGAACCACAATGGTTGTTTGCCATGATGGAGGAATCTGTTTTGCTGTTATAATGTTTCTAAAGATTCAGTCTAACACATACCCAGATCTCATGGCTATTCTTCAGGACACACATGGCCAGACCTTCAGGCCCTGAGGCCATGGAATTTTTCGTATCATCTATTAAATACAGCAAGTCGTCATGGTCCCAAGCCAGGTCCCAGTCCACCTTTTTTATTGTTTCCTTGTGGCAACAATGGGTCATCTCCCCCAATGATTTATAGCTCTCACTAAAGTGGTCCTTCCATGTTACTTCTGGGATAGGATATATGCATATAAAGAGATTACATGCATCCACCTTTGAAACCCTTGTTACTTTATTTTCTTGACCATAAAAAGGCAAGAGAGGTGGCTTAAGAAAAACTTTATAGACTCTTCTATCAGGTCATGCCAAATGCTATGAGCCTGTGAACCTTGTTTAACAGCACTCTGGCCTCAGTTGTCAGTGTATATAATGTCCTCTATTACGCTCGGACTGGGTCTATAAAGCTTAAAAGGAAAATTGAAACAATGCAGTAGAAAAGGGGGATAATAGCTGCTCTATGTATTCTGTTCCAAGCTTCTAATGTTTCTCCTTTGCCTTCCTTTGTTTTAAAAAGAACCTTCTACCCTTAATTGTAGAATGTTCTCATAGGTTTAAAAAGACGCAGTGAGTGGCATACCGTGCATTTTGGTCCCTACAACCTTTTCAGGCCCATATTGCACAGAATGGCTTTTGCTGCATGTCTCGGATGCTATAGTATAATACTTGCTTAGCTCCCCCTCCCCCGAGTAACAGAGGAGTTGCTATTTACCTGAAAGTGAAGAACACTAAGATATCTTTATCTTATAGATATAATTCTAAAGGCTTGTCTGCCCTTTGGGAACTGGGCATGTGTACAGACCTCCTTACCGTGGGTCCTGGCTTCTTGTCCCTCTTCCAAAGTTCTGAGAGACTCCCAAATCCAGCCAGAAGAGACCCTCAAATCCCAATGGAGATACAGATGTTGCTGGCCTTTTATCTTCACATCTAAATTGTGAGGCTTTTATTATTAGTGTGTATGTTTCGTAGGTGCACACACTTTAATGTTAGGGTGAAAATTGTGTAAAAAGAAATGAGCATCACGTCCAGTGTGCATTATATACTTAGGGCCCGATTCATGGACTTTTTTTCACGGTTCAAAGTGCAACTTCTTTTTTTTTATTGAGGGTTTGAGCCAATACACAGGAAAATCAAATGAACAAATTCACAAAAGAGTCACAACATATTTAAGTATAAACCAGCATTTCCATAATGATATTTTCACAGTAATAATCACATTTTCTAATATTACTCACCTTAGGACAACCCACAAGACATAGACAGTTACAACAGACCACATACAAAGATACCACAGGCAGTATAATTAAGTTTAGAGTTACACATTAAATATAAGTCATTAAAACTCTTTTATCGCCAAGACATTTGTCAAATATAAAGATCTATGTTAGATCCTATGTTCCCAAAATGATCTTTGATTTTATGCAAAGCAGTCAAGAGCCTTCAATAGTACTATTTGTCTCCTTTCCCTTTCTCATGGGCTTATTATGACAGAGTACAATTGTAGTATGCCAGACTATACACCTTAGAATTAACCATATCAGATAATAATGTATATGGTTATTCTAGGTTTTGATAATGTGCCTTTCAAAGTCAAACAAGTGTAATGTTGTTATTGTGACTATAATATGAACTCGAAGTGGTCATTAGAAATTTACATCATACATTTGTAAAAGGCACTTGTTTACAATGTTAGTACAATTAAATAATTTCATTTTTTCAAATCGTTTCTTTTGGCAAGAATACACACAATTTCGTCTCTCAAAATGTCCTTTCTCATTGGAAAGGGTAAATCCCAGATCAATACTAGTGTCCTGTTTTTGTATATGGCAACACAGTGTTTAATTTTGTTTGCTTTTTGCCGATTGGTTGGTAGTGCTTCTGAAGCCACACATTTGTTGCAATAGGCACAAACACTATTAAGTATACAAAAAAGAAAATAAACATAGGTGTAGACCCTGCAGTCTTTTGATTCCAAACAAGGCCTTCTAGAACCCCAGCACCCCCACACCTCCTAAATGGACAATTCACACTCAATGTGATCCTGACAATCTTACAAGATGTACACAATGACAAATGTTTATCCCCAAATATCAGGCTGGTCCTCACCTTGGGGGAGGGCTCTGTGGCAGCTGCTTCTATTCTAATGTTAGTCACCACAAAAAACAGGCCCCTGTTCCCCTTCTTCAAGAAACCTGTGTTTTATTTTGGTTTTAATTCTGGCAGCAACAGGTGTGGTGGCTCCAGCAGACATACACCTCACAATGCGACGCTGGCCCTTAGTTAGGCAGACAAAGAGTGAGAGCGAGGGAGAGAGGGTCAGAGAGATAAATAGAACACAGAAAGAATCAAATAAAGAGAGAGAGGGAGATGGAGAGAGAGTGAAAGAGCATGCTAGATAGGCGTACGATACTTTGGGTGCACTTAATCATCTCTATTATACTACATATTCTCTGATGTAGATTTGCTGTCAAGTACCACACTGCAGAAAACAAGTTATTTTTCTTCTTTGCTTTTTTACAGACTCTCTAATACGAACCTTTGTCAGTGAGTGATGTTACATCTTTCATGTCCTGCCAGGAGGGGGGACATGGCGTTTAATGGACCACCAGCCTGAGCTAAGGCAGCTCAGGTTGAGCTGTGGGCCGTTAAAGGCCATGTCCACCCGATTGGCAGGTCATGAAAGCCATTTGCACCCCAGGGTTCGTCCGGAGTCGATTGGCTTTCACAATTATTTGTCATCGGGAGGAGCGCCGGCACTGGAGTGCAGTGCTCTGGACCCGCAAGTAAGTGGAGGGTTTGGGGAGGCAACAGGAAGAGGCTCCCTTTTGCCTCCCCAAAATGAAAAAACAGAAGAAAATACTGTAGAGATATCGCGAGAGCCGCAACTCTCGCGAGATCTCGGCCGCGGCCACTAGGGCCGCCCCTGCACGCTCGGCGCGCATTACGGGAGCAGCAGCTCCTCCGAGAATTAGGCCCGAGTCCTATAGAAAGACATTACAGCCTCCCAGCTGCAACCCCTTACTTTAGAGGCAAGCTGCCCAAGGGGACTTATCACCCACTCATCAATATATGTTGAATGATGTCGTATGCTGAATAAAGGACATCACTGTTACCAAGACGCCTCCTGTCATCCTTACAACGATTATACTACATAAATTGGCGACGAGGATCACCACTACAACCCACGTGAACCATGCAAGGCGCGACACCACCTCCGCCCTTCCTACAAACTCCAGGTAAACCTGCCATCCCGTGGCCGCAATGGCAACCGTTATTTACGACATACGTAGAGGCAGTGGGCGGTGCAGGATTCTCGGCGGCACGGCGCAGGGCGTTGTTACTTAACGCCCTAGGGGTAGAAGGACAGAGGGTGTTTGAAAGTCTCACCCCGGGCCAGGTGGTTGGTGACAACGATGACGTATTCAAGGAAGCGGTAAGAAGAATCGTAAAAAGGTTTGCCAGTAAAGAGAACACGGTTCTGCACAGAATACATTTTTATAGCCGCAGACAGGAAGCCTCAGAACCCGTTGACGACTACGTCACAAAGCTACGCGAATTGGCAGCGCTGTGCAACTTTGGCAACAATGCCGACAGCCTCATCTGCGACATGCTGGTAGTTCACACCAACAGCAGGAAAGTGCAAGATAAATTCATTATGGAGAAGGAACTGCTGCTAGAGAAAGCAATGGAGATTGCCAGAGCAGTCGAAGAAACAGCTGGGAGACGAAAAGAACTCACTAGAAGCCATAGCTCCACTGAAATACAAGCAGTGGCGTTTCGCCCGAAGAAAGAGAGACAAGTATCGAACACAAAAGAAGAAAAAGGGAGCACGAGAGAACCACTGAAATGCCACAGGTGTACAAGCACGAAACATTTGGCGTTTGACAGGGAGTGCCCAGCCAGAGATAAGGAGTGCTCTATCTGCAAACGCATTGGCCATTTCTCGATCGTGTGTCGGTGGAGAAACAAGAAAGTCACAAACGTCAACATGAGTCGCAACACGGAAAGAGAGTCATCCTCGGAAGACAAAGGGAGACCCACCGTCATCATGGTGAACAGCACACAGGCCAGGAGAGAAAAACCCCATTGCATAATCAAAATCGACGGGAGGGAAACAAAAGTCATGGCAGACTCAGGTTCTGACCTCACCATAATCCCCCTACGCACGTACAAAGAAATGTTGGGGATGGAAAAGGTTCGAGTGCTCACCACACAGCACAAACCCACGGTTTTTGGAGGTGCGTCAGTTGACCTACTGGGTTATATCAATGGGAAGGTGGAGTTTAAAGGAAGGGAAACCACCACCAGAGTATATTTCAGCCAAGAGGGCCCAGCAGTATTAGGATGGGACAACCAAGATAAATTGAAAATCAAACTGGATCCCAGCACGGAAGATCAGGTACTCTCTGTCTGCGGGAGGAGCGTACCAATAGTCAAAAGTGATTATCCCAAACTCTTCTCGGAGGAGCCGGGGCACATCAAAGGCTTTGTCCACAAAATAATGCTTAAAAGGAATGCGGTCCCAGTCAAACATCACGTGAGGCCAGTACCAGCAACCGCGAGAGACACACTCAGGAGTCAATTGGACAAAATGAGGATGGAGGGCGTCATTGAAGAAGTTGAAGCTTCAGAATGGCTGAGCCCAGTCGTGCTCATAAAGAAACCCAACTCACAAGAGCTAAGGGTTTGCATTGACCTTCGCAGTGTAAACTTGGAAGTCATTACGGACAGTTACCCGCTACCGAGCATAAATGAACTGATTCTTATGATGAAAGAAGCCAAAATATTCTCAAAACTGGATATCAGAAACGCGTACCACCAAATACAATTGCACAAGGAATCCAAGCCCCTCACAGCATTCATCACTCCATTTGGCACCTATCAGTTCACCAAGATGCCATTCGGCTTATCTTTGGCTGCATCGGCTTTTCAACAAATGATGGATGTCCTACTACGGAAGGTCAAAAATGTGGCATATTTTCAGGATGACATCCTTGTCTATGCAAGGGACGAACAGACACACGATGCCACATTGAGAACTGTCCTAAACAAGCTGTAAGAAGCAGGGGTGAGGTTACGCTACGAGAAATGCGTATTCAAGGCGAAAGAAGTTGAGTACTTAGGGTACAAAATATCCGAGCAAGGGATAAGTCCCAAACAAAATTTAATTCAGGCCATAATTAAGGCACCGGAACCCACCAGCAAAGAAGAAGTAAGGTCATTCCTCGGACTGGCGGAGTACTACGCAAAGTTTATCCCTAAGTTCTCGGAAACCTCAGCACCCCTCCGCGAACTCCTCAAAAAGGGGTCGGAGTACTCGTGGCAAGAACCCCAAAGGAAAGCAGTAGAAAGCATAAAACGCCACATAATGGAAGCGCCGTGTCTTCAACCATTTAACCCCGAGTGGGGTACTGTCATCACCACAGACGCCAGTGCGTACGGATTAGGAGCTGTCCTAACGCAGAAGAAAGGTGACACGGAACATGTGTTAGCCTTTGCCTCGAAAGCCTTATCCTCGGCCGAAGAGAATTACTCCACCATAGAAAAGGAAATGTTAGCGTGTGCATGGGCGGTAGAACATTTCAGAACATACGTGTGGGGCACACAATTTAGGTTGGTAACCGACCATAAACCCTCATCCACATGCTCAGCCCAGGAGGCACCAAAGCGTCAACACCCAGGTTGGCACGCATAGCAGCCAAACTGCAGGAGTACACATTTGAAGTACAGCACATCTCAGGATGGAAGAATTCGCAGGCAGACTGCATGTCAAGATTACCTGAGGGTAAAGACAAGGCCACCACGTTTTTGCAAGAGGAATGCATCGTGGCATCCATCACAGATCTCAAAGCACCGGACTATTTGGAACTCAGTGAGAAGCATTGGTTGGAAGAAGACGGAAAGGACCCAACCATGGCGAGAATACGAGAGTGGATCAGGGAAGGGTGGCCGAATGAAAAAGCGATACCAGAAGGCATGAGGCTCTATTGGAAGGTGGCAGATGAGATATCAGAAACAGATGGAATAATATTGAAAACGGACCAGATAATCCCACCTGTAGGTATGAGAACGACTATGCTCTGCAGAGCCCACGTGGGCCACCTAGGGAACACTATGACCCGTCGCAGAGTGAGAGAGGCCTACTGGTGGCTGTCCATGGATCAAGAGATTCGCACCATGATAGAGAGATGTCATGAATGCCTCAACAGCGACAAGCGCTTAAAGGTCAGACAGGCGCCTCTGATTCCCACAGAAGTACCAGAAGCGGTGTGGTCAAAAGTAGGTATAGACTTTATAGGACCCTTGGAGGCGATGGCGCCCGAACATCGCTATGGCATAGTACTAGTGGACTACTTATCAAAGTGGGTTGAGGCTGAGTTTGTCCCAAACATCACCACAGCGACAGTAATTGAAGTCCTCACTGAAATGTTTCAAAGGGAAGGACTCCCCAACGAAGTGGTAACGGACAATGGGGTACAACTAGTTTCAGGGGACATGGAACAATTCCTGAGGAAGCACCACATACAGCAGAAGAAAGCAGCGTTGTATCATCCTGAAGCCAATGGACTGGTAGAGAGAGCCAACAGGTTTATAAAAGGTGCTATCCAGTTAGCAACCGCTTCCGGAATGGACCCTCTCAAGACAACCAAAGAGGCCGTAGCGGCCCACAGACTTACTCCCAACGGGATCACTCAAATATCCCCGTTTCGAATGTTAAGAGGGAGAAGAGCAGCTTCGACGCTTATACCACCATGGCTGACCAAATTAAGAGAAGATGAAGAAGTAGACATGTCAGAGGTGGTGTGCAGAATTGAAAACAGCAAAACACGCATGAAAACGTGGAGTGGCAGAAGAAGAAGAACCAAACAAGCGTCAGACGTTAAAGAGGGAGATTGGATCAAAATACGACTACCGACAAAGGATCAAATCACGGGCTCTCGATACAGCAGACCAATAAAAGTGATCCACAGAGGAACCAACCACGTCCGCACAGAAGACGGGCGCACTTGGAACCTGGAAAGAGTGGCCCTGTTCCAGAAGAGACAAGAGAGAGCAAGGACCCCGGAGAGATCAGAAGCGGAAGGAGGAATGGACTTCGAGAGAGAAGAAGAACGTGAGCCGGAGAACGATGACGGAGAAAGGGAGGAAACAGAGATGGAACCGGATGCACCCACAGCAGAACGAGAACTGGAACACCAGGATGTCCACAGCGAGAAAGGTGACCGGCCAAGAAGAGAACACAGAAGACCGGTGAGATACAATGACTATGTATTGCAATGAACTGCCTTTGCATTATCAGGGGGAGGTGTGTAGAGATATCACGAGAGCCGCAACTCTCGCGAGACCTCGGCCGCGGCCACAGGGCCGCCCCCGCGTGCTCGGCGCACATTACGGGAGCAGCAGAGGACGCGGGAAGACGTCCTCTCCCAGCTCCTCCGAGAATTAGGCCCCAGGCCTATAGAAAGACATTACAGCCTCCCAGCTGCAACCCCTTACTTTAGAGGCAAGCTGCCCAAGGGGACTTATCACCCACTCATCAATATATGTTGAATGATGTCGTATGCTGAATAAAGGACATCACTGTTACCAAGACGCCTCCTGTCATCCTTACAACGATTATACTACAAATACCTCCACCCAGGGGAGGACCTCGTTGGCTGGGACAGCTGCCAGGGAGTGTGTTTTCTCGCTTGCTGTTCCAGCCATCTGATTGGCTGAGCGGTCCTCCTCAGCTGCAAATTGTGTTTGGTCAGTGGGATTGCTCAGCGCTTTTGAAAGAGATTCGTTTTGTTGTGCCAGTTATACAAGTAATTCAAAACTCTAAGGCAGCTGTCGGGGCACCAATGTGGCACTGTCTTTTATGGACGCTTGCACTAATCCCTTCTTCTCAGTTAACAGTGGTGTAGTCACTGTGGTAAACACTGGTTACTGATGAATGGCGCTATGCACGTCCTCTTGAGGAAGGGATACACGCACTGAATGTATGCAGTGTGTGTGGTGTCTCCTGCTTCTACCAATGCAGAGTAATGGTAGCATGCACTGATTACAGACACTTGGATATATTACTGGAGATTTGCTGTTACCTTGAGGTGTGTTGACCTTTGGTTATTTAGATCAATCCACAGATTGCAAGAGGTAAGCAATGCATAGGACCAGGCTACTGAAAGGCTGCATTGACTGTGTGTCCATCTTTCCTGGAGCATGTGTTGGCACTTCAAATATCCTGACACAGTCTTTATTATTGGGGTTCATGTATGATAAGTAATCATGAAAGCATTTCAATTCAGGGTTACGTTTTAATACTTTAAAGTCTTGACAAGTGCTAAGGACATCACTGGTCAATGCCGCTCTCATTGTGCCATGGAAAAGATCCTTCTTAAGTTAGCTAACTGATAGTGCTCAGTTGGCCCTATTGGCCACTTACTTTGCAAGAGCGGAGTGACTTCCACTTTACGGCTGGCCAATTATATTCGTGAAAAGAAATGTGAAGCTTTGTGTGGGTAATTCTGAAGCGTCAATGGACTTTGTATTGTTGGGGTAACCGCCTCTGTTTTCTGGACACTATCATGCCCACCAGCATCTCCATATTTTTTGGTTTGCCCTGTGAAAGAGCCAGCAGTCCCAATCACAGCAGGTGGGCCCAATATTGGCCTGTAGGTTGAGGCTTCATGCTCCTTTCAGGCCCACGTCTGTATGGGAAACATCGCCTCAAACCTCCAATGTACCCCCCACAGCTGCCTGGCGTTGTGCAGTTTCCTTCTAGAAAATCTAGTCTTTATATACACAGTAAATGGGCCTGGAAATAGAAAAAGGTATCATGTCGAATAGTCGACTCAAGAATTGCCTCCGACATCAAAATAGACAGCAGAAAGTCGATTTACTGCATGCCAGCTTGAATGAATGTTTTCTGCAAGCAAAAGCCTAACAATTGCAACAGTGAGGCCTAGACAGGGTAAGATTGAAACAAAGGAACACACAATGAATGGATGGTAATTAAAAGAGGGGATCAGTGAGGGGAGGGGGAAATTTAATGGAAGGGACGAGAGGCAGAAAAGCACCATGGAGGGATGCTTGGTAACAAAAATAAGACCAAAAGGAGAGACCACACGGTTAAGCGTTGAGGACGTGTCAGAAGAAAAAGAGAGATAAGGTAAAAATGGAGTGTGCAGAAAGATTTAAATGGAGGGGTTAGGGCATATGTTGGAAATGACCCCCCCATCTCATTCAAAAATAAAAATAAAATCAGGAAAATAAGGATTCGGAAGTGGAGAAGGAAAACAAAAAACCGTGCAAGCCTGACCAATTTAAAAATGGTCGCCATGTAGGTGTCAACCTATAGGCTAAAGCAGTTCATTCAAATAAGACTTCGGTAAGTCACCTATGCTCACAGAGCAGCATGCCGACTTCCTGACATGTAGAGTGAAAATATTGCGTGCCATGCGTCTTCCCCAATCTGTACTGTTGGTGAGTTCTGGTATGCCATAGGTCTGGGGGTTACTACGAGCTAACCCATTCAGCTGCCAAGGGCCAAACAACCCTGCCCCCAGAACAAATGGAGGACTCAGCCAAGGGCAAGTTAGAACTATTGTTTATTACACAAACTGACAGGGATCATACAGGACATTCAACAATCTCCAGACTCATAATTCCCACCATCATGTCACCCCTTTTTGTTACAGAATGTCAGAACCCTGGCCCTCTTCCAAAATAAACTATCACACGTACTCATTGGGCCCTCATCTGTCATCCGTTCCCTTAAGTCAGTAGTCTAGGTTATTCACAAGAACCTTTTCCCTCAAGACCGAATTTGCCCTAACCACAGAAATAATATCTACCTCCGCTCCTTTCACAGCTATGCTGCACAATACTCAACACTACTAGACAATACTCAACAATACTTTAAAGGTACTTAACAATGCTCAATACCACCCTCGGACCCCCTGTTACTTCCCCACTCTTCTTAGTTGCTGTGTGGCTGAGTCAATATTTACACTCCGTGATCCACTGACGCTGTTTGACTACCAGTGCTCCCAAAGCTTCCATGTCACTCTTCTGGTCTACTGGACTCCTGACAGATCACAGGCAGGATATTTCCAAGCTGGCTCCTGACGGCCTTTGTACGGGGGTGCACTTCCCCGTCGTCTTGGGACCCACAGCCCTCCAGGTGCTGTGGCAGAAGAGGTGGATTGAGGCTGAGCGGCCATAGTTAACCATACCTGTGCTACCAACTTGTTGGTGAGGTCTGGTATGCCAAAGGTCAGGGGGTTACTACGAGCTCACCCGTTCAGCTCTCAAGGGCCCAACAACCCTGCCCCAAGAACAAATGGAGGACTCAGCAAAGGGCAAGTTAGAACTGTTGTTCATTATAAAAACCAACAGGGTTCATACAGGACTTTAAAACTCTCCGGACTCACAATTCACACCATTGTGTCACCCCTTTTTGATACAGAATGATATCAGAACCTGGACCCTCCCCAAAAAAACTATCACACATACTCATTGGGTGCTCGGAATGGTATACACTATACAATGCCCTTATATAACTTAATCAATTGGTCCTTCCATGTCAGGTGGCTGGCCTGGCCCTTTCCCCTAGAAACTATCTATTGGTCCTTGCCCCTCCACCCCTGGGTTTCTATCCCCTGATTAGCTGGAACCGGTCTCCTCAGGCCTGGGACCCAGTTCTGTTCTCAGCCCTCTACGTACCTCTTCAAGGTGATGTGAAATGACTATGTGTTCCTGTTGTATCTGTTAGCAACACCAATTTTTCCTATGGGAGTGCTCTCCATGTTGCAACATTGTTAACTTGTTCATGTTTCACTTCATGTCTGGGTTGCTAAGAACTGTTCATCTTCCCACTGCGGTGAATGACCATTGTCTAGCTTGGCCTCATCACGTGGTTGAAGACCACAAAATCAAGTTCTTCTGATCCACATTTATGAGGATTTATTCTGTTTTTCTGCAGGTAGTGCTTGTCTCTGACCTTGGCTGTGAGCTCTGGTCTTCCTGCTTTGTGCAGCCTGGTTCTGCTCCCCTCACCTCCTGTCATGTGGCTTGAGGCCTTATGTGATTTTCATTAGACTTTTACTATGACTTCTACACACTTATATAGTGCTATATTTCCTATAGGTTAGTCGTATTGTGGGATGTTTTTACCCATGCATCCAAGCCGTACCATAAAACTGTGCAGTACTGGGATGGAAAACATCATGATGGCCAGAACTCCCCAGAGAGTGCACAGGGAAAACATGAAGAATAGGCTGCCACCCACTTTTTGCCTATGTTGTGAGCACAGGAGGGCACTGCCTAAAACCACCATTGGGCTACACACACAGTAGCCTGAAACCATTGGGAATGGCAATGCTGATTGCCAAAAAGCAACTCAGAACTGTGGGGAATTCATTTTCTTAATCCCAAAAATGTTTGCAATACCGGTACTCACCACTATCAGAAAGCCAGCGTTTTAAAACCAACAGACTTTTGTGTAAAACTGAACAAATGAAACAAAACCAGACCAAGGAAAGACTTGCTAAGAGGTGGATACAATGTAAAACTATATTCTGAAATGACTTGAAGGAGGTAATTATTTAATGTATAGGTATAAATTGTCAGTTTGATTTGAATGTAGAAAACTGGGAACAAAAAGTGACATTTAGCTGAACCTGGCTTAACGAAACTGGATTCTGCCTGACAACTACCCCCGACAGGACTTGAAACCTGCTCAGCCACTCTTCCCAGGCCTAGCTGCATCCTGCTGCCCCCACCAAAAGGAGTTGATACCTCTCTGATTAGATTAGGGGAGGGGCACCGCAGGAGGTTAAACAAAGGCCTGTCCTGGACTCAGGCAAATGTTATATTGGGGGGGCCGTAGAGTGGCTTCCTCTTGGGAGAACTGGGAGGGGCAGTGCCTCTGCTAGCAGCTGAGCTTGGGGGAAGTGGATAAATCAGTTATTCCACCCTGTGATGTGGGAAGCCACATCCCTTTTTGACCAGGGCATAATTTAAAAAAAGATCGATAATTCATAGTACGGACTTGTCAGAATTATATAAGTAATATCATTATTCTTGTGATTTTTCTGTGCACGTTTTAAGAGGTGTTAGGACCCTGTGGTGTATTCTGGGGGGTTGCTAGCAGAAAATAGGGTCTTACTCCAAATGTCTGCATGTTAAAAAGCTGACACTTTATCATCTGAAACCCATATCCCTGGTGCACATTTGTGTAAAATCTGGAAAGGTTTAGAGGTCGTTATCTGGATGAAAAGGGGAGAATTCTGTCATCAGTGGACACGACATCATACAAAGACAGGGATCGGATGGTTTGGTGCTACAGAAAATATGTAAACTGAACCTATAATATGAGAAAAATGGTACATAGATAAATATGTATTTGGATCAGAAATAGATTTGTGTGCAATTTGACAAGGGGAGGTTCCTCTGACCATAAAACCTACAGCATCACTCTGACACTACATTTCTTCCCCCCAATCATGGGAGAGGGGAGAATTGGGCCAATGACAAGTAGAGAGGGGCAGGCTTAGCTAGGCCCAGGCACACACCCATTTTCAAAACACATAAAAAGAGACTGCTGGGACAGGTAGAGACATTCAATTCCATTTGCTGCGGAGCATGTTGACCGACGACTTCACATCCAGAGATCCAGACTTCAAATCCATCAATCTCCAGAACCTGTAGCAGAAATTAACTCCAGAATTTGTAGCAGAGAGGCCTGAATCCACTAGCTGAATCCTCTTCAGCAGGCCTCAAAACCAACCAAACTATTCAACAGCCGGGTGAGCTGTTTGAATTTTTGCCAAGAATTTTTGCAAGAACCTGTAGCAGTATCCAGAAAGCAGTGCTGTATCCGGAACCCGAGAGAACCACAAACCAGACCGTTGTGAGCAGAACCGGTGCTTGACAGACCCAGAGAGCACAGCTGACCCAGATAGCCGGGACTTCAGAACCACCCGCCGGAAGTCCCGTCCAACCTGACCAGACTGTGACGAGGCCTATTTCAAATTGATATTGTGAGTACCTAGCAGAACTCTGCAGAACCAATCTCTTAGTTAAAATAATCTAATCCAAACTATTTTATCCTAAGTAGAATAGCCTCCTAGAAATCGTGTCATCTGTCATTTTTAAAGCTGCACAACTGTCACCTGTCAATTCTGCAGCTGCAAGCTGTCACCTGTCATTTTGAGTTTTACTTTAAATCTGAAAATCTACCTTTATTAAATCGTCTGTATCTCTGGAACCGTTTGGGCTAGGAATGTGGTTTAACTTTCATTTTAAAGCTGTGATTCTAGGCTTTCCAACGAACCTAGAACCTACGCCTTATACTTTTTCCGCAATCACGATTCACGCACTCGCAAAATTTACCGCGATTTGCAATTTGGCTCAATTTCTCCACTTGTCAAAATAGCAGCTCCATTCTTTCCTTTGTTAAAATCCGTTTGCAACCTGGTAATAACTCATAGAGCATTGCTAAAGTGAGCCTGAACTAATACCAATAAGCATCTCTCAATCACCCTGAATATCTAGAAGGAATTAAAAGCATTTTTAGCACATTTCTCACTTCATTGTCATCACATTCAAAGCATTTCTGGGCCTGTGTTTCAAACCTCTACCTGTTTTCCTCTAAGCTTGCTGGGGGGGAACTGCATTTCGTATTGCATTTTGTCGGGATTCTTGAAGACTGTGTGCTCTCCTTCCATTTTTTACATTGCATATGAGGGGGGTGAATTGCCAGAGAAAAAGTGATTATCTTATCTTTTGCTAAAATCATATCAAGTATTTCTGTACTGCATTTTATTCCTCATTGCATTTCCTTGAAACCATAAAGCATTTTCAGCTACCTCATCCTCTATACTACTCCTAAGTAATCAAGTGTACCACTGTAACATTACCCATTGTGGATACACATCATATGTTTCAGTGTACTATCAGATATTAATATATTATAAAAGTGTGATAGATATATATTGTTGAATTGTCCAAATAAACCTTTTAATTTGCAAAACAAACCTACTTCTTGGCTCAGTGGGCTGAGGGGGATTCTAAGAGGGGGGTGTTATACAAGGGTTGTCATCCAGAGTACTGAACTGGACATAAAAATACATCAATAAGGGTTTTCCTTAGCATCCCAGACTAGGCATTGACTTAGCTGTGGTGTTGATTGAATATCACTTACAGGGGGAACTGAATTATATTTGATTGCATTCCTGAGAACTGTGTGTTTTCCTTCCATCTCTTTACCTTGCATAAAGGGGGGGTTGAATTGTCAAAGAAAAGTGATTACATTGTCTTTTGTTGAAGTCATATCAAGTTTATTTTCTGTACTGCATTTTCATTCATCATTGCATTGTCCTTGAAGCCATAAAAGCATTCTCAACTACTTCATCCTCCCTATATCACTTCTAAGCCATCAAAAAGAGTGTACCACTGTAACATTATCCATTGTTGATCACTATCATCCTCACAAGTGTGCTATCAAATATTAATTTACTATCAAAGTGTGATAGATATATATTGTTTAATTTTCAAATAAACCTTTTAAATTTGCAAAACAAACCTACTTCTTGTTTCAGCGGGGTCGGGGGGATTCTGAGAGAGGGGTGTTATATAAGGGTTGTCATCCAGAGTAAATGAACTGGACATAAAAATACATCAATAAGGGCTTCCATCAGCATCCCAGACCAGGCATTGACTTAGCTTTAGTGTTGAATTGAAGTTGCTTACAAAGTGGGGGCTCGTAGCCGGGAAATTCTGGATTAGGTTTACCACTTGTGCAGCTTAATACAGTGTGTCAACTGACCGGATACACATATCCGGTTAGATCACCACGCTGTTTTTCACTGTGAAAGCACCCCTCAAAGGAACGCACTAAGGAAACGGTCTGTTTTGCAAAATAAAATACAAACTTCTGTAAGTCAGGAAGGAACTCAAATTCCAGAATGACGACACTGGTAGACATCAAAATAGCCAGAGAGCACTTCTTACATAAGCTATTTGTGAGAGGTGAATGGACTGAGCAGGGCCTGGATGCGTGGTTGCAGGCAATCACACGACAGGTCACTGCAACTGGGTTAGATATCTGGAGAGATCCGGGTCCCTTACATGTGGCCCTGAGTGAACTATACATGGCTCCTAAAGCTAAAGATGAACACGAAAAGATGGTTAGGATAGCGGCATATTTGTATCTATATATGGGAGCCATGCAGGACAAGTGTGCTGAAGGCCAGGATCTGGCAAATAGGCAACAGATTGCGTTAGAGAAGGCCCAATCTGACCTGGTCTGTTCTGAGCAGAGGATGCACAGAAACCAGGAGTCAGAAAATGAGAGCAGACAGTATCTCATTAAAATCAAAGAGGACATGTGTATCCTGCAACAGGAAAAGTCTGACCAGGATACCAGTTTTCTGGCCTTGCAGAAGGAGTACCAAGAAGATTTGGACTCCCTACTGCAGAGCCAGAAAAAGCTGGAGCAACAATTAGATTTCAATAGGGCATGTGCTGAGCAGGTAGTCACCCTGCAAAGCCACCTAGATAGGGAAAAGGCAGAGAGCAATAAACTGATCCTGAAAGACCTGGATACCCAGGAAGAGTTTGATCAGGAGCGCCAGAAAGCTGGTGCCCTTCAAAGGCAAAGGGACGACCTGGCGGCACAGATGCAGACTCTTAGTCAGGAAAGGGGCACCTTAGGCCAGGAAGTCTGCCATTTAAAAAGAAAAACTGAAGAAAATCACTTGGCCCTCCAGGGGCTGGGTAACCTCCAAAAAGAGCATCAGGACCTGTTAGAGCACACCAGGAGGGTGGAAGAGGCTCTGGCAAGAAAGGAGCAGGCCAGTAGGGATGGGACTCAGGAGCTAACCCTCCTGCAGCAAAGACTGGCCCAGTACTCCAGGACCAATCAGGAGGCACAGAGAGAGAATGCGGCTCTCTGCCAGCACAATGATAGGCTCTAGCAACAGGTAGACATGCAGGAGAGACTGATAGAGTCTAGTAAGGCCTTAACTGAGGAACTGAAAGCGCAGGCTCTTGCATTGCAACAGGGAGCAGGGGCTGATAGAGATGAGGTTCGCTGGGAAAGGGAAACGCCTGAGCATAACCTCAGGAGCCCTAGTACCAGAGGCCTTCATCTCTCCCAGTCCCTGGACTCTGCCACCCCCATGTCCCCTGGCGCACATGAGCACAGGATTACTATCAAGCCAAAAGGATGGGGCTCACAGGCCAGTACCACCCAGGAATGGATGGGCGGGCATCCGGGTATGGGCACCTAAGTACAGTGCAATTTAGTGGGGAACCCCAGGAGAGTAGGCCCACTAAGGGCATCCTGAAAACCTCTGCCCAATTAGGTCAGTGGGGGGGGTACCCATTAAATCCTGGTAGCAAGGAGGGATCTGAAGACTCCTCTGAGCGTCACAGGACACAGGAGACCAGGTCCCCACATTCTGCCAGCTATTCCCAGGCTCGCAGAATCCGGGAAAACCTGGAAGATCAGACGGGCACCTCTGGGAGCAGTGCTTCTGAATCAGAGGATGAATGGACCAGGGTTACCCGAACCAAAAAGGCCAATAAGGTGAAAAGGGCCTTGCTTAAGAACCCCTTAAAACAGATTAAGGCAATCCGGAGTGTTATCACGCCTTATCATAAGAACGCCAAGTATTCTGTTTGGGAACACTTGTAGCTCTATGAGCAAATGATGGAGACTTTCCATTTGAAGGACAGCAGTAGCTGCATCCAGTATGTCAAATGGACATTCTCCCCTGAATACTCCAGTTTCGTTGCGGGGCTGGAGGACCAAAACCATTCAAGATGGTCCACATATAGGGCGGCCATCTTGAAACATTTTTCTGTACATAGAAATCCCCAAGAGGCTCGCAAGGCAGCCTACAATTTGCAATGTGGGGAGGATAGGCCCCACAAGAATTCGTGCAGGCATTGAAGCGTGCCTTTGCGCAGACCACCAGAAGGGTGCGCAGGGACAGCAGAGAATTCATCAACACATTTTCCATGCTCTTCCCAAGTACATAATGACCCAGCTCGTGAGAGATTTTGACGAGAAAAGATCTTTAGACTGGGTCATTGAGCAAGCCACCCGGATCAATGAGGTGCAGAAGCCCATAGAAAATAAATGCGCAGAAAAACCCCAAAACCAACAGCACCCCTGCTGCTGCCAAGGTGGCAGAGGTAAAGGTTGCCCCCTTTTTAGATTTGGAGATGGGGGGGCCTAAAAACCTGCCTGCACCAAATAATTCACAGCCCAGAAGGCCCTCGGGCCAGTCACAGACAGGGAGTCGAAGAGGTAGTCCCACAAATGGGGGCCCGCGCTCCCCTGACTATGTGAGTCCCCGCTACAAGGGAAACCGACCAATCCTGGGTTATGTGTGGAATCCTCCAGCCCAAGGGGGGGATACAGCCAAGCACCTGACCCAGGGAACTTCCCTCCTAACTTCCCACAGGAGGGCAGAAATTCCACAAACACTGGGCAGAACTTTTTTCCCAGGTATCCACAAGGTTTCCAGCCCCAAAACCATCCATCCTTCTTTCCCCAATTCCCTGAGCCCAGACAACCTAATCTGGGAGAGGGGAGGCCAAGGGTGGAGGGGTACCCAAATCTTCCCAACCCGGGGTATTACCAGAGAAGGGATAGCTACCCTTCCCAGGATCAGCCCAGGGGAGAAAACAGAACCCTGTATCAACCTGAGCGGGTTTCCCAACTTGAGCGCCAGGTCCAAAATATGGCACGGGATCTGGGTCACATACTGAGGGCTCAACAGAACCCTCAGATGAGCAGGCCACCGCAGAATGCCCCAAACTCTGGGTCTGTTGCTCCAGAACAATGACGGGGGCAGCACCATGATAACCCACCAGTTCCCAGGGAGGAGGCACAAGGGGAAGGGGGGTGTAAAGCCTTGGAGGAAGGTTCCTTTCCAACTTGTAAACAGCCCCTCGAAAACCAGGAACCGGAAACAAAATCTCCTACCCCTGAAAGTCTGCCACCCAAGGAACAGAGGGGAGGTAGGAAAAACAAAGTACCCAAACAGACCCATTTTGTGGAGGAGGTACAGGTCTTCCAATTTGAGGGAGAGGGATCCTCAGAGGATCCTGGGGAAAGGATCTTCTTCTTCAGAGATGGGGGAACTCCTCCCAAGGAAAAATGGGTCCCAAGGGATTCCAATCCAGACTGGGTGGATGTGGGGATTGAGCTGTCGCCGCCCATCATCTTATCCCAGAACCAACAAAACCAAACTTCCCTGGTTCAAACCCATCCTGGTGACTGCCTCCAAAAAGGCAGGGGCGGCCCAGAACCGGAACCAGGGGAACCTAAAACCGAATCAACAGACTGGGTAGATGTGGGGATTGAGCTGTCGCCACCCATCATTCTATCCCAGAACCAACAATACCAAAATCCCATGGGTCAAACCCATCCTGATGACTGCCTCCAAAAAGGGGGGGGGCGGCCCAGAATCCGAAACCATTTCCAGTTGCCAACTTTTTCTTTCAAATTCCCCAGGCTCTCCACAGAATTCTACCCAAATCTCTTCTCTTGCCATGACCAAAACCAGAAAGTTAGCCCACCAGTTGTCCAAAAATGTGCATTATCTGTGCCCCCTTGAGGAGAAGGAGGGAAGATACTATGCCCCGGTACAAGTACAGGGGCATGATACAATTTTGGCACTGGTGGACACTGAATCCCAAGCTACCCTTCTGTCCAAAAGGGCCTTTGATGAACTAAATGCAGGAAGGGGTGAGAATTACCCTATTCCTCTCACCTCTCTTCCTGTACAACTGCAGAACTTTGACGGGAAGAAAATTCCCGTTGAGGGGACTGCAGATTTGGACATCAAAATTGGGCGACACAAGGTGAAACACCCAGTCATAGTAGTAACTCCAGAGGGCACCCCTTGTTTACTAGGGAATGACCTCCTGAGAAGGTTGTCACCTCTAATAGATTGCGTAAACAAGGTCCTCTGGACCCAGACTAGCCGACCAATCAAATTAAAACAGAGTGTCAACCATGTTAGTTTAAATGGCACCTGCCACATGGTTGAACAAAAATCTGACCAAGTAGAATTTCACTTCCAGAACAATCAAATTCCAGACGTGACAGTAATAGCAGTAGGACAACAGACAGGTGATGGGGGGTCCTCTCTATTTCTTAAAATCAACCTTCCTTCCAGTTTAAGCTGGTATTCCACACTGGAAGGAAATACTCTGAAATTCTTTACCAATCCACAATCAGAAACTCCCACTCCTATAGTCCAGAAAGATGTGAAATCAGCTCAGAGCCTGGCTGATATTCAGCAAATTGGAGATCAGTTGTACATCCCTGTTCAGCGAAGCCATGTTCCGCCAACTCCCAAAAGATCCAGCCATTCCCACATTCAAACTGATAGACAAATGGGAAATGGATCTGGAAACACCCAATTCCAAACATCTCCTGCCAAGCAGGTGTATGCTCAAAATCTCCATTGGCAACAAGAGCATAGTCCATAATTGTTGGGTCGTGCGAGACGTCACTGCCGCCTTTTACTTAGGCAGTGACATTCTCAATCGCTTCGCCATTTGTTTGGACCTAATAAACTTCAAAGCTTGGTCCCGATTAGCGGATAATCCCATGGGTTTGGATGATCAAGAAAAAGCATTTAGGTCAGCTCAATTGCTACCTTATGCAGTTGAAATTCAGCTTAAAGAGGAAGTCACCATCCCAGAAAGGACCCGACAATTCTCCCTGGAAGTGAAAGTTAAAAGAGAACAAAAATTGAAAAACCCTGATGCTTATAGTCATCTAAATGCTTCTCTCCAACAACAAGGGTTAGGGGTAAACCCAACACCATTAGTCAACATAGAACATGACACCATTCCAATAGAGGTGGATAACAGCGACTTACAGAGTATTACTCTAGCCGCAGGCACCATCATTGGAATGGCGGTTGATGACCAACATTTCTGCATTGATTTAGGAAATGAACCGTTAGGACAAATCCCCAAGGACTGTTTTGACAGTGACAGTGATGACAATACAACACCAGACAGGATTTTCACCCGGCATGGGGGGATCTTCCTGGTGTACACTTCTTTCCCTTATGGTAAGGAAGATGTGACTTGTGACTTCAGGAGGGATGAGGTGATTTTCCAGGTCCATGAGGGCTGCCTTTCCCACCTGAAGCCTCCAGTCCAAATCAGCACTCTGACCAGGGACTTCTCCACCTAGCTGGAGGAGGCCGCTGAGATAGCCAAACCAGAAGTCTTTCCAGGCTTCAGGCAGATGGTGGAAGAGAGAGTCAATCTAGCTGATGCCTGTGTGACATCCACACAACAACAATTCCCACGGACCCTGGAATGACTCCAGTGTTTGTGAAGCAATATCGTTTGCCCCTCGCATCCATGGAGTCCCTTACTGAAATAATTAAGAACCTTGAGTCCCGTGGAATAATCCGTCCAGTACACAGCACCTTCAATAATCCGGTGCTGGGAATATTGAAGCCAAACGACCAGTGGAGACTCTGTGCCGACCTTAGGGAGCTCAACAAACGGGTCCATACTTCCCGATAGCCTCTGCCCTACATTGACAAAGGGCTGGCCCAGATCCAGGGGTCACAGGTATTCACAGCAATAGACCTGACCAATGGATACTGGACCGTGCCTGTCAGTAGGGAGGACCAATACAAACTGGCTTTTACCTTTGGGGGCCAGCAGTACACATGGACCCGGACTCCCTTCGGATACCTCAACTCGGGCAATGAATTCAACATTCTCCTACACAAGGCCATGCCCGACCTGGGTGCGAGGGGTAACCTGGCTTATGTAGATGATGTCCTCATCAAATGTTCATCTGTGGAGGAACACATAGCGGAGATCCGTTATGTGCTGACACAGTTGAGGGCCGCCGGAGCAAAACTTTCCTTTCAGAAAGCACAGTGGTGTAGAACCCGTGTTAATTTCTTAGGGCATGAGATTACTCCTCAGGGTCTCTGTCCCCAGGAAAAGAAAGTGGAAGCACTTCAGAAACTGAAAGAGCCCACCACTCTGCGGGAACTAAGGAGCCTCCTTGGACTGACTAATTATAGTAGAAAGTTCATTGAGGGCTACGCAGGGATCACCAGACCCCTGATTCATCTCTTGAAGGGGGGGTCAAGTGGGAATGGGGTCCAGAACAATTCGAGGCAGTAAGACAACTCAAGAGAAGCCTCTCACAAGCGCCTTGCCTAGCTTACCCTGTCATAAACCAGGAGTTCATCCTAGAGACAGGGTTCTCGAATACGTGCTTGACGGCAGTATTACACCAAAAGCATGACAAGGTCAAGAAAGTAATCTCCTATGCGAGCAAAACTTTATCCTCTGTGGAGGAAAAATTCAACGATTGTGAGAAGGCACTCCTGGCAACGGTGTGGGCATTGAAGAATTACCGCCCGTTTATCCAGGAGGAACACATCATAGTGGAGACTGCACACCAGCCTCTGCAATATCTCCAAAGTGACAGAATCTGGGCCGGAAATGTGAGTAATTCCCAAATTACTTCCTGGATTCTGTCAATGCAAGGCTTTCCTGTGGAGGTCAGATATGGCCAAAACAAGAAGAGTCCCCTCGCTCAAGGTCTGGCTGACTTGCATGATTGTGCCAGAGAAAACTGTCTTGAGGACGAAAGTCTAAAAATCAAGGACAACATGGAGGCATACCTTAATTCCCCACACAAAGTCTTTGAAGAAGACAAGTGTGAGGGAATGCCCACTGTCTATGTGGATGGATGCTCTTACCATGTTGAGAACATGGGGAAAAAGAACTGGTGGCCGGCATAGGGAACGCATGGGTGAATGAGTCCCCAGAACCCTCTGCTGGATACAGAATTGGTCCCCGAAGTAGTCAGGTGGCAGAATTGATGGCTGTGCATCAGGCCATCCTCACTGATGTCCAACATCAACTCCACAAACTGGTCATAATCACAGATTCGGATTATGTACGGAACGGGTTTGTGGAGCACCTGGTTAATTGGAAAACCAGAGGCATGTTATGTGTTAATAACAAACCCCTGAAACATGGGAAGTTAATCCAAAATATTGATGATCTGGTCACATCGAATGGGATGCCCATCTACTGGAAAAAGATCGAGGGTCATTCCAAAGTAGAGGGACCAGACAAAACTGGAAATGACTTAGCTGATCAGCTGGCCAAAACCGGGGCCATCCAAGAGGATCTAATAGAAATAGAGTCCCTGTTGGGGGAAATCCAGGTCACTGCTATCACTAGGTCCCAGACAAATGCTCACAATGATCTTTCAACTGCACAATGGAGAAAGGAGACCCCTGATGCTGATTTCATTACAGCTCAGAAGGGGGATCCAATAATTGGTAAGTTTTACCAACACATTGAGGACCCTGAGAACTTTCCCCTGACGGATACCGATTACATTGGGAAAGAGGACCTAAGAGTGTTGATGAATTGTCCAAAAAGGTTCCGGATCCAAGACGGTTTGTTGGTAAGGAAATCCCAAGGTGGCCATGATCAGTGGGTGGTCCCTACCTCATTCACCTGATGTTAAGTCACGCCCATGATGCGGCCACAGCTGGTCATAGGGGGTTTTACACAACACTGGGAATCTTAAGAGAGGTTGCATACTGGCCACACATGGGGCAGGACCTCGACCAATACTTGAAGGGGTGTCTTGTGTGTGCACAATTTCAGCCATCATCCCTCACATACCATGCACCTCTCCAAAAGAGGGGGATGACACTGCCATGGTCAGATTTGCAAATCGACTTCGTAGGCCCTGTAATTCGCTCGTCTAGAGGAAACAAGTACATGTTGACCGTCACATGCTTGTTTACCAAGTGGGTGCAATATCTCCCGGCCCCAAACTGCAAGGCAGAAACAGCAGCTGCCCTGATGATTAACCACATCTTTTCCCGTTTTGGTCTACCTCAAAGTATTGAGTCAGACAGAGGTAGCCATTTCACCAGCAAGATAATGACAAAGATGTGGGAGATACTTGGGGTTAAAAAGAAGCTACACATTGCTTACCAGCCAGCTTCTTCTGGAGCAGTGGAGAGATACAACCAAACCATTGTGAGCATCTTAAAAAGGTTTGTGGCAGATTCTGGGCCAAGTTGAGATATCCGATTACCTCTGGTCCTAATGGTCATCAGATCTACCCCTTTATCTGCAACTAAAATGTCACTGTTTCAGTTGATGACCGGACGCAAGATGGTGCTTCCTCAGCATTTGCTCTACAGGACCCAAGAGCAGACGTTGATAAATGCCTCCACAACTCATGAGTATGTGGAGAATTTAAGGAAACACCTTCAACATGCTTTTGCCTATGCTGAGCGGAATCTAGAAAGATCAGCTGATAGCATGAAAACCCACTATGACCTGAAAACCACCAGGAAGGAATATACTGTGGGAGACCGGATCTATCTATACAATTTCCAAAGGAACCAGGCCAAACAGCGAACATTTTTGCCCACATGGAAAGGACCGTTTGAAATTATAGACAAGGTCTCCCCAGTAGCGTATAAGATCCGCATCCCCAAAGGTTTTCTGGCGGAAGGGGAAGACAAGTGGGTACATATAAATCAGCTAAAGTGTTGCCATCCCAGGCACACACGGCAGCAACTGGAGGAGTCCTCTGCAATACCAGAGGGGACCGCTCCAGATTAATTCAGTTCCCATCCTAAAATATCCCACATATAGTCTCTAAAATATTATGATTTGGAAAAAAAAATGTTTCATGTTATATCTTGTTTTAAAATAAGACTGCAAAATGTATCCTGATCTATAAAATGTATATGCCGCCCCACTATATCAATAGTGGTGGAAAAATGTCTATGAATAGGTATTGCCGCTTTTGCTTTATCATCCTAGGAGAGATGAAACCATGGAGACTGACCACGGAAGGCGACCTGGGGAGCGGGAGCGAAGATTCGAGGGGCCCGGGGTACCGCCAAATCCTCCCATCAGGACCAGCAGGGAGAACTGATTGATCGACTGGAGGGAGGAAAAGATGCTGAACTGTGCCATCTACAGAATTGGAAGAAGATGAGGCGTACATCCCAGATCTTGCGAGTTCCATCAGTGAAAGATCAGAATGGCCATCGCAAGAGGGGGGGGCTTGTGGGATGTTTTTACCAATGCATCCAAGCCCTACCTTAAAACTGTGCATTACTGCCATTGAAAACATCATGATGGCCAGAACTCCCCACAGAGTGCACAGGGAAAACACGAAGAATAGGCTGCCACCCATTTTTTGCCTATGTTGTGAGCACAGGAGGGCACTGCCTAAAACCACCATTGCGCTACACACACAGTTGCCTGCAACCATTGGGAATGGCAATGCTGATTGCCAAAAGCAACCCAGAACTGTGGGGAATTCATTTTCTTAATGTCAAAAATGGATGCAATACTGGTGCTCACCACTATCAGAAAGCCAGCGTTTTAAAACCACCAGACTTTTGTGTAAAGCTGAACAAATGAACCCAAACCAGGCCAAGGAAAGACTTGCTAAGAGGTGGATACAATGTAAAACTATATTCTGAAATGACTTGAAGGAAGTCATTATTTAATCTATATATAAAAAATAGCTGGGGATGTCGGCAGCTTAAGTGAATTTGGGTTTAAAGCCACTAAAATCGAAATGGTTAGAATAAATGAGTGACCTACTTGTGAGTGTCACATAGGTTGCAATTGTTTAAATGTTATAGTTTTGAACCTAGAATCAGCATTCTAGCTGCATGTGCAACAATTGTAAGTTGGATTTGAATGTAGAAAACTGGGAACAAAGGTGACATTTAGCTAAATTCTGCCTGACAACTACCCCCGACAGGAGTTGAACTGGCTCAACAACTCTTCCCAGGCCTGACTGAAACCTGCCGCCCCTGCCAAAAGATTGGATTAGGGGAGGAGCACCTGGGGACTGCAGGAAGTTGAACAAAGCCGTGTCCTGGACTCAGGCAAATGTTATATTGGGGGGGGTCATAAAATGGCTTCCTCTTGGGAGAAACTGGGAGGGGCAGTGCCTGTGAGAAGCAAGCTGAGCTTGGGGGAAGTGGATAAACCAGAAATTCCACCATGTGCTTTGGAAAACCACACCCCTTTGGGGCCAGAGCATGATGTTAAAAAGATGGATAATCCACAGTGCGTACTTGTCAAAATTATATAAATAACATCATCATTTTTGTGATTTTTCTGTGCACATTTTAAGAGGTGTTAGGACCCTGTGGTATGTTCTTGGGGATAGTAGCGGAAAAAAGGGTTGTTACTCCAAATGTATGCATGTTAAAAATCTGACACTTTATCAACTGAAACCCATATCCCTGGTGCACATTTGTGTAAAATCTGGAAAGGTTTAGAGGTCATTATCTGGATGAAAAGGGGAGAATTCTGTCATAAGTGGACAAGACATCGAACAAAGACAGGGATCGGATGGTTTGGTGCTACAGAAAATATGTTAAGTGGACCTATAATATTAGAAAAATGGTACATAGATAAATATGTATTTGGGTCAGAAATAGATTTGTGTGCAATTTGACAAGGGGAGGTTCCTCTGACCATAAAACCTACAGCATCACTGTGACACTCCATTTCTTTCCCCCAATCAAGTGAAAGAGGAAAGCATGGCCAATGATAAGTGAGAGGGGCAGGCTTAGCTACGCCCAGGTACACACCCATTTTCAAAACACATAAAAAAGAGCCACTGGAACCCAGGTGGAGATTCACTTTCCACTTTCTTGCGGGACGCTTTGCCGGGAGACTCCAGACTTCACATCCAGAGATCCAGACTTCAAATCCATCAATCTCCAGAGACCAGAAATTAACTCCAGAATTTGTAGCAGGGAGTACTGAATCCACAAGCTTAATCCTCTTCAGCAGGCCTCAAAACCAACCAAACTATATAACAGCCGGGCGAGCTGTTTGAATTGTTTGCCAAGAACTTTTGCAAGAACCTGTAGCAGTATCCAGAAAGCAGTGCTGTATCTGGAACCAGAGAGAACCAGAGACCAGATCGCTGTGGAGAACTGCTAGCAGAAGTCCAGCAAATCCTGACCCGATCGGTGACGAAGCCGCATTCCTGTCTAAATTATAGTGAGTCCCCAGTCAGGACTGTGCCAAAACCAATTTCTTAGTTTAAAATAATCTAATCCAAACTATTTTAGCCTATTAGAACTGCCTCCTAGAATTGTGTCATTCTGTCATCTTTAAAACTGAAAACTGTCATCTGTCAATCTGAGCTTTAAAATTTCAAATCCGAAAAACTACCTTTACTAAATCGGCCGTTTGTGCTTTAACTGTCATCTTAGAGCTAAGATTCTAAGGTTTCCAACGAGCCTAGAACCGACTTCCTACTCCTTATAGTTCCTCCGTAATTGCGCTCGATGCACACGACTAAATTTGCAGCGATTTGACATTTTGCCGAAGTTCAGCCACGTGTAAAAATATTTGTCCTTGCCTTCCTTGCTGAAATTCGTGTGCAACCTGACAATCATTCATAGAGCATTGCTAAAGTGATTCAGAACTAATACAAAGTAGCTGCCACTCTCCCTGAACCTCTAGAGGGAATTAAGACCATTTTAGCATATTTTTCACTTCTTTGCATACCGCCTTTAAAGTACTTTGCCTGTGTTAAAATCATCCCTTTTCCTCTAAGCTTGCTAGGGGGGAACTGAATTATATTTGATTGCATTCCTGAGAACTGTGTGTTTTCCTTCCATCGCTTTACCTTGCATAAAGGGGGTGGGGGCGTGAATTGTCGAAGAAAAGTGATTACATTGTCTTTTGTTGAAGTCATATCACGTTTATTTTCTGTACTGCATTTCCATTCATCATTGCATTGTCCTTGAAGCCATAAAAGCATTCTCAGCTACTTCATCCTCTCTATATCACTTCTAAGCCATCAAAAAGAGTGTACCACTGGAACATTATCCATTGTTGATCTCTATCATCCTCACAAGTGTGCTATCAAATATTAATTTACTATCAAAGTGTGATAGATATATATATTGTTTAATTTTCAAATAAACCTTTTAAATTTGCAAAACAAACCTACTTCTTGGCTCAGCGGGGTCGGGGGGATTCTAAGAGAGGGGTGTTATATAAGGGTTGTCATCCAGAGTAAATGAACTGGACATAAAAATTCATCAATAAGGGCTTCCATCAGCATCCCAGACTAGGCATTGACTTAGCTGTAGTGTTGAATTGAAGTTGCTTACAGTATTTGGTCCTGCCAGGCTCCTCATGTGATCCTGTAGTTCCATAGGATTAGTTGCCATAAGCATCTGCAAGCTTGCTCTACATCTCTTTGTTGCCTTGCATTCAGCATTTCTGCCCTTGGCTAATGAGAACAATAATAAAAGCTTTGACAGTATGCATATGTATCTGTCCTCTATCTACAGAACTGTGTAAGCATGTTCTTCATATACATGGGTTTGTGTTTGTGAAAAGTGTTCATGGTTGCGAGTGTACTTCATGACTAACGTGGCTATGTCATGATGTCACTAATAACGTCAGCACAGTGGTTTCTTGGCATTAGTCAACGTCATTCATCATGGCATTTGTGTCCATGACCACAGTTGAGGCATCTGTATCTATATAGACATTCACTGGATACGGTTGGAGAATATCTCTCTGCATACGTGTCAGTCACTGGTGCTCTTGGGGGCTGTCTGAATAATGAGTAACTTTGTGCATTCTTGACTCTTCGGGCTCTCATGTTCGTAGGGATGAGGGGGCATTCCTGCGACCCTCTATTCAGTACATTTATAGTATGTTATTTTGTGTTATTGGGATTCATACTGTGCTCTACTGTTATTTACATGCCCTCCATGTGCTCTTGGGTCTCAACACTTTTCGGTCAGCTCATAAGAAGTCTCCTTGCTTCAGGCCACAGGTAAAATGGACGAGAATCAGTTTGTAGCCGTCACCAGCAGCAACGCCGCTAAAATCTTCAACCTCTACCCGAGAAAAGGGCGGATCGCAGTCGGCTCCGACGCAGACGTGGTCATCTGGGATCCGGACAGGACCAAGAGCATATCAGCCAAGAGTCACAAATCGGTAGGAAAGGACTTTCATTTACAATTCCAAACATGTGGGCTTTGTATTTTCCCTTCATCGTTAAGCCTCACACATACGTGACACTCTAGTGCAGAGAATGTGTGTGAATTATTCATTGTTGAATTCCCCGGTTGTATTGCATGTGAAAGCACACCAAACACTGCGAGGAGGGCTGAAGTTGCACATGGCATACAGTAGTCAAAGACAATCTAATTGCAAAGCCCAGAGGAGAAAGCGTGGGGCAACAGGTGGAAGGCAGAACCGAGCCAGTTACAAATTCACATAGACTCGTACTTGTGGGTAGCATATCATTTATAAAACCATTTACCAGAATGAGACAAAGAGGTCCTCAAACAATGCCAAACTGACATAAAAACAAACATTGGCAAAGCCAGCAGCTTGGGCTTTTTTGTAGCAATCGGATAGCATTTGAGATGCACTGCAAGAATGTTACACTGATGGTGTGACTTGCTGGGCATATAATGTCAGTGCCTGGGAAATGCATATTGTAATATCTATACATAAACCAAAACTGCCAGGTTTGCCAATGTTTTTTTTGTTTGTTATTGGACTTCAATGCAAAGAACAGATGAGTGGACATATATTGCAGAAGTTGCTGAAGACACACTTGGTTAAGACATTTTCATTACACCAGGAGCTCATTTACAGCTACAATTAAGACATTGGGCCTCATTACGACCCTGGCGGTAAGGGGTTAGCGCCATCGTTAGCTGCGCCGACCCCTTACCGCCAATCACGAGTTCCCTTTCCGCCATGGCGGATTTTACACCTGCTTCTAGCGGGTGTAAAAATCCATGGCGGTAAGGGAACTTGGTGTTAATTACGCCACCGTAATTTACGGTGGCGTAATTAACGCCTTCCCCACTCCCATTATGCCCTATGGGGCAAAAATGGGAATGGGGAAGGGTAAATGGGGATTGGGGATTTACCGCCCCGCCAAGGTCGGAATGGGGCGGTAAATCCCCTTACCGCCATGGTGTTAACGTAGTTAGCACCATGGCGGTAAAGTCACGGCCCTGGCGGTAACTTTCCGCCAGGGTCGTAATGAGGCCCATTAACTCTCAAAAGACTGCTAGAAATAACACTAGTAGGCTTTACGTAGCACAAAGTGTGATGTTACTTTGTGATAGAGCTTGCCAAAAGTGATCCCAAGATTAACTGTTTTGAGTGTGGAGGTTCAGGTAGTAGGTGGGAACGGCAATAGTGAACAGAATGGCCACATGTTAGGCAGAATTCTCTTACCTGAGAGACCCCCAGCAACTTTGCTGGATTTTGAGGACTTGATTTTTTTTTACCTGGAGAGAGTGAGACCCTTTTTCCCACTCTCTCATGTATTTTAATGTGATTTTGAGAACTGTGTTTCTTTTGGTTGTGGAGTCTGACAAACTCCATAGGCATCATCTTTTACATTGTGTCACACAGCACCTTCAGTGCAGTGGCACAGGGAACTCTTTCAAATTTCCCAAAGGTTTAACAACCTTCTCATGGATAAACTACTGTTTCCAAGAGAAGTAAAATGAAATTGACTTCACTTACCTTTGTAACTTTCTAGACCCAGCACACACTATTTTACAATAGGGTGCTGGAGGGGTTACTTAACATCTCCTTTGTCAAGCTTCTCATGTAACAATTTTATGTTACCCTTTCCTCACTGAATGGCTGGTGGCAGTAGTTTACTTTTTACTACCATTGTTTGTTTTTACCGCGGCCTGCGTTCGCAGCCATGTTAAAGCACCCATGGGTGCCATTTTTTTCAAAATGACCCCGGTCTTCTTTTTTTGCCATTTCTTTGTGGAAAGGTCCTTCTTGAGATTTACTCTGCGTGCCAAACCAGTTTTGGTCCCTTTGTTCATTTTGTCTTTGGTGGGATTCACGAGTGAAGTCTGCCTCTGGCTCCAGCGTGTCTGGTGGGTGCAGGAAGCGAGCGAGGTGCCAGAAATTCCCTGTGCTTAGTCTCCTAGGAGACAGGAACGCACTCTTAGGTGATTGGCCAGCTGGCTGTGCGGCAAGGGCAGCCACCCTGCTGGGTGACTGACAGCTAGGCTGTAATGAATGGGAGAAACCTGCATAGAAGACAAGGCTTTTTGGCTTGGAAGGCAGAGTTGACAACTGGATGAAGAAATCCAAAGATGAACTTGGAGGAGACACCTGCTGAAACTCCTGGACCGTTGAATTGCCCGGTGAAGCCCTGCTGCTGTGCTGAAGCTCCAAATTTGTATCGACAGAGAAGCCCCTGCAAGGACTACTTCTCCCTTTGAGTTGGTGGGACCAATCAACTCCATAGTAAGCCACCTGGACATCCTTTTGAAGCTGGTTGAATTTCCACTGAATTTGCTGCTGGAATCGAATAGCCAGGGAGAGGAACACCAGTTCGTGTGCGTTGCTTTTAATCTGGCCAAGAGCCCAAGGAAGAAGGACTGACTGAGCCTGAGCCCCCTCAACAGAGTGCGGGACCCCAGATGCAAGAAAAGCCCAACTCCATAGCCTGGAACCGCAGTGGTGCTATTTGTGGTAGATGCGAGGAGCTGAAACACCAAAGTGCACTTGTTTGAAGATTGCCGCTTCCGAGCAGTGACCGTCCCATTGCAGTGCAGGAGTCCCCAGACATCCTCCCTCTTGTCCCCACGACTAAGGTCCAGGAACAGCATGATATGCAGAGCTGCACAGGAACGGATGTCATCTGTTGCACTTTTTCTTCAACCTAAAGGAACTGTATAGTCTAAGAGAACTTACCTCTTGTTGTGTAGCCACTTGTCCTTGTTGGAGACTAGTCTGGTTGCATTTGTAGAGTTGCTGTCGGCTTCTTTACCTCACAAGCCTAATCAGCTTGTGGCCCCACTTTGATATCGTCTATCTTATAA
Source organism: Ambystoma mexicanum (assembly GCF_040938575.1). Taxonomy (NCBI): domain Eukaryota; kingdom Metazoa; phylum Chordata; class Amphibia; order Caudata; family Ambystomatidae; genus Ambystoma; species Ambystoma mexicanum. The sequence continues at coordinate 1,358,518,864 of NC_090937.1, read as the reverse complement.
AGACTTTTTCAACATTGTGAAAGACTTTCTACTTACCTGCAAGAAGTGCTTCAGTTCACCTTGACTTTTGCTAACTTAACATTGGCTGGCCTGGCTCCCTGAATGACTCTTCTCTCCTCTGGTTATGTGTTTTGCCTTCCTTCCAGGAAAGGGTTAACTAACTTTGCATTGGGGGGTTATTGAAAGTACTTACCTGCTTACGAATCAATGTCTACATACTTGTTTTATTCTGAACCCTCTTTTCTTGGACACTTCTCCAAAGAACATTCTAAATGCAAACAGTGATATATTAATGTCCACAGCACCCTAGCAATTGAAGTCACCTGAGGGTGTAGGTACTGTCTGTGAGCCATCCCAAATGGGTATTTGCTGATTTAGAAAACTAAGAGTGTGTATTTTTGCAGTGTATTTGTGTGCTGCTTTACATTTCCCCCTTCTGAAGAAGGCTTACATCAATGGACTGGTAAATAAATTAATAATTGTTTACTCAAAAAACCTTGTGTGTAAGAGTTTATTTGGATACTTGTCACTGTGAATCTCTGTGTAACTCCCCTACAGCTCACATTGACCCCTCTTGAGATGAGCCTGGCTACTCGACCACACTACCAACCTTTGTAGTACAGACTTATACCAAAGGTGGGTTCCTATTGCCAGGAGGTCAGGGTTGTTGTAGTGCCCTCCAAGGGTACTGCATACAATCTTGCCTAACACCACATGCGGTCAATAGGTGGTTAAAAACCCAAACAACATACACAACTTCTGTGTCACTCTTTATATCTCATCTCCCTATTATCTGTTTTCCCATGAAATAGTTTCAGCTTGTGGGTGGTACTGAACCGCCACCCAATAACCAAAAGGGAAAATTACAAAAAAAAGGAAAGATGTGTACAAGAAATTTGTCATACTTTGACATCCTCAGCATATGTCCAGACGAAGTCAAACAGCAAACGAAATTTCCCAGTGTTGATGGGAAAGTAAGCTGAGTAAGTACCAAACATAAGCAAGGATTTCACTCCAGATATCATGCGATATATTTAGCATTTTTAGTACCGCTCAGAAACATATTGGAAAACGATTGATGATTGTATATTGTAGACGCTTAGAGTATGTCCAATCCTAACAAAAATGCACAGATGCGCCAAAACTATTTCATATATCACACCTGTGGCGCACTAAAATTGCCTCTTTCAGCTTGAAATATATTGGGGCGTTCTGGGCCATATAGTATTTATGATGTTTACATATGCAGTTCACTACACCAAGCTCTATCTTGCAGTTCACTCCACCAGACCCTATCCTGCAGTTCACCCTACCAGGCTATATCCTGCAGTTCAGCCCACCAGGCTATATCCTGCAGTTCACCCCACCAGGCTATATCCTGCAGTTCACCCCACCAGGCTAAATCCTGCAGTTCACTCCACCAGACCCTATCATGCAGTTCACCCCACCAGGCTATATCCTGCAGTTCACCCCACCAGGCTATATCCTGCAGTTCACCCCACCAGGCTAAATCCTGCAGTTCACTCCACCAGACCCTATCCTGCAGTTCACCCTACCAGGCTATATCCTGCAGTTCACTCCACCAGACCCTATCATGCCGTTCACTCCACCAAGCTCTATCCTGCAGTTCACTCCACCAGACCCTATCATGCAGTTCCCTCCACCAAGCCCTATCCTGCAGTTCACTCCACCAGACCCTATCATGCAGTTCACTCCACCAAGCTCTATCCTGCAGTTCACTCCACCAGACACTATCATGCAGTTCACCCCACCAGGATATATCCTGCAGTTCACTCCACCAGACCCTATCGTGCAGTTCACTCCACCAAGCTCTATCCTGCAGTTAACTCCACCAGACCCTATCATGCAGTTCACTCCACCAAGCTCTATCCTGCAGTTCACTCCACCAGACCCTATCCTGCAGTTCACCCAACCAGGCTAAATCCTGCAGTTCACTCCACCAGACCCTATCATGCAGTTCACTCCACCAAGCTCTATCCTGCAGTTCACTCCACCAGACCCTATCATGCAGTTCACCCCACCAGGCTAAATCCTGCAGTTCACTCCACCAGACCCTATCATGCAGTTCACTCCACCAAGCTCTATCCTGCAGTTCACTCCACCAGACCCTATCATGCAGTTCACCCCACCAGGCTATATCCTGCAGTTCACTCCACCAGACCCTAACATGCAGTTCACCCCACCAGGCTATATCCTGCAGTTCACCCCACCAGACCCTATCATGCAGTTCACTCCACCAGGCTATATCCTGCAGTTCACCCCACCAGGCTAAATCCTGCAGTTCACTCCACCAGACCCTATCATGCAGTTCACCCCACCAGGCTAAATCCTGCAGTTCACTCCACCAGACCCTATCATGCAGTTCACTCCACCAAGCTCTATCCTGCAGTTCACTCCACCAGACCCTATCATGCAGTTCACTCCACCAAGCTCTATCCTGCAGTTCACTCCACCAGACCCTACCATGCAGTTCACCCCACCAGGCTATATCCTGCAGTTCACCCCACCGGGCATCCTGCAGTTCACTCTACCAGGCTATATCCTGCAGTTCACCCCACCAGGCTATATCCTGCAGTTCATCCACCAGACCCTATCATGCAGTTCACCCCACCAGGCTATATCCTGCAGTTCACCCCACCAGACCCTATCATGCAGTTCACTCCACCAGGCTATATCCTGCAGTTCACCCCACCAGGCTATATCCTGCAGTTCACTCCACCAGGCTATATCCTGCAGTTCACTCCACCAGGCTATATCCTGCAGTTCACTCCACCAGGCTATATCCTGCAATTCACCCCACCAGGCTATATCCTGCAGTTCACTCTACCAGGCTATATCCTGCAGTTCACCCCACCAAGCTATATCCTGCAGTTCACTCTACCAGGCTTTATACTGCTTTGATATAATCAGAGAATGATATTTGTGCATCATGCATGTGTATTTCAGGCGGCATAATCAGGTATGTGTAACAAGTGTTGCAACATTGCTTATGAAACTCCACAACACGGGCCTCATTAAGAGTAGGGCAGTCGGGGTAAACACGTGGTATTTTAAATACCTCATATTTTTAAAATACCGTCTACGTATTCATTTATATCTCCTGGGCTATTTGGCCATGCAGTACTTTTCTAAGAATTCCATGCACTAAATATGCCAAGAAATCACAACTCATAATTAGGTGGTAATTTAAAATCAGGAGAAATGTAAATGCAATTGTACATGCTTTTACCATCATCGGTACGCTCATATTGCAATGGGGACCTATGATGTTGCGCTGCTCTGAGAGGGAGGAATACATGCTGATAAAATAACCCATGTATCCCCTGAGTGATCCTAATACACACCACCCAAACAGTTTAGGTTTTAACATTTGTTGGCTTCCGCTTGGGTGTTTTTAATGATGAGGCATTTTAGGGAAACTGTCAACCATCATCACTAGCCATCACTTTTCACCGAAAGTGAATGAACAGGCAATTTAAAGTCGTTTCTTTCTGCATTATACTGCAAAGGGAACCCTCCACCCCCTTGTTCCTCACTGTTTAATGACTGTGATGGCCCTAACGCAAATGGTGGGAGACAGGTGTAGGTGGGCAAATCAATAAATGTTTTTCTACTTTTAAATACCTGACCTGCCTCTTACCTCTCTATGGTACAGCTGCTTGTTTGAGCCTTGTGTCATCCTGTGTGTAGCTCTGTAGAAGGTGGTGTGTGGTCGAGAAAGGCAATAGGGGTCAGAATTAGGAAACACAAGGTTATAATCCGCATGAAGCACATCTGGCGAAGAAAGACACAGGAAGGCTGGTGTTCGGATTTGTTTAGTGATTGATGTGAATATAGATACTTTGCCTCAGTACATCAGCAGTTCTATAGTTTTGTATAAAAAAACGAGAAATCACAGTAGACACTATATATACACTAACGCTATCCTAAGCAGAGATAATTGACTTCAAAATCTTCAAATATTGATTCTCATTGCCCACTGATCCCTCGCTGTGTGGATGCATCTACCTGGGCGCAAAGGGAAAAGCCTAAAACACGGGTAACCCCAAGTCTTTTTGCACAGCAGATTTTCAGGAATGTAACTCATGTGCAATTTTCAAGACTTTTGCTCATGCGGACAACCTAGAGATTTGGACATAGGGTGTCCAAGCCACCAGGGAAAACAGGAAACCCCATGTATTTCCGAAAAGAATACACCCGTGGGAATCCACAGAGGTCTGACTTGCGCAAACCGCCCCAGAATGTATTACCCACAATTCCTGACAAAGTTTGATATTTGGTGGGAAAAAACACAATTTTCACTTTGTCAGGGGGTTCTGGGTAATACAATCTGGGCCGATTTGCGCAAGTCAGACCTCTGTGGATTCCCACGGGTGTCCTCTTTTCAGAAATGCATGGGGTTCCCTGTTTTCCTTGGTGGCTTGGACACCCTTGGCCTAAATCTGTATGTTGTGCACATGAGCAACATTCCTGAAAATCTGCTGTGCGAAAAGACTTGGGGTTACCCGTGTTTTAGGCTTTTCCCTTTGCGCCCAGGTAAGTGCACCCACACATGTGAGGTACCGTTTTCTGTCGGGACACCTGTAGGAACTCGGGACGGTAGGCCATTTGTTTTTGGCAGCATGTTTTGGTGGGTGACCAGAGTGAAATGTGCGGAAATGTTTGGACTTTGCCGGTGTTTGTGGGTAATAAAATCTGCGCCAATTCGCGCAAGTCAGACCTCTGTGGATTCCCACGTGTGTCTTCTTTTCAGAAATACATGGGGTTCCCATTTTTCCTTGGTGGTTTGGACATCCTAGGCCCAAATCTGTAGGTTGTGCCCATGAGCAACATTACTGAAAATCTGCTATTAGAAAAGACTTGGGGTTACCTGTGTTTTAGGCTTTTCCCTTTGCGCCCAAGTTGGTACACCCACACATGTGGGGTACCGTTTTTGTCGGGACACCTGTGGGAACGCGGGAAGGTAGGCCATGTGTTGTTGGCAGCGTGTTTCCGTGGATGACCAGTGTGAAATGTGCAGAAATTGTGGGTTTTTTCACCATTTTTTGGACTTTACCGGGGATTGTGGGTAATACATTCCCGGCCGATTTGGGCAAGTCAGACCTCTCTGGTTCCCACGGTGTACTCTTTTCAGAAATGCATGGGGTTCCCAGTTTTCCTGGGTGGCTTAGACACCTTAGGCCCAAATCTGTAGGTTGTGCACATGAGCAACATTCCTGGAAATCTGCTCTGAGAAAAGACTTGGGGTTACCCGTGTTTTAGGCTTTCCCTATGTGTCCATGTAGGTGCACCCACACATGTGAGGTACTGTTTTTGTCGGGACACCTGTGGGAATGCGGGAAGGTAGGGCATGTGTTGTTGACGGAGTGTTTCGGTTGGTGACCAGAGTGAAATGTGCGGAAATTGTGAGTTTGTTGTAATTTTCCCTGATTGTGCCCCAAATTATGACATTTTTCCCTACATAGTTGTTGCCTGACCTGTGCAAATCACCCCTTCCTAAACTTTGAATTTCATCTACTTTTCAGAAATGTATGCCATTCTGGCTTCCCATTCAGCTTTCCTACCCTTTTTTTCCATTCCGTCCACGCATGTCCTATTGGACAAAAAAGGCCAAAATCGCCTACCTATCGTAAAACGGATGATTAGCATATCAAAAGTTGTTTTTTTAGTTTCCACTCAAACTGTTTGTCAAAGCCTGGAAAATGACTAATTTAGCACAGCAAACCATTTGTTCCTTGCTCTTACAAGGAAAAAAACACAAGTTTCTTTGTACAACATTTTATTGGCATTTCTGAAAAAAACCAAAATGTTCTCACTTTTTCATTATTTTCTCTCACCCCCCTACAGCAAACTAGGATTCCTGGGTGGCGTTATGACCGCCTACATGTGGAAAGAAATGGGCCAAATTTGCCTGAGATATCTAATGTAACAAAAAAGTTACAAGGCATTGATTGGCAACATACCGAAATCACCAAAAAAGGCCTTGGCACTGGGGGGGGGGAATTTAAGGGGTTAGTGGGAAAGAAGGTAGTCAAGTACATTTACTAAGTAACATCATTGAGGAACAGGTCTGGGTGAAACATTTCATGGCTTTATACGGACCCTTGGGGGACCCGCTCATATGGACTGTGGATTCCTGTAAATGGGAATTAAATCTCACCTTAGATCTAGTAGAGGAAGCTATAATAAAGTCATCAGGATCGAGAGCCTCGGGCCCAAATGGACTAGAAAACCAAATTTCAAATCTAATACTGTACTTTGGTTGAGGATTCTATATAACCTCTTCTGTAATATAATAAGCAGAGGAATTCTACTTGAATCGTGGAGAGAAGCCATTGCTATACCAATCTTTAAGAAGGGAGCTTGGGCAGATCATATGATATGATTTGAGAGTTTATTTATATAGCGCCTATACACAATGTGTTTCAAAGCGCTTCAAGGCAAGGGAGGGAACAAGGGAAAAAACAATGACATTCTTACAGGCCATGAACAGTAAGGATGTGAAATTAACTATCGTACTCGGCCTGACGACATTTCAGATAGTGCAAGAGCTAAAACATAGATAAGGAGGGGGAGAGTGGGAAGAAAATGGAAACAGATAGGTGACTACTGTACTAGGCCTGATGACATTTCTGGTAGAGCCGGAAAAAAAACAAGAGGTGAGGGAGAGGGGTGCAGAAAGGTAGGGGAGGAACAAAACAAGCGACTATCATATTAGGCCTGATGACATTTCAGATAGTGCTGGAGGGGGGTTGCATTATCACCCAATCTCCCTTCTGGACGCGGATAGCAAAATATTTGCAGGTTTAGGTCTGAGGGAATTGGAAACCTGGATAAAGAAACAACATATCATAGCAAACAACTTAATTGGGTTCTGGAGAGGTCTTTCATCCACTTTGAATGACCTGATCCTCGGTGTAACATTGTCTAAATCTTTCCTGAAGGGAGTCCAAGGCTGTATGGAGCCTGGGTCGACCTATCACAGGCATTCGATAAAGTCAATCGTAGTCGATTATGGCAGAAGCTAAGACAATTGTGGCTCCCTGAACCACTGTTGGCTATAATAATTGAACTACATGAGAAATCGTTTTTGCAACTAAGATTAGATGCTGAGGGTAATCTAACGGCTAGAATTCCAATGTTCATGGAAGTGGGACAGGGCTGTATGATAAACCCCTGCCTTTTTAATCTATATTTGGCAGGTTTAGCCAGAGAAATGCAGCAGAGGGTTCTAGCCAGCCCCACAATAGGTCTGGAAAGCCTAAATTGTGTGGTTTATGCAGATGATATTGTACTTCTACACCACACCCCGGTAGGCCTCCAGCGTTTATTAGCTGTGTTGGGTCACTACGCTGAAATTAACAATTTAAGGATTAACCCAGCTAAATCAAAAATCATCATCTTTAAACGTCCGCTAACAAAAGAGCTGAACTACACTTGGAAAATGTCAGGCCAAGTGATAGAAAAGGGAACGGAAGTAGTCTACCTGGGATTTAACATCAGATCCTTTCCCTCGAAGGGATTTACAGAGGATACCATGGAAGGCAAACTGTCACAATTTGGGAGTCAAATGAAAGAATTGTATTGTAAGTTTTCCCTATCTCCATTGATTAAATACTACTCAAGCAAAGTGAACCCGAGATTGATGTATGGACTTCATGTCAATCCAGCAATTAACACAATAGATTGAGATAGACTCGAGGGCTTATTGTGGAAAAATGTCCTAACCTTACCACAATCCCTGCCTATCACCGTTCTGAGATATGACTTGGGATTGCTATCACTCCAATCATTTGTCGAGTGGAGAATATTGTCAGCCCTTAGATTAATCTGGGATCCACAAGTGAATTCATTATACGAGGATCTGAAAAAAGAATTTCTTAAAAATGAAAACCCTTTTCTAAACAGATAGACGAAGTATGCCTCAGAAATCCTGACCTTTTGTACAAGTGTTGTTAATGATCTGGTAAACAATCCTATGTTGGTAAAAAAGCATTTGAAAATAAATTATTGGATTAAAACGATTGACAATATGCGGTCAAAAAAGCTGTTGAATGCTAACCTTGCATATGATAAACCTCAAGGCTTTCTGCCCGTATATCTAACATGCTTTCCAAACGGTAGAGGTCGTAATGACTTTTTGAGATTTAGACTCAATTTATTACCAACAAGGGAAATCCTCCACTCCAGACACAAAGATGGGTATAGTGATAACATATATCAATGGTGTGACCTTGGGCACGTCGAGTCGCTAAGACATATCATGATATATGCAGAGGGTATCTAAGTTCTCGAGATTTGTGGTGAGGGAGAAGTGGTTGGAGATGCAAGATTTTTGGGATTGTCTGCGGTCAGGGCATGAAAGTCTTCTGACTGCAGAAGTAATATCATGTATGCACAATTTAGCACTTTTGAAATGAGATGAAACATTGAAGTGAATTACTGCATCACGTTGTAGTGAAATCTATTGATTATTTGTTATAGAATTGTTCTTTTTACATTTTTATTATCTTCTTCAAATGTAAATAGTGGAATTGGTAATAATTGTATTAATTGCAGTTTATTATCTTTTACTATGTGTGTAGAAAGTTGAATAGAATTGGCTACTGAAAAACTTACAGAGGACTAGGGTTTTTTTGGAAAACAGAGGCTTAAGACAGTGCCCTATACAAATTGTTTAAATTACAACAAAATGGTCTTAACTCCTCTCTGAAGCTCACCCTTTAAGATCTAAATTCATCTATAGGGAGGCATTAAGAACTGCACTCCTCAATTGCAACAAAAGACACTACAATCATGTTTGAACAAATATATATATATCTCTTTTTATTTTATTCATACGTTTGAATTAAAAAACACTTTATTAATGAAAACATTTTTTAAAAAATATATAAAAGAACGGTATATCACCCGTCACAACTTCTCATATGCCAGGCAACAACAATTAAACAGAGACAAAAAAACAAGTTTGTAAACCAAGTTTGTTCTAGAAAAACAGTCCTAGAATAGGACCTAGAAAGATTCTGTGGATGAATGAAATGTAAACCTATACCATGAAAAAAATAAGAAAACAGAAAACCAATTACCACAGACAAGAAAGTAGCTGCAAGAATTATAGGACAACACTAGTAAATGTATACTGAAACGACCACATGACATGAAAAAAATGCAACAATAACATATAAGATAAAACACACCATTGATGTCAAATCTCAAATCTAAAATCTCTATTTCTATACTGGAACGTTTACTATAGTTCTAAGTGCAAAACAGCTATAAATGCCTTATTGAGCTTGTGATAGCATTCTCACAAAGAAAACATTAGCCGGACATGTTTCATTCCCATTGACCTTGAATAGGATAAGTAATAGGAAATTCTTCATGGGGTGATGTCACAAACATCATGTAGTATGTCAATTACTAGAAAGATGTCGTATACATTTTGTGCCGCTTGATGCAAAGAGAGGAGAGCAGAGGAAGGGTGACTTCTTTTGTTGTGAAGTAACAACCTGACTGCCAACTTATAAGTAGTAGCAGGGGTAATCACAAAATCTGCTTGAGTAGGAGGTTTTCTCTCACCAGCAAACATAACCTCGTCCAAAGTTCAGGTAGCTCTACATTCAACCTGCATACACCAACATTCGTTCTCTCATGAGAATAGTATTACATAACCAAAGAACAACCACACTTCTCCAACGTTAAACCGGCAAAAACCAATAGAATTGGCTAAACACAATAAAATAAAATTTTACAAATATTATCTATATGTCTTGTATCTCTTTGTAATAACGTTAAGCAATACAACTCCTGCTGTGTTGTAATGGCCAACAAATGTTATGTTGATTTATACTGCGCACCGCGACCAACCAAGGGCAGTCCCCAGTCTCACACGTGGCTCTGAAAGAAAGAGGACAGGGTTGGTTAGTGAGGGTAGAGTGATAGAATAGGTCCAGAACCAGCAGAAACGGATGTCTGCGTGTGTTGGCTTGCAGATGATAGGTTGCATGCACTGGCTTATTGTATGCATACGGATATGGTCCAATGCCTGGCTTGTTTTCTATGTGGCTGTTTGTTATGTTGGGGTGTGTTTGTGTTTTTTATGTGAAGATTACTGGTATTTAGAGTTGTGGGCACTGGCATCGTGTATCCATACGGGTATGGTCCAATGCCTGCGATGTTTTCTATGTGACTGTTTGTTATTTTTGGGTGCGTCTGTGTGTTTTATGTGCAGATTGGCAGGTATTTAAGGTTGTGCGCACTGGCTTGCTGTGTGTGTACGGATAAGGTCCAGTGTCCGGTTTGTTTGTTGTGAGTGTGTGTTAAGGTACAGGTTGGCTAGCCCAGTGGGCATTTATAGTGTTTGGGTGGTGTGTCTAAAGAAGTAGGAACAGGGTGGTTAGTATATTGGCTACTCGCTAACTTCTTCTAGCTACACAATCCTGTCTGTTGTAACGCGTGACTGGTCTCCACAATTCTATAAAGTGGTACGCATGCTTAATTTCACAATTCTTTCTAAAAGTGACACATTGCTAAACTTCACAATTCAATCTATATGTGACACATGGCTAAACTTCACAATTCTCTCTAAGTCTGACACATGGCTAAAGTTCACAATCTAAGTGTGACACATGGTTAAACTTCACAATTATATCTAAAAGTGACGAATGGCTAAACTTCACAATTCTATCAAAGTCTGATGCGTGACTAAACTTCACAATCTAAGTATGACGCATGGTGAATCTTCACAATTCTATGTAAGTGTGACGCATGGATAATCTACACAATTCTTATCTAAATGTGACGCATGGCTAAACTTCACAATTCGATCGAAGTGTGACGCATGATTAATCTTCACAATTGATGCAGGAAGTGGGAAAATCGCCTGAATTGGAGATAGCATTAAATGGAAACACCTACGAATTGGTACACAACAATGATTGGAAAATCACTTGCTAGCTGGCTAGCATTGGTGTGCTTTGGTTTGTAGGCAAATCGAATTTCTGGAATACAGACCATGTCAACTGTGTCTCCAGGCGAGGTCTTACGCACAAACTTCATGCACTCGCATATCAACTTTACCTACATTCAACCGTCATTTCACACCAACCATATCTGCAAGCATACGCACACTAAATACACATCCACTAACATGCTAAACATGTCTCCAGTGATGGGAAAGTGCATTCTCAGCAATCGTATCTGCATAGATAGCTCAGCTTTACCTCACTCACACACCAAGCACCTCTTAGTCATTCTAAAACAAGACCTTCCAGTCATACAAAACATGATTTTTACTAAAGTAAAAAAAGAAACATGGCAGGGTGGTAGACACTTCTGCATATACATGGTGTCCAGTTCCCATTTTCCTTTCCCTTAGCAAGAGGAGGGAGTGAAACAGGCTTTTCCATATTTTGAAAGACACGCCTTAAGGAGAGGGAGCTGGAATGGTGTTCCCTTCTTGTCCAAGGCACACCTAGTGTGGAGGGAGCCGGAATGGCATTGAAAATGGCATTAATACAATAAATGTTCAACCCTTCAAAAATCAGCCTACATACACAATAAGGGAACACTTATTTGGATTGTGTGCACGGCCAAGCATGTTTTTTTGTTGTTGACAGAAACAGTTGTTATGCAAGTTGATAGAAACATATTTTCTGTGTGCAATGAGCACATCCTTTTAGTGCAGTTTAGTGGGGAATCCCCCTTTCTGATACAATGCCACCATCTAGTGGCCAATTTGGGTGTCGACATGCACTGTGAAGAAAGGTAGGGAAGTATCAGAAAATGCTTCTTCAGAGGAGAATACGACCCACAGAAATAGCCTCAGGTAAATGTTTATTGAGACGCACTTTGAACTGCTATTGAATGGATTGGTGTGTCAAATGGGAAAGTTCAAGTAATCCTTTTATGCAATTATAAAATGCTCTTAAAACACTTTCAATTGATCATTATGAAGGTAATAATTTGAAATCTCCTAGGTGGCTCTAGTAACACACATTTGCATCCAGTTTTCAAGCAGTATCAAAAAGAGAAATCACATTGTACATATGTTGTATGTACAATGCAGTATGTTGAAAAAAAACATGCATCCCTTTCAGCATTGTAGACAGTTAGGGGCCAATTCATGAATAAGCTATTTATTGAAATTCCAAGTTACTCAAGGAGAGGGCTATTCAATTTACAAAGAGGTTACTGTGTTTTTCTCTGGGTTCTCCTCACTTATCCTTACTACCCTGATTGAGGGGCCCCACTGGGAGGCAACACGGCGGGCAGCGCCCAACTCTTCGGTATTAGCCTATTTGACCTAGAACAATTAACTTAATGACCAATTTGATCGAATGTTCATGGCTGATTTGGCCTTCAATTTGGTCGCATGTATTGTAAAATACCAACCCTGGAGAGCAGGGGTTGCAGGTGTGTCCCCCGCCCCCCATTTGTGATATTTAGCAATTTTGGGGGTTGAAGGGGTGTCCCCAGCTTCCTTAAAATTGGAGGCGGGGGACAAAAAACGAACAAAAAAAATAATTCATGTGCGTTTAAATTGGGCCAGGAGCAGATACATTGCGGTCAGTTTGCCGCGATAAAAAACATTCTGTCAAGCACCCCCAAACCAACTCTTCAGCCTCTGTCGCTGACAGCCACCTCAACAGGACCAGTTACTAGGCACTGAATGCAAATGCACACAGGGGACACACTGGGGGCGATGTGTGCAGAGCCATTGGGCCAGGTCGACCAGGACTGTTTGAGAGCGCTCACCTGCTCTCAACACTGCTCCCATCCCACAGACCACAGTCACAGTCCTGGATTATTTGGGGAAAGGGCTTGATTGTAGTCAGGGTGCAAACTTGAGTAAACATCGCCCCCTGCAACATGTTCACTGCCCTTATTAACACTGGACACCAAGAAGAAAGCTTCCCAACACAACTCTGTCGCGACACCAAAGCAACACAGTTCTTCTGATTTCCATCATGAGATGTCACTAGTTTCCAAAGTTCCATCTCCTTCTTATTTTTCATCAAGTCTACCAGCCCCTGCTAAAGAATTATTGAAAAACCGACTTTTTAATAAAACCCTAGTCTGAGGTCCTATTACTGTCCTTCAGGGTTTCAGGAACACTTGATGCATTTCATCCCGATGATGCCTTATAAACATTTGGCACTTTTGTTCATCTTCACCCCTCTGCTTGACACCAAATCTGAGAATTAGAATCACTCTCCCCTGAAACAGGAATGTGACTTTCCAGTGCCATGTCTATAACAGTGGGCCATGTAAATCATTGTAAATATTACATAAACGTTGGCAACGCATGCTATACCAGCATTTTTTATTAATTGATGGTAGGTGATTAACATAAGACACTATACAACTTCTATTATGTAGAAAGAATTCAGCAGACTGTGATAACAGTTTTCACCTTAAAACATCACTCATGTGCTAACAGGCATGCTTATTTCTTCCTATGGAGGGCGGTCAGTGCTAATGTTCTCTTTTCATGACCCGCAGGCTGTGGAATATAACATATTTGAAGGGATGGAGTGTCGAGGGGCCCCACTGGTCGTCGTCAGCCAAGGAAAAATAGTCTTTGAAGATGGAAACCTTCATGTGAATCAAGGCATGGGCCGGTTTATTCCCCGCAAGCCATTCCCGGAATATATCTACCAGCGTGTGAACACCAGAAACAAGGTAAGGAATCAAATGCTGTGGCAGACAATTGTGAAAGTAGCTGCTTCCCAATTAAAAGTAACAAACATAAACACGAACACACACAAAACACACGCATATACACACACAAATGCACACATACAAAAGCATGCACGCACAGACACACACAAACACATGCCCGCACACATGCACACACAGTGGGCCTCATTACAACTCAGGCGGTAAGGGGTTTACGGCGCCGTAAACAGCGCCGACCCTTACCGCCTGAGTACGAGGTCCCTTAGCGCAATGGAGGTTTTAACACCTGCTTTTAGCAGGTGTTAAAATCCATGGCGCTAAGGGACCATGGAGTTAATTACGCCACCGTAATTTACGGTGGCGTAATTAACGCCTTCCCCACTCCCATTATGCCGTATGGGGCAAAAATGGGAATGGGGAAGGGTAAATGGGGATTGGGGACTTACCGCCCCGCCAAACTTGGAATGGGGCGGTAAGTCCGCCAACCACCATGGCGTAAACGTAGTTTACTCCATGGTGGTAAAGTCACGGCCCAGGCGGTAACTTACCGCCTGGGTCGTAATGAGGCCCAGTGACTGCTAACATATGCCTGTAGGCAGTCCTCTTCCTACTAGGTTTCTGTACATATTAATCCCCCTTTAGAAAAGCAAGTGTCAATGCCACCCACCATGCAACTGCATAGCAGGTATGCATTAATAAAAATACCTATGGCATCTGCCTAGTTTGAACAGGCAAAGGGATTTTTAGCGTTCCCGCCCACGTGAACATTTCATGTGGGTGAACCATTCTGAAAACTATCTTTTCAGTATGTTGGGAGTGCATCCCCACATCAAAAGCCATTTACCATTGCCAATGTATCTAACGCAGTGCTGCCCTCTTACAGGCTATCAACCCCTGCATTGCCACTGGGCTAACACCAGCAAAGCCTTGATCTGCAGAGAATTCCAACACCATCAAGTTCTTCACAGACAAAATAGACAAGGTCAGCTGACACATCCCCAGCTCCAAGCACATTTCAGGCCAGAAAGCATGGCTGCTTCCTTCTATCATGACTGCAAGATTAATTCCCACCGGCTGTGAAAAAGGTGAAGGAAAGGCTGCACAACCTCTGACAGCGGGTCCCTTGCTTAGGGGGTTCCTGGCCCCACTCCCTACAAGGTTGCAGTTAGTGCGTTAGAAGATCAGGGCTCAGCCATGGAAACAAGGAGGAATCCTTTGTGAAGGGTTCACAGGGTTTCTCAAGGATGACACAGGATGCTCCACTAGATTTCAGTAGGATTTACTTATGCCAGGTACTTCGAATACTTGTAAAGCCTTTATATGCTCATAGAGATACAGTAGACACCCAGCAGCTACCTTTCTCGCTCCAGCAGAGCCCCCAGCTGACACTCAAGATGGAAACTTCATTCAGAGAACTCAGCCAACATTGTCTGAGTTTGCATGAACTCACTATGGGAAATAGGGCAAGCACACAAGACACAACACCCCTTCCTCCCTTCCACACAATACTTTCACAAAGTCACACACTCGGTCGACAGGCACAACACGCACTCGACTAGAAGAAAAACACGTCCACTAAAGCTAGGAACTATTAAATGCTGAAGGAATAAACATCAGCCCTGGTCCCGAGAAGGCAGCTCTGTGGTTCCGGGATGACAATGTCTCAACTAGACAACCAGAAGGCATGGTCTCCGAGAGTACAGTCCTGGAGGACAGGGCTCAGTGAGTATTAATAGAGGCCAGAGCTGAAAACAACTAAGGAGAGAGAGGTGAGACATAAGAAGAGAACAGAGTGTAGAGGGTTATTGGTAACCTTGAACTCTACCATTTTCTAACAGAAATGAGACCCTTGCAGATGAAAGAGCAGAGTAGCGTGGGTAGATGCCCTGAGAATGCTGCAAGAGAAGGAACTAGAGTCCGATGAGATCCATCTCTATGTACAGAATCACACATGGACACAGACCCTGATCCAGACCTAGGCTTGAGTGGTGTGGGATGTTTGGGAGAAACCTTTCCAGGCTCAGAAAAAGGGAAATAATTCTAAGCCGGATAAGATCAGAGATGAATAGTATATTTGACTCATTTGAACACATCTGAAAGAACTGGGCACCTTAGCGCCATACCTGAAAGGACATCTTGATCTTATGAGCAACAGAACATCTGATTTGGAAGAAAAAGACTGCTTGAGGCAATCGACAATTCTGAACATGAGAAAGCAATCAAACAGGCCACAGAGGACAATTTGAGCATTTGTGAGAGGTTAGTGGAAGCTACACTATTTACAGGAAGAACAACTTAAACAAATTGTGGTACAACCTTCCTTAAAAGGCGATATGATCAAGCTTTTAACTATCATGATATCATAAAGTAAAGCAGGTATTCTGCAAATACATACAGTAATGGCACTAACACTTAGGATGACATTAAATAAAATCTTGATACATTTTTCGCAAATGAGGCAGGACATTTTCTTGCCAGCACGCCTCTCCAGACGTGATCAGGCAGAGGGACTCACCTTCCATGTCTATTAAGGTGGCTCTCCAGACTTGGTCAGAGACCCCGGTTACTTGAACAGTAAGGGCTTGGGCTCAACAATTACATTTACATTCTCAGGAAACCGGAAATCTAAAAATAATGTTCAGCAACAAAACGCATATTTATAAGACAGTGGGGAGCATTTCACGATATATGTAGAATTCATTAGGACGTTGCAGGGTCTAGGAGATGCCAACAGGTGTGGTAAGCTCTAAAGGTCGGCAATATAGTGAATGTCAGAGAACCTCCTGGAGGTAAACATGTTTTGAATTTTGTTCGTTAAAGTGGTTGGTGTAGCAATAAGGAAACATTTCAACAAAATAATATTTGAAGAAATAGCAGTATAACAAACATTTCAGTGAACAAAATAAACACAAATGGTCTCTTCCCACAGTATATATAAAGAAGGGGAAGGGGTTTTCGAGATGCTCGTTTGGGATATTGAAGGAGCTTGACCGGGGCATTTTAGAGTACCAAAGAACATGCATCTCATATTTTACAAGAAATCCATTTCAAGAAACAATAAGGTCTACACGGCTTTGAAGAAAGTTTTTCTTAATTAATAAGTGTGTTCTGCACAACGCTTAAGAATAACAAGATTTGTCACAGGGTTACTAGTTGCTTCCCGACATACCACCCAACAACGAGTTTAGGGGTAAGGTGGAGGAAAAACCAACAGCAAGAAGCTGGAGGTTTTTCTGCCACCTTACTTCCCCAAATCCTGCAATTCGGCAGTATTACCACTGGTGAAATGACCACAGGTGGTAATACTGCCAACATTCCCCCATGGAGTCCTAAGTAGTCCAATGAATGGGGGCTAATACTGCCTACTACCACTTGGAATCCAGCAGTAATACCGCCAGACCAAGTGGTGGCAACGGTAATACAGTTTGCAGGTATCTCAGCGGATTTACTGCCAAGATACCACCAAAACTATAATGAGGCCCATACTCATAATTCCGATAATTGGTTAGTATCAAACCATTTTCTCTTGAAACAGGTGAGAAGTCTTCCTTCTCATAACCTATGTGGCTATTGCAACCTCTCACTTTCCACAAAGTTTAATTTAACACGATCACTGGGGCAGACAGTATAATCATGGGTACGCTTAATATCGCAATCTTGTGGATGTATGGAAAGAAAAAACAAAAACCAAGTGAGTTTCATTGTTTTCATGGAAATACATGCAATAATGGTATTAAAAGAGGAGGGATGGATCTGATGGCGGATTTTGAAGACGACAGTAAATTCGCCATTAATAAACAGTGTAAGGGGCTTAGGTGCACACGCCAGAATGTTTCTGAACGTGGCCGCAGAAATGGAAAATCACTGTAAGAGGAACATTTTTGAGTCAAGAGAAAAGTATTGAATGGTATAAGATGGCAAACCTGGATAGATAGTGAGCATCATTATATAGACAGAATCTTAGACCAGGACACCCAGGAGTTTGCCATTTGTCATTGCGCGTTATAAATGCCATATCATATCATCTCATATCGCGCCTTGAAACACTTGTGTATAGCCGCGTTATAAATACCATATCATATATCATTAGTACAAAGGCAACAGCAAGCTCTTTTAGGCTTATTATATTATAACCTATTCAAAGACAACATAATTGGTGCAGTTGAAAGCATAGCAGACTTTTGAGTGACATAATGCTCCGCTACACTGGAATCAAGACTAAGGGGTTAATTCCGAGTGTGGCGGTAAGGGGTTAACGTCGCCGGTATAGGTGCCGGAGCCGTCAACCCCTTACTGCCTCATTACGAGCTCTGCTCGTGGGACCCGCTAAGGCCGCCTGGTAAAACCAGGCATCCTTAGCGGGTCCTGCGAGCAGACCAGGGTGCTAACAATGGGCCCATTGTTAGCACCCTCCCCATTCCCATTGAGCCCTATGGGGGCTCGAATGGGAATGGGTTCCTTGAATGAGGAATTACCGGGCCCTCCAAGGTTGGAATGGCCCGGTAATTCCTCATTCAAGGAACCCGGACCCACTATCCGATATGGGGGTAGCCATGCCGCTAGTAGCGGCATGGTTACCTTCATACTCAGAATGACCCCCTAATTGTTTAAGAAGATTTGGAGAGGAGACCCATTACCTACATTCACGTTGCAATACACAATATTATACTCATCAGAGGTCCATGGTAACTGGCTCTACATGTACTCAAGCTATCACAAAACATGCCCCCTCCTACTGCCACCTTTACTCCATGCGGATGCACAAAACACCACACTTCGGTCAAGCCTCTGCACTGTAAGACCACTACGATGGTGATTGGTGCAGTATAAAAGCTGAGTAACATAACATACATTCTTTGAAAGGTAAAACATCAGCATGCCCAGATGGCTTTTTGGATGAATAAAAAAAAAGCCTTAGCACCTACACTCAAAAAGATGGTGAAACCTCAGTGGAAATGTCAAGCCCCACTTGATTCATGGAGTTATGCCTTCATAACCTTTTGAAACCAAAGAACAGTCCAAATGAACATCCCATCTTTCTACCACCCTATATGCCTCATTAACCAGGGCACCGACATTAGCATGAAAAATGCAGCCACCAGGCTTATACCTATCTTGCATAAACTAATAAATAATGGCCATAAAGGCTTTATTTAAGTGCAACCATTATATAGTGGTCTCTATTGATTTTGTAACACCTCTCCATCTGTATAACTGCTATTGATGCTCAGAAAACATATGACAATGCAAGTTGGAGGTATCTGTGGTGAGCCCTAGAGGATCTACATGTTGGCTCCAGAGAAATAAAAACCCCTTGCTGTATGGCTACAATCATAGATGGTAGGGAATTCTCAAGATACATAATCAATGCAAAAGGGACCAGGCAAGGGTCTAATTTGCCCTTAATATCAAATCCTTTGGAAAAATATTCAGCAACTATTATCTCTTCTTCACAGTTGTGCAAAACTAGGACACCACTAGAAAAAGTTCTTGAAGCATTTTGAAGAATATTGGCCTATAAATCCATAAAACCAAAATAAAGTCTTGTAATGGGGAGATTGCTGACAGTGTTAAAAGGTTAAAACATGAATTTCTTATACAAGTATCTTAAAATGTGGGGACCATTTTTCCAGCAAATAGGTCAAACTTGAAAGATTTCAAAAATTGGTCTAATTTAACTTGAATTATAATTGTAAGAATTAACAGCTTTACAATACTGACGCTTGAAAAAAACAAGCTTCCTGTTTTAATCACTTCTGCTGTGTCATCCAAGAAAAGAGATTGGGAAGCTTCAAGCTTTCTTAGTCAGTTTTGTCTGGAGTTGACAAGGCCAAAGATTTTGGAAAAAAAACAGAGATGTAAGACTCATCATCCTGCTAGATTGTGAACTATACTTTTGAGCCATATAAATCAAAGGAATAGGAGTTATGTCTGGGAAAATGCTGAATTTGATCAGACAGATTTGTCAGCCAGAAGGTGCAATTGCAATTGATATGGTTGAAATCTCGCAATATAAGTTCACCCATCTTAAATTCTCTAAAGCTGGTAAGCTAAACATCCTCCAGGGAGATGCAGGATCCATTATCAGCATCAGATTAGCAGGATTCTCAAGCTAGCTTTCTACTACAGGAATTAAGCATGACACCAGAGATCTTAGTGTATACACTTGTTGAGGCTCCTGTTGAGACCAATAACATTAGAATTTAGCAGTACCTGGAATAACATGTGATTACGCAACTTCAAACACTACAAGTGCACTTGTCAACCCAACTACGTAGGTTAAAATAACTGAAGATTGTACGCTTCATCCAGAGCCTTTCAATAAGAATGGAGGCATCAATAATTCTGAAAATTATATGTTGGAATTATCTTCTTAGGTTAAGGCTCTTCCGGGTGGAATTCCAGACTCCTTCACTTCACAGAAGAAAGAAAGCATCCAGCTGACACCATTGTAAGATGGGAGTTTAACCTGGACAATACTTCACAAATATCTAAGAGTTCTCTCACATTATGAACAGATTTATTGTGCCCTATTATTTGAAAACACTCTATATAACAAAATACAAACATTGTATCACAAAAACTGAGCAAAATGAAAAGGAGGCATTGTTTAAGTTTCTCTTGTATCTGGAGACACAGCCACTGATGCCGCTTCTGTGTATGCCGCAACACTTGGCCGACCTGAGCAATATAAATACTCAGTGCATGTTTTCTGTGCTGGGATGTGTCTGATCTTCTGTGTAGCTTATTGCAAAGTGTATTTCATGGTTAGGTCTGCATCTTTTAGTTCTGCTTCTGTACCGTGCAGGTGAATGGTTTACATGCAGTCTCCCGAGGAATGTACGATGGACCAGTGTATGACTTACCAGCTACTACAAACTATGCTACGCCTGCTCCCTCTCCTGTCAAAGCTCAGGCTCCACCCATTAGAAACCTTCACCAGTCAAACTTCAGTTTTTCAGGTATGCAGATATATAAGCAATTAAATGGTAAATGTTGAATGCAAAGCATGCTTAAGAATCCTAATACAATGTTTTCACATAGCGTTCAAGTAATCATCTTAGTTGACGTGTCTTGGAAGGGATACTTATGTATAGTTTTCATTGTTAACTCAGTTGAGAAGCTCAGAATATGTGCATCTCAATATCCATCGCATCCTTGCAAAACACAGCATCGAGGAAATATATTTTGCATATCAGCTTGTTGCAGAAGCCTGTTCTTAATGACAGATGCCAGAAAAACATGATGAAATGAAGAGAAAGAAATGGTGTTTTAATGTTAAAATTCTGATGCTAATCCGTTTGGTGGGACATGATAGCAGTGGCACAGGTCACACGGCTGACATTAGAGTAATGTTTTTAGACCTTTCCAAACCTTAATAATGTAAGCTTTGAGACCCAGCAGTGGGGAAAGAGATTCACATATGTGTGAGAATTGTGGGGGAAGATTCATCCTCCAAAACATAGATGTCTTCCTCGGAGGAGAGATTGCTGCTTTTGTAATATTTAGCTTAGTTACCTAGTTAGCTGTTATGGTACCATCAGGTTGCCAGGTGCTTGGCCACATGCAGCTGAGCTTAGTGTTAGCTGGTATGGCACCATCAGTTAGCAAGGTACCTGGCTATGTTAAGGTTTCGGAAATAATCAGATAGGATTAAAGTATGTCTGATAGCTATTTGAGCTTCTTCAGGGCTTACGTGATGTGGTCTGAGCAGTTTAAGATGAGGCTGGTTGCTCTGTTCTGGGCCCTCTGAAGCATTGGCATGGACTTGGTGAAGTTGTTTCTCAGGTAGAATCCATTACAGTAGACAGGGAATGAAAGGACCAGTTATAGTGTGAGGACATTGTGAGAGGTTTAAGGAGCAGTGACATTTGGGAGATGGGGATAGGAACAGTCAAATTGTAATGAAATTGACTTATTAGTTTGCAACTCCAGGACGACTGTCTTGAGGCTGTTGAGTCAGAGCCAACTTTGTTGTATCCATTTCTGGATATGCAAGAAGCATATCATACTTACTGATGCTCCTCGGATGGGTCTCAAATCTTTATGCACAGCTGTGTATCGTCGGCACAGTATGGTATGGATTGTGCACCCTTTTGAGGGCCCTCACCGGCATGGTCATACAGGCAATGAAAAGGAATCAACCTGAACGCCACGGGAGGTGTGGGTTGTGAGAATGTATTTATGTATTGATTGTTGATTATAATTACAATGGCGCCACAAGAAAGAGGAGAACTGGGGAGCGAGAGATAAGACAGGGAGGGGTACAATAAACGGATCATTTCAGGTCAGTAGGAAGGGCATGAGCCAAGTGTACTTGACATTCAACTAGTAAGAAAATGCATTGGAGAGAGGGAAGTACATGTTGGAAAACTGAATAGTGGTCAAATGTACTCTAAAAAATAGTCAAGTAGGAAATCCTGTTTGAAGATATGTGCTTTTGCTTTTTTCTATAATTTGAAGAATCTCTCTTGCTGTAGGTCGACAGGGAGGACATTCCACAAGCGGGCACCTCCTGTGATGATGAGTGTTGTCTCAGAATGTATTTTTAAGGGTTTTACGGTAGAAGGGAATAGTTTCTTTACAGATGAGTATCTTAAAGCTCTTGAGAGATGGTATCTTTTTATTTAAGCAGTTATGGACATTGGCACCTTATAAATAAGGCACAGGTATTTGAAGCCAAACAGTTTTCCAATGGAAGCCACTGCAGAGTCTCCAGTGCTGGTTGATGTGATCACGTGTTTCACATTTTAGAATGAGCTTCACCACTTTGTTCCTCATACGTTGAAGGATGTGGAGTAAAGTGTTTTGAGACGCCCAGATACAAGGTGCAATAGTTAAGCCTGGCTAAGATGATTACCTTGGTAACCTTCACTTTGTGCTGCGTATTGCGGACGTTTCTATTTCGGCAAATGCAGGTGGAAGTGAAAAGATTCAGCGAGGTCTGCCCGCTGGCGGAGAGTTTGCTGTCAGAGATTGCAAGGCTTCTTCCTCAGTGGTGGGTGTGAGGAGTGGTGCCATGGAGGGAGGCCAGGCAATGGGGAGGGCACAGAGATTACCCATGCCTAGGAAGACAATGGGCCTCATTACAACCCTGGCGGCTGCCACCGGAGTTGCATTTTTTCCGGCCCCCGGCAATGGGGACGTGCAGGGCCATTCCGACCTTGGTGGACCCTGTATGTCCCCATTGCCAGGGGCCGGAATCCATTACTCCCCATTCCCATTTGAGCCTCATAGGGCTCAATGGGAATGGGGAGGTTGGATGCACCGGCACCGTTTATAATGGTGCCGGTTCATCCGACATGCTGTGCTCGCGGGTGCCACTCTGCCCGCCAGGTCCGACCTGGTGGGCAGAAAGGCACCCGCGAGCACAACTCCTAGTTTGCCGGTCCGGGAAGTATGGTACCAGCAAGCATACCGGTACGGTAGTTCCCGGACTGGCAAACTCGTAATGAGGCACAAAATCTGTTATTGCAGCATTTAAACTAAGGTGGTTATCAATAGTCCAGTGTTTGAGAACAACCAGACACTTAGTGACGTCCACTGATGATAGGTTTTGCTACTGAAAACCAATCTGTGTATCATTAGTGTATAAATTGAAAGGACTATTGAAGGTCTGTAAAATGTCAACAAGTGGTTTCATGAAGTGGTTAAAGAGCAGTGGAGTGAGGACCAAGCTTTGGGGGTGCCAGAAGTAGTGGTAAAGGGTATGGATCAGACATAGCTAGGTTTTTCTCCATAGAGGGTCTCCATGCGGGTAGGCGGAAATCCATTGTAGCCACAGCCCCTGAATGAACAGGGAGTGCTATTGAGGGTGTAAAGAAGGAGCCAGGTTTCACCTGGGAAGTTCTGTCCTGCAGGAAGGAGGATATCCATTATAGCAACAGCCCTAGAATGCACTGGGAGTGCTGTAGCCTTCAAAGTATGGTAGTTTGACTGAAGGTGTCGAAGGCGGAAGACAAGTCAAAAAGAAAGGGGACAGCTGGTGATTTATTTTCTGCCATGAGCAGGAGATCCTCCTTCATGTGCTGCAGTACAAATGTCATCGAGTGTGCTGGTTGGAACGTTTTCTTTTTCACTGTAGTTTATGAGCTGTTTAGCAGCCTTTTTACAGGTTCTGACGTGTGAATGGGTTGTTTGTGATTGGGCATAGTATGCAGGACACTGCTAATGAGTTTTCCAGGAGGGGCACAATGATGGTTTTCTTAATATCAAGAGGCACTTCTCCATGGAAGAAGAAATAATTAGCCACGGTGTTTATATTGGTTTGATAGTGATTGCTGGTCAGGAGTAGCCCAGCAATGAGGAAGCATTCATTTTTGGCACTGTTGATCAAATCTTCAGGTGTGATAGGATGAAAAGGAGCTGGCACATTGGTGGGCAGCTGCAGCAACAAGTTAGTTTTTTTAGATTTCATTGATCTTGTTATGAAAGACAGCTCCTAGGTCATCAGTTTGTGAGTGGGGTGGTAGTTGTACTTTGTACTTTTGGGATGGACTAAGCTTGGCTTTGTAGGTGTGATTTCATAGCAAGCACAGGAGCCAGTGCAGGCTATGCCTGTAGGTCCACATGGTGTAGCAAGCTGGGCAATCAGGGTGACAGGGTCAATTGAGTGAAAGACCTCCGAATCATTGTGAAAGATTGATGAACAGGATTGGTTCTGGTTCCTGGTGATATGGAGGTCTGTCTTGATATTCATGAGCATTTGTTCTGTCACTCAAAGCAGGTGGAAGCCAGTTTGGAAGTGGATCAGTTACTCTGGTAGGTATTTGGTGGTGTGTGATCTGAAAGTACAAACCAGACAATTCCTTCTATGATCGGATCAGTGCGAGTGAGGCAAACGATTAGTAAATGCAATACTGGACCAGAGGCTTCCTCGACTATGCTTTTACCCATGCTCTGCAGCTAGAAAAACGTGGATGACAAGTGCCCACTTTAAGCTTGACACCATCAAGACTGAATTCATACTCCTTTGCTACCTACCCAAGAAGGAACCCAATCAAATATGGCTCTACAAAATGGGCTTTGAGGGGTTCACCCCCCCCACTCAGATAAATTCATAGGCTACCGCGTGGATAGCAATCTATCCTTCCCAAAACACTCAAACGGCTTAATATCCAATCTCTGTATGCAAGATTGAGGCCTTGGTCCCACCTAGTGAGCTTGCCTATCGTTCGAGGTACCACCCTCCTCACATGGCTGCTCACGTTGGCCCCCTATCAAAGCAGCCCACCATACCATGGCTTGCCTCCTCACTGGCTTTTGGAAATGTAACCACATCACCTCCAGCTTTTGCAAATTACTCTGGCTGCCCATCCTGAATAGGCTCTGATTCGAAAATGCATGCATCACCTACAAGGCAACCACTGGCAGTGTGCCAGCATACCTAGCGGCCATACTAAAAAACATCAGGCAGCAATGGACATCTCTCACTATAACCATCACCAGACTGGAAACTAGACTGGTTTGCAAGGAGAAAACTAGGAAACAGTCCTTCTCCTATTACACTCCAGTCCTCTGGAACTCCACCTTGGTGGCAATCCGGTTTGCACTAAGTCTCCTTCAATTTAGGAAAGAACTGAGAACCTTCTCTTTCAACAGCACCTTGGTAGATTGCAGCTATCTTGTTTGTATTGTACTATCATAATCATTACTGTTTACTTTTTGACTTGTAAACATGTTAGATCGGTAAAGTGCTCGGTTTCTCCCGAGCAAGGTTTACACTACAAAATGCTCAAGTGGTCAATGTGCAATAATAAGTACATCAAGTAGGCCTGCTCCACGCAAGTCATTATGTATCAAACTAGCATCTTGCAATAGCATCTACTAGTGAAAGGTCAACCAGTTACTAAAGAAAAGTACTTTCTTGGAATCTGTGATCACTGCGCTGCCCGTAATTGCGCCGACGAAAATGTCAACGCCAATTACAGCGCGGGGTACTGATCAGATAGATCACTTTTCCTGCATGCCCCGGCCCGCATTTTCCTTCCCGACCCCCTCACCACCCCACCCCACTTACCTTTACGGCGGCACACTTGTGTGTGTGCCGATTACACCTTGCCAGCCCTGCAGCACCAGTTCCTCCTGCTAACGTGGGTCAGAGCTGACCCCTCAAAGGGCTGTTCTTTTTTTCTTTGTTTACTTTCTTGTCCCTCGCTTACCACAATGGCAAGCAGGGGACACTACCCTGCAACCCCCTACTCCCGTTACTGCGCCCAAGGAGAGTGGGTGCAGTAATGGGAGTCAGTATTTTGTGCATCCCCAGAGTCACAGTGACTGCGGGGGCGCACAAATGAGGGTGCTATTTTGGTAAGATTCCCTTTCTTGTCATGCATATTTTTATTTGAACAAAGCAGATTTTAGCAACTTAAACAAAAGCCATTCAAATGATTAATTGTAAAGAAAAAGATATTTAAGATGAAGACCCTATTTGTCCCGAAAATGTTAATGTTTGATGTTGATACTCAGGCAATAGGCTACTGCCTTACTGTTTGGAAAATGCAGTGTCTTTAGAATGGGCATGAATCTAGTGTCATTGGCAGAGATCTCCTGTTTTTTGAGTACATGATGGTTCTTCCATCACATGGACTCTGGTGCTACTGACGCATTGCTAAACAAGACTTGGTAATGCCAACATGTTGACATGGGAAAGGCACTTGCCAGACACTGCTGTAGTGGTATTAACTACCCATTGATGGCAGCATTTGCAAAATGGTGCGAGTACAAAATCAGCTTATTATGCCACCACAATTGAGGGTGCCCCTAACAGGAGAGAAACCCTCTTCGATATTGTCAGACACTGTGCCATGCCTACCATGCACCCCAAGGTCCTGCCTTCACGGAATAAATGTAATAGCATTAACAGCTTCTTCCTTGACAAAATTGCCAAAATCAGGGACTTTTAATCGACTCCACAAAGGCCTCCAAGGAGTCACCCCCACCCCGCACTGGGAACTCCATCCTTTGTCAGATCTCAACTCTCAAACCATTAAGGACTTCTCTGACGCCCTCGCATCCCTCAAACCCACTGCCTGCTCGGATAACCTCCTCTCAGCCTCCATCATCAAACAGCTCCAAGGCCGTGCGCTCAACACACTCCTTAATATCGTCAATGCCTCTCTCGCTGAAGGCTCCTTTCCAGACTCTCTAAAAACAGGCCTGATTGGCCCCTCTTGAAAAAGCCCTAACTCGATCCTGATGACCTAGCAAACTAGAGACCCATCAGCAGCCTCCCTTTCATAGGGAAACTCATCGAGAAAGCTGTAGCCAATCAATTGCTGGCTAAAATTGACCGTCTCTGCCTCCTCCGTGACTACCAATCAGGGTTCTGCCCCAAATGTAGCACAGAAACTTCCACAATGCAGGTGATAGATGACGCACTTCATCTTCCAGACAGAGGTGACTCCTGCCTCCTCGTCCTCCTCGATCTTTCATTAGCATTCGGCATGGTCGACCATTACACGCTCATCTCACTCCTCGCTACCAGAATGGGCTTCACAGGAAAAGTCCTTGACTGGTTCTCCTCATACCGCACCAACAGATTCTAAGCTGTCCAAATGGGGCAGTTCAGGTCCAAACGCCTGCCGGTATCTTTTTGGCATACCACAGGGCTCCATTCTCTCACCCATTATCTTCAACCTTTACATGGAGCCCTTGGGAAATCTCTTAGATGACCCCAGCATTTCCATCCACCAGTATGCTGATGACACGCAGCTGTACCTTAAATTACTGTCACTCAAGACATCTCTCATCTTCACTGCTGCTTGGACACCATCCAGACCTGGATTTCATCTGCCTACCTAAAACTCAACCCCACCAAAACTGAGTTTGTCCTCATCACCCCCCTCCAAACAGATCGTCCAAAACTGGCTCTACAACATGAACCTAGATGCATTCACTCCCAAAGATGACCAGCTCAGCAAAATCCCTAAGCTTCATTGTCGATAGTGGTCTCTCCCTCCAAAAATATTTGGCCAAGAAAGCCCAAACCACCTGGCTCCAAATCTCCACACAAAATCAAACTCTTCATCCCTCCCACTAACTTCCATACAGTAGTCCAGGCACTGGTCATCTCACACTTTGACTGGGGTAACGCCTTCGTTGCTGGGCTCCCTCAAAGCTGCCCACCACAGCGCAGCATGTCTTATCATGGGTGCCCGCAGATTCGACCATATCACCCACATCCTATGTGATCTCTACTGGCTCCACCTCCCTGCAAGAATTCTCTTTAAATCCGTGTGTATCACATACAAAGTGGTCTCCAACGGAACCCCACCTTACCTGACAGCCAAACTTGGGAGGTTCCCGCACCAATGGTAGCTGGACCATAAAAAGGTTAGAGTCCATGCTTACCAATAAGGAAAGGACCAGAGAGCTGTCTTTCCCCTGCTATGCCCCTCCCCTCTGGAACACACTCCCCCTATTGGCTCGTACTACCCTTTCCATCACGCAGTTCCACAAAATCATGAAGACATGGCTCTTTTATCTCTTCCTTCCCCTGGACTGAAACCGCAACAATCCCCCACAGCACTGCGTTACTATTACAAATGATAGCTGGAAGCTAAACTCTGGCTTCTCCTGAACTCTGTAAAGCGTTCTGCTGCCTAAGGGCCAGGTTTGTGCTATAAACAATGAAAATGAAAATAAATAAAAATGCTACAGTGATTTCAAGGTCCTCCAGTCACAGGAAGCGATAACACACTGACAGTGACGTAGGGTGACACGCATGTAACTGCCGTGCATTGCACAAGTGCAGTTCCACAGCTGGTCCACCCACAGTCTCCCAATGCGTGATTTCTACGAATGTTTCCTTTATTGGTATACGTTACATACATCACAAAATGTTTTGGAATACAGTACATTATTCTCCAAAGTATAATGCTTCATCTTTTGTATCCAAAACATTTATTTTACTTATAATGCATTTTTGAACGAAGAATACAATCTAACACATGAAAGCCATTTAATCAATGCTTAGAGGACATCACACGCCCTGACGTTACGTGAACCATGTGATGCCACGTATGAGATCATGCAAACCCTTTCTTCAGCAATCAGCAGCAGTCTGACTCTGTGTTAAAGCAGGCAGCCTGCACCTTACGTCACGAACAATGAATGGAAAAGCTTTATTAAAGCAAGTTCAGAGCTCAAAGAGTTCCCATGAGAAGGGGTTCGGGTGGGCAAACGAAGGAATGGGTGGCAATAGCAGTATTAGTAAATGTGCTCATTTTTATTTGGTGTCCCCCGCTCCAATAATCGGTATGTATTAGCGTTAGGGGCTGCATAGGTGTACCCCGCTTGCTCAATATTGGAAGCGGAGGACCGAAAAAAAAAGAAAAAAGTACCCTGCAGCGCTGGATCCAACCAGCGTTTTATGGATCTGATGCCGCAGGGCTGCAGTCAACCAGGCGGCGAGTGAACAGGTACGTAGTGGAGGGGGGTTGGGGATTGGTGCAAGTGTGTTTGATCCTCTGAGAACTGATCGCATGCAGGCTGTTTTTTTTTCATTTTGCCACGATCGTTCTCAGACATTCAAAAACACCTAAAGCAGAATAACTATAGGGGTTTGCATAGCAATCGGCAGGGAATGTATGGGCTCATAGCCAAACAACTGTGTGTCTGTCCCTCCTGAGATGACATTCTTCTGTGTGCCTCATCATATGCCATTCCTCCCTATGTATACTTGAATCTGGATTTCAATGCAATGGGTTGGGCTTTATAGTTGGTCTAAGCGACACCTAATAGTCCAAACTGAGTTGTATGAAGGGATTCCCCCACGGGACCCTCATTTGTGCAGTGAACATCTCTCATGTCCCCACTATTGTGACTGTAGAGTGCTGGTCAAAAAATAATGTCACCAGGGCCAGATATACAAAAAGGACATTTTATGGGGCTACCACCAGGAGGGCAGCAGTAGATGCCACATTGTCCCTAAAAAGAGCTAATCATTGTAGTCCCATTTTACGGCAGGGGCACCAAAATGGCCCTTTGCTTGGGGCCACATGCATCCCTGCATCATCCATGGATGCCAGTAGAGGATGCAGCCATTGTCCTGGACGGAGCACATCATCCCACTGATGGGAAAAGGCAGTGGCTGCTGCAGGCCAATGGTGAGTGTAGTTTCAGAAATGTAAACTAAGAGGACATTTTCACTCAGTGTAACTCTGTGTGATCGACTGCTAATGTGGCTTCCTTTAAAAGCCATAGAATGTGTCAGCCACTTGCAATCCTAACTAGGTAAAATGGGTCTACTCCAAAGTGTACTACTGATGCAGGTAGTCTGATATAGGCAAGACTGAGATCCTTCAGTCAACATGCATTGTGTGTGTACTAGGCTCACACTTGCATAAGGGCCCGCGTGTTATGGGAAGGGCACACAAGAACGTTGTTGGCCTCCACACAGTTCACTTCCAGAGATAAATAACGCATTTATTGGGGTGCACGTTTGATACGATTTATGCATGCTGTTAATATTTTGGATTTTTGTATTTATTGACGTTTTTTGAGCACCTGACACCTAAGCGCTGAGCAAAAGGTACAATGAAACATTACATTTGTGAGAGAAAACAAACCAACAGATCAGTGAGAAAGAAGATGAGATTTGAGGTGGGACTTAAAGAGGGGAAAAGAATAGCATAGAGAGAAGAAAATAGTTCAAATTATTTAGAGTAAGCAAAGGAGCGGAAACGGGATGACGCACAGGAGGATTAGGGAACAGTTAACAGAAAAAGGAATGGGGAGAGGAGCGGTCGGGCAGGGGAGTAGAAAGATATTAAGGAAGAGAGATATGGAGGGACAAGGCCATAGAGACATTTGAAGACAATACAAAGAAAGTTAAAAAGTAGACGCGTTTCAAAAGACAGCCGGTGTAGGGAGCTAAGAGCAGAAGTAATAGAGCCATGGGTGGAAAGAGTGCATAGTACCGGGATGTATGGATGACAGATAGAACAAAGAGGAAATGCCGGAAGGCCAGCAAGAAGAGAGGAACAATAGAATAACCTAGAGAAAACTAGAGAAATTACGCGTTTGGTAGATGAGAATTTAAGAAACCGGTGAGCTTTACGGATGTTAGCAGGAGGGCCGGAAGATAGAAGGGATAGAAGTGAGCGGAAAAGGAGAGTGAGGATTCGCAAATAACACAAAGATTACAGGGAAACCCGTTGCCTCAAATGGCAATCTGAGGGACGCCGCAGGATTAGGATTTTACTGCTGCACCAGCGGATGGAATCATGTCGATTTTCTGCACTAATGATGGGATGTTTCACAAAATTTGCACGTCTATGTTTATCTCATTAAAAAAAAGCACTGTTTGGAAGATAGTATGGATTGGATACTGTAGTGGTCTGTGTAATGTAATGCAGATAAGGGTAAATAAAGACCTGTACATTACATTGCAAAGTGAGGGATAGAGTGGGAGTGCGCCATATTTAACACCTTTTCTCGGTTTCCACTAGCACACTTTTGTCCCTTTCGTTAACGGGGTGCATTACCAAATCCCTTCAATTTAAAGGACACATGTTTTTATTTCTTTGGGTTTTTACAATGTTTGCTTTCACCATTTTTGCATGGAAATTAAAGTAGGTGTTATGTGGCCCCATAATCCTATTAATGAGAGCCAAAGACTATAGACTAAAGACTTCCACTGGCCACACTTTAGTTAGGTTGGCATTCACTATACATGTATTCTGTCATACTGCTTTTGATATTTCTGCCTATGGCTGAATACATTAGTTGAATTGTAATTTAGCATCATAATGGACCCATATACAAAAGAAATAGTGCAGGCAGTAAATCACTGTTTCGTAGAGTACCAGGCTAAAATCCCTACATATACATAAGTGCAAACCTATACTCCTCTGCCAGGGCAGCAAATGACCCACAGTGCTTAGAGCATCATACTTTAGTTAATTGAAAAGAAATACAATACCAAATGCAAAGAAATGAAAAAAACTTCACCGCTTTCACCGCCGTGCCCGTGTTCAGCAATCGCATGCTCATCACCACTGTTTGTTTCTTCAGTAGCCAGAGTACCGTGAGCCCCACCCCCGTTCATAGAGGCCATTCGCACACACTTGCTTTCGGTTCAGGCTCCCCGGTCACTCTGATGCAGCCGGGAACGCCCCCTTTATTTATACAGCATGCGGCGGAGTGAAACATCACTCCGCCGCGT
Source organism: Ambystoma mexicanum (assembly GCF_040938575.1). Classification (NCBI taxonomy): domain Eukaryota; kingdom Metazoa; phylum Chordata; class Amphibia; order Caudata; family Ambystomatidae; genus Ambystoma; species Ambystoma mexicanum. The sequence goes on along the minus strand of NC_090937.1, from coordinate 1,358,486,994 downwards.
GCGTGTGCCCTTAAAGGGGCAGCATCACACTAAACATCCCGGCCTATTGTATAACTAACAAAGTTTGAATCTTTTTCGAAAACTGATAAGTGTTGGCTTCAGCAACTGAACTGGGATGGAGTTTGCCAATACAATGGTGGAACATTGTTTAGGCGTTTGCTCCCTGCCTAGGGATTTTTACTTTAGGGTTCCGATACTAAGGGTAGTTCGAGGGCCACCAGAGATTTGAAGCTTAATGCTCAAATCGACAAGTTTTCTAAGTAAGGCTTTGCACCTTAAAGATAATGCATGCTTCCAAGGGGGTAATGCAAAGGTGTAAAGATAGAAGTCACATGGTTGCATTTCCTTTTCGAGAGAATTAATTTAGCTGCTCTATGAAACACTGCTTCCAATGGGAGCAGCTTTACCTTGAGTTTAGCCATCAATAATGCATTACCTCCACCTACTTGAGTCTAATAGGAATAAAAGTCTTTCTCGAAAAAATGTAGTTGATTCTGATTAGGAATTGGTGGAAAGAGATCAGTCTCATGGGTAGTAGCCAGTCCTGAGTGATCTTAGCTTTATTTCTCAAACTGATCAGAAGAAATTGAGTCTTCCGGGATCCAACTTTCAATAGACAAAAGAGTTCCAAGACTTGATACAAGCGATGCTTCTCCCCAGGTGATCCATGCCATCAGTGGACGGTACATATAATTGAGTGTAAACCATATACAGGTGTATGGAGACCCCCCAAACTTTGCCCTCAGACCTCCCAGCAGCTGTCCCAAGAACTCTGCCCTCAGACCCCCCAGCAGCTTTATATATATATTAAAAACAAGAATGTGAAAATAAAGTGTTATAAGAATATATATATATTTTTCTTTTTATTTGATTTAATTGTATAAAACAATTTTTACAAAACAAAACAAAAATCCCCACATTAACTGTTCTCGGCCCCCCACTCATTCTCTCCTCATCCCGTTCCCAGTTCGCCTCCAAATTCAGACCAGACCAAATGCCAATTAAAGAAGAGAGGAGAAAAGAAGAAGAAAGAAGAAAGAAAGAGAAGAGAAGAGGAAGGAGAAGAAGAAAAGAAGAGAAATCCTATTCAATTCAAATTCAAGATCGATGTCCCCCTAGGAGGTGTTAAGGTGATAGCATTTTCTTTCGACCGGGCCCGACAATCACGACCTTCATGTGAGTAGGCCGATGTCTCGGAAGAAACCCACCACCGCAACAACCCAAGTGGTCTTTTCCCCACTCAGGAGCCGACACCACCATTCCTCTTCATCATAGAAATGCAGATTTTCAAACAAGTGCCCCAGGTGTGTCAAACGGGGGCCCGTGACCACTAAGCAGTTTAGCAGGAGGTGTCTTATAGTTTCCACCATCTCTGGTTTATTGCAAAATCTGCAGGCTGCATCCGCTACCAATTTTCTTCTTGACAGGACTTCCCTTGTGTGAAGGATGTTGAGACGGATTCTTAAAATGTTCTCCCGGAGTTTTGAGTCTGGGCCTTTTGTCAAATAAGATTTTAATTCATTCACTTTTGACAGCTGCGGAGGAAGATCTTTTATCAGTTTTGAGGCTGCTGCTTTTTCCAAAGCGTCTATCCAATCTTTCTCTAGGAGGTGTTGTTTGACCTTAGAAGGGTTATGGATTCATTCTTCTTTGGAGCTGCCAGCCCCATCTAACAATTAATTGATCTTTACTGCCCATTCCATTAACATTTTACAGGACCCCGATTGTATTTCCGGCTGGATTTCTTTCAAGATCAATGGGGGTCCTGGGAGCAGGATCTTATGGAATAGCATTATTTCATTGCGAATCACAATGGAGCCCAAAGATTGTAGTGAGAGTTGCCTTCTTATTAACACAGTTGGAAGTGAGTCAGGAAGATTGAGAACCTTTCTCCAGTAGAAACCTTCTAGTTTTAACCAAAAGGATGCTGGAAGATTAGGTAAGGCTTCAGCCCCATAAGTGAGACTTGGAATCACTTTCGACTTATAGAAGATCAGAACTGGCGCCATAGTGAACTTGCCGTACTTGTTTATCATAGACCGAGATTGTGAGATGAGCAATCTCGCTTTTGACATGATGCTCTCCTGCATCAACGTTTCCTTTCTGCTTTTGTTAATGATAACACCCAGATATTTGAAGTTATCCACCAGTTCGATGTGGGTGTTATTTACCGACCAAGAACATTTCTCCGACTTCCTTTCATTTCCACCCAAAGTCATGATCTTAGTTTTTTCCAGGTTCATCAGGAGCTGGTTCTTTTTAAGATAGGAGTCGAGGTTATTTATCTGCCTCTGGAGGCCAATTGGTGTTACATCCATAAGTATTATATCGTCCGCATATAATAGACGTGAAATTTTGCTGGTTCCCAATGTTGGGGGGAACATACAAACTCTTGCTTCATATCATAGTCTTTATAATCTGCCGTATATGCGTTATATAAGGCGGGGGCTAAGCGGCACCCCTGCTTTACCCCTCTTCCTGTCTTGATCCAGGACGATAGAAGGCCTTGGTTGTTCAACCGAACACACATTGTGGTTTCGGTATATAGGGCCTTTATAGGCTCCAGGATCCTTGGGGGACAGGCATGGCGCTGTAATTTTGACCAAAGTAGTTGCCTGTCTACCCAGTCGAAGGCCTGAACCAGATCAATGAAGGCCATATCAATTTTCGGGCTGCCCTCGAACACTTTAGCTTTAAATGTGCTCACCGCCAGGATGTTAACCATGGTTCCGACGTTTTTCACAAATCCAGCCTGAAAAGGATCCGACAGGCCAGTCGCAGAGATCCAGTTGCTGAAGTTGTCCAGGATTAAAGCACCAAAATGTTTTCCTATGGAATCAAGTAATGCGATCGGCCGGTAGTGTGATGGGTTGTCTTTGGCTCCCTTTTTAAAAATGGGTACCATGATCGCTTTTTTCCAGGACGTTGGAATGGTCGAGAACTGGACACAATTTGCAAAGACCTCCTTGATGAATAGGGCCCAGAATTCCATGTTGTTTTTTATATCAAAGTTGGTTATTCCATCCGGGCCTGCCGCCCTAGACCCGTTAAGATGGGTTATTTTCCATTTGATTGTATTCAAATCCAGAGGGATTGCCCACATTTCCCCTGGACTTTGGATCCAGTTCTCTTTCTCCTTGTCCAGGGCTCCATAGAGATTTTCGAAATGAGCTAGCCACTTTTTCTCACCAATTGAGTTTTGCAATGCCTGGTTCACTATTTTAGAGTTGCCCTTTATTAGTGACCAGAAATCTCGTGCCTTGTGACCACAGATAGCGCAGAGCATATTTTCCGCATCTACCTGGGTCCTCTGTGCTTTTGAGGATTTCAACCAGCATTTGTAGGATTTTGCTGCAGTGATAGCTTCTTCCTTCTTTTTTACAGAGATTGATTTTGCAGCCTCCCGTTGTAATTTTCTGACCCACTTTCTTCGGGCCACCAGCTGTACATTATATGCATGTTGTGAAGCCTTATTTCCTGGTTTCACCACTCCTTTTTTCCATTGGTACACTGTCAGGAGAGGCGAGTAGTCGGCTAAATTTACCGGGTTAGAGAGGTCAACCATACTTCGTTCCCTGTATTGCTTGGTAAGGTTGGTAATGGCTGCTTCTGACAATCTTAGCCTTATGCCGCTCTGATTCACTACAAGGTTCGGAGTACCGTGAACCGCGTCTCTTCTTCGTGAGTACCACGAGAAGGTTAGCAAGTTGTGATCACTATGCTGCATCCTGCTAACTGTAAAAGATGTGAGCACCGGCAATAGACTCCGGGAAACCTGGATGTAATCGGTTGTTGCCACTTGGTCCTCTCTCTCCCAAGTGGGGATGGCTCCGGTCACCACATCATCCCACTGCTTGAGGGTATGCATCTCTCTTGAATTCAGTAAATTGTTCCACAGGCTGTTTCTGCTTTGGGGCGCATTGGAACACTGAGATAGATCGATGTTCAGGTCTCCGGCAATGATAAAGTAGCTGGACTTGGATGAAATCAAGAATATATTTTTGCTCTAGAAATTGAAATTTTGCTGAAATTATGTTTGTTCAAAGAATGAACTGTGGATTTGATATTGATTTAAACCCTCAATTGCATACCACTTTGCTCAAGTCAACATCCATTGCTTTGAACTCAAGCACTCTTCCAGCCAGCCTCTATCCTAGCCAGAAGAGTTTTTTGTATAAAATATTCAAGTTGGGATGTTTGTAATTTCTTCATTTTCATTGTAACATTTTTTCAATCAGTGTTATTTTTATCTCTTTATTTTCTGCATTTCTCATTGTTTGGTCGGGGTATTTTTGGTATGGTCAAAATAGCACATGTGCAGCACATCAATTATTACTACAAACTTTATCCCCAGGTATTAAAGGATATGATGATATGATGCATCATTTCTAACGTGCCTGTACACTAGTGTTTCTAGGCGTGACAAGACAAGGAAGGGAAGACAGAAGGAGGACAAGCCAAAGATAACGTTGGTGGAATCGTTTTACTGCTGAGAGTCGATATTGCCACTGCACATAACCACTATATATTTTAGAAGCATCTAAGGTGGCTTTTGCTCCTCTATCATCACATAGGTATTTGGGAACCACGTCCAACCTATGGTACTTCTTTGACAGCATCTATCAATTCGGAGTTCACCCTTTTTCAAAGCCCTGCTCAGATCTCCTCATATTTTCAGTTGTTATTACCATCATAGTCTGTCAATAGTTTGTCTTTAATGGGTATTGTGATGATCTTCGGATGGCCTCACGTTTCTCCAGGAGGGAATACCTTTTCATGTGGCTAGGGTGGGTGAGACCGATAAGCAAGTGTCCCCCTAGGGGTGGTAAAATGCGAGAGGACCTCATGGGGAGGAAATCCCCTCTTTGGGACAAGGACGTAAAATCCTTGTTGCATCCCAACCTTGTAACATTACCATGTCACCTAAGTCTTTTAAAATTATAGTTATCTGAGAAACAATGTGTTACTGTACTGTGTGTCTACTTTACTGTGTGCTACTGTACTAGTTTGGCCATTCTAGCGACAACAAGTACTGGGACGAAGAAAAATCAAAGTACACTCCCGTAAAGCACACAGACTATTCAATCAGGTGTTGACAATTGGGCTGACGCCACATCAGACATGACTTGGATATATAAAGCAAACAGCGAGAAAGGACAAAGGAGAAGAAGGTGAAGAAGGAAGTGACCGGAGAGTCGATAAGTAGAAGTTATATAAAGACCGCTGGTTTAAGGGAACCATCAAGAACGTCTTACAGGTCCACAGGATGGCAGCAGTAAACCCAGAGCTCGGAGAATTTGGAGAAGACATCTTGCATGTTATATAGACATCAAGAGCAGTAGAAGCAGAAGACGGAAGGAAGAATCAGTTCCAAACCCTGGCATTCCAACAGTGCGAAGTTGGGTGGTACAAGAGTGAGCCCGCATAAAGCAGTGGAATAAAATGGAGGAGATTGGTCGTCGGATGCCCAATAAGCACCTGGCCAGTTGCTAGGGTGCCAGCAGAACAGAAGCAAGAAGATGAAGGGGTTATGGCGTGACCTGTAGTGGGTGGACTGTCGGGTCCGACAACTGCGCAGTGACCACCAATCCTTGCCGAACGCAAAGCCGCAAAGACAAGTGGATGAGAAGCGTCCAGCACTTTGAGGCTTATTTGACTCGTAATGAATAGACAAGCAAGCCCATATCTAGTGCCAGGACCAACAGTAAAGAAGGGTCACAAAGACAAGCAGCCCATATTGGAAGGAGACAAAATAACTCAAACACTAAGAGATGGTTCCAGACAGAACCAGTGGAATGTGTTCCACAAAGATTTAAAAACCGGGGACTTCTGAGGGTCCGGGAAGGAGCTAGAAAAACAGTGAGAATGTTAGTACCAGAAGCAGTGAACAATCGAACAAAAGCACAGAAAGCCTAAATCCTACAGCAAAAATCTTCCTTAAACTTATATACAAGAAAAGGAGACTGCCCTTAAGTCGAGGGTAACATCCAGAAGACTATGCCCCAAGGGATACAAAATCCAATCCTTTGGAAGTCCTTACCAGCAAGAGCATCTACCAGACCGAGGGGTCTTCTGGAGCATCATTGGCGGGGACAGCTAGCCATGGCACAGGGAAAATACCAGGTCTTCGAAAATCGTCCGTGATGTCCAAAAGTGTATCTTTTTGGGAAATGCCAAGACTGTGTAGGAGGCTGTCTTACTTCTGTCTAACTGTCAACACCATATTTCACCAAGAGTCTGTTCCCGATCGAAACCAAATGGGATATACACCTTTCCAGAGAAAGGGGAAGATCATCTTTGTCTTTGTCTTTTAAAGTCTGCAAAAAGCAGCTCCTCAGTAGAAGGGCTATGGAAAACTATAGACGATTCGAGCAGCCTCATCTTCGTCCCAGTGGGAGCAAGACAAAGAGAAGAGTATAATGAAAGTTGAATGTGTGGAAACCTCCTTAAAAGAATTACCAGTTTTGCTGAAAGGAACATTCGGGAGACAGCTTGGAGAAGGGAGTCATTCTCCTAGCCCCACAAGGGTCCTGTAGAACTGTCTTGTTTTCTTGTGGATTACTAAAAGACCAGAACTTTAGTGGAACTTTATTTTGGAAAAACCTGATGTATTTTGGGACACTTTACATCCAGTAGAAGGGAATCATTTTCCTGGGTCACGATCAGAACCCAAACTTTATTATTGTTTATTGTAGTGACATGTATAGCGTAGGAGCTTTTGACTGGGACGATGCCCTTTTGATTTGGACTTTCACAGACTTCCTGACGAGCACCCAAGTTTATTTAGTTTAGGTAGCCAAACCCTATTAGAGTTTAGGATAGATCGGTTTATCTTTCTTTTGCATAAAAGTTTATAGCAATCATCATGGCATCATGGCATCACTTCATCAGTCTTTTCATTCCTTGTTGCCACAGTATAGGTCATAAATGTCTTTATGGGAGGGCATATCCCTCAGGCCCCTCTTAGCACAGTTTATCTGAAGTCCAGCTAAGGGCTTAGTAAAACCATACAATTGAGACAGTACACAACTCCAGTTTTAGTATAAGGGTGAACCACCTGAGTATGTGGTAACATAGACAGAGCAGCCAAGCGCATATTAGGAGGGAGAGAGGGCTGTAGGAAGGTACAAAGAACTTGTAGTATAACAAGGGTTCAACAGAAACACAATCAGAAGTAGTATACAAAATACAAGTTAATTATACATACAATTAGGCCAAGTTAAGTCTTGGGGTAAGTACTTCATCATAGAGTCATAAACACATTAAAGTACACAGACCAAAGCATAGACCCTGTTCAGAAAACTAACAGTAATTCTAGAGAAGTCAGACCTTATAAATATTTAGTATAGCCCACACCTATTCATAGGGAGTAAAACCATAGATTACTTTCACGTTACCTTACAGTAAATCAAGGGTAATAGACCCTGTCAGTCATGCAGTGACACTCAGTTAAGGAATCACTTAATAAACCAACCCTGTTATCAGGATACTTTTCTGAAAAGTGAAACACAGATTCAAGGAACAGTATAAACCTATAACTTAATTCAGGAAAACACTCAGTTATACCAGGTGAGTAAGACCTTTTGGTGTAATATACAATTACAGTGGCTTTTTAGATCAGTGGGACACAGACTAAGGTAAGTGATAACTTTTTACACTAATTAATGATGCACCAGGCAGACCAAGGTCAGATACATCACAGGACACTTTTTAGGAATGGCAGACAGTTATTCTAGGCAGGTAAAACCTAAGGGTGTAATATACTCGTACAGTTGATTTTCAGATAAGTGGAACCCAGACTAAGGTAAGGAATAACTCTTTAACTTGTTTTAGGAGGGCACACAGCTATTCAAGGTAAGTAAAACCCACAATACACTTATTAAGAACTGCACACAGCTATTCAAGGTAAGTAAAACCCAAGGCAGACTTATTCTAGACAGGCTATACAGCTGGTCAGGGGAATCAAGACCCAGTTGGTAAACGTATACACTAATATTCTGAAATAAATATTTAAGTGAAGCCAACAGCATTACGTTTGAGAAAGAGGCATAACTAAATCACAGGTGAGTAAAATAAACGTACATATACTTTTCAGAATGGCAGAACACATTCAAGGTAAGAACTTTTGTAAATGCTCACTCTCAGAGGGGCAGTTATCTACCAGCTCTTTCACAAGTAAGTAACTTTTGAAAACTGGTTGTACTTTTCAAGGCAGAATCCTTTTCTTATCCAGTCCTTCCCTAGTCTATTGCATGAGTTCTATCAGAGGCAGAAGAGGGACCCTAGTGGTCTAGGTGTTCCTGAGGAAGTCTCTTCAAACAAGTAAGTATTGCACTTTAGAGTTAGTTGAAATGGTCAAGGGACTTCTGTGAAGACACCCTAGGAGGATTCCAGCATTGGGCCTGGGTGAACTGGATGAGAGGACTCCCAATCACAAACAAAAACCCCAAAGCTGTACAGAAATCACACAAGGCTTAAGGTAAGTAAATACCCCAGCCAACACTACCTCAGCATAGAAGAAGAGTTTGCAGCAGGGGAGACTTCGGGATCTGCAGCCAAAAATATGGTTGATGAATTCCAGCAGAGGACACTGGAAGGGAGTTTTCAGCAGGGATCAACAGGGAAGAATCCAGGCAAGAATGTCTTCATGGCTGGATGTGGCTCTGTGATTTTGGCGTCCTTTTCAGGAGCCAGGAGAAGACTGAATATTGCTGGTCGGATTCTTGTCTCTAATCTGGTCCACCACTCTGGTGAGGGGACTTTAAGGACTTAAATCGTACCTCTGGAGAGACAGGAGGAGGTCACCAAAGATTCAGCTCAATTTGGGAATTCAGAAGACCATGCACCACATGATGGCTTGAGATCCTAGGCTATTGGGGTATTGCAGCACCGTAAGGTCGCAGCATTTGGTGGGATGGCTCAAAATGCAGGTCTTCTTGAATCTAGTGGATTTCACCAGGCTCTGGGTTAGGGGCATCCATTTCGGGATCCCCAGGTTGATTGGAAGAAAGCCTTACAGCAGGCTCCATTTACACAGCAGGCTCTCTGGTCGCTGGAAATCGCTATGGCCATCTTTTCTTCATTTTGGACTCCTCCCTTCCTTCCTGCCTTCTCAGACACTCTGGAGCCTTGGTGAGGAATACCAAGGATTCAGACCGGAGACAAAATTCCTACTCCGGTCATTCCTGCCTATGGCATGGGAAGACCAGAAAGTACAAGTAAGCAAGAAATGGCTAAAAAGAACGATCCACCATTTTTAAACAAAATGTTTTGCCCTTCTGTGCATTACCAAGGCTGAAATAACAGCATGCAAGTAGAAATAACTAAAAGTCATAAAGGTAAAACCACTACCACCAGCCATTCAAGCAAACTTGCATTTGTAACACAAATGTTAAAGGTAAGTAAGAAAGGGGCTACACTGTATCCCCCCACACTCCACATAAGGTAGGGTGTGCTGGTTCACTATATACAATGTAAAAGGGGATGCAAATCCCTCTTTACTACTTGTGAACTATAGTCCACCCAAGTACATGAACGAGAAGTTAACAGGGAAGCCCATATGGGCAACCCAGCCTAAGGGCAAAAGTTGTAGGACACTATAACTTCAACCATAAACTATCGAGAGACAGAAAAAGGTCACCCATAAAAAGAGTAAAAGACTAGGTGAGAGGGGGAAAAGATTCCCCTTAACCTAGGGACATGGTAAAATAGTTGCCTAGACAAAGCAAAAAGTTCTGGTGTTGACACAGGTCAGGAACATTCACCATAGATATGAAAATCTCACCTACCAGCCCCCATCCTAGAATGAACCCCCATCTAGCTGCCTGATGAAAAGAAGTCAGTGCAACGCTGAGCCTCCTATTTGGCTGTCGCTTTCAACTAACAATCCAGTCTAATCAATCCTGTGATGTATTCTATGTTCACCATAGAGTTGTTCACCTTTATTTAGAGAGATAAATTGATCATGTGAATATGAATATGTTTGAGTGGCGCAATGCTTCAGAAACTAGCTCAGTATATTTAGCACTCACTGCAGATAGCAAGGCAGACTAAGCCTTTCTTCTCTATGAGGTTGATAATAAAAACGTTTGTGATAGTAACATCTACTCTACTGAAAAGAAATGTACCTGCAACAGAAATGGATAGTCCTAACATACCATCAAGATGGTGTTGGTCTTGAGCTCGGGTCCTTCAAAATAGGGTGCTGAAACCTGAGCCGCCAACCCCATTGAAGAGCACAAATCATGAGTCAGAAGAGGTCATTAGGCTGCCAAATTTGAGACTTTAGAATGGGGATCACAGATGATGTCCTATCATTGTCACAGAACAATACTGCGATCCAGGGCAAACCCTCTTCTCTCACTGTCTAGCACTGTCTTGTCTTCAGTGAAAGACTAGCATTCTCACATTCTAGTAGCATGCTTAGAGCATTGCAGGGACTTTTTCTGTTGTGCAAGCCATTTGAAGGAAAGGAGTCCTAGAGAGGAGAAAGTCAGCCAAATGTCACATGCCTCTGGAACGGTAACTTTCAAGTCTGCATATTTTACACAAAAAACGGTGTCCTTTTTATGTTGTTCTTCTCATCAAGAATAGCAAACTCAAACTCTCTGTCGAACAGTGAATACGCTCAGGTGACCATATCACAGTTTCTTTAGTTGGGTGTATTGAATGCTCAGACATGAGATTTGCGATGCTTACGCCAGCTAGTATTCTGGCACTTGCAAAGATCCCTTATAACGGAGAACATAAAGTTGAAATCATTCTCCTTTTGCATAACAATAGTCTATAAGGATTTTAAAAAATAGTGTCATGGCTGATTTGTGGACTTTCCAAATGGTCTACAAAAAGGGTATTATTTTAGTTCATGGAAGTAAACGTGTTAATAATCACATCTTGTATATAAAAATCACTGAGAAACAACGTGGTCAAGTGCTAGACTTGCAGACTTGGCTCAAATCCCTGCTTCACCATTAAACCAAAGTGTGTGATCCTGGGCAACAACTTGTGCCTAACCTCTCTAAAACTGACTGTCGATTAATATTTCAAAAAGATCAGCCCCTAAGTGTGATTTATTTCACAGGCTACATTTTTCAAAAAGCTTAATTCATGGTTCAACTGGATATAGGTTTGCTTTCTAAATAATAATAGTGACCAGTGAAATAGTCAACACCACAAAGTCATTTTTTTCTTTGCACAATCATGGCAACACCACTTGAGAACCATAGTCCGCCTGTAATTGTTTAAGATGTAGTTATAGGGTATTTATAATGCATCTATACAGCAAAAGGTGTTTCAAGCGCAACAAGACAAAAAGGGGGGGCCGAGATGAAAAAAAAACAAAAAACTGTCCTACAAGGCCTTGTGCCATTCGGATCATGCAAGTGCAGTAACAAGAAGTGTGCGGGAGAGGGAAACAGGGATGTGCCTGTCAGGGCAGAAAAAGGGCTCATGGGTTAGGCGAGTGCTAAGGAGAGTCCAGGTTGACAAGTGCCAGGGGAATGGAGAGAGTGCAGGGGAAGAAGGTCCATGTGCTGAGTGTGATAGATGGGGCTAGAAGGGCTCATTGGGGTGTAGGCACAGACAAGGTAGTACACGGGGAAGGGGCCCAGAAGGATAAGTGCAGGTTATGGGGAGGGTCAAGGGGGACAAAGTGAGGAGAGCCTCGTGCCCTGTAAGAATCAGAAGGAACCAGGCAGCCAGTCAAACAGAGGCAGAGGGGGACATTAGCAGGGGTGAGGGAAGGAGAAAGAGAAAAGGAGGGTCTTGAGAAGCTTCCGAAACTTAAGGAGACCCGGCTCAACTCTGAGAGGGCCAGGGAGGCCATTCAGGAGGCAGGCAATTGTGGAGGAGAGAGATCTACCCCCCACTCTCTGCTCTCTGTGTCTGATATGCAGAGAGTTGGAGCTAGAAGACCGAAGGGCTCTAGAAGGGAGGCGTTTGGGGAGAGAGAGTTGGATGTAGCAGGGTTCCAGGTCCCAGAAAGCCTTGTGGGTGATGCAGAGAGTCTTTAACTTGATCTTCACAGCAACCGGGAGCCAGTGGAGTGATTTTAGGGCTGGAAAGATGCAGCCCATAGGCTTGAGGCCAATGATAAGTGTCGCAGTCCTATTCTGGATTATTTGAATGTGAAAAGGGAGGAATTAGGCAGATTGAGGAAGAGGCTGTTGCAGTAGTCCAGCCTGTAGAGAACCAGAGCTCTGGAGACATTGAGTTTCTGGGGGAAGGTGAGGAAAGAGAGAATGCCTCTGAGGAGGTGCAGCTGAGAGTGGGGATTCTTGCCAACGTCTGTGATTTGAGGAGAGATGGAGAGAGAGGAGTCAAAGATGACACCAATGTTTCTTTGCCTCACAGGAGGGTGTGGGTCCATGGAGGCAGCCAGAGGGTAGGAGGGAAGGAGGGAGCTGGAGTCCCAATGAGAAGGATCTCAGTCTTACTGGTATTAAGGCAGTGATCGTTAGGCATGCACCATGCCTGAATAGCAGACCGACAGTCAGGAATGAGCGAGGAAGAAGAGGAGGCAGTTGAGGGAAGCGTGAAGGAGAGCTGTGTTTAATCTGCACAACACTGGAAGTTAGGGAAGAAGGCATAGATCAAATGGGCTAGAGGAACAAGGTAGATGCTGAAGAGCCACGGCAAGAGGATAGACCCCTGAGGGACACCACAGGTGGAGAGTGTGATAGAGGAGAGCAGAAGGCCCAGTTGAACCTGGGAAGGTTGGTCAAAGAGGAAGGAGATCAACCAGTCCAGAGTCAGGTTCGTGATTTCAAGGGTATAATGGAGTCTATGTTTAAGGGTGGCATGATTGACCATATCAAAGGCAGAGGAAAGGTCACAAAGGATGAGAATGGAAAGAGAGTTGGAGTCAAGATTTAGGTAGAGACCGCTATTCAGGAGTGCAGTTTCCGTGCCTTTGGCTGCTCTGAAGCCAGGCAGTGCAGAAGGTCAGTGTCAACTTCCTTTTCTTGTTGAGGCTGAATGTCCCACTTTCCCTCCTCCACCTCCTCACCTGAGGAAATCGTGTCCTCTTCCACTGGGCTCAAGGATCGATGGGATCTGTAGTCCTTCTCCTTTTTGTTTTGAAGTTTGAGTCTCACACGAGAGGAAGCCACAGTGAAGGCTACTAGAGAGCACTTCCCTGAGGACCCCCCTCCCGGGAGGGACAAATTAGGGGAAAAAGCCAAACGTGGCAAAAAAACCCTCGAATTGTGGCAGCTGGACTGGAAGATGCAGGATTCGAGTGGAAGAACGTATTCGTCCAAATGTGGGCACAGGAATCTGAAATAGTTGAATTGGAGTTCGGACAACAACGAAAGCCCAAAGCATAGGCAGCAGGACAGAAAGTGAAAGGAAGATGCGGCGAGGCCGCTAGGAAAGTAACCCGTATCGAGGTCCACGCACTGAAAAGTAGCATAAACAGGAAGGAGTACGGGCAGAGAGGGAGAGAAAGATAACAAGGAAAGAAAACCGGAAGAGACCGGGACAGAAAGCGTAGCGCAACAACGGCAGCAAAGGAAAAACACAGCTGACCGAAAGGTTTCAACGCGCAGATGTCAAGAGGAGGAGTACCTAAATAGTACTAGGTGAATACGACGTAAGAGAACTAGACCGCAGCATGTACGTAGTTGAAGGCGTGCTGGAAATCAGGAAGTGTGGTAGCGACTCCAACGGGGCCATAGACGCCAATATCCAAGGCGTTGCATGACAGTCAGGGAAGTCAGAGGAGAAATGGAGACTGCAGTAGGAATGACAAGTTCCTTGCAGATTTTGCAAAGTTCAGCCGTGTTGTTGGTGGCCCCTGAGATGCAGGCTTGGATTTAGGCCTTCTTCTTCGAGAGGTCTATGTTCGGATCTGGACACTTCTAACCTCTACCCTGCTATGTGATGGCCAATATTTGCCTAGTGTCCATTCTTCAGCAGTTGTACATTCTATGAGACTCCTAATCTGAGTTCTGTGCCTATGCTAGGGAATGTGTACGTTTTTATATGTTTATTTCCTTCTAGGTCAAAAGATCTTTTTTTTTAAATGATTAAAAAAAAGACTGATTTAGAAAGACCACTCTGAGAACCATCAGAGCAGTCATTCTAAATCGAAACTGTCACGCCCCAGCTGCACACAAATGTGCACGCAGGGGCTGACAGGCGGACCGACTTGGACAGGGGCAGACCGCTTACAGGTTAGTGTGTGTTTGCATGTGGGTGAACATGAAAGGGTACAGTGTTTGTGGTGGGGAGCGGTCTGGGGGAAGGATTGTGTCTGCGTGTGTGTTTATGAGTATTGTGGTGTGTAAGGGGGTGCTGGGGAAAAAGTATGTGTGAGTATGAGGCAGGGTTGGGGTGGGGGAGAGGTTGAAGAGGGGTTTGCGCGTGAAACCCTGATTTCAAAGGGTGGAGGGAGAGGTACTGAACTGTTTCGAATATTAAAGGCTGCCAAAAATCAGCTGGAAAAAATCAGTCTTGTTTTGTTGCAGCCTTTAATATTCTAGATAAAGATGTAGAACCGTCTATTTACCTCTGTCCTGTATCCATACTTCAGTCCTTATACCTGTATTCGTGGCTGCTATTGTTAAAATGTTTGCCCACGGATTACCTTTGTACTGAGCCCTGCTGCCAGCGGTGTGCCCCTAAAAACTGCTATCTGGCGCTGAGTGCTGCGAGGGTGCAGTTATTGCAGTTGTTGGCAGTTTGTTGCGGTGTCCCCACAGACTACTTCTTAGCCATAAGTAGTTTTCTTTACTAAATCTACTATCAGTTCTCAACTGACTAATCATGGCATATAACTTGTGAAACAAACCGACCAATGCAAATGAAAATTATTCCTCCCAATCTGAAAATGTACCGACATCTGATGCAGAAAAGGGGAAAATTACAAAGTATTATTCGCCTATAATCACACCGTCGGTGACTGAGGCCTCTCAGCCTCCATCTGAGCACAACAATCATTCTTTATTAAATTTCTGCTATCGCCTACAGTACAAGGGCTTAAGTGAGACAGTTATGTCTCAGGCCATGGAGGAAAACCTAATTAGCTACAGGCCATGCCCATATGGTTTCCAAACCACTTACATTGCCAACAAAATCATTCTCAGTGCCTCTCCGAACCTTTTTATTGCGGACAGCAGAGACGATTGCATGATGATTCTGACATTGCAAAAACTATCACTTTGCATGAAGCACATGTGAATGCTGTTACATTGTCACTGGACACACTCAACAAATTGTGTCACATCATTTGTGACAACCAAATAGATCAATGCAAATTGTTGGAGCATATTGCACAAATTACCACAAAACAGCTATGTACAGGGAACCATACATCCATGGGGAAACCAATGGCTTATTCCACCTGAAACAGAGCAGCAAATTATCTATAATTCTCAATTAGATAATGCCTCAACTATCGATACTAATATTGGTTAGGTCCCATCGATGATTTATAATCAGGACTGTCAGGAACAAATCCAAGGAATGGCCAGATCTGACCGATGTGAGATTCAATTATGCAATTCTCAAGTCAAAGAGCAAGGATGTAAGAGAAAGAAAAATAAGAATAGAAAAAAGGGCGGGAAATCTAGTACTCCAAGTGGAACATCTATCTACCTTACTAAGAAACTAAATAAAAATGAAAAGACAAACAAACAAAACTCTCACATGAATACTAGTTGCATCGTTGTGGAGAATGGTACAGCCTTTGACGTGATTGAATCCGGTGAAGGCACCAGCCTAGGATGCAACTGTGAAGTAAGAGGAAAAGACAGCCAACAGCCATTCTTGATAGCTGGATAATAAAGGATCAAAAGCAGCCAACCACTGCTGTCGTTGAGGAAACGGAGGAGACACACTTAGATGCGCATGACTCAAAACTACTAGAAACGATCAATGAGTCAACAGATTGTGATCGATCAGAGGACAAATCACCTTCTTAGTCACATATAAAACTTGCCCCTGTGAGCAATATGACGGTAGGAAACCTGTGCAGACTTGCCACTACAACTCATATAAGAAATGATCCACGAAAGACCGTCAGAGTGAAAATGAATCTAAAGAGAAACAACATTCTGTCTAAGTCCTTTAATGTCTGTGTGATTTTTGAGTTACCAACCATTGAACATTTAAATCGCACACACATTGTATCATTGTTAGGCAAGCATCCTTCTTTGAGATCCATTAACATCAAAGACAGCGAATCTATAGAATTCTTTGAGTTTAAAACTAAAAATGTGCATTGTTTTACTTCTCATATAGTTGACTATATGTTATCATATTCATCTTTCTTCCTAGGCTTCGGGTATGAGTTTAGCATCCACTCCTTTGATCCCCAGATAATACAAAGAACCAACAAGTCGGCTTAGCCACCACTGCCCATGTCATAAGAATGCAGATGACTTGCTCTGATGTAGGCAGAAGAATGGAGCGTAACACCCAAGGGTGACTCTAGCAGTGGAAACACAAGAGTATGATTGGCATTGACTACCCTTAGCACTGCAGGCCAATCCATTAGCCCATCCTTAAGAACAACAATGGCACCCTCTGTAGAGCATCATGGAATTCACAAGGTCATCACCAGACCTTTGCTATTACTCAGGGTACTGATATTTTCACTACTCATGATTCAAGAATTGCGGTTAGAAAATTGGATACACGTGGATGGATTTACCACGTACGCCCGACAGGCAACACATGGCCAACATGGCAGACCCTCAGGTGGTCTCTCATTAATTATACACAATCATTTCACCATAAATGAGATTGTAGTTCCTATTTGTCTGCATGCATTACCAGTCTGTGTATATATTAATAGCATGCATAGATGCTTATTATTCAATGTGTATGATGAACTCGGAGAAGGCACCACAAAAAGTATCATGTACTATATTAATAGGGCTATTAAAACACATAGTTTCAAATCGATTACCACTATAATTGGAAGAGATCTAAATGCTTTTTGTGGGCTAGCCAAAGATACAAATATAAACACTTTAATTAGGAACAATAATTTCCCTGTATCTCAACTTACTAAACCAACCAACAGTAGCCATGGTCACAATTAGTTACATTTTATGGCTATTAAGGATAAACAGTAGGGTGGAAGGTGATATCCCTAGTGGTTTGACCTGGGGGATAGACACAGAGAATTCTCAAATTGACAATTTCTTTCCATCACCCAATGATTTTATTAATATTACATCTCATGAGATTGTGAACATGTCACTAAGTGATTGTGCTATATTGAGCCTAAAGATTCAGTGTCAGTAGCCCGAACCCCTCTCCTCGAAATCAGGTGCAATATTATTTAAATCAGGGGCAAAACAGAATACATTGGACACACAGAAATGTCTTGTTGTTAAATCAACATGCAGTGTAGCGGATTCATGAGAGAATAAGATGGTCTGTTCATTGCTCATTATGTGAATCGAAAATGCAACACCGGGGGGGTTGGAGCAATCTGCCCCCCCCTGCAAATCCCTCAGGGTGGTGGGCTGTGTTACTGCAAATAGGGCATACATGACAAACCAAACCAAGCACTAAGAAATGACATGAAATGAGATAACAATAACATGAGGCAAAGAAAACACACACAAATCGATTCAACAATAAAACACTTTATTCATGCAAAGCACTGCATGATCAAACTCCAATTAGCAAGTGAATTTGCGTGGTCACTAATTACTGCAACATTATCAGCTCTTCTGGCTTCTATGCAAGCAGCCTAATTACTCAATCCTGCTGAGTTTACAATGCTAATAACAAAGCATGGCTAGTAACAACATGTTTCTAATAGCAACATGTGGCAAGCTATTTGTCAGCAAGCTCCATCGTCAGCATTTCTCTCTCATCACACACACCACATACACAATGGGACAATCCCTGCCTGATGATCTCCCCTTCTCTCAACCCAACACCTCTCTCCCAGTGTGTGCTAATTCCATATGTGTCTTAACAAAGTCTAATCAATAGACCTCAATCAACTCAATCAACATTACTCCCCTCTGTGTGTGGACAATCTTCCCAGGCAGCCTCACTGCTCCCATCTCGAATGTGTCATCTCTCATCTAGACAGCTTTCATTTAGGCTTAGCCGGGCCTCCCTCTGTGCAGGCCTCAGCAGGCCCTCTCTCCTTGGCCCCAACGGATCCGGTCTCCCCTCTGCTAAGCTGATCTGATCTTCCAGTCTGCTCTAGAACTCTGCTCTCCATCTGCATCTGCAATTGCTCTTGGACTCCCAAACTGGTCTAATTACTGCAAACCCTCACCCCTGGTTATAGTGTCAATTTGACGTACATATATTACTATGGTAACTCATAGTTAAGCATTCTCTAAATCAAGCAAGCGCCAAAATGTCTCCTTACATATGCAAATGTTCTCTCTAAGATCACTATGTTCTAGTCACCATGACATCTCTCAAACTGGATCATACTGCTTTCAGAACTGCGTCTTGTGTCTTCACTAGCTGCGCACATGTGGCCTTCTCCGAGTGTTTGTGTGCTACGAAACATTCTCCCATTCATCTCTCAGCTTCAGCTAAAATCCTTTCTTTCCATCGAAATCTCTCTGTCTGTGCAAAGCACGTCACTCCCTGCAGATTGTCTCCCTCCTGTCTGTCTGAGAGCAGGCCCAGGGCCTGATAAGCCAGCAGCCGCATTCCGTTCACTCCTGCTAGGGCAAAAGTTACGGCTTTCCTGCCAAGAATCTCTGTGTGTCTTCAGAATGGCTCAGAATGGCACAGGCCTCATGCATTCATTCTATAGTGTCTTGCACCATTTCTCTCAAACCAAACGCTACATAAAATGGACTCATGTACATTTCTAAGTGCACATACATGCGTGTCTAACACCAACATAACAATATAATATGTCTAAACAAGGCCTTCATATGACAAGCCTATTTCTCTAGAAAAATGCATGGTCAAAGTGGCAGAATAATGTGGATAATGGATAACTAATGTGTCACTAATATAAATGTATGATGGATGAAGGAATTACTAATGATAACATAACAGGCAAGCATAATATCTGTTTTACAATTAGACGATGTATACAATTTCATTTACTCCTTGACAAAGCAATTTGGACTCTGGGGCTCTCGAAGAACTGGTCGAGCACTTTCTGTGGGAAGTGCAGAAGCATATGATGCTATAATTGCGAGACACAAGCGAGCTATGAGACGCAACATAAAATTGATGATTAAGCATGGCTTGAGTGAGCTATGTAAAATGACTGCACAAAATTAGGAATCTAAAAACACCCTATAGAAATTGGTTTAATAGACGTCGCTCCTCATCTGCAAATGAGAATTGGGAAAATATGATCAACATCTTGGCCCACAATGATAGTCTTACATTTTGGCAATTGGTCCATAAATATAATGGCCTTCATAACAGCCAAATCAATCCCTATGATGAGAAAACATGGCTGACCTTTATCAAATGGTCCTTTCATTACAATAATGGCAATCAACTGGAACCCGAGTTGGACTTAGTGAATGTTTTGGACCTTGCCTCCTGGCCCAGACAGGTTTCTCAATGCTGTTGTAAAGGCCAATAAAGATATGTGGGTGCCTGTATTCCAAATAATGTTTAGTAAGGTAAAATCCGAGAGTGTGGAGCCCACGTCTTGGAACATATCAATCCTTAAATCCTTGCATATAAAAGGTTGATACATTTGAGCCAGGTAATTTTAGACTGCTTGCAATGTTGGATGCCCCAAGCAAGCTAATGGATTCCATGGTACATGAACCACTTCACAAGTGTGCAAGTAGCACTAACTGCCTGAATCGTCTGCAGACTGATTTCTGTAAGGGTTGTTCTACCAGACATGATATATACATATTGAAATCCCTGATAAACACAACCCTGCCAGGGGCTGTTCCACCACTATATATAACATTAGTGGACTACAGCCTAGCCTTTGACAAAGCTGATAGATTATACCTATGGCCAAAGTCATTAGAATGGGGAATCTCTCTGGGTTTACTTAAACTAGACCATATGTTTTATTAGTACCCGGAGAGGGTCAATCAGATTGTTAGAATCTGATTGGCCCTCACCAGGTCGTTACCTGGCCGGGAAAGACTCACCTGAAGCACTCCATTCAGAGCGCCGAGTCCTGCAGAGTTAGTTTCCTTTCTTCACTGGCCGCTATGGAAAGGGAGAAGGGCCTAAGTCAGTGCTACGTTTAAGCCCTCGCTTCACTGAAGCTTGTGGCTATCGCCGCGGGGGCATTACCAGGCCAGTGATGCCCTCCTACTCAGGTTCTATTGCTTTATAACAACACTTCTGTACAGGTTTGGATGGATAATTCCAGGAACACATCCAAAACCATTGCTACTAACATTGGTTTGAAGCTTGGGTGCTTTTTAACCTCTACATAAAAGACATGCCCATGGCTCTATGACAAGCTTATACCTTTCCTCCCAAGATTGCTGGTCGGCATATACCTCAGATGGGGATGTACATTTGGGCTAGGCATTTTCCAAGTAACACTATAAGGGCGCTCTACTATAAACCGCTTAATTAGGACTTATGATGTCAAGAAATTCTGGCACTGCCTTCGAGGCCATGGGACAAGTAATGATGTTAAGGAGATTGTAGGTATCTCAGAGATACAATGGGATGGGTATATTACTAGTATGTTTGCTGGGAAAGAGCAATCTGCTATTATACAGGAAATAAAGCCCATGCACAGCACCCTGGTCAGTAGACATATAAGGGAAGCTGATATGGTGTCCTGTATAATGAAGTCTAAAGCCTCCAGTGGCACAGGTCAAGATGGGCTTTGCAATCTGGTTTTAAAAAGCAACCCATCACTTTGGACTCCTTTGGTGTGCCATTTATATGACAGGATCTGTGAAACTGGGCGTATGCCAGTTTTGTGGAAAGCCTAAATACGCATCCCTGTTTTAAAAAAAGGTCCCCAAAATCAATCCTCAAGTTATAGACTTCTGGCAATGCTAGATTGCAGTTCTAAGCTATTTGCTAATTTGCTTTTAGAGCTGCTATCCACTTGGGTGACAGAGAAAAGTATACTAAAATATCACTATACAGGTTTTCGGAAAGGTTGTGCGACAACCCACTCTATCTGGACCCTGTTGATTTTAATCTCGGACACCCTTTGCTATGTAGGATCGCCTTTATATCTCTGCTTTGTAGATTATACAGCAGCATTTGACAGCGTTGTCCAAGCTCTGGGAAATGCTGACCAGTTGGGAGATTGATCCATCATGATTGTACTTTATAAAGGTGCTATATAGTGAGACCAAAGTCAGGGTTAGGTTGTCACAAGAAGGCGAGTTGTCAGAGATTTTTCCTACTAACCGGGGACTGACACAAGGATGTTGCCTGGCTCCTCTACTCTTTAATTTATATACTTCTTAATTGCCAAGTCATGAAAAAAAAATAAGTATAACCCGCTGTGTTATGGACAAGAAGGTTTACCATGCTTGTCCTATGCTGTTGATACTTCCAGGATGGGACTTCAGCGGTCTCTACGGTCCCTGTATCATTATGCTAGAGAACTGGGTATGTTGCCTAATGCAGCTAAGACTAAGATTTCCATTAGTCTGGAGACTATCCCGGTATTGGGAAATACGGGTGCATGGGTAGGTATCCCTCATGTGGAAAGAATATGTAGACTGTGTGCTAAACGTGTGGAAACTGCACAACCTATTCTCACCCAGTGTGAGGCTGAGGCTTATTTAAAAGCATATAGTAGAATTGCCTCCACCCACTCAGATCAATTATGGAGCACCATATTTGGGGCAGAGTCATTGCTGATTACAGTGGCAGCATTCAATATCACATTAGAACGAAAATCTGTAATGTCCAGATTGTCTCTCATGAATCAGAGCTAAAATCCTATTTAATGTTTATGTAATGAAATAGAATAGGAATAGGAATTTTAATTGTTTTATTGATACATAAGATTCATGGGTTTTTAACGAAAGGTATTTTATATTGTGATTGATATTATGTATTTGAAACTGTTTTTAATTGAGTGTAAAAGGTCACAATTGTAACCATATGCACTAAATAAATAATAATAATAATAATAAAAATAAAAACAAAAATAAGGGCGCTCTACCTGGCCATAACATAGCAACAGTGGGTAAATGGTGCTAGTGTGCAGGCATTTTATAGTAGTACCTGGCAAAGTGGTAATCTAATGCCTACACATGTGCCAAAACCGTTTGTTTTAGCAATGCTTGTTTTTAAGAGGAATTCATAAATTCGGATCAGTGTACAGGTGCAAGGACACAAATATTGCTTATAAATCAAGTGGCCGAAGGCTCACTTGGTTAAGCCACTTTTTATTACACCAGGAGAGTAGGAGAGTGATTACAGCTGCAATAAAACAATTACCTTTCAGAGGACTGCTTAGAAGTAACGTTGGCATCCCCTAAAATATCACAGAGCTAGCCTAAAGCAATCTCGGAGGAAGGGAGTTGTTTTGGGCGGGCAGGCACAGCTGGTTGGCGGGAATAACCAAATGGGCTAGCATAGTCATGGGCAATCAGTGTGAAAAAGCTTCAAATCCCAGCTCCCTCCTATTCTCACTTCCCATGACATATAGACAGTGCTTACGGTGCAACCTAATTGCCTTAAATGAAGAGGTTGATGTTTTCCTTCAAGAAAGCTGCTAAAATCTTATCTCGCTTTCTTTGCATATAGCACAAACCCATTGCGTTGTTTTCAGATTTGTAAAACCATCTGTTTACACCCTAATTGTAATTGTAATTGTTTATTTGTAAAGTGCATATACATAAGGGACATTTCAGACTGCTAGGTAGTTGTTCATCCAATGCACCTGTGCATGAGAATTTCAAGCACGACGAAGCTAGGAACGGGAGAAAGAGGGGGTCCAGACAGACAGTCTTGCAAGACCTAGAACATTCAAGGTCAGGGCTGTGCAAATGCGCAGAACAGGAAGTGCAAGGGGGGGAACAAGTGCGCCCAGTCCAGCAGGGGCCTGGGTTAAGTGCAGATTGGTTGCTCCTCTCATGGAGCAAAATGCAGTAGTGCCAATCAGAGTGCAGAGGCCCAGAGGCAAGTGCAGGACTGGCGGGGGAGCCTGGGACCTGTGGGGCTGTGGATGTGCACCTGGCGACCAGTCAGCTAGCTGTGCAGGTTGGGGAAGAGAAGAAAGGAGGGAAAGAAGCTAAGAGAAAGGGTGTTAGCAAGGGAGTGGGAGAGAGAAAGAGGTAGGTCTTGAGGAGTTTCCAGATCTTAAGGAGGTCTGGCTCAAGGCGGAGAGAGGTAGTTAGGCTGTTCCAGATGGAGGCACCTGCAGAGGATGAGGATCTACCCCCAAATCTCTGTTTGCAGAAACTGCTCACCCGCAGAGGGTTGGAGGAGCAGTTTCTCCAAACAGAGATTTGGGGGTAGATCCTCATCCTCTCCAGGTGCCTCCTTCAAAGACTTTGCAGACAGTGAGCCTCTGGGGGAAGGTGATAAAAAGAAGAATACCTCTGAGGAGGTGCTGCTGGTAGCGAGACTTTTTGGACATGTCTGAGATGTTAGAGGAGAAGGAGAGAGTAGAGTCAAAGATGACCCCTAGATGTTTTGCCTCACTAGTGGGTGGGGGCACAGGACCAAGGGAGGCCTGCCAGAGTGAGAGAGTGAGAGTGGGAAAGTGGGAGCCGGGGTCCCAATGGGGACGATCTCTGTCTTGCTGGCATTAAGGCAGAGATCGCTTGCATCACACCAGGATTGAATTGCGGACAGACCGTCAGGAATGAGCGAGGAGGAGGAAGAGGCTGAGGCTAGCCTGAAAGAGAGCTGTGTGTCATCCTCATAACACTGAAAGTTGTAGGCAAAGGCTGCGATCTTGTTGGCCAAAGGGGCCATATAGACATTGAAAACCAGGCAGATAGATTATATCCCTGGGGGCCACCACAAGTAGAGAGAGTGATAGCAGAGAGAAAGGACCCAAGTTCCACCTGGGAAGGGCAGTCAGGTAGAAAGGACACAAGCCATGCCAGGGCCTGATCTGTGATGCCCAGGGTATCACTGAGATGGGTGATCAAGATGTTGTGATTTACTGTATCAAAAGTAGAGTAGAGGTCAAGGAGAATGAGGACAGACAGAGAGTTAGAGTCAAAGTTTGAGAGCAGGTTGCCACAGTGTTTAGAAGAGCAGTTTCTCTGCCTCTGTGTGCCATAAAGCCAGACTGATGGTCATGGAGACAACAGATTCAGTGTGAAGGGTAAGCTGAGAGATAGACAACTTCTCCAGGCGATTGCCCATGAAAGGAGTGATGGAGATTGGGCGATAGTTAGCTGGAATAGAGGGTCAGTAGAGGGTTTTCTGAGCAGAGGGTGCACGAGAGAATGCTTGAGGAAAGGGGGAAAACTCGAGTGGTGAAGGAGAGGTTGATGAGCTCTGCCAAGGCAGGAGCTAGAGAATCAATGTTGTCCTTGATGGTTTTGGAGGGGCAAGGGTCAACCTGTTTGGAAGAGGCTTTTATAGACCAGACTTGTCTAGAAACCTCCTCAGGTGTGACAGGAAAGAGGGAGGACAAAAGTGGGGACAGCATGGTGGGGGGGCAGCCGAGGGGGGCCCAGGAGATGATGGTGCATGAGTGGGTGCAGAGGAGAAAGAGGACAGGATGTTCTGTGTTTTGCATGTGAAGTGTACAGCAGTGGCCCTGCAAAGGGCCTGGGTGGGTGCACTAGATGATGAGGTTGCAGTAGTGTTGGCCAGCTCCTTACTTACTACATATGAACCTTTTTTGCATCATGCTTCAGCTTCTTCTGGAGTGCCTCCACTCTGCTCCACAGAGAGGATCTCTTGTTAGTATGTGGATAAACCTATTTGCAAGACTATTCAATCATTAGGATAGATGTCTGCATGCCATTGTGGATTTCTTTATTTTTACAATCACCTTTCATAATGATATTCATGCACACAATAAATATCCCTTTGACATTTAACATCTTGTTTGACCAGGTTACTCTTTTGCAAGTGCCCAGGTGAACGATAACCACCGCCGCACTGGACACCGCATCGTTGCTCCGCCAGGCGGCCGCTCCAACATTACCAGCCTTGGATGAAAAAAAGAGGATGGAGGGAGGAGCAGCAGCAAAGCACTCTGGGAGTAGTGCCAACCCCTTTCTGAACCAGTGTTTTGAGCCCAGAGCCAGTGTGGCTCCTGTGAACAAATGATTCTTATTTTTGTTTCAGTTTCGCAATTAGGATGATATGAACATTGTGTGACATGATGCTAAGGGCCACATGTCTCGCAGGTGCGCTCCCATGCCTGGAGTCACCTTAAAGCATCAAGCTTTAGAGCCACTTTAGGAGACCTCCGTTTTTTAGCCTTGTCTTGTATAGTTGATTTGCACACTTAGGGGCTGGTAGGGTAGTTAGTGCATGGAACTAATGTATTTACTGTGTGCAAGAATTTGCCTGAGAGTAAGTCTGCTCGACGATGCTGCCAAATATTGGATAGTCACAATGCCAAGCTGACAACTGACAAATGGTACCACCTTGTTAAAGAGATTGGACATGGACTAAAGAACTGGTGTAGTAAGCTAGTTTAGTATATTTCATTCATCAATAACTCAAAATGCACTTACCGAATCAATTTGAAAATGTTATCTAAAATTAGGCCACACCCACTGTACACACCCAACATGTAAGCTCTCTTACGTGTATTTTTTCATCTATGGCAACACGGAGATCCATTTCCAGGAATGTTTCGTATGGCAGTTCTAGTTGTAATCACATTTTTTTATACTTTTTCTACAGTCCTTAGTTTTCTAATCACAAGCTTTCTTTCTTACTCTTTCACCCCGGTACTTGCTGTGGATCTAATTCTGAAATTAAAGCCTACAAAATAAAGCAAAAGTAAATTGTGCACACCCAGATGCGTGTGGTCTCAGTTACTGTATTTTCTTATGTATTTATTTAAAACTCCTTACAGAGTCTGAACCATGAGCTTTTGGGTCACAAATATGAGGAACAAAAAGGCACATCAAAAAAAAAAAACTGTTAAACAATTAGAATGCTGCAAGAGTAAACCGAGAATCGTTTGGAAGCGAAACTTAAAAAAAAAAAATCCTGGGTAATTAGAGAGGGTGAAAGCATTCTCCAGGCTTTTACCACATTGGACAAAATGTGGGACCGGCACAAGCAACTGTGGGATGTCAGTTTGCCGCAGAATTGACTTCCCACTTGTCCCCGTTAAAACAAGCCTGTAGTCGTCAAACCTTAAAACTGACATTGGTTCCCTGGTTGAGCGTACAGAAGCTGGCTCCTCCACTCCCAACCCTTCAATAATCAGCAGTCCCATTCCCACCTCAGTATTCCATCCTGCCTGGTCCACTCAAAGAAAACGCATTTTATATTTTTTTGAAATATTTTATGTGAATAGACATTTTTTTAAGAACCAGTGGTATGCTATGTGAGCAGAAACTGACATTTGTTTTAATATGCAGAAAATCAGATATATATCAAACTTGAAATGTAGCAAAAAAAATTAAATACAAGTCGAATGTCCATATGTATGCAGCATAAAGTGGAACAAATCCGTCAAATGTATCAAACATTTGTCACTTTGTTGACACACAAATCTCATCTCCTAACTCACTGAGGTGGGCGATGAAAGATGGGGAATTTAGACGCCATTTTACTGGCTAACGAGAGTTCGAGAAAACAGTTCTTAATGGCGGTATCTTATGTATGTATGTGGGTTCAGATCAGAATCAAGGACAAATTCAAGATATTTTGGTTGTCCGCTAAGTGGGTGCCCAATAGCAATTAGATAACAGCAAAACACTGGTGCTTTTGCGGTTACAAAAATACTGTAAGACTGAAAATAGCTCAGAGCCTTGGTCCTCCTTCCATCTTATTGCTAAGCACCTACAATTGAGCGAATAACGATAATAAGTGGATTTGAGCTGAATACGGCACCTATGGACATCATATTTTTCCTGCATATGGCTATAACACCACAGACCTGACAGATTAGGTTATGTTATGTTATTTGAACTTTTAGAGCGCACGGTCACCAGAGGTATCTTGGCGCATAATGCCTTGATCCATACAGGACTGCATAGGAATACAATATGAAGAAACCATAAATGGAAGCAACTTGCCATTCTACATTATTTCCCAGAATCCACCTAGTTGCTTTCCTGAGGATTTCCCCTGCTTCTTCTTTCTTCTGCGTCTATGTGCAGAAACTGTCAGTCAGCATTTTTAGTGGCATAGGGAGGACAGGGCCAGGGTAAAGGGCCACTGCTAGAATGGTGCTGTACCGCTCTCCGGAACGGGGTTACAAGCCGAAGACGGAAATGTTCGAGGGAGAAAAGACTGAATGTTATTTTTCCAATCACATTTCCGACTTGGCCCCCGCATCCACCCACACCCTCACCCCCCTACTTACTTTGTAGTGGCACACTTCGCTGTGTGCCACCGACTCGCTGTGTTCCTGCAACGCCTGTTCCCTTTTACTTCCGTGATCGGAAACTGGGACAGCTGGGTCCTTTCCTTTTTTTAAACATTTTATTTTGTTAACTTTTTATGGAATCGGCTGCGGGCTGTGGGGTGTCCCCAATCGGCTGTGGGGGACACCCCCGCAATCCTCCAAACCTTGATCACAATATAGGGGACAAGGGTGCGGGGGACACCCCCGCAGCCATGGCTACTGAATGGGGGATTTGGTCAAAATTCGCCCAAATCTCCCATTCAGGCTTTTGATGCTCAAACATGTCTTGCAGTATCTATTGTCATACAAAGTGGCCATGTTCTTATCTGGCAGCAGTGATTTCTGCACAATGTGCATGCATGTGATGACACGCCCTGATCTGACACCAGCACTTGATACTATGATACCTATCCTGCTGCCCTCCCCTACGCTGCGCTCTCATGAAGTGACCCAATTGCTGCATGAGTCACAACTGTGCCGCATGTTGGCAAGGAAAAACGGCGCACCAAGGGGGCTTCCAAAGATGCAGTTCTACAGGTCACTTAACACAATAAAATAGGATGCAATACTGACATAAAACATTATAAACATTCATAGAAGTAATATTAGATTAAATAAGCAAGACATGTCTTTTGTTGAGGTGTGTGCATATCCTCTCTCAATCAAATATAGGTACAGTAGTCAAGAAAATCAACCAGTGGCCATGCCACAATGCCAAACGCACATTTTGTCTTTGTTTTCTCAGAGGAATGTTGACAAGCTGACTTGGGGTGACTAACAAAAGGTGAGTATCGCTGCTTCCCAAAAAACTAATGCTAGAGAAGCTGCTAATTCTGATGGTTGAGTAGTGTTTGGATTAAACACAATTACATTCAAGCCTCTTTCTCGTCAGTGTC
The DNA here is from genome assembly GCF_040938575.1 of Ambystoma mexicanum. Lineage (NCBI taxonomy): Eukaryota > Metazoa > Chordata > Amphibia > Caudata > Ambystomatidae > Ambystoma > Ambystoma mexicanum. The sequence goes on along the minus strand of NC_090937.1, from coordinate 1,358,458,677 downwards.
TCACATCAGGAGCCTTCCTGCGCCCAGGCAGATCTGGACCCAAAATAAAAAAAAACTGCTATACCTTCTTCTATTCTCATGGTGCCCTTTGACCCTACCAATAAGGAGAAGGTGTTGGTGGTGCTCTTCCTATAATTCCACCTACACATAACTTTTCGCAAAGGTTTCAGCAGCAAGTAGGGAATGTTGTGAGTACTACAAAGCGAGGTAATGCAGACATTAACCCATGTTTCTCTCGCCTATCACATTCCACACACAATGAGGAACTCCCCAAAACACGGCATGTGGCAAGTCAACCATTTACAGTGAAGAAAAACACAGAAGTCTGTTATATGTAGTCTTGTATATTGTAGTCTTGTCACTGGCCTAGAGTGATTGCTATTAGAATGTGATGTATGAATGCAGCTCAGGAGAATGTTGAGCGCATCTGTGTATGAATGTTCTGAGAGAGTCAGTGGGGGCCTGAGCTGGGTGAGAGGATGGCCGGTGGGTCTTCTTGTCACGGCCGCCAGCGACTGGCGTTTGTGGCGAAGGTGGACGCGAGGACGCCATTAAAATGTTCCATTACGTTCCTCCTCGTCTATCAGACTCGGTCTAGTTGTTTTCAAGATGGCCGCCGCCGTTTGTATATATATCACTCGGCTGCCGGCGGTTCGGCGCGTTGCAACTGTGTTTATTTCCACGCCCTGTTGCTTGCGCTAGTTTTCCCTTCGGATAGTCTACTTGCTATCTTCCTGTTATTTCATCACCTCCCGTTCCCTACGGGCCCCCCCCCTTTTCTCTGTATCCTGTTTGCCTTCTCCTGTGTTTCTGTTCCCATGTTTGAATCTCTGCTGAGATTTTCTTCGCTCTAAGAGATACTGCTCTCAGATTTCTCCGTTCACTCTTGTCCTCCACCCCGAGGGGTACCTACCTGTAAACTGCCATCTCCTATTCCCTCGATTAGCGGAATCGCCGACCTTACCTATTGTCTGGGTTTTTCGGTGAAGGATCATTCAACCTACGACTGTGCTGACGACTCCCACAATCTTCACGTCTGTATTGGATCCAGGGGTTTTTTGCCGTTCCAGTGGCTTTTTCCCCTCTGGCTGTCGCGGAGGGGAGTCACCGTGGGGTTTCTTTGTCTGAGAGTCACGGTGGCTTCTTTCCGAGGTAGACCATATCTTCTAAAAAAGAAGAAGCCGTACACAGGACTTACCCGTCGGAAGAAACTGGACTATTCAGGTGAGGAGGAAGAGACTGGGGAGGGTTATAAATCGAGTGAAGACGAAGATATAGCTGATCACCTAGCAAAACCCGTAGCCAATATTGCCAGTCCTGATAGTTTGCAACGCCTAACAGAAAACATGGCTACGCCACAACAACTGCAAGAGCTGGTGACAGCTGTCCAAACCCTCAACGTAGAGGTCCAAACACTAAAGGCTGACAACGTGGCGCTCCAACAAAGAGTAGCTGCAAGAGAACAACAGACAACTGATTTACCCCCACTACCCCTGGTGTCAGGTAAATTCGACGGCTCGGAAAGAAAGGTTAAGGAATTCCTGGAGGCCTGTAATATTCACTTCACCTTCCGCAGGAATGCCTTTTCCACAGATCATTCCAAGGTGGGGTTCATGATCACGCACATGACGGGAAACGCCTTGGCATGGGCTACTCCATTGGTATCCCTATCAGACCCAGTGTTGCAGGACTACGCGGCCTTTAAGGAACTGCTGCGACACACCTTTTTGCGAACCGAATGCTCACACGTGGCTAGCGAAGACCTGCTGGATATACGTCAAGGGAGTACCGACTTACTATCCTATATCTCCACTTTCAAGAAACTTGCTGCAGAGGCAGGTTGGCAAGAGCAGGCCCAGTATACCATATTCCGCCGGGGCTTGCGAGAAGAGCTCAAGGATGAGCTTGCCCGGATCCCGCGCCCAGACACCTTTCTAGATCTTCAAACTGCAGTTCTAAGAATCGATTTCCGCCTGATGGAACGAAGAAACGAAAGGAAGAAGGTTCGAGGTCCACAATCTTTCTTGGATATACCCCCCGCCTCCTCCTCACCTGTATCGCGTCACGCCAGAGAGGAACCCATGCAGATCGGAAGCACCAGATCTCCGTTGACTGCCGAAGAAAAGAAGAGGAGACGTGAAGGGAACCTTTGTTTATATTGTGGGGGAGCCAACCATTTGCTGAGAGACTGTCCCGATGTGCCCCCAAGGAGATCGGGAAACGACCGCCCTCGATAGTCAGTGGAACGGACTATCGAGGGGCTACACCTTGTTCCTACACTACACTTTCGGTGGCCTCTTCTCGGATGAGCGAAGATGTACGTCTCATGGTGATAGCCATCAAACTCCGCTTCCGGAACAGAGAGGTAGAGACGCAGGCTCTACTGGATTGTGGTGCGGCTGGAAACTTCCTTGACACTTTTTGGGCTGATAAGATGGGTCTGCTAAGAATCGAGAAAAAGGAGGACCAAAAGGTTGAAGGAGTGGATGGTACACCCCTATGTTCAGGACTCATTACCCACACCACTGAGGAGATTCAGGTGTCCATATACCAGCATTCTGAAAACTTAAGGTTTGATATTATACGAGTGGCCCATTTCCCTGTCATCTTAGGAATAGGCTGGCTCAGGAAACACAACCCAACGGTGGATTGGTCTAAGAATCTACTAAGTTTCCATTCCGCCTTTTGCCTAAGAGAATGCCTTCCAGAACCAACATACACAACTGTAAAGACCATGTCTGCTGTCGAAGGCAGTACAATCCATTGCATACCAAAATGTCTTTCAGAATACAACGAAGTCTTTCAGGAGCAGACCCCCATTAGACTCCCTCCACATCGTCCAGAGGATTGTGGTATCGACCTAGTGCCAAAGGCATTAGTCCCCTTTGGGAAGATGTATTCCCTCTCAGTATCGGAGAAGGCTGTACTCCGATGCTACCTTGATGATAATTTAGCTAACGGACTCATAAGACCTTCCAAATCCCCCGCTGGGGCCTCTCTGTTTTTCATACCCAAACGGGATACCAAGGAGCTGCGGCCCTGTATCGACTATCGGGGGTTAAACAGAGTGACCATAAAAGATCGATACCCTATGCCCATTATATCAGAGATCCTAGAGGCTGTCCAAGGCTCTGTTGTGTTTACTAAACTTGATCTACGGAATGCGTATCATCTACTCCGCATAAGAACAGGAGATGAGTGGAAGACGGCGTTTCGCACCCCCTATGGGTTGTTTGAATACCAAGTCATGCCGTTTGGCCTAGTCAATGCACCATCTATTTTCCAGAGATTCATGGACCGATTGTTTTCCGACCTTCTTAACCTTAACACAGTGGTTTACCTGGATGACATTTTGGTCTTCTCACGGAGCCAGGAGGAACATACCCGACATGTCAAGGAAGTTCTGCGCAGACTACAACATCACAGTCTTCTGGTAAAACCTGAGAAATGTGCATTTGCTCAATCCTCATTGTCTTACTTGGGATTTATCCTATCCGACAAGGGGGTTACTATGGACCCAAGGAAGGTGGATGCCATCTTGTCATGGCCATCGCCTTCTTCGGTTAAGGACATTCAACGTTTCCTAGGGCTGGCAAATTTCTATAGGAAGTTCATTCCAAGTTTTTCCTTACTCACTCTTCCTATTACATCCCTTCTCAAGAAATCCACAGGCCCCTTCATCTGGTCTAGTGAGGCTGAAGAAAGCTTCCTCAGCTTAAAGCACAAGTTCTGTGCAGCTCCTATCTTGAAACAACCAGATCAGCTACTACCCTTTATCCTGGAAACTGACGCTTCTGCAGCAGCCGTAGGTGCTGTTCTTCTTCAGAGAGTCGAGGACCTAGAGCATCCGGTGGCATATTACTCAAAAACTCTAAATCCTAGCCAACGAAACTACTCAGTCATAGAGAAGGAATTACTTGCTATGAAATTGGCTTGTGTGGAATGGAGGCATTTGCTCCAAGGGAGCCTACACCCGTTCCAGATACGAACAGACCATAAAAATCTGCAAATACTCAAGCAGCAAGAGTGTTATAACACCCGCCAGGCCAGATGGGCTCATTTTTTCGCCCAGTTTGATTTTGTCATCACATTCATCCCTGGCTCTCAAAATCTAGTTGCCGATGCTCTCTCCCGCAGAGACGATGTTATCTTCCCTTACAGAAAGGAGCATATGTTTCCTCATACCCGGATCATATCTACAGTGTCTAACTTCTTGGATGAAGTACGAGGAGCCTGCCTCCAAGAACCTGCTCTCACTATGGGAAATCAACCGGTCACCACTAAGGACGGGTTGCACTTTATCCACGGAAGACTGTTTATTCCTTCCAGTAGTCTCAGAAGACGAGTCACTCAGTGGTGCCACGATTCCAAGACTGCTGGTCACCGAGGAGTACGAGGTACTCTGGAACTTCTCCAAAGGGTTTTCATCTGGCCGAACATGAAGGCTGACACGCAAGTCTATGTTAAATCCTGTATGGTATGCTTACAAAGCAAATATTCCACCTCGAAACCTATGGGGCTGTTACAACAGGAGCCGGTTCCGCTTGGCCCCTGGAAATGCATTTCTACGGATTTTATTGTGGAGTTGCCGGTATCCCGAGGCTGTACCTGCATTATGGTAACCGTAGACGCTTTCTCGAAACTTGCACATTTTTCTCCATTGACTAAGATCCCATCCGCCTCGGTCATGGCTGACGTATTCCTAAAGGACATTTTTAGGTTACATGGGCTTCCTCAAAAGATAGTATCAGACAGGGGCAGCCAGTATACCTCCAGATTCTGGGCAGCATTGTGCAATTCCTTGGGCGTGGAGAGAGCTCTTTCGTCGGGGTTTCATCCCCAGACAAATGGACAAACCGAGAGGTTAAACGGTACCTTAGAGCAATACTTAAGGTGTTTCATAAATAAACAGCAAGACAACTGGGTGGACCTGCTTCCCACAGCAGAGTTTGCATACAATAACGCTGTCCACACGGCTACAGGAACTAGCCCATTCTTTTGTACCTACGGATACAACCCGCAGTCCATAGTTCCGTGTTTCTGGGAGGAAACTAACGTTCCTACTTTGGAGAACACCCTTGCGCAGATCAAGGAGGCCCATAACACAGCCAGTCAGAGCCTCTCTAAGGCTAGCAGTCATTACAAAGAGCAAACGGACAAACACCGAAGTCAAGTTCCTGCCTGGGACAAAGGTTCCAAGGTCATGCTGTCCACCAAGTTCCTTCCTCGATGGGTTCGGCCTTCTAAGCTGTCACCCCGCTACATCGGACCCTTTGAGATAACTTCAAAGGTAAATCCTGTGGCCTTCCGCCTCAAGTTGCCAAAGGGACTCAGGCGGATTCATCCCGTGTTTCACTCATCTCTCTTACGCCCCTTTGTGCCAGATACCCGGAAACAAGCATCCCCCAAGCTGTGTACTTTGCCAGTTCCAGCTTCCGAGGAATATGAAGTTTCTCGGATACGGGACTCCCGTTATCATCGGGGACGTCTTGAGTATCTCGTTCATTGGAAAGGATATCCTTCCTCAGAAGACACCTGGGAACCACAGTTCCATATTCACTCTCCTCAACTGTTACACAAGTTCCACCGACTACATCCAGAAAGGCCGGGTGGGAGAAGCCTTCGGAGGGGGCATACTGTCACGGCCGCCAGCGACTGGCGTTTGTGGCGAAGGTGGACGCGAGGACGCCATTAAAATGTTCCATTACGTTCCTCCTCGTCTATCAGACTCGGTCTAGTTGTTTTCAAGATGGCCGCCGCCGTTTGTATATATATCACTCGGCTGCCGGCGGTTCGGCGCGTTGCAACTGTGTTTATTTCCACGCCCTGTTGCTTGCGCTAGTTTTCCCTTCGGATAGTCTACTTGCTATCTTCCTGTTATTTCATCACCTCCCGTTCCCTACGGGCCCCCCCCCTTTTCTCTGTATCCTGTTTGCCTTCTCCTGTGTTTCTGTTCCCATGTTTGAATCTCTGCTGAGATTTTCTTCGCTCTAAGAGATACTGCTCTCAGATTTCTCCGTTCACTCTTGTCCTCCACCCCGAGGGGTACCTACCTGTAAACTGCCATCTCCTATTCCCTCGATTAGCGGAATCGCCGACCTTACCTATTGTCTGGGTTTTTCGGTGAAGGATCATTCAACCTACGACTGTGCTGACGACTCCCACAATCTTCACGTCTGTATTGGATCCAGGGGTTTTTTGCCGTTCCAGTGGCTTTTTCCCCTCTGGCTGTCGCGGAGGGGAGTCACCGTGGGGTTTCTTTGTCTGAGAGTCACGGTGGCTTCTTTCCGAGGTAGACCATATCTTCTAAAAAAGAAGAAGCCGTACACAGGACTTACCCGTCGGAAGAAACTGGACTATTCAGGTGAGGAGGAAGAGACTGGGGAGGGTTATAAATCGAGTGAAGACGAAGATATAGCTGATCACCTAGCAAAACCCGTAGCCAATATTGCCAGTCCTGATACTTCTCCTTCATATGTAGTGTACTTACCAATACCTGTCCATGTCCAGGGTTGGACTGGGCCCATCGGCCAATCGGCCCGTGGCCGATACAAAATCACTTGGGAAGGAGGCGAGGGCCGGTTTCTGAAGCAGTCCTGGGCCTGTTTGTTACATTGGTTTTCTAAGGCCTGCTATTTTCATTTTTTTTTGTAACGCCTGCCTAAGAAACAATTACAATGATAGATGAGCAACGTTATCATGATGAAGAGGGATTTACTGTCTGGAGAGGTACAATTAGTGGAGTCTGAGTAGATAACACCATTAAAAAGACAGGCATTTACTTTGTGTACGCTCGGCATAAAAGAAATGTTGACCTTGAATCCATGAAACCTTAAAACAATGTTTTCTGAGTGCTGACATATGCCCCTCCTCTGCTGCCTGGTTGGGAGGTTTGCAGACTCTTCTGTTTTTCCCCTAACTGTGCTTCTGTTAAATAAGGCGCCTTCTTCTGCATTGCTCGGCAGAGACACCATGGCGCCAGCCGCCAGGTGAACCTAGACACACAAGTGTTACTTTTAAACAAAACGTTCCCAGTGCATTGTAATATAGGTCCCGGCCCGTCCGCATTTGCAAGTTGCAACTTGCAACTTGCAAATTGCTTCAGTTCCCTCGGCCTGGGGGTGGGGGGTGGACTGTCACTGGGTGGGTCGATCATGAGCCTGGGTGCGCACTGTGCTCACACGCTGCAAGGTTCAGCTAACGAGGAGACAAATGAGGAAGTGACGACTGTGTTCTTTCAGCTTTTCCTCGAAAATGTGCAGCACGAAGACTCCTATGTTTGTCTTTCTGCTATCCAAGGTAAGGGGGTTTTGAGAAGCTTCATCCCACACTTGGTTCCATAGGGTTTGGTGAGGCAGAGCTGCTTTTGAACCCATACAATGTGGCACTGGGAATAAATCTGGGCGACCTCAATCCCCCAAGAAATATGTTCTTAGCATTATGGCTGTGGTCCCCTGATGCCCCACTTGGCATTGTTCCTACGTAAGGCAGGGTGAGGCCTACTTTCTGAAGGAGTAATGGGACCCTGTGTTTTCATATCCCGTAGAGTACTTCCCTCAAACCCAAAAGAACGTGCCTCATAGAACCCTTAGCTCTTGGGAAGTAGAGATAGATACTGATTCAGCTCAGTATTTTGGCTCCGTATAAGCATTGCATGGGAAATGGCAGCGCATCCAGAGCAGTTCTCTACGTCACCATTTCCTTGCTTTAAATTGGTTTCCTCCGTCAACAATTCATTTAAAAATAAGCATACCGAGGCAAGTCTCAGACGCAGCCAGTACCACACATACTATACATACTTTCATGCCAGTAGCAGTCGACGATGGGCAGACATCTTAAATGATGTGGTGTGTTTCATTGCGTGTAATTTCTGGTAGATTCTTTCAGTGCACTCAAAAGTCTGCCCACTCTTACGAAATGGTGATAAATCACATAAGGATCAAACAAGGGCAAAAAAAGGTGCAAATCGATGTTGCACATTGTTCAGCCTGCTGCTTTAGTAAAAAGTAAGCAAGCACACAGGTCTTGCATCAATTCACATGGAATAAAGATTGTCGGTCACGGCAACCATTAAAACATGAAACCATTTAAAAACATACCAAAAACATCTTTTGATGTCATGTTTCCTCGGCAAGTTAAGCGCTGCAAGTCTCCCATTCACTTGACATCTCCTTGCTGCACACATAATTTGTATCTTCAGACCGAGAGAAAAGAGAGTGAGATAGAGAAAAAAGAGAAGAAAAGGTCGAAAGAAATGATTATTAAAATGGATATGTCTGCAGAGGACTGGTGGAGGGCTTTTCTGAGGGGGGGGTAACGGAGAGCGGGCGCTGAAGTGCATTGGCAAGGATGGGTAGTGAAATAGGAGAGAAGAGCAAGTACATCTATTCCCCCTGTTCCCCTCTCCTTGGCCCTGATGTGGCCATTTACACTGTATGCCCAGTGATATCAGTGCCATGCAAAACACCAGAATTATTATTCACATGTGCCACATCCATTACACTCAATCTGACTTTGCCCACGATTATACTCCTGCAGGTCAAGATGCCACCTCTGGATACCATTTAACATGAAGCCACTTTACCACCCTGAGATGTTATCCTGCAACTTCTTCACACATGTTTTTATGTATGCTCATACGTTTACCAGGCATAGGGGTGCAGTTCAATATGAACTGCTGTGCATCACTGTTTTTGCAATGACAGCCTTCCTCTTCTCTTGCTATGCAGTAACAATCCCGTCCCCTCTCGCAGGACCCAAAGCACCAAGAGGCTATGCAAATATCAGAAAGTGCAAGATATAATACCCGATAACATAGCCTATAACATATCTGATGATACAACCTTGTCAAGGTGGCAGCACTGTGTGACCAAACCTCTATTCTGCGTAAGGATTATACAGTTTTCACACGTTGTCATGCTTTTCGAACGAATAACTATGTGCTTACATACCAGATTAAAATTAGCAATCCTCGTGGAGTGATTAAAGACTGAAAGCCCCATGTTTGGTTTTGGCTATTAGGTAGCGCTTAAGCATGAACTATTGCACTAAAGTACAGCTTGGAGTAATATACAGCTTGTGTGTGTTTGGTTATTTGCCTATCTATTTTCTGCCCATGGCCATGCTAATCCCTATGGTAATTTCCACCCATCACTAGCCCCTCGCCACACAAAATATATCCTACCGGGATCTCTTCAAAATGGTTCTGTCAGACAGCAACATCTAACTTTGACCTGCCAGTGTTATTTCTAAGCAGTCTGCTGAGAGTTAATGGCATAGTTGCAGCTGTAAATGAGCTCATGGTATAAAAACAATGTTTAACCAGGTGTGTCTTCAGCCACTTGGTTTCTATCTGTCCTTGCACTAAAGTCCTGATAAGAACAAGCATGACAAAGCCAACAGTTGTGGCTTGCGTTTAGGTGTTCAATAGGTATTTGCCACGTACTGCTAATTACACAATTTCCCAGCTGATACCATTTCATATGCCGGTAGAACTGTTATGGCATTGCCTGGCAAATATCACATGCCAACCCAAAACCCTAAACTGCTGGCTTTCCCAATGCAGGTTGAATTATTGCATTGCACTGAATGTGTTTGATAGGGGAATTGTTTGTGATGTGCGGCTTTGATTGTTTGTAGCAGTTGGAAACATGCTTGAGGGTTATTCTGAAAATAATGTGCTGTCTTGTTCTGGAAAAATACCTAATTGATGCAGCGTGGTGGATACATTGACAGATTCCCACTTGGGTGATAATCAAGTGTTTGTTTGAATTTTGTTAGATTATTATCTACAGGATCACATCTTTATTTATTATAATTTTCTGTGGGTGAATTGTTAAAACACACCCAACCATAATATCTGTGTTAAGATGAAAATCACGGCAGTTACTGTTAAGGTGAATGACTTCATAGCAAATGCATTTAGTTGGTTTATAACAGATACACACCTTTAGCTGCTTGGATGTCTCTAGTCATGGCATCCCTGGAGGCAGCAATATTCAGGAATAGAGGACCACGTTTTGAGGGATGGGGCAGTGCATGTGCACGGGAGATGTGGTGTGTGGCCCATGGCTCCTCCTGGTGTCTTGTGGCAGGCTGCCACAACCAAGGGGCCAGAGAAGCTGAGCTGCTCTTGCCTGTCGACTCCGCTGCTGCAGACAGTGCTGTGATAGCTCATTGCAACAGCGCCCCTGGCATTTCCTTCCGCCTCTGCATTACACACCAGCTTTTTTCCTCCTCCCCATCACTCAGTCCTTTCCTCCTCCCCATCGCTCACACTGGCACCTTCTTTCCTCCTCTGCATCACACACCTACACAAGTTCCTTCTTCCCATCACACACTGGCTCCTTCTTTCCTCCTGCCTATCACACACCAGCCCCTTCTTTCCACCTCCCCCAGCTTCTAACAACCAAACGACACCTACAAGCTTTGTGTCCCTTCTCATTTACCATTCTCCCCATCTGTATTCTAATGCAATAGTTTGGGCTTAAAGTGACACCTAATAGCCAAAACAAAAAAAGATACAAAAAATACAGTGAGCAATGTATTAAGCCATTGCCTGCTAAATGGGGGGTAAATGGATTTGGGCAGGGCAGGCTATTGGGTCTTTATTACTGGACTGAAGGCACAGGGGTACCAACACTTTGAAAGCAGAGCCATTCATGCGGCAGTGTTTGATATGTGCACTAATTGTAGCACTCGCTCCCTTGCAGCATTTGAACAGCTACTATGACACATCGTGGCAGTGGCACACCAAAATCGCAGGAGACAACAACAAGGGACACTCTGGGCGACAACTAACCTTAGCTAAGTGCTGTACTACCTCATGTGTGTTTATTTTGCTGCTGTGCCTTTGTATACTGCGATAGTGATATTGTATGTGTGTGTAGAGTCAGAAGAAGGGACATATGTTTGTATGAGTGCTGTGTAACAGCTCACTGAAAGCATGCGATGTGGTCAAAACCTTACTCTAACATCCCCAACCTATCCATAACCTCTCCCTAAACCTCATTCCGGTATCCCTACTTCCCCCTTCGTATCCACCCATCGTCACCATAACCCTCCTTCCCTGCTGGGGTTGTGGAGCCCTGTATAAGCATCGACTTGCAACAGGTCCCAAAACTGCAGTGGGGTTGTTTGGTTCATGCCACTCCTGCGCCTCGCAGCAGTGGACCCTGTCACAGAACTGTATGCAAAGTTATGTTATTTCATGAGTTGTGTTGTAATGTAACAGACATATAAACCCTCCATAAGTAGCATTTTCCGTAATGCAGTGAATTGACGCGATTCACGGATGATGGGGTGTCGGACACTTTTTTGAAGCGAGGGGTGGGCCACTTTATTTTGGGTGTCCGGGCCTATTTCTTGTCCCAGTCCGACCCTGTCCATGCCCAGTCATCTATGTCACTGTATATACTTGAGAGTAACAGGAATTGTATATACTGTACAATAAAGTCTTCCTGGATCAATCTGAGTCTCCACAACTGGTCTGTGTGTCTGAGTGACTACAAAGAGACTTTATTACATTGGCGACGAGAGTGAAAGAACCCTGTAAGATGAGAAATAATGGAAATGAAAAGGACAGAGTGAAAGAGAGGAGCTGCAGCAATGTAAAAAGAGTAAGGAGAGCTGTGGGGGGGGTGGAAAGCAGATGTTAATGAGAGACCCACCGTTCCCCCATGACTGTACTTAAGCCCATCCTGCCCAGCATAACATGGAAAAAAATGGAAAATTTACGAAATGGCCTCTGGGAGGGTGGCTCCATCAAAAAGGAAATTTCCCCCAGAGGGCCCCGTTGGCAAGGATGAAAGAAAATGCCACCTGTTTAAGGATGTGATGTCATCTATCAATGACAGATGCCCAAGAATGCACACATAAGGAAATGAAATAAACAGGATTTATGGGGTTACTATCGTTTAAAGTTCAACAAAATTGTAAAGGGAATTGCGTTCTGTATTCCATTAACAACGTGGCAGTAACTTCAAGTTATATGAGACACACAATTGATATAGTTGTGCGACGCCTATAGGAACCCAGCAAGTGATATCAATACTCCTATTGAGTATGAAATAATGTACTAAATGGAAAGCATGGAATGCATTAAAAAAATGCCAGAAAAGTGCCAGTGTGATGTGTTGACAGGAAAAAAATAACTTTAATTTGGAATGGAGTGCACAGCATGTATAAAGTACCATGTATTTGTACATCCATAGCCAACGGCAATCATGTTGGCATGATGCATCAATGGACTCACATGTTTTAAAAGATGCTGCGTGTGGTGACTGTGGCGCTGCCCGATTACTGGACGCGCACGCGGCGGCGTGACGTTGCATGCCGCTGCTTGCAACATAAATAAACGAGGCGTTCCCGGCCGGGGCAGAGCGACCGGGAAGCCCGAACCGAGAGGACATATCCGGCTGAGTCGTTTGGTGTTGGGGGCTTACGGAAGGCGCTGGGGGGTCCTGACCAACCCCCAACAGTGGCGACGAGTGGGGGAAACAATGCCTGGGCCCGGCGGTGACTTGACCGGCAATTTTTGTTTATTTGCAGCGAGGTCACCTTGAGACTTTGCTCCGGCCCGCAGGCCGTGCGTTACCCACGTGGCTGGCGGCCATTTTGTGAATCAGGCCGTGAAACTTCTCCGAGCTCCGGTTTGAGCTGAGAAGTGCATCCAGGCCTAATTTTTGGCAATCCTGCTAGCAGGCAGTGATACCTGCATGTGACTATGCCCAGTTGGTGATTTTGCATTTTCCTGGGTCTCCTACGTCGAGTGCAAGCAAGAAGGAGGGCTAGAATGGCTGGGCCTGCATAGCCCATATTTCTTTCTTGTCCTAATTTTTGGAACAGCTGGAAGCTGAGTTTCTCTTCATCTTCTTCATCATCAGGCTGGTGGCCCCACTGATCTTCATCCTCTTCATCATCACAGAGGTGTGGTGCAGCAGCTGTTTTTCTTCAATGGTGCTGGCTGAAGGCATTTGGACTTGGTGTTTGAGTTGCGGCCCCTGTCCTTCACGCTGGGGGTGCCTGTGCGCTCGAACGAATGAGTGATACTGAGGACCAGGACGGAGCGGCAGTGCAGCGGCCTCCACGTGTGCCAGCAGCACCTCAAGGTTTGCTGCCTCCAGTGCAGCCGGCACAGCAGCCTCCAGGTGGTCAGGCAGGCCCTCAAGGTCCTCTACTTCCAGCGCAGCCTGTAGCAGCACCCGTTGTTCAGCAGATTCCCCCCGTTATGGCTCAGGTACGTGCACAGGTGGCTCTGCAGCCCATCCCGGAGTTTGATGTATCGGGCCCACCTTCCAGTTTGGGGCCCAGATCGAGGAGGTGGGTGGACCGCCTGGACATGTACTTTCGGGCTGCCCAGGTGGTAGATGATGATACCCGGCTGGCAACTATGCTGTACTCGGCAGGTCCATTTGTCCAAGAGACTTTTGAATCGCTTCCGCCAGGGGATGGATCCTATGATCAGGCGAAGGCCGCTCTGCAGGCCTACTTCCTGCCTCTCGCCAATGCGGATTATGAATGTTTTGTCATGCTCTCTGCCAAACAGAAAGATGATGAGACTCTGGAGACTTTCTATGGGCGCCTAAGGCGTCTCTCGCTGGCCTGCGCTTGGGGTGATGTGGAGGACATGATCAGGGCGATGCTGATCCAGGCTTGCTCATCAGGAACATTAAGGCGCCAGGTGCTAAGGGAGCCTGGAATTACACTTCAGCGCATCCTTGAACTGGGGAGGTGCCATGAGGTGTCGGAGGCGAGGGCTGCTAGAATGGAGGCCGGGTCGCGCCCCATTAAGACCGAAGAGGTATGTGCAATGTGGCGAGGTGGCAGGGGCACCCGAAGACCTGGCGGCAGTCCCTGGGATCGAGCCGGGAGGGCAGGAGAAATCTGCCAAAAATGTGGGTATGATCTGCCCCACCCTGCTGAGTGCCCTGCGGCTGGAAAGACCTGTGGACGGTGTGGGATGCCGGATCATTTCTCGAGGGTATGCAAAGCCGCATTGCTAGTGTTGGTACCGAGGGGCCCGGGACGGTCCAGTCTCATTCGCCAGGGTCGACCATCCAAAGTCGCTCAGGTGGATCAGACTGAGGAGGATGCCCAGGTGGAGGAAGCTGAAGAAGAGGAGGAAGTGAACATCTTCTTTGTCTCGAGTGTGGGGATCCTGAGAAGTAAGAACAGGAGACAGCCATGGTGCGTGGTCGAGGTGAACCGATCTCCAGTCCCCGTCCTTGTGGACACTGGGGCGTCAGTGAATGTAATGGCCTGTGGACACTATGATGCCATCAACCAGCCCCCCAAACTGGCTGCTCCCAAGGCCCGCATTTTTGCCTTCGGTGGTGTTGACCCCATCCCTCTGGACGGTGTGTTCGTGCCAAAAATAGAACATGAGGGCTCCCAAATCACAGCACAATTCTACGTGACACCGGTGAGCACCAACACGCTGCTAAATTGTGCTGCAACAGAGGTCCTCGGCATCATCAGCTTCGAATACTCTGTCTATTTAGAGGACATTAATGACTTGCTCGAAAAGTATGCCGCGCTATTCAAGGGGATCGGGCAGATGGCCGGTGACCCAGTGAGGTTACACATTGATGAGGTTGTGCAGCCCATTGCCCTGAAACATCGAAGGGTGCCGTTCCACCTACATGAACTTGTCGACAAGGAACTGGACAATTTGGTCAATCTTGACATTATAGAAAAGGTGGAAGGCCCGACGCCCTGGGTGTCCCTGATAGTGGTGGCACGGAAGCCTAAACAACCCGATGCTGTTAGAATCTGCGTCGACATGAGGCTCCCGAACAAGGCCATTAAGAGAGAGAGGCACCTCACCCCGACAATTGACGACATCATTGCGGAGGTACAGGGCGCTCGTTTCTTTTCAAAACTGGACCTTCGAGCGGGCTATCACCAGGTTGTCCTCCACCCCGAGTCGAGGTACATCACCACCTTCACGACACACCAAGGGCTATACCACTACAAGAGACTAAGCTTTGGTGTGTCCTTGGCGGCGGAGGTGTTCCTGAACATTATTCGGGGCGCCCTGGCTGATCTACAGGGCGTTTTGAACATAAGCGACGACATCCTGGTGTTTGCCAGAACGGAGGTAGACCATCTGAGGCGGTTGGCGAAGACATTCGGAAGACTGCAGTCCTTGGGACTCACCCTCCACAAAGAGAAGTGTGAATTTCTCTGACCATCGATAGAATTCTTTGGTTTTGTATTCAAAGAAGGGGGGGTGTCTCCTGATTCCCGGAAGGTGCAGGACATAAAGAAGGTGCAGCCTCCGGAGTCCGTATCCGAGGTGCGAAGCTTCCTAGGCATGGTCACATACTGTGGACGATTCATTAAAAATCTGGCCTCCAGATCGGAACTGCTCAGGGCCCTGACCAGGAAGGATGTCATCTGGAACTTGGGCCCGCTAGAACAGGCGGCTTTTGATGACATAAAGGGTGCCCTGGCGGCTGAAGACACCATGTCCTTCTTCGATCCCGCGCTGCCTTCAGAGATCATCGTCGACGCCAGCCCATTCGGCCTGGGCGCTGTGCTAACACAAATTGACAGTGGTGGGGGCGTCCGCCCGGTGGCATATGCCAGCAAGGCCCTGTCTGATGCGGAGCAGCGATACTCACAGATCGAGCGTGAGGCGCTGGCAGTACTGTGGGGATGCCGGCACTTCTGGCTCTATGTCCTTGGACGCCCGGTGACGGTGGTGACAGACCATAAGGCACTGCTTCCCATCCTAGCAGGGTCGTCATCCAAGCCACCGGCACGCATTGAGCGGTGGATGCTTGCCCTTTTGGAGTATGGAGTCACCTTGGTATACCGGCCAGGGGCGAACAACGCTGCAGACTATCTCTCCAGACACCCTGGGCGTACGCAGGCGAAGTCCAGGACGCCTGTGAAGAAGAAGCAGAATAGCATGTCCGGGGGGTGGTGGAGGCAGCCACGCCAAATGCCATGCCTCTTCAGGAGCTGATGGCAGCTGCAGCGCAAGATGAGTGCTTCCAGATCCTAAGACACTCCGTGCAACAGGGCTCCTGGAAGTTGGTGCTGGAGGCTCTGGCGGGGCGCACCCAGGAGGCCAGGACCGGACTTGAGCAACTATGGAAAGTCCGGGAGGAGTTATCGTTCTCGACATCTGGCCTTCTGCTCTGCGGAGATCGGATTGTGGTGCCCCAATCGAAGATGGATGAGGTGATCGCTTTGGCACACCGTGGTCATCAGGGTGCCGCCAAGACCAAGGCACGCCTACGGCTGAAGGTGTGGTTCCCCGAGCTAGAACGCAAGTGGATGACTTTGTGGCCGCCTGTGTTTGGTGCCAGGCGGCATCTCCCCTGCAGCGGGAACCTGCAATAGAGACAATGCCGAGGGGGACGCGCCCTTGGGAAATCGTTCATGCGGACTTTGGATCCACCACTATGGGCACCCATTTCCTAGTTCTGGTCGACGAATACTCTAGATACCCCGAGGTGGAGTTTGTGGACTCTGTGGCGTTTGAGCACGTTGTGGTGGCCGTGGAAAAGGTGTTTGCGGCCCATGGTTTCCCACGCATCGCTGTGCTCGGACAATGGGGCACCATTCCAGAGCGAACGCTTCTCGGAGCTGATGGAGAGCTATGGGGTGGTGCACAGGAAAATCATGCCCCTCTGGCCCCGGGCCAATGGCGAAGCGGAACGGCTCATGAGGACTCTAAATAAGACCTTTAGAATTGCTCAGGGGCAGTCACTCCAGAGAGCCCTGTACCAGTTTCTGAGGGTGTACCGCACCACGCCACATGCATCCACTGGAGTGGCCCCGGCTGAGGCATTTTTCAAGCGGTATCCTCGGGGTTTGCTACTGGAGGTAGGAGAGAAAGTACCTGGGGTGATCAATGACCAACAGGTCGAGATGGACCAGCGGCTGAGGATCGAGCAAGAGAACGCTCGGAGAGGGCTTCGCCCGCAGCGGGTGGAGCCTGGCGATGAGGTCCTCCTTCGGAATAGGCATCCCCATGGGAAGCTCTCCCTACCGTATGAACCGGAACTGCTAGATGTCGTCGCGGTCCGGGGATCCATGGTGACTGCATCAGACGGACGGTCGGCGGTAACTCGCAATGTGAGTTTCTTCAAGAAACTGCAGGATCCAAGAACTGATCCACCTCCTGATCCAGACCCAGGAGAGATCCCTGAGGATGAAAGGGAAACACCCTGTCTGCCTGAGTCCCCGGCCCGGGGCATGCTCCTGGACAGATCACCTGTGCCGGAGGTGAGCAGGAGGTACCCCCAGAGGGCTGGGTGAGGGAAGCCTGCTCACCTCAGCGATTACGTGTTGGGTCACCTGGCTGTTTGTTCTGAGGATGAGAACTGTTAAGTAAGGGGACCCGGGTGGATGTCAATAAAGGGGTGTTTTGAACATGGGGTTTTCGTAAAGTGTTAAGGATTCATTTTGGTTTGTTTTGCAGTGTCTAGTGTTAGTATTGGTATTGTTCTCCCGGAAAACGGAGGAGTGTGGCGCTGCCCGATGACTGGGCGCGCACGCGGCGGCCTGACGTTGCACGCCGCCGCATGCAACATAAATAAACGGGGCGTTCCCAAACAGGGCAGAGCGACCGGGAAGCTCGAACCGAGAGGACGTCTCCGGCTGAGTCCTTTGGGGTTGGGGGCTTACGGAAGGCGCTGGTGGGTCCTGATCAACCCCCAACAGTGACCGTTGATTTGGAGCTTCGACAAGGTCTATCCTCCGTGCTGCCCAGGATACAAGTGATGACGTCTAGGGAATGCATGGGAGTGTTGGCAATCAACAGAGCATTGTAGGTGTTGATTGAATGCGTCATGGCTCCGTTCAAAATACAGGAACAGGATTACTATTGCACTGTATGGAGTATACGGAATGCTCAATTGTAATATATGAGAAATGGACCCATGAGCGTCAAAATACGTGCGACCATTTTGGAAAATAGGTTGTATCTCTATGACAACATTAATCTAACTAAGGAACGAAACAAAAGGTCATTGCACCTCAGTAATGCCACGAGCGGAGTAATGGATACTGTGAGAACATTGCAATTGGAGCATAATGAAACTGAACACAACACGGGCACTGGTGTTAAAGTTGCATGGATGCAATAATTTAATGAAGATACATGAGCGATTATGTTTGTTTCTAACGGAGGTATTGTGTTAATAAAGCGCAACTGACATGTTGAAACAAAGATTTAGGATGAATGTTGAACGTTTCTAATGGAAGTATCGTGTTTAATAAAGTGCAACTAACATATTGAAACAATAGAAAAGTAACGAAATGCATGTTAGAATAATGGAAAAAGCATGTTTTAAAAATGCAGAACTGAGGATACTGAATAATAATATATATTTATTTAAAAGCATGGTTTTAAAAATGCAGGACTGATTATACCAATGGAAAAAAAATATTTTGTTACAGGATATTACATTTTAATGCTGCTCCTGGGTTTTTGAATATATATGGTTAAGTTGCACACCGCCCGGTATTCAACTCATTGACATTGAAGACACTCTTACACCACTAATAAAGCTGATTGCAACACAGTTGAGCTCTCTGAAACACTTGTGTATGAGCGCGATTCAAATAAAATATCATATCATATCATTCAAGTGCCTTGTCAGAGAAACAAAGCTCAGTAGTGAAAAACAGGGACAGTAGTATTGGCTTACAAGATAATCTACAGAGCTACATGTTTACTCTACCTGCTAACAAATTATGTTCACATGGGCATAGTAGTCACCCTTCGAATAAAAGATCACATATTGAGCTAATGAGGGAGAGACCGTCCAGGGATATTAGGAGTCCATAATGGCTAGAGACCCGAATAAGAAGGTGAGAGAGAATGGTGAATACGCAAATCCTCATTGCAGAAGCAGAGAAAAGGAAAGTAAAAATGAAGGTGAGGCATGACTTAAGGAACAGCAAGGCTATAGTTGCTAGTTACGCCCCGTCTGGAATGGTGTGATGCCATCAGGATCTGCAGACGGCATAAGACCGTTCCATCCTGAGGGAGAGGAGCTCAGGAGAGGAGGAAGTCATGGTGGCTAAGCCTAATACACTGTTAATGTGGAGTCAGCTCTGTTGTGATTATTTGAGCAGGGCAAAGTATATAACAACACTAATAATAAATAAACATTATATTAAGTTATACTGTAATAGTTGGAAATAATTTAAGGACCCTCTTCTAAATATAGATCTCATGAAAAATGTATAACCAACATGAGGAGATCATGTGAACTGAGCAAATACAAAAATGGATTTGCATCTACATTCTCCCTTCTTGCACTTTATGTGCAATACATACCCTACTTATTCTTCACTCTGTTACTGGATTGGGGATTACTTGGGGACCCAAGTCGTTTCAGACTGACCTTTAATAATCCATTAATTCCAATCTAGGTTTCGACATTCATCAGCGCGTCAGACTCTTCTGTTGCATCATTATCATGTTC
Source organism: Ambystoma mexicanum (assembly GCF_040938575.1). Lineage (NCBI taxonomy): Eukaryota > Metazoa > Chordata > Amphibia > Caudata > Ambystomatidae > Ambystoma > Ambystoma mexicanum. The sequence continues at coordinate 1,358,439,226 of NC_090937.1, read as the reverse complement.
ACTTAGATCATAATTATCACGGTGTTCTATTAGAATGTTCTTACTGTCTGTTGCCAGTGGAGGTCTGGTAGAATAAATACTCATATTACCTTATTAGCCCAACACCTAAAACACCAAATAAAATATTCTGCAACACAGACAAGAATAATTGTTAAGAATATGCCTGTTGAGATGAAAGGTTTATCTTTGAATCTTTCAATCACTAAACATCACATCAGAAGGAGCGGCTGGGGTGGCGTTCTGATAGGCCATCTGGAAGGATTCTTTCTTCTCAACCAACACTATTTCTAGAGTATACAATTGCTTTCCTGTGTCAGTAATCTTTTAAAATGGATTAATATCTGTAGGATGTTTACAAACCTATGCAGCAAAAACACTGACCAAAACTGGTATTTCAAAATGAAGACTTACCAACCTGGTGCATCCCTGTAATAAAGCATATTTGGATGTAGTAAAGCTGGGACTCGGGACACAGACCTGCTGTGGAGTCATTGTTGTTTGATCCAGGCAGCTTTATTTACATAGTTACAAATGTACATCATTGTTATGTTTTGGTTGAATCTGGTAAGAAAGGGAGATGTTATATATAGTCTTGTACTTTGTCACTGGCCTGGAGTGATTGCCAATAGAATGTAATGTATGATGCAGCCAGGAGAATGTTGAGTGCATCAGTGTATGAATGTTCCGAGTGAGTCAGTTGGGGGCCTGAGCTGGAGTGAGTGGATGGCCGGTGGGTCTTCTCCCTCATGTGTACTGTACTACCCATCCCTGTCCATGTCCTGTCACCCATACTACTGTATATACCTAAGAGAAACTGGAACTGTATATACTGTATCAATAAAGCATACCTGGATCAACACCAGTCTCCACAGCAGGTCTGTGTGTCCCGTGTGCCTAATAAGAGACTTTATTACATTGGCAGCGAGAGTTAAAGAACCCAGGAATATGGACATATGCAACTTAAAAGGACAGAATGAACAGAGGAGCTGCAGCTACAATATTGTACCGTAAGGAGAGCTGTGGGGGGGAAGCAGCCTAAGAGTGACCCACCGTTCCCCCAAAGACTCCAAAATAAACATCCTGCCCAGCTCGAGGGTTTAAGATTTATAATGTGCCACTGGACTCTGGGAGGGAGGTCCCCATCCACCATAATTTCCCCAGAGTTCCCCATGGAAATGTGCACTTAAAGGAGGAAAATGCCCCTTAGATCTTAATGGGGACAAAAAGGGCCCTCCTAGTTGAAGATTGACATTTTGCTGCTCAGCCGCATGTTAAACCATGTTAAAACACTACGTGTGTCAATGAAATGCAGTAGCTTCATGCGAGCGTCTTACAGTTACATCGACCACCCAGTACATTCTTCAAACCACAGGGTGGCGCCAGAGCTCCCCGCTCTCATAATGATAACTGTGAAAACAATTTACAAAGGCACTGCGCAGCCCGTAATGTAAGACATTTTTTTGTTATGTCATGCCATTGTTTCAATATCCAGAGATCAATGGCAACATATGCGACATGCGCATCATTTGACTCACATGTTTTAAAAGATGCTGTGTGAAAGTGACCGTTGAACTGGAGCTTCTACGAGGCCTACCCTCCGTGCTGTCCAGTAAGCAAGTGATGACGCAGCCGAATGTTCTGCAGGTGTTGGCAATTGACATAACGTCATGAATGCAAGTTCATGAGCGCTGTAGTTTCATTTCGTTCGCATTTTGGGGAACAATTTGGAAAAGTGCACCTGACGGAATGATGTCACTACGTGGACGTAATGAGGAAGTAAACACATCGTACTGCTGTATCCTAGTACAGAACTATACCGTACTCGGAGGACTGCCCAGAGACATATCACATGAGCGCATTCGTTTGAAAAATAATATATTACGGAGTGAAATGGAACCAACTTTATTTCATTTCAGCAATGTCTATGGGCGTAATATGTAAGAACACTGCACAAGCACCGGTGTTGTTACCAACGTTCAATAGAAATAATGAACAAGCATTGATTTTGGGCGCTGTAAGGAACCTTTTGTAAGACATTCTTTGAACAAGCATTGGTTTTGGGCGCTGAAAAGAACCTTTTGTAAGACATTTTTATTTATCATTTATCAACGGAACTGAAACTACAACGTGGGCAAGCGGCAGATAAGTGAAATAAGCTACGGGAAAACATGTTTTTTTCCTTTGGCACCAATATTTGGATTTAATTATTTTTGGCAATAATGCAAACGTGATAATTTACAAAATTTGTTTTCCTTTTTCCTTTTTCTCAGAGGTTTAGCCACTATTAATGATACGTTCAATTGCTGTAGCCACTACTAATGATACGTGTAATCGCCACTATGTTTGGGTTTAGCTACATTTTGTGCGTGGCCCTGATAAAGCCACCACTGATAGTAGACTTATACCTGAAGTGAATCTTACAAAACGTTGAAATCGACAATGGTGGGTGTGATGTAATGTAATGCAGCAATTTTGCAAATGTATCTGGAAAAACCACCACCGCATTTAGAGTTTACAAGGGTGGACATAATGCAAAACATGAGCATTATAAATGGAAAAATCAATTTAGATTTCTTAAGCACAAAGTCAATAATGAATATTCTTTTTTATTTTCTCAATTTTCCACCATCACTAAGAAATGTTTATATGATTGAACAACCTATGCTATGGTTATGGTGTTAAGGGTCTGATTTACCCTTTGGAGAGTTGTTGAACAAAACATTAGATACATTAGATACCCTGCAATTGACGTTGGGCCATTGTCTTGCTCAGTTTGTGTGATGTTGTGGCCCACTGTTATGTGTCCCATCCCGGCCATGACGCACGTGTTGCAGTTCATGGTCGCGGTGCAGGATATTCCAGTTAATGTATACTAATCAATAAGTGTTGGAGATAATTGAAGCTAGTGTGAAAATTTCAAATTAACACTAGAGCCATAATTTAAAAAAAAGATATGGCGGTATATGCGTACGCTCTAATGTGAGATACTTATGTGGGCAACTGACTGAATAAGGGTTGCACCATAAAAGAGTTTGGGCAACTGACTGAATAAGGGTTGCACTGGCCAACTGACTGAACAAGGGTTGTGCCAAAAAAAAAAAGAAAAAAAAATATTTGATATTGCCGGCAAATGTACATAACCTGTATACAGTGCACACTTTAGCATCAGTCATTGTTAAGTATTTACCACTGTTCTTTTAGTAATAGTTTTAAGTTTAAGACCTCCGGTGCTGCCAGGAGCACCTCATCTGTTACATGTAGTTTATCTGTGTGAGATTCTGGTTTTGTTTAAATTTACAGTGGGTGAGTGATGTGTGTTTGGCTGACTTTCCTGCATCATGTATGAAAGGATGATGTTTGTGTGTATGAACCTGATATGAAAGGAAGATGTCACGCGTGGGTTCTTCCGGTATGAGAGGGAGATGTTATGTTTTGGTTGAATCTGGTAAGAAAGGGAGATGTTATATATAGTCTTGTACTTTGTCACTGGCCTGGAGTGATTGCCAATAGAATGTAATGTATGATGCAGCTCAGGAGAATGTTGGGTGCATCAGTGTATGAATGTTCTGAGTGAGTCAGTTGGGGGCCTGAGCTGGAGTGAGTGGATGGCCTGTGGGTCTTCTCCCTCATGTGTACTGTACTGCCCATCCCTGTCCATGTCCTGTCACCCATACTACAAATCCACAAAACTATAAAAGAGAAACAAAAGAAGTACAAAACATACTACGACCAGAAGAACAGAGCAAAACAAATGATCCTTCAGGAAGGTGACTGGGTCTGCGTCAGAGAACCCAAGAAGATACTCAAGGGCGAATCAAAATTCAGATCTCCACAAAAAATCACACATTGCCACGGAAAATCCGTCACATTAGAGGATGGAAAGAGATGGTCCCATGACGATCTCGTGAAAATAACCAATAACACCTGCAGACCGAGCACTTCCAAAAACAACTACAACGATACCTGGTCAAGAGAGGATGTGAAGAGAACAACCAACGACACATACAGACCCAGTACTTCTACAGACTCACATGATGGTGCAAGGCCAAGAAAAGAACTCATTTCTGAAGAGACATACTACCCCAAACAAAACTGGTATTTCAAAATGAAGACTTACCAACCTGGTGCATCCCTGTAATAAAGTATATGTGGATGTAGTAAAGCTGGGACTCGGGACACAGACCTGCTGTGGAGTCATTGTTGTATGATTGAGGCAGCTTTATTTACTTAGTTACAAATGTACATCATCCAGTTTCTCTTGAAGGTATTTACAGTAGACTAGAGTCAAGACATAACTGTATAGCAGAAACCCACCGGTCATCCTTCACACTCCAGCTCAGACCCCCAACTGACACTCACAGAACATTCACTCAAAGATACACCCAACATTCTCCTGAGCTGCATTCATGCATCAACATTCTAACATCAATCACCCCAGGCCAGTGATATAAGACAAGACTAAATTATAACAATCCCATTGGCCAAATTATGTTATAGAGTTTGGTGCTAGTAGTGAGCAAGAAATGTATGTCCATGGAAAGGGTTTTACTAAGCCACACACAACTATCTTTTGCCACAAATAATTCAGTTCATTGTATGGATGTCCCACTTGTCCACCCTTTCTAACACACAATATTTCCTACCATGATTATCTGACCTGGAGCTGTTTTCCTCAGCTGGGAGTGGCAAGCTCAAGGGGCCATAATAACTAATCTGTTCCTAACCAGGCATCCAAATTCACCTCTGGGGCACTCAGCAAAAACCTGGCTAGCTGTCCAGTCACATTTCAAACATCACAAGGCACCACCCTGACCCATATACATCCTGTCCAAGGGCCCGGCAGTACCTGACTTGTCTAGCCCAAATTCCTTTGATTTGACTTCAAGCTTGGACACATCACAGCATCCTCTGTGACAGCTCCAGCTGCTATATCCCACTACATCTCCAAGAGAATTCCATAGTGAGGTCTCAGGTCCAAACATGATTGTGTATAGCATCCTGAATCTTGAGTAATTGCTCTTTCAAACAGTCTTGACTTGACCTTCTGCATAGATGCACTGCAGCACTTTCCCAGCCAGGTTGACATTCCAGATAAGGGTGTTCAGCAGTTCTATTGCCACAGCACTCAGTGATTACTCTCAGTTCTCCAATGCTTGCGTCAGTATTTGTCAATTGCGCAACAGTGATAAGTCCAGTTACCTTTTATAAACGACCAAAACATTCATGAAGAAGTGGGCCACTTTAAGCTTTAAGCATTCCAAGATGCAAGAACGGTATTTGCCTCATTGCATATCAGATTCCCTGTATCCTGGTTACTTCTTGGAGACATAGATGCCTAGATACCTCTGGGTTATCTGCGCTTTATAAATATCCAAAATAATTAATTAATTCATCGTTTCTGCTGCGCCAGTCATACGGCTGCACCTTGTGAGCAGTTGGGAAATTGAGACGTGACCTAAAGAGACATAGGTAATGAGAAGGGGATAGTTCCTAGCAACTCATTCGCAAAAGTGTACCTAAACTATGACCTCTCTCAGTTGCTTTATTGTACCACAAGTGCTGCTTGGATACTGAGGTTACTTTTTTAAATGTTATGGGATTCTTAACATAACAGACTGAAATGGAATAACTGAACAAGCAACGTAATTGTTTTGTAGTGCATGATAAACAAGACCTGTTCATCTGTTACTGTTTCATTATTCCGTTTATCAAGTTATTAGATAACAGTAGGGCCCCTTGTAATTATATAGATCACTCACTAAGTCCCAATAACATGGTACAGCCACCATATCCACTGCTTAAGAAAAGCTTGTCCTGCATCATTTTTCAGCTTGGCTACGCACATGGAAATTGGTGTCCCACCCCTGCACTGACCCCTAGCACTTACCCAGCCCCTCGAGCCCCCTTCCTCCTAGATGTTGCCCCTCTCGATCGCTTCCCTCTCGCCCTCAACCACTAACCCCACCTCTGCACTTCCTGTTTGCTTCACTTGCACGATCCGAATGTCACAAGGCCTAGTAGGACCATTTATTGTTGTTTATCCTCCTCTGTTTCCCCCTCTCCTTTGCCTTGTGGCGCCTGGAAACACATTCTGATGTATAGGTGCCTTACAAATGTTCAATAAATAAATGTCCCACACCATTACATATATGGTGACATTATTATACCAAGTTATCACTCCCTCTCAGTACTTATTTCTCTGAAAAATACAAATTAGTCACAGAATTCATGTGTAGGTGTGAAATATGAGAAGGGTTAGGCTAATTTATTTCATCAAGGGGGCAGCAGAATGGATGACTTGTACTGAGTCAAATGGCATTCAGTTGCAGCCAAAACTGCTTATTTAGTCTTCATCCAATATCCAATTGGGAAGGTTGCGACAGGGAGTGACAACTTGACCCTCTGTACCCTGTGCTCATGATGGAATAAACCCTACAGCCCCACCCCACCGCAAGGACCCTGCAGAAGCAAAATGTTCCCATTGCCAGGCAATAAGACTCGTTTTCTTATACCAAGGCCAGCTCTGAATATTAGATGTGGTTCTAACATTACACAAATGTAATATCTAGAGACTACCCTTAACATGGCAAGTTAATTAGCCCCCCCAATTAAAGCGTCACACAATATATCATTTGCCCGATTCAGTCTAGCCTTCTCTACGACTTATACAGAGCAACATAGATCCCTCCCCCTGTGCCACCAATAAGCCAAGAACCGGCTTGGGTATGTATTTATTAAATAATATGTTCAATGAATATTTGTACCAAATTATTATACATGCAACCTTCTCTGTGGTACAAAACAAAGCTTCAAAACAATACTCAGTTTTTGGGACTTCACATTTGGGTCTCATGTACATGAAAAATATGTCAAATAAACAGTTCAACCCTCCTGTCCCACATAAATCCCTGAATGTCAAAATTAAACACTACATTGGAACATTATAAGGTTATGAGCATTAGCATTCCTTGATAAGGTTTAGATTTAAACCAACTGCAACCTTTATCTATTTTCAAAAGCAATATCACACATGCATCGCTTTGTATATATAATGTTCCTGCACTCTTGAAAATGATAGCAGTTTTGAAAGCACAACAGACTTTTGATAATATTTGGGATTGATATAACCCTTCTTCCTTGTTCAGACCTGAAGCAATACAAAATCTCTCTTCTATCAGGGTCACTTTCTCGCTCTCAGAAGAGAGTGTGCATTCTTCAAATAGGAACTACACTTTGTTTAATTTAGCAAAGCACTTCTGTACCCAGCACCAAAAACCCAAACATTCAGTTATATTCAGCTCTCCTCTGCTTAAAGACCAGGTTTGAAGAATGGTGGCAGTTATGATTTTCGTTTTTTGGACAAGGGCACCCCTTTCCTTTAGGAAATTCTTGTCAGAATCTGAACTTTCAGAAGAGTGGCCTACCTGTGTTTTCTTGCGTGAGGATTTACTTAGCTTTTTCTCCTTATGTGGTTTCTGTTTGGTGCGAGTCTCATGGAGAAAAGGGCACGCCTCCCCAGACGCCACCCTGCCTGAGGAATGAACACTCTGGCAAGTGGACTCCTGGAAGACTGCCAGAAAATATCTTCCTTCACGGGCCCTTCGCTCATCCGTCTCCAACTCCCTCATGGTCAGCCGCTTCTCGAAGCAACGAGCTGGGGGTAGATCTCTCTCCGCAGCAGGGGCCTCCCTCTGGAACAGCCTTCCTGCCTCCCTGAAACTTGAGGAGAACCATCTCCGGTTCCGGAAGCACCTCAAAACCTTCCTCTTCGCTTCTGCCTTCTCTCTCCCTCTCCCCTGCTAAACCTGCTTAACTCCCCACTAAATTCTGCACTAAACCTGCATCTTGGCCCTCTCAGCGACCTCGGTCCAAGGCCCAGCCACTCTCAACTTGCACTGCCTCCCTGGCGCCCCCTGCACTGTGGGACTGTCACTGTATCCCTACAGCCCCCTTCCTAGCACTTGCTCTGCACTTACCTCGCACTTGCCACCAGCTGGCCCTTTTATTTATTATTTATTATTATTACGCTACTTACCGTGTACTGCACTTTCCCCCCCACCTCCTCCCCCTGCACTTTCTCCTTTTCCCCTTACCTCTGCACTTGCCCGATCTGAATGACACCTGGCCTAGTAGGATCGTTTGTCTGTCTTCCCCTTGTTTCCCTCCCTCCCTGCCTCGTCGCGCCTTGAAACACTTGTGTATAGGCGCGTTACAAATACCATATCATATCATATCATATCAAACAAGATAACCCTCAAGAGCGAAATAAACTGCACAGTGACTCGGCAGCAGCGGATAGAACATGGCTGGATGAAGCAGAACAAGGAGACCAAGAAGGAAGCACACGAGAACCAGCAGGAGGAAAGGAGGAACAAGGCAAGGAACAGCAACAAGGAAGGAAGGTAAGCGCTGAGCTAGGTTTAAGGAATAGCAGAGTTGAGATGCGGCGATGACCAGCAGCGTCTGCCTAAGAGTATGCAGCATCGATGAAGGAACCAAGACTAGACCGTTGCATGGATTCCAGGGGTAACATCGGGCTCCGTCTTGGAAGGAAAAAGGAACTGCGACTCACAAACAGTGTCTCCATGTTGCCCACAAGGACCAGAGGTGAAAAAGTATGACAATTCCGGAGTTGACAAGGAAAATAGTGTATCCAATTACATTAACAGACTATAGTTTTTATTCAGACTGGGAGTGAGTTTTGTTAATTTCGAATGTTAACAAAATATCCTTGTGTTATTCAGCAATAGGATAATTAATGTAATTATTATTTATCAAAATATACTAAGGGTCTACTTCCATACCCCCCCATCCATTAACTAAGGGGTATTAAATCAAACAAATCCCCACACATGGTTCTGTTGGACAAACTACTTACATTGGATTTCTTGGTTTGGTGCTGAGGAAAGACATTTGCATTTAAGGACCCTCTCGTGGGAAGGCACAGGGATCTTGTCAGGCACTTTTGTCATGGATAGCTACCAGCAGGTATACTGCAGAGGAGGTCCCAGACATGCCCTGCACCCCTGCCCCCAATTTCGAGGTACCAGGAGCGTACTCACCAAGGTATGTGACGTATGAGGCGCAAATTAACCAACAGAGAGCAGCACTCGGGCTCTGCCCAGTGTACATCAGAAGAGAAATACTTGTTGAAGCACCCGTAACTAGACAACCATAGGCTGCACGATACCCTCTTAGAAAAACATACCAGCAGCTGAGACGAAATGAAGAGTACCTACAGATGGTCCACAAAGAGACCCAAAGAGCCTTAATGGATGGCCAGTGGAAATAACAAAAGGGCCCGGACAGACTTCCGGATGAACAAAAATGGCTATCAAAGATAACACGCCAGTGCAAGCAGCTGTGAAAATAGATGTAATGGACACAGGAGAAGAGACAATGTTGAAACGTAAGGAAACGTTGCCATGAGGCAAGATGGAAGTAGCCAACCAGTTAACGCGTGTTTTTTTTTCTTCTTAATTACTGAATGCGTGGGCAGACCCACGCAGGCGTTTCCCCATCCAATAGGATGATGTGCACCAACCCACAAATCAACACATAGCCCACATAAACTCACAACTCCTCCCACCGCCCCGTCTGTCTCACAAAATCCAACAACACACTGCTCCTCCTCCTGCCTCTCATCCCGTCACCTCCCAGCAAAGCCTTCCCACTCATCTCAGCCACACCCAGCGCAGACAACCGAACCCTCATCAATTCTCTCTCCACAACATGTCTCTCACACCTAAGCAAAAAATGTCCCACAGTCTCAGGCACCCCACACACTGCACAGTCCCTCGACTCACGCTTCCCCACTAGATACAGACAGTCATTCAGCCCCACATGCCCTATCCTCAACCGATTCAGCATCACCTCCTCCCCCCTCCTCCATTCCAGACTTCCCGCATCCACCTTCACCGACACTTTCCCACGGACACCAAACATCCACCTGCCCTTCAGCCCACTCACCCACCTCTCCTGCCACTCATCCATGACCCGTCTCACCACCACAGCCTTCACCTCATCCACACTCAAAGGCAACCTCACATCAACCGTTCCCCTCCTCATACCTTCACCCGCCACCAGAGCCACCAACTCATTACCCAAAATGCCACTGTGACTGGGGACCCATGCCAACTCCAAATCCATTCCCCCACGCACACACCGATCAATCTTCCTCCTGATGTCCAAAATCACATCCTTCCTATCACCATCCCCTGCCACAATCACCTGCAACCCACTTAATGAATCCGAGAACACCACCACCTTCTCATACCCTAACTCGCACACCCTATCAATCGCCAATGCAATCGCCACCAACTCAGCCGTACAAATAGACACATCATTCGTCAGACGCCCCACTTTAGTTAATGCGTGTAAATAGGCTTGGAACACAAGAAGCTAAGAGAACGATGCTGCTTGCAATGCTAAGAAGAAGAATAGAGCGGCAAGCGCCAACCATATATCCACCTCAATAAAACATGCTATACAAGTGCAACTCTGTTTTGTAAAGCAGAAGTATGCCCAGGCGGTCAGAGGCCTAAGAGGCCAGGTTTCATATCCCAGCCAAAGCCAGGAGAAGGAGCGGAATCGAAACTCAACAGAGTAGCTCATCCTTGGGAATTCGAAGGTCAACTCAAGGAAGGAGGGAGAGCGGCAACGCTGGAGAATCGAAACTTCAGAGCATACCAGCCTGCCCCGTGAAGGTCAAGATAAGGGGGCCCAGGCAGGTGGCGGGCTAAAGAAGAATCAAATACATAAAAAGCTGGAAACTGAAGCAGATTCACAGTGAACAGACATGTGACCAGCCAGGCGCGAAGAGTTACCAATGTCTGATGTCACCCAGATCCAAGGATGCCATAACTTCTCCAGATAAGAGGCTACAGTTTCGAGGCCATACCCAGCCAACTAATTGACACATAGCCCAAAAGCACTGATTGATGGAAGGGAGGCAGCGTGAATCTTAGGACACGAGGCACCTGGCTGTCCATTCTGCATGCTGCTAATTAAAATGGAGATTTATGTCTAGGGGTGTAACCTGCGCAATCACAATGGACCAAGTTATCTAGGGTCCTATAGAGAGTAGAACCAATAGGACGTCATACTTGTAGTGACGTCTATCACGTGTGATGTAGAGGGAGGAACATAGACGCCCACCCGATAAGAGTTATCTAATCTGCATGCTCTGTTACCATATACAGATATAGCACCTATACTTAAGTTACCTTTTCCAACCAATTATATTTCATGACAAACTTGTAGAGTTAGACGTCATTGATGACGAGTTTTGACTATAACTGTTGCTGTTCGAAATTAAGTTTGGGGAGTTGAAGCGAGACAGGTGATCGCAACGCTGCTTATTTCCAATTGTTTCCCCGTTTTCTGTACTTGTCATTAAACGGACTTCCCTTTGCCAAACTACTGAGTCCTCATTATTGATTTGTGTTGGAGTAAGTGAATCCTGCACCCCCATTCCTCACAGAAGCTTCCCGTGGACAATGATAGAATAATTTCGAAAAATCTGCAGTGGGTCTGAAGGAACCTGCTTTCCAAGCATAACCCTCTCATTCCCACGGGCAGCCAATCAGACGAAAAGACTGCAAGAGGCTGAAGAGGAAGGGGCGTCGATCCTGAGGTTCCAGAGAGGAAAGGATTTGAGCAGTGAGCGAAACAATAAACTCGTTACTTTGGCAAATGTCTTGTAGGCATTAGAACAAGTAATGTAAAGGTAATGGAGGGTGGCCGAGAAAAAATAAAATAGTCAGAAGTAGAGAAGACTGTATATATATATATGGGGTTAATGACTCAAGTATAAGAGAAAAAAAGTGGTTACCGGGATAGACACGCGAGATAAAAAAGTAGTTACCGGGGGCACACCCCGAGAGAAAATGAGTGGTTACCGAGGGGGACACCTGAGAGAAAACGAGTGGTTACCGGGGGACCACCCGAGAGAAAATGAAGGATACCAGGATGGACACCTGAGATAAAAAAGTAAGGATTCGCCTTGTTCCGGCACTTTAATACAGCGGTCAGAAGAAACGTGAACCCAGAGGACACATAATGGGGGACAATTAGACTACGGTGACGTTTAAAGACGGCATCAAAGGGATTTGTTTAAGCTCCATGGCGGGGTATTGATTAGAAGGCAGGTATATGTATGACCAGCTGGTGTCCGTCTAGTCTGTCAAGTGTCTGTCATGTGTTCTGATGTATGTCAAATGTAAAAAGAACTGTATCATTGATTGTTTGAAATGAAATTTGGTTTTACGCGATTCTGTAACTGAGAGGGAATCGCTAATGAATTGATGTTCTTGAGTAAATTGATGGTATAAAATTTTGGCGGGAAAAGATTTGATTGGAGCTTGCGTACTTGTTGCTCGCCCATACTGGTGAATGTTGTGACACTGCATAAGTATTGTTGGTAACGAAATTGAGAATGGAGGAGGTTACCCCACTTGCACATCTGTGTAAGCAGGTACCCAAGCATACACCTAAGCTTAAAAAGTACAGCACGGAGTGGGTTAAGGGTACCGCCCACAAGATGTTTATGCCTTGGCCACAAAATGGGTTTTACAACACATGACGACTTACCTACATGCCACATACACAGGCAAATGATTAGATAAACGCCTTGCTGTTCGAGAACTTTGGAAGATGTTCGAAAGGGAGAAGGAGGAAGAACCGCCCGCAGACTGGATATTAAACGTATGCACAGAGGGGGGTGAGACGCCTACCGCGCCACCAGCCCCGCCGGAGCCAGTCAGAGGGACACTACCCGCTAAGAGAACTAAAGGCAGCCACGGAGTATAGCAACCCCGCATATGAGTCGCCTACGTACAGTAGTGACGACAATAAAGGGAAGGACCAGGAAATTAATCTTGCCTCCGCAGTCCCGAGGGACAAGGAGAGACGTGATGATGAAAGGAAGGACCAGGCAAAGAGTTGTGCACCTTTCGTTAGGGAGAGAGAGGGAAAGAAATGGAAAGGAAGTGAAGGTAGAACAGATGAACTAGCATTCGCAAAGGACAAATGTTTGGGAGGACAGATATTATTGACACTCGATGGAAAAGGAAGTGATGATGTGAGACCGAGAGAGAAGTCTGATGAGACGCAAAGAAGGGAGAGAGAAAAGGAGAAGGGAATGAGGGACAAAAGGATAAGAAGGAAGGATAGGCTGAAGCAAGAACACCTCTATCGCAAAGAGCAAGAGAAACAGCTTGATTGCAAACAGAAGGCAGCCTATTACCAGTACAGACAGAATAAGCAAAGGTTGGAAGAAGAGCAAAGATTACGTGAGAAGAGAATGAAGAGAAGAGAAGAGGAGGAAGTTAGGAGGGCAAAGGAACGTAGAAATGAAAGAAGAAGGGAAGAAGTTAAGACTAGAGAAGAAGCGAGGAAGCACAAGGAAATAGATGAGGAAATAGAACGTAAGCACAGACAGAGGGCATGAGATCTGGAATATTTGGAGCGGGAAGTTAAAAAACCCAATCCTATTGTAGAATGGGAAGACATCGAAGAATTCTTTCCTGCGAATGACTCAGTACCAGGTACGAGTGGGACGAATATTGAAGATGACTTCGACACTAGAAGCATCTGAGAAACGATTGATAAAATATACAATGAGATGGGGCTGGAACAAATTTCCCAAGGGGGAAGGGAAGACGAGCACTTGGAGAGCACTCAGCTATATGTCACTGAGGATGTCACCCGAAATAGTGGGAGCAGGGGACTGTCACTAGACAGGCTGGAGATTGGTCAGGATGAAGAAGATGCAAGGAGTTGCGTGAACTGGGAGCAATCAGCATCCCTCTGGTGAAGAGACAGAGGACGAGGCACATGAAGAAGGGAGACGGCGCAAAAAGCGGCTCCCACGGGACCAAGGGTATGATGGTCAGACGCTAGCGAGTCTGCGGCCAGGACATCGAAGTCTGTCGCGCAGCCTGGCCAACATGAGGGAACTCCCCACGGTCAGAGTGGGGTGCCATCACCTACCTATACAGACAGATTAAGGGCATTGACAGGTATACAGCGATGCGGGAATGCTACCCCAGCGATAGACAGGAGAGCTATGGGTAAAGAGAAGGAAGACTGCACATTCCAATTCCCATGGCTAGAAAAGGGGGGCAAGACCACAATATATTCCATGGCCACACATGGATCGAGAAAACCTGAAAAACAAGCATCCAATGCTGACTTGGGGAGCCGGGAAGTGGATACATAAGTTAGAGAAAATGACGGGGGTAGTCACCTTAGCTGTAGGGGACATTAAGGGCCTCCTAATCGCCATACTTGGTGAAATGGCAGACGATGTATGGAAACGAGCCGGGTACCCTAGGGTAATCATAATTAACACTTCCCATGATGGAGCGCCATTTAATAACTGTAGAGCAGCAGTGTGGAAAACGCTACAAACGCTGTACCCAGACACTTCCGATATGGGAGCTATAATGACTCGGAAAATGAAAGAGTCAGAGGATCTGTTGATTTATATCCAGAATTTTCAAAACACCTGAGTGCTCGAAACGCATGAGTCATGGACAAAATCTATCCCTGTATTCTACCATACATTGTGCTAGGGGTTGCCTGAACCAGTGCAAAAACAGCTCAAGAAATTGATAGGAATAGAAGCCAAACCATGGGCCGAGATACAGTTAACAATTGCACACTACTGTAGATTGTTGCAAGAAAAGAACCGAAAAAAGGAGGCAACTCGTAAGGGTGAGGAAGCGAAGCTGGTGCAAAAGAAACTCTCAAAATATGCTCTTGAGGGAGCCATGCTGACAAGCCCAGCTGAACCAAGTGCAAAACTAGCAGCTAACCCATCCCAGAATAACCAGGGTAGCGAGGGATTTTACCCGAGGGGTAGGGGATTCAGAGGAACCAGGGAGGGTTTCAAGGTAATCAGGGAGGTTTTCAGAACAACCAAGGTGGATTTCAAAATGTGCAGATGGGCAGCCCAGCTACGCCAGATGGACATATGGGGCGACCACCACCAGTGTGTTGGCTGTGTGGAATGACAGGACATGTGGCGCACGTGTGCAGAAGCCAAGGAATGTGGCAAAATGGCCAAGGAATAGGAACAGGCATGGTGAATCAGCCTGCCGTCCCACAACAAGGCGGTGCACAGAATCACACAGTGCAGCAGCAGGCATCAGGCTTGCAGCAAGGTGAGCAGCAAAGGGTTCAACCCTTGAACATGGGGAACTTGCCACAGGGACAATCCCAACAGGCACTGCTGCAAATGTCTCAGGGCACTAACTCCAGAGGGGGAGTCAACCCTGGAAATGGGGGAAATCCACAAGTATACAGTGGGCCGAACAAATATATGAAATAGGACAGCTCACGGGGGAGCTATCACGACCCTCGCCCAAAACCCCCTCTGGCAAACCCATTGGCCAGGTGGAGTCAGGACTCAGGCCTCTAGAGCCTGCCATCCTCTTCAAAAGCCCTCATGGGGCCAGTCCTGGTGCCTATAGCGCAAGGCTCATACACCATGAAAAACAATGTGCTTGGGAACTACTTTATTGTATTGTCAGCCAAACATGGAGGCATCCACATATGCGGTCTAGTGTTTTGGGTGTGGTAGCCTAGGGACTACTTTACCTGGACTATTTTGCGGGGCTATTTAAACCACACCCGAGCAAGACAACACGCTTCGCATTACTTTGCAGCTTGCAACGTGACGCTCACCGTGTCCAGCTATTCCCTCGAACCTCGGAGAAGCAGAACCTGCAAGGAGACAAAAGGAACATCTTTAGCAGCAGCATCTTACCTGCAGTCTTCATCTTTAAACACTTGCAGCTACAGAGAACAGCTTCCTCGAATCTGCATGCGTCCTGGACAGAACAACCTGAAAGAGGAAGATAGAGGCAACATTAAAGAAAGCAATAGAGACATTGACAAATTACGAACTCCTCAAAAGGCTTACCTGGCTGGTCGCCTCTCTGCTGGCACCACTCCGGACATTCCACTCACGCTGAAGAACACCGTGACCTACAAGGAAGGAAAACACAGGTTAGCAAAGGCAAGACTTCTCAGCACTGCACATAGCGCTAACTGACCGCATCATAGCGCTCTTAATGCGCCATCATTTACCAGCAGGGCTCAACCAAGCCAGTTCGCCGCGCTGAAGCTCTGCATACCTAAGGGAGAAAAAAGAAACATTTTAAACAAAGAAAGGCATGCAGGACAGCAACAAAACTAAAGAACAGCAATAAGACCTACCTGAACAATATCAAACGGGCCGGCGTCAGTGAAGTAACTGGACCGCACTCGCCCATGAAAGACAACGCGCCCCTGCAAAGAAGGCAGGACAGAGAGCACGCCTAATTCTACCACAAGTTGAGAAGAGGGCGCCAGAGGGACTGAAATCATACAGGGGTGGAGGGAGGCTACTTACCCCAGTCGGTCAGTCTTGAACACAGCCCTCGTATATTTTCAGGCAGAACCTTCCCTGCAGACCACATCAGGGCAAAGCTGAGAAGCATACCAGTGAGTAAACCGGCTGGGTGGCGTCCCAGTGGATACCAGGTGAGCGTAACAGGACTCTGATGTGCTCTATCCTATCAGTGACACCAGACCCTAATAGGGAACCTAGGGTGAATGTCGTCATAGGGGATAAAGAATATTCCTTCTTAGTTGACACGGGTGCAACACGCTCGTGCATACGAGAAGGCAAGTTTTCCTTGTCCGGCGAGGCCATAGGTACTCAGAGTTTCACAGGAACTCACAGTAGAGTTCCCTTTACAGACGCGCTCCCAGTCTCTGTAAGAGAGTGCAAAGTGAATATACCCCTATTGTATTCACGTCAGACCCCGGTAAACATTCTGGGTCGAGACTTAATGACGAAGTTGAATATGACTATCTCGTTCAAGGAGGAGGGCATAGTATGCTCTACTCCAGGAATGCATTATTCAACGGTATGCGAAATGATCAGAACATACTCCGGACGTATAGCCATGAGGGCTATACTGTTAGAGCCAGACGTTTTCGCATATGGCGTACGGGTGCTCAAGGCAGGATTGCCAGGCCTCGCAGACAGAACAATGAGAACCCCTGATGAGTTTTTATTCAGACCAAGAATACCAATGCATGAAGAAGAGGGACAAGTATTTCCCTTAATGATACAATCTGCTGCAGTGCGAGGGAAAGTAGCATTGGTCAAAGAATACGATGACAAAGGTAGACAATGGTGCGCAATTATCACCATCGAAGAAGGGTATCGAGTGTGTGACGTCACTGATGGCGATCTGTTCGGAAAACACCCTGACCTAGAAGAGACAAGGGTGGAAGTGAGTTTCATATTTTGGTTCAAAATGATCAAACGGGAGGTACCTCAGAGAATGATGTTGGCACTGATACGTCTAAAGTACTTTGAAAAGGACATGGCCCAAGTGCCTGTCACAGTATGGACTAGGCCTCCTGAAAGGGGTAGGGGAAGTGAAAATTAAACTGAAACCAGGAGCAATTTTACCAAGAGCGCAACAATATCCCATGTCCAGAGAAGCGGATGAAGGGATTGCAAAGACAATATCCGCCATGATGGAGCAGGGCATCCTAGTGACGTCAGAATCACCCTGTAACACAGTGATTTACCCCGTCAAGAAGTCGAAGGGAGGGTCTTGGCATTTAATCCAAGATTTAAGAGCATTAAATTATATTGTTGAAGCCGAGTTCCCTCTAGTCCCTAATCCATCTACAATTCTATGCAACATACCCACTGAGGCAAAGTATTTCACGGTGATTGACTTAAAAAATGCCTTTTTCTCAATCCTGTTGCACCGTGACTCACAAGATCTGACATCATTTACTTTCAGACAAATGCGTCTGAAAAGCACGAGATTGCCACAGGGGTATTGTGAGTCTCAGTCCATTTTTAACAGAGTCCTGCAAATGGACCTAAGCAATATTGCAGTAGACAGTGTTGTCTTGCAGTATGTAGATGACATTCTGATCTGCAGCGTCACTGAAGAGCAATGCAGGCGCAATTCTGTTCAGCTACTGACTATACTGGCTGAGAAAGGATATAAAGTTGACAAGGAAAAGTTACAATACTGTCAACAAGAGGTGTTATACATAAGTCAACTAATCTCACACGAGGGGAAAAAGGTAACCCCAGAAAGGGCTGAAGCTATCATGAACACAGCTAAGCCGCTCACGATAAAACAAATGCAACGCTTCTTAGGCCTATGCAATTATGTCAGAGCATGGGTCTTCGATTACAGCTCGTATACCAAGCCGTTGCTCAGGCTTTGAAGAAAGCCCAGGCAACAAAAGAAAACATTGAATGGACTGAGACAATGGAAAAGGGGTTTGCAGAACTCAAGGGGGCGATTTGTAAGGCCCCAGTTTTAGGGATTCCAAATTATGCAGAGGAATTCTACCTATTTTCACATACTGATTTTATGACGGCAGTACTCGCTCAGCGAACCTCGCTGGGGTGTAAGTCCCTAGCGTATTGCAGCGGGAGTCTGGACCCGGTTATGAGAGGCCACTTCCCATGCGAACAAAATCTAGCTGCTGCCGCATTCGCCATCGAGAAGGCATCATCCATTGTAATGGGGTGCTCCATGACTTGTGCGTCGAGAACTCATTATTCGCCATACTAGAAAAACCAAAGGGCACGCTGACATCTCAGAGAGCATCCGCCTATGAGGTGATTATCTCTAACCCATTGATCAAAATAGTTTGATGTAAAACTGTAAATCCAGCTAAGTTCATAGCTGAGCCAGTCACAGAGGGAGAACCTACACACGACTGTGCGAATTATGAGGAATTCTATGATGAAATCCCCAGGGTAAAAGAAAATGCCCTGGCAGGTGGTGAGATCGTGTTCATTGACGGTTCATCAAGAATCGACCAAGAGGATGGACTAAGATATACCGGCGTGGCCGTGGTAAAACACCTAGCGAATGGAGAGTTTCAGGTACTTGTCAGTGCGCGAATACCATCTCACTATTCAGCACAAGCTGCAGAGCTGTTGGCACTGATACTCGCCATTGAGAATCATGCAGACCAGGAGGTAACGGTGTACAGTGACTCTGCCTATGTAACATCTACCGTGCACGCAGGCTTAGCACGCTGGAAAAGGAGGGGCTATCTCCGGGCAGACGGCATGCCGTGCAACATGCAGCCTTATTGGAGAGGTTGATAAAGGCACTACAACTCCTAGTGGGCATAGCGGTCGTGAAATGCGCCGCCCACACCAAAGAACGGATTTCGCGTCACGTGGAGATCATGAAGCGGACACGGAAGCCAAGCGTATGGCATCCAAGAGTGAAACAATCATGGACGTGGAGGTGGCACGTACCCATGGGAGGATGATGGTAGCACGAGCCACACCTGAGGCCTATAGCAACATGGGGCAGACTCAGCTAATGGAGCTACAAGGGGAGGCACATCAGGAGGAGAAGAATTTGTGAAAGCGTCGAGGGTGCTCCTTAAGCCCCTCTGACGGATTGTGGAGGCAAGACAGCACTGGTAAACCAGTAATACCGGTCACCCTACTAAAAATAGCATTGGAGCAATTACATTACCCTATTCATATGTCAAACGAAAATCTTGCTGCAACGCTCGTAGAAGACTGGTTTACACCGAATTTGGCGGATCATGTTGCATTCTTCATGGTGAACTGCATAATATGCCAGCAATTCACAGCTGGGCACACATTGAAAGTAGTGAGAGGAGTTATCCCCCGGCCAACGGGCAATTCCAGCACTTGCATATCGATTATGTCGACATGATTCAAGTGTGCAATGGGAACATGTATTTAATTGTGGTGGTGTGTCCATTCTCTAGATGGATAGAAGCAGGTCCCTGTACACACCCAGACTCTACCTGTGCTGCCAAATTTCTGGTGAGGGAAGTGTTCCGTAGATGGGGGGTGTGCGAGGTAATGAGGTCAGATAACGGGGCTCACTTTGTCAACGCAGTCTTTGAACAGATCAGCTTGTTGCTTGGTATAAAGCCCAAGTTCTCGTCGGCGTATCATCCGGACGGAAATGGCATATGTGAAAGTCTCAACGGCTTATTAAAGGAGAGGATAGCCAAGTTGAAACTCACATTAAAAAAGGGATGGCTGCACTGTCTACCACTGGCATTGTATGCACTTTGGAACCAACCAGGCTCCGACCATCATCTCACACCACACGAGATAGTCACGGGCAGAAGGATGAGGACCCCTCTTACCCCCCAAGATAGAGCTAGATGTGATGCCCAGCCAAATAGAGAGGTCCTGGGGACCGAGATGCAAGAATATTTGAACTGCATGACATCCATCATCTCTCTCATTACAGGCCAATTGTAGCAACGGCGAAAGGGTCGCAACGTAGCACAAAATGCATCAGGAAGTGCTGAAACAGACACCACACACTGTTTTAATCAAAAATTATACAAGGAAAAGGTGGGACGAACCAAGATTTAATGGCCCTTTCATCATGGAGGACTGCACTCCTTCTGCCGTCAAAGTCCAGGGCAGAAGGGCATGGCTCTTCCTAAATGACATTAAACCATATATAGGAGAGAGCCCTCCAGCTGCATCTAACTGCGAAGAAACCACAGACAACAGGGAAGAACCTCAGCATGTGCAGACAAGAGCCATGGCGAGGAAGAAGGACGCATGAGCAGCCAAATCAAGGCAAAAGAACTCTTTTAAAATTGGGGCTTTCAAAACTGGACATTACCGCTGGAAAAAAGAGAGAAAGGTGATACAGGACAATGAAACGAACACTCTGTGCATCATAAGTTGCAGGGTAAAGAATAGCGCATCCGAAGCCACAACAACGTTGATAACACAAACTTTCGAATCAATTCTCTGTTCCGTAAGAATGGTGATCTAAGACTTACTATCACTACTGCTTAACAGGCTGTGTCGACCTCATTTGATGTTGTTGCCTCTTCTTTCTTTGTTCCTCTCCCTTGGTTTTGGTTGTCTTGACTATGTTATGACTAATTGATAAATAAAAAAATGTCTTATCAAAAAAAAAAAGTCACCCAAGCAGTGTGAAAAACTAAGACTCTGATAAACTACAGACAAGACTTTTCTGAGAGCTTAACACAGCATCCTGAAGCAACCAGTGTCAAGACTTTGTTTCCAGAATTTATGGTATCTCCCAGCAGAAATCTCACATGGTATGTACTCACTTATTTCCAGTTAGTGGTAATATCATATCCGTCACTCGTAGGGAGAGTAACCAGTGTCACAGACTTTATTCGAGATCCTGCTAACAAGAAAGTAATCTGGCAACTGCTGACTGTCATCGCGGAAGCCTTCGCCGAGTTACCCGAGCACAGTGAAAAGGACACAAATGCTTCCACCACAGGCAGGCATTGATGAACTCACCTTCACGCTGTTCTTTCAAATAATCGAGAAGTGCCCGGCACTTGTCGGAAGAACCACGGACACACGCACTTTTATCAGAGACCCAAGAAACCTAGGACAATTGAACCAGTTGTGGACTAAGCTAAATTACCTAGTGGCAATCCACGCAGCAGGAAAGTGCAGAGACTGTTCGAGTCAAAAGAAAAGCTTGTGATCAGGACCCAGCAAAACAGGACAAATGTCCTTGTCACCCGAGGACACCCAGCTGGCACATAATGTCCTGTTCAGACTAGTCAGAGACTATCCAGAAATGGTGGGAAGGCCTGCAGATGTTGACGTCATCACCTTCCTCAGAGATCCAGCCAATATCTCACACATAGGCACACTCCTCCACGGCATCATGCTCCAGGTAGAGCTATCTAACTTCCAGCGAGAGTACCTAAGGAGGTTCCAGTGAGACTTTCCCGCCGTGGGACAGATCGAGGAGACAGGGAGACAGTGCTTTATCTTTCCGCTGTGGGACAGATTGAGGAGACAGAG
The DNA here is from genome assembly GCF_040938575.1 of Ambystoma mexicanum. NCBI lineage: Eukaryota > Metazoa > Chordata > Amphibia > Caudata > Ambystomatidae > Ambystoma > Ambystoma mexicanum. The sequence goes on along the minus strand of NC_090937.1, from coordinate 1,358,417,367 downwards.
AGACAGTGCTTTATCTTTCCGCCGTGGGACAGATCGAGGAGACAGAGAGACAGTGCTTTATCTTTCCACCGTGGGACAGATCGAGAAGAGCGGAAACGAGAACTCCACCATCTTGCTTTTCTTTTTACTTTTCTTTTTCTTCTATTTTTCTTATTTTTTATTTTTATTTTTTCATGTTTATTTTTATTTTTATGACATTCTATTTTTGTGTGATTTTTGGTAATACCATCTTTCCATTCCTTCGCATTGAACAGGTTCCAGCATGTCCTCAGGACCTAAGCAAATGCGAGGAGTGCACTGGGATTTTACCTATTGTAGATATGCATAATGAATGTGACGTGCCAAAGATGCTAGCCTAAACTTTTTCCATAGTCTAGCAAAAGAACTGTACTCCATACCCAGAGACTACCGTCATCACCCGCAAGAGGGGGGACACTTCAGAAGCACTCATCACTTTAGTAATTCACGAACTCTTGAGCGACGAAATCGGAGTAAGAAAAAGAATTAAACGCTGACAATAGACTTATGTTCGATATGGGGGCCCAGAACAGTAACTTGGTTTTACCACCAACGGAGGGGCGCCCCCGCTTCCCTGGACGGAAATGCTGCCAGCTCTCTTATAAATCTATTATGTGTATATACATAGTAATTATAATTGTGTTTCTGTCATTAACCGTCAGAACTGCATTTTTTATCGGTGCACGCAGCGCCCCAATTTCAGTGCACCCACCAGACAATGAATGCCTGGGTCCCATGAAAGCACCCAGACCCTATATAGTTATTCCAGTTCCAAGAAAACCTGATGGTAAAGTTAACAAACTAAAATTAAATGTAATTAACAGTGATTCATACCTATTTGAGGTAACGAATGAAGAGAAAAGCTGGAGACAGGGTCAGCACGGAATGCATGAAAACGCAACACTGACCACTACACACACCCACACAAAGGATGCACACAAACAAGGGCAAGTGTCAATGGCTACAGGACCCCAAACGAAAGCAACAGAGAAAACGAGATTGCCTACCGAACAACCAGCCCCAGAAAATAGTGGAAGTAACCAAGAAGAACCAAGTGAGAAACCAAAGAGAGAGGGCATAGCAAAATCTCTCAAAAGAACAGAAGTAGCCACAAAGGAACTCACAGAGAAAACACAAATGCTGATAGATCATTTGTTCCAGTTCATAGTTAAGCAAAGAAACTGCACGAGGAGCTGAAAAATAGAACTACAGCGACTATAACAACAAGCACGCCAGCTCCAACGCAAGGAACAAGCATCAGGCCCACGACACAGCCACGCGTTGGGAAGTTGGTGAGCCAATGGTGGTTAGAGGATATATATGAAAGATTACAAAAGGGAAGGAAAAGCAACACAAAACCTTTTCCTACCATAGCGATGCAGCCAAGGAAACCTGCTCCACCGAGGCGCCCAGAGTGGAAAAGCAGCACAGATGCATTCAAGGAAATAGTTATAGCAAACTACAGAAGAACGCTAAGGATCAAGAGAAGCCCGCACGGAGATAACAATGTACTCAATCATTACCTGGACAGCACATCCCATCTCTGAAACAACATATGGCACCAACACATGAAGGAAGTAGGACAAAGGCAATCAGAAGGAGAACGCTTCGTCTTTGCACCCCTACCGTACAGCATGGGAAAATCCAAGATCTTCGTGGCAGTGGAAATTGATGTCCCTACACCACACTGTATGTCACACGTAGCAATGTGTAACACCAGATGTAAATTTATGGGAAGAGACGGCTCACTGATATGGGCCACTGAAAAGAATTACCCAGATGAAGATTGCTACGTCCAGGACATTAAAAGAAGAAACAGGGGGCATACCAGGAATCACGTAATCAGATACGAGAACCCTGAAGTTAAAGGATCAGGAACAAGATGGGAAATAATCCCGAGACTGAACGTTCAAGGAAAAACTGCAGAAGAGGCTCAAATCTGGAAGAACAAAGGCCAAATGCAGATCTGGGGAAAAGTAGTTTCCCCAAATGGATGGGAAGAAGGGGTAGTAATCTGCCGAGCATGGATGGTCCTTGGGGCCTGCCAAGAAGCAACAGAGAATTCACAGAGGTTATGGAAACCTCTATGGCCGAAATTTGTAAAGCTGCTAACATGGGTCGAAGACAGAGGAGGACCCCTGCAATTAGCACCACTGGAAAGCCCAAAACTATGCTTCAGAAGGAAGTAATGGCATGAGGAAGATGGGAGAGAATGTAAACTGCGGATGAATCTTTGAAGCCCCAGGAATGACACAACAAACTGCAGTCATTATGGACCATTACTGCGCATGTGGATCCAAGGCATATGTAAGACTACCGAAGAACTGGGTAGGCGTATGCACACTGGTGAACGTCCACGTTCCCGCACTAGTGATCCCTGAAAATGACCTGAATTTGGACAGTTTCCCAAAAGCAGATGCTCAGCTAAGAAAAAGGAGATCTGTGGAACTGGTATCCAGGATGAAGAGAGAAAATTACGTTTCTGCCAAATCAGAAGCGGCATTCCATACAATCCCATACGAACACAGGCTGTTCAGCCTCACCTCAACAGTACTCACCACAATGCTCTTGCCACACATCCAAGTTGGAGTGAATGCTAAATGGCTGCAGATAACCAGATGGGAGTTATTGCAGACCATCAACACTACCATAAGAGGATTTAACGTGATCAAAGAGGAACAAAGAGCAATCCGATTGATGACCCTCCAGAACAGATATGTACTAGACATGATCACAGCGATGGATGGAGGTGTTTGCGCAAAAATCAGAGAATCGTGTTGCACATTTGACCATTGCACGATGAAGAAAATGGAACCCTAACAGAAGCCATAAGTATGTTCACAAACCTAAAGAACCAGATGACCGATGAAGATGATGAAGTGGACGATGACAGCTGGTTTGGAGCCCTGTTCTCATGGGTCCCACAATGAATGGCAGATATAGTCAAGTTTCTGGGAGCCTTACTAGCAATTAACTGCTAGGATTCTGTGTTGCCAAAATAATCATCACACAGTGCCAGAAAACTCTGAAGAAAGCCATTGGGATGAAAATCATGGTCGATGTCGAACCATGATGGAAGCCCAGAGACCTGACTGATGAAGAAATAAGAGACTTTGTGAAAGCCAGTGAATTTGCACCAGAAGGAACAAAGTTTACATATCCAGGGAAACGAAGAACGTATGAAGGAAAATGGATCTATTGCAGCCCAAATGGACAATGCCAGCTAATGACATGGAATAAAGATGAACATGTAAAAACAGCAGGAAGTTTGAAGGGTGTGATAAAAATATGGACTCTAAAGACGCACATATTCACACCATCATTTACAAACCCTGAAGACGATGAACAAGACACCGAAGAATCAAAGGAAATAATTGCAAAAGAGGAAGCAGAAGTGGTTGATGAACCGACCAGAGGAGGGAGTGTAGAGGAGGTCCCAGACATGGCCTGCACCCCTACCCACAATCAACTCAGAGAGACTAGAGGTAATAATTTTTACGACCAATAGTGAACAGCCCTCTAAAAACAAGAACTATTAAACAATACACAATGTTCACTTGGTCCCTTGCTTCCCCAAGTCCATAGAAAAGTTTAACCCTACTATATGAGATTAGTCACCATTAAATTCTCATAGGCTGCAATTTATCAAAAATAGTTATTTATTTTTCATATTTCAACACATAAAAAAACTTTTTATCTTTTTTCTTTTTATCACCACTCCATTTTTATGGAGAGTTGTTCAAGTGTTTATACAGAATCACAAAATCTACAACATTGCGATACACTATCGCTGTGTACATTTAATCTCATGTATCATTTGACCATTTAACATTTCACAAAATTCATTTCTTAGCCTGGATCTTCAAAGGTGCTTACCTCTATCATAGAGCCAAGCAGCTTAGTCCGTAAAAACCTTTCACTTCAACTTCATAAAACCCATGCTTACTTTCATACCACATTCAAACCATACCCGACACGTTTCATTCATTCCACACTTACACACTAATCACAAGGAAATTCTTCAGGGGTAAAAATTTAAGCAACATTCAATCAAATGTACAATCATAATATTCTTCTTATAGACGTATTCTTCTGTGGGAAACCGCTTTCTATAGGATTCCATCAAACTTTTATTTAGGGTCCAACCTTCACAATGGAAAAACTTTAGTTAGCTGATTCCTTTTAGTGTGTCTTCTTTGTGGGGTCCTCCCGATTTTTTAAACCAATTTCCAAGGCCCTCTAGTGGTGGGGTTGCTTGACTCTCACACAGATAAAGATCATTAGAATCACTAGGAGGCGTTCCTCATTGTTTCTTTGCATAATTAGGTTGGATGCCTGAGCAGCTTTAGTAGTCTCCTTAGCTTTGCCCGTCTTCCCCTTTAACATGGTTTTCTTTGTTGAAGTTCTTGGAAGGACTATTTTCATCATGGTATGACGAATTGCCCTTACCTCTTCCCATCATTATTTCCTGTGTCCCTTTCAGACCGAACTGTCCGCGCTTCCGCCCGCTTTAGGTTTCCCAGGCAACCCACCGGAAAGGAGAGAGTACAGTTTTGCACCCCTACCCACCATTTCGAGGTACCAGGAGCGTACCCTCCAAGGTATGTGACGTATGAGGAGCAAATGAACCAACAGAGATCAGCACTCTGGCTCTGCCCAGTGTACATCTGAAGAGCAATACCTGTTGAAGCACCCGTAACTAGACAACCATGGGCTGCACGATACCCTCTTAGACAACCATACCAGCAGCTGAGACGAAATGAAGAGTACCTACAGACGGTCCACAAAGAGACTTAATGGATGGCCAGTGAAAATGACACAAGGGCCCGGACAGACTTGCGGACAAACAAAAACGGCTATCAAAGATAACACGCCAATGCGAGCAGCTGTGAAAATAGATGTAATGGACACAGGAGAAGAGACGATGTTGAAACGTAAGGAAACATTGCTATGAGGCAAGATGGAAGTAGCCAACCAGTTAACGTGTTTAAATAGGCTTGGAACACAAGAAGCTAAGAAAACGATACTGCTTGCAATGCTTAGTAGAAGAATAGAGTGGCAAGCACCAACCATATATCTATCTCAATAAGGCACGCTATACAAGTGTGACTCCATTTTGCAAAGCAGAAGTATGCTCAGGCGGTCAGAGGCCTAACTTGGTAGGTTTCATATCCCAGCCAAAGCCAGGAGAAGGAGCAGAATCAAAACTCAACAAAGAGCAGCTCATGCCTGGGAATTCGAGGTCAACCCAAGGAAGGGGGGAGAGCGGCAACGCTGGAGAATCGAAACTTCAGAGCATAACAGCCTGCCCCATGAAGGTCAAGATAAGGGGGGCCCAGGCAGGTGGTGAGGCTAAAGAAGAATCAAATACACAAAAAGCTGGAAACTGACATGTGACCAGCCAGGCGCGAAGAGTTACCAACGTCTGATGTCACCCAGATCCAAGGATGCCATACTTCTCCAGATAAGAGGCTACAGTTTCAAGGCCATACCCAGACAACTAATTGACACGTAGCCCACTGATTGATGGAAGGGAGGCAGTGTGAATCTTGGGACACAAGACACCTGGGTTTCCATTCTGCATGCTGCTAATTAAAATGGAGATTTATGTCTAGGGGTGTAACCTGCCCAATCACAATAGACCAAGTTATCTAGAGTCCTATAGATAGTAGAACCAATAGGAAGTCATACTTGTAGTGACGTCTATCACGTGTGATGTAGATGGAGGGGCGTAGACGCCCACTCGATAAGAATTATCCAATCTGCATGCTCTGTTACCATATACAGATATAGCACCTGTACTTAAGTTACCTTTTCCAACCAATTATATTGCATGACAAACTTGTAGAGTTAGACATCATTGATGATGAGTTTTGACTGTTGCTGTTTGAATGAAGTTCGGGGAGTTGAAGCGAGACAGGTGATCGCAACGCTGCTGATTTCCAATTGTTTCGCCGTTTTCTGTACTTGTCATTAAACAGACTTCCCTTTGCCAAACTACTGAGTCCTCATTATTGAGTCGTTTTGGAGTAAGTGAATCCTGCACCCCCATTCCTCACATGGTGCAGCTATCTTGTTTTACAGGTACTAGAGGGTGTGTTCTAACCTATGGGCCTGTCAGAGGACAATCTGCCTCTCCAGTACACTATCTCTATTTTGCTCTCCTTAGCATTCATCTCTCTATTTTGCTCTCCTGGCAAAGATCCCATACTCTTTCCCAATTTCTGTATCCCAGGCAATGTTAGGTCTGCAGAACTTTTTTCAATAGTTGCACCCAGATGATGTTTAGGCAGCTCTCCCCTATCTGGCTTCTGCACCCATTGTTTAACCCCAAAGCCACACCTGCAAAATATTAAAATCAGGAAGTGCTAGCATATTAGGATCTATGTGGATAGGCCCCTGCAGTTATGTAGTTGAAATAATGGGAGGGATGAAGCCACCCACTGGAGCTTTCATTTTACAATGTTCAATGTTTCACTTGAAAAGTCACTACATGGCAACTTTCTTAATTTTACACATAAACTTAACCACATATATATATGTTTGGATTCCTCTAATCATGCCGCTCATAATGAACTAACTCCCATCTAGGCAGGACATTGCAAGTGCGAACAGTAATATTACAGTTTGTACAAAAAGTATAGTAGTTATGAAAGTGAAACTTCATACCCATATATCTTATTTTTGAGGTTATCACATCCCTGAATCTTTGCTTTGTGAAATTTAGTTTGTAACTCTTGTCCCCATCTTTGAATTCTGATAAGGGTTACATCAAAAAGTAGGCCTGCCCAGCAGCTTTTTAGTGCTACTTGAACCCTTACAGTGTGACTTATGATTCTTGAGAAAATGAACAAACTATGATTGTTCATTTAAACTAATGGGAATCTTCAAACATATATGCATATCATGAGTTTCATTTGACATTTAAATTCAATTTCTCTTTGGAGCATCTGCTCCAGTCTCTGCTGCTCCGTTGCTGACTTTAGCATGCAATTATTGCACTAGCCTTTCTTCTCTCAGGGGTAATAGTCACCATATTGCTTATCTCAAAGAACAGGCCCCAATGCAATTCCTTCCTGGTCACTGCTTGAGTGTTCTGAATACAAACTGAGCCATTCTGAGGAAATAGAAACTTAAATTCATGCCTCTAGAAACAGACTCCTATATTTGTGAAGCTTATATGTCCTTGGGCACACATGGCCTTTTAAATATAATTGCGTCTCTGCTTTCCATGTAGAATAAGTCTTTAATTGTTCTTGGCTTTATCAATCACATGCAAGGCCCGATCATTAAGTGGATTTCTCTTTATTTGAAACAGCAGTATGATATGAGGCAGATGTGAATGAAATACTTCCTTTTCAGTTTGGCATTCATTTGTGTATTTTTTTCAATGCCCCACCTTCATTTAGGCCCAATGTGGCTAAATGCAGTTTCCTTGTTTTTGGCCCAAATATATCCTATAAGCCCCCCACCCTTTTGCGTTGATTCCTTGTCTGGGAAAGAGCGGGGTAGAGTGGGATCTTTATTTTGTTCAAGTTGTATTATCCCTTTGGTCACGGACATCCCATCCCGGGGGGTCTCTCTTTCTTTCTTCAAGGTTCCTGGGGTTTGAAAGGAGCCTTCCACTCCTTTGTCTCCTCTTGCCCCTTTCCTTTTGATTTCCGGGGTCCCAGGCTGGAATGGAAGGGCATTAATGATTCTAAAGAGAGAAGTAAAGAGAATTGGTAAGTATTGTTGATAATATTACACAGAATTCGAGAGATAACATTGAACAGAAATCAAGGCAACATTGCATATAAATTCAGAAACATTCATCACATTTCACCTTGGCAATTGCGAGACCATATTTCTGATAAATACTAATTAAATTACTCACCTTATATTTCAGTTTCCATCTGGGGTTTTTGTTTTACCTTCATTCCTCAAATGGTTCCTTGGCTCTAGCTTCAGTGGGCTCCTCAGTCAGTCATAAAGCTTGTCTGGGATGAAAGATTTTAAACTGATTGATTTGACCCCATTTCTCTTCTGTCTGTTCTCCTTTTGGGATTCAGATCTTATAGGCAACATGTGATATTTTGTCCACAATCTCAAAGCAACCACGCCAAGATGGAAGAGATTGCCATTTCTTGGTCTGATTTCTCAGAAAATTACAGAGGTATACCTGATCACCTACCTCATACTCTTTTTTCATGGTTTTTAGGTCGTAGTATGATTTCATTCTTTCAGCCAACTTCTCTAAGTTGCTCTGTGCATTAGCAAAAGCATGCTGGAGGTGTTTCCTTAAATTCTCGATGTACTCATGAGTAGCTGGCACGTTAATCAGTGTGTGCTGCCCAGTTCCGTAGAGCAGATGATGAGGTAACACCATTTTTCATTTGGTCATAAACTCAAATGGAGACATTTGAGTTGCAGAAAATGGTGTAGACATAATAGCCATTAGGACAAGTGGTAATCAAATGTCCCAACTGAGCCCAGAGTCAGCCACAAACTTCTTCAGGATGCTCACAATCATCTTGTATCTCTCAACCCCTCTGCTTGAGGCGGGCAATAGGCAACGTGGACTTTTCTTTTTACCTCCAGAATCTCCCACATCTACATCATCATCTCACTAGTAAAATTACTTCCTTGATCTGACTCAATCGTTTGTGAGAGGCCGAAAAGAGAGAAGCCATGGTTGATCATTAGCATGGCAGCTGTCTCTGCCTTACAATTCGGGGCAGGAAGACATTCTACTCACTTTGTAAACAAGCATGTTACAGTCTACGTGCACTTGTTTGTCACTGAATGGATGAAATCGACTTGCAAATTTGAATAAGGCAGTGTTATTCCATTTTTGTGCAGGGGAGCTGTGTGTGGGATAGAACTGTATTGGGATTGAGCACACACAAGACACCACTTTAAATAAATCTCGAGGTACTGGCCCATGTGTGGCCAGTATGCAACATCACAAAAGATTTCCAATGTCACATGAAACCGCTATGACGGGCATTGACCGCATCATTGGAGGGATTTAACATCAGGCTCTGGAATGCCACTGGTCACATCCAGTTGGGATCTATATGCCAACAAACCATCTTGGGTGTGGAACATTTTGAAAAGCTTCACCAACACCCAGAGATCCTCTTTTCTGGTATAAAACAGACGTGGTATTCAATGTGTTGACAGAATTTTCAATTATCAGGTCCTCTTTCATTGCAGTGATCAAACATGCATCCAAGGCATCTTTACTCCACTGAGCAGTTGAGAGTTCAATGTTGGCACGAGTTTGAGGCCTGGCTACAGCGGTGACTTGGATTTCACCCAGCAGGGATTCGGTTTCTATGAAATCCCCCTGCATAGCTCCACTTTTAGCCAGGTGGTCAGCAAGGTCATTCCCAGTCTTATCCTGCCCTTCTATTTTAGAATTTACTCTTATCTTCTTGCAATAGATGAAATCTCATTAGAAGTCACTTGATCATCAATCGACTGGATCAGTTTACCATGTTTTAATGGTTTGTTTTCAGCACAAAGCATGTCTTGATTCTTCCAGTTAATCAGGTATCCCATGAACCCATCCCTGACATATTCTGAGCCAGTGATTATCACCAGTTCTTTGAGTCGGTGTTGTACTGCAGTGAGGATGGCTTGATGTACGGCATTCAACTGTGCCACCTGACTACTTTGGGGTCCAATTTTGTAACCATCAGAGGGCTCTGGGGCATCTTTCACCCAGGCATTCCCAATGACAGCCACTATTTTATTTTCCCCGTTATTGTGAACATGGTAGGAACACCTGCCCACATAAACTGTGGGTATCCACAGCAATTATCTTATTCATAGACCTTGTGTGGGCATGTTAGGTATGCCTCCATATGATCCTTAGTATATCGTCCTCGAGACAGTTTTCTTGAGCACAATCATGCAAGTCATCCAATCGCTTTGCTAGAGGACTCTTCTTGTTATGGCCATATCGACCTCCACAGGAAAGCCTTGCATGGACAGAATCCAGGACGTCATTCTAGAATTACTTACACTCCCCACATGGATCCTGTCGCGTTTAAGTACTGCAAGGGTTGGTAAGGAGTCTCTATGATGATGTGCTCCCCCTAGAAAAACGGACGTGCCCTTGCCAGAATTGCCTTTTCACAGTCGTCGAATTTTTCGTCCACAGAGGATAATGTTTTTCTCACATATGAGATTACTTTGTTGTCTTTGTCACGCTTTTAGTATAATACCGCAGTTAAGCAGGTATCTGAAAACATCTACCTGCAACCCTTGACATGTGTGTGTGATTGGCCCATTTATTGTGACTGACATGTGTTGGACCTGTTCCCTTCGCCCATTTTGTGTTTTTGCGCCTGGGGTTGCATTTATTTTGCCCTTCATGTGCAAGATGTAGCTGCATGTCCCTCCCAGGGCTTCAGCCACAGTGTAAGAAACCAGAGGTTGACTCACCCGCTAGTCCCCAGGTATCTTTCTCTCAGGTGGCCATTGCCTTTGGATTCAGACCCTAGTGGTGGACCAGTGTTGGGGGATCACCTGGGTGATGGGTCTTTGGGGAGTGGGGGTGAGATGTGGGGGTGAGATAGCCGATAACAAGACGCAATATTCACCCTTATTTTTTTTTTTTTTTTTTTTTTTTTTAAACTCTTTATTTCTCATTTTCAACAATATTCAACAAGCAGTATCATCATCATAAGTCATTGAACTGCAAAATATACAATAGCAGGAAGCAATACAGCAGAATTTCATACCATGACCCCATATCCCACCATATCAAAATGTAAAATTAACTTAAAACCAAACCAGATATATCAAACAAATAACAACAGACAAACAAGACTACACAAAACAACCACATAAACAACACAATTCCCCCCCCCCTATATGTAAAGTACCTGAAAGTAAACCATTTCACTCCACTCTATAATTCAACCCTATGTTTTAGGATGCTCCAAGATCCCAACTCCCCCCCTTTTTAAAGAAACACTGGGTGGAGGAAGAGGATGGCTGAGAATAACAACATAAACTTGCATACATCATACTGGCCATGTACCGCTAATCGGGTCAGGCAAAGTCAGACACTTAATCCTAAGTGCATACACCGGATACCAATTAGCTCTCCACACATGAATAAAAGTCAGAAACCAAAGACACACTCTGAGCAAGGCAGAACACTAGAATGAGCAGAACGTCCAGGACAAAGGCACACCTACTTGAGCACAGCAACAGACCAAGGGATGAGAGCAGCAGGCTGTAAACCCCAAGGCTTCCCTATTGCAGGTCGATGCCTCTGACAGGCCATGACAGATGCGGGGAAAAGGCAATGTCCCACAAGATTGCATTGTGTTCCAAGGACTCCAATGACCCTCCTGGGTGAATGGCAGTGTTGGGGAGGCGAGGTCAAGCCTGTGGTACTAACCTGGACTCGAAAATTGGAAAACGCCTAACAAGAAAGAGGCACACACAGCTCGTAAATTGGCAAGCGACCTGAGAGACTGCTGTGTGTTTAAATGAATGAAGTAGCAACTTCATATTGCAAGTGAAGGCTGCACGCGTGTGGATGAGATACAAAGAAAGGCAGACCTGTGAATTAACTTTGATGTAAAGAACAGCTGGAAATTAGCGATACTAAGTAATGGTGTGATCTGGTGAAAGCAAGTGACCCACTCAAAAGTCTCTGTGAAAGGTATTTTGTTTAAAGCGAGAAAGCAAATCGACAGTGAAAGTAATAGGAAGAAGATGAATTACTATAGAAGGGAAGAGTGAAAGTAACACAATGAACTTTAAATCGAAGTGGTCCGACAAATAAGCCATGCACATTCGAAAGTCTTCGACATCCAAAAGGGGTCTGAGCCCGGTCAGATGGAGACCCGAAGTTTGTGTCGAAAGTTAATGTGAATGGTCCGAGCCCAACAGACGGAGACCCGAAGTGAAAAAAGCTTGGAGAAGGGAGCCTCCTTTGCAACCCGTGTTGAACTTTATCGTAGGAGATCTGAGCCCGACAGCGGCAGATCCAAAAGATCTGTGTGGTGAAAGATCTGAGCTGGGCAGAGGGGAATCCTTTGGGAACATTTTGGATAAGACATTATTTTGGAAGAAAGAGAAAGAGTCATCAGCCTGGAAGGCCAGGAGGGCCTTGATCCACAGCTTTTTGAACTGTGTATATTGTATAGAAAGTTGATCCAGAGTGTGCCATCCTGCCTACAAGGATCGATTTACTCCGTGAGGCCTAACATGGTGAGGAGAGCTAGTTCAGCTGCATTATCATTTGAACACTGACTTTTCCTTTTGTAGACATTTTTCCTTGTCACGCTTTTTGTACAAGAGATAGGGCAAGCATTCGTTTTTTTTTAGAATAGGCCATTTTCATTTGACAGACAGCACTAGGACTGCGTTATTTATTATTTGATGGTCGAGACTACTCCCATCTTAGTTATAGGGCAAAATAGGAGTTTTTACAATCACAACCATTTAATTAAAGGTTTTACTAATTGTACCCATTGTGTCAGTCTCTGCTTGGGATATTATGCTTCCCCTACACAGGCCCTCCCAGTGATTGCGGCAGTCACGTGACATGCATGGGACAGTCCACACAGCTTTCACATTGTCAGCCACCTCTTGCCAGATGGCCATCTTCCTCCTCTGGATGGTCCTGCAATTACCATCCCCGAATAGGGCCTCCAAATTCGTCACCAAATTGTCTGTTATGGCAGTGAGCTGTGGCTCTGTGAAACGTGGCTTGCGAAGCCGGACTTCTGGGACGTGATATTTCCCACTTCCTGCCATGCCTGCACTCTCAGATGATGTGGGTGGCAGCAGGATGTGGGTGATTTTAAGTGTATTGAGTTTTTCAAACTGGCAGCAGGTGAGCATTCCGTTCCTGCCAGATGCTATTTCCAGTGCTGTTAATTCCGGCATCAGAAATACCGGTGTCAAAAATACTGGCACCAGTGATTGCGGCAATTTGGGTGCCGGTATCCTTGTTTCTGGCAAACTTGTGCTGGAAACACCAGCATTTTTGTGCCAGTGCCGGTAATTCCAGCAAATTGGTTCTACCATTTCGGCAGGGGGGTGCACATGTCCATGGACTTATAATTTGCCGGTAATTCTGGCGGCCTGCCTGCCAGAAACAGTAGCACCAGAATGCCAGATTGCTGGCATTTTTCTAGAAAACTTGTAACGAGGGCCTTTGTACCTTTGGCAGCACATGTCATAACTCTACTTGTAAAGACTTAACGGTAGATATGAGTTTCCATCAGTAATCCAGCACTACCTCATCTCTGAGGTGAATACTAAAATAGGCACTTCAAACAGGTGATGATAAAAGCAAGCACATTGAAGGCCATCAGCACCTAATGCATGCTAAATCCTGTTCTTCTATTGGCTGTGCTGTGCATGCTGAACAGTACCATGGGAAAACCTCTGGCCATTTCAAACCTGTCTGAGCAGAGCTTGGCCAGTTTGTTCTTCAGGATTCCATTCTGCCCTTCTAGTGTGCGCCTCTATCACTATTAATACTGATGGGCACCCCAAATCATGGCATAAAGTGTTATGAGGAGCTTAGCAACAGTTCCAGTGTCTGCCTGACGCCATTGGTAGACCTTTATCCAGTCTTCCCAGGTTTCCACCATGTCTAAATTATGCTGATAATTGTTCTATTGTTTGGAGCTGGATGAAATCGATCTGTAGATTAATAAACACGCCATAGATATGATTCCAATGTCGCCTATATGACATTCTCAAAATATGTTGGCTGGAAAATAATAGAAAAACTTTCTACAGTAGGTCTGTGCTATGGCAGACAAATCAAAGGCATACTATATTGGAGTGTGTGGGGTGGAGAAATCTGTTGGGGTCAGTTGAAGCATTTGTTTTTCCAGTGGCCCTCCTGCTTACAATAATTACAGAATGTAGGACTCCCCACACCAGATACCCTGTGAAACACCCATGACTCTTCCCCAGAACCTCCCTTTGGTTCCCCCTTGATATCCAACCTAAGTTTGTAGAAACTGCAGGTGTAATGCCATAGGCTTATTCTCGATGTTCTTCTTTTTCTGTTCCTGACAAGAGACACAATGGTTTGCCACTGTCACCAGCTCAGAGAGCATTTAGTCTGCCTGCCAATGCATACACTTTTGAACTGCTGTTGGATCTTGGATTGCAGTCCTGTAACAAAGGTGTTAGCCACTGGCACCTCTGCTGTGTGTGCTGGCTTGATGATACCTGAATGTCGTGTAAGCACTATTTTAAGTCTCTCCAGAAAATATGCTTGTGATACCCCTTTGTTCAGTTTACAGTTATGTATTTTACTCCAGTCTGTTTTCCTTCAGCATTCCAAACAGCCAATAACAGTTTGTTCCTGGCTTATGTCAGTTTTCCGGATAGTCCCATGTCTTTGTTTGGTCACTATCCTTGTTGAGTAAGTCTTGGTCTGGCTACTTCTGGCATCATGCTTCTAATGAAATTGTTCATGTCAGTCCAAGAGAGACTATAACACTGAATGATAATCTCTAATTATTTAGCAATTCATTTAGGTGCCAATACTAGTATATTGTAATTCTTTAAGTAGATTCCTAAGATCCCCAGGGGGTCTTGTGTAGGGTATTAGCTGACTGACTGTAAAGCTCTACTTTACATAATGTAAATTCTGTATGGCTTTACACTGAGATATCAAGTAATACTTTTTAAACAGACATAAACTGAATATTCAAAAAATCATGCTATGCTGTTGGCGTTAAAGGAAGTAAAAGTGAATTTAAAGAGGTTTCTACAAAACAAATTTTAGAATTCTCTAAGGCAATTATAAATAGAATATTCATTGCAAATCAACAAAAAGATTAAGTTAAATCTGTTGCTGGGCCTATACTTCATTAGACTGCGATTACAAGTACAATTGACACAACCTATTAGATCGCCATTACCAGAAAAATTGACGCAAAGAGAACCTTTTCTTTTTTATGTGTAACATTGAACTTGTCAACTTTGTTTGGACTCAATAGTTATGTTTTGTTTAAATGTTAGTGCTTTTGTGAACCAAGAATGGCCAGATCAAGTATTCATCACTTTGATACATGCTTTGAACATGATATTGTCCCATGTGGGTGTACTTAAGACAAGACCTTGTTTCTAAATCTCCAATAGAAACCATGAATCTCGGTGCATGTTTTCTATTGGAGATTCAGGCCAAATCAATAGGCCAATATTTTTAAGCTAATAGCAGATGCCTATGGCAAGTCATCAACCCCTGGCTTAGAAGAGGCTCCACGAGGAATGTTTCTGTTCGATTAAGCTGCTGTAAGGAAGTGACTCAAAGATTCCAATGCAAAAGAATGGCTTCCAGGTAGAAATGAATGCACTTTTATCAGATAAGCAAGTGTATTGCATGCTAACAGCCGGGAGGGGCTAATCAGCTCCTTGGAGCTGAAAGCTAACCTGACAACAAGGTTTCAGTTTATGTACAGAGTAAGACAATTTACATAATCACAAATATTTTGTAACAAGGTCATCCTTCAAGCTCCCCTTGGCTAACTCGAATACAAAGTAATTCAATCTTGCTAGTTCTAAAACCTGATTGGCTACATTCACAAACTACAACCCCTTTGACATGTGATCTTCGGTCGTTTTCAGTTATAACGTACTCTACATATAACATTTATCATTCATGAATAACTCAGTTTATTATTCAGACCATGTGACAGAAACCCATTATCCCAGATGGTGATTGTGCAAGGCTTTCGATAAACACTGTAAGGTGAGGGAGAGAAATAAATAAGTGCTCCTTTGAAGCAGTAGTAAAATACTTATCCTCTCAAATGCTCTGGCGTTCCATATTATTTTTGCTGCATTCCTGCACGTAATCCTATTTGCAACTGCTAGCTCAAATCAAATAGCCTTCAGCATATATTCTACTTACTTCCCTGAAAGCCCATAAGCCATCAGCTCTCAATTTAACAGGACATTTCTGGTCATTAAAAAACTAGCGTCCGTGCTCCCACGGAAATTGCACTTTACATCTAAGATCCCAATCAGGCCATACAAATCTAACAAATGTTTTTCCATTCCATTCTCGTCTTCAGCTCTTTGCTATGTTATCACAACGGTCCATGTACGGTTCGCTTCATAGCCCATTCCATGACCCAGTTTCATCCAGCTCTGCAAAACAGGAATAAACAAATTGCTGAAAATCCAGGGACTCTGCAGCCTACTAAAACTCCAAGCAGGTGAAACCTGCATTCTACGTCGTCTCCATGTGCCCACAATGAACCCATATTTCCCAGTGCCGTAAATGTGTCTGCAATCTAAATCATTATTGAATTCCCACGTTAGTTTCCCCCTCAATGAACTCCTCTATTGCATGTATGTATGTATATACATACTTCTCAGCACTACAAATTGTACATTGCACAATACATTGTATTCATGCTACTCATTTTGCTGCCTACTTTGACTCTAAAATGTATCCAACTAAAACACAAAGTAACATTAATTTCCTTCTTCTAACTACATTGAACACATATTTAGTTGAAACAAGACTCCTAACCCAGCCGCACCATGGCCTAGTACAATTTACATAGTGTGAACCTCTTTTCTGTGTTGGGTCCTAAAAAGTCAACCCCAAAATTCCTGCATTTAGTTAATTTATTAACAACCAAATTAATGTCTCGTTCCTTGACAGACCATCTCTGTGAACCCAAACCTTGCAGACCTCCTGCATGCTTATTCCACTTCAAGCATATTCCTCTGGTGTACAATACAAAAACAACCACCAAACATTTTCTCAAAATCTACCCAACACTCGACATAACTATCTAAATTGGGTTCCAGACACAAAACAACACATGGATGCCCCATCAACCCTGACTCAGTCTGCGTGCCTATATGATTTGAAATGGCAGTGGCCCTACCTGTGGACAGTGACCGACATAATAGCGGTTATTTGGGGTAATTTAGCAGAACAGCATCTTAAAAGTACTTGGCAGGAACAGAACAGGAAAAGTAGAAAAACAAAAAATGGCATCAGTATCTTCAGAGTCAGACTAAGCCATGATGGAACCCAGGCAAAGAGTGAATCTAACCGAGTATCATCCTTGATTCCAGCCTCTCTCTCCATGGCCTCACGCGGATTATGCAAGACTTTGATCGTATTCAATGAGGTCCCATTTTCTAAATCGTTACATAGCACAAATGTGTAGCATGAAACCCCTATATTTCAGCACACTTTGCCTTCCATTGTGGTAAGAAGGTCTAGGGTGTACTGATTCTGAAGTGTCATGAGGCGCACATCCATCATCTCCTCAGGTATGGCATTAAAGGCAATCTCTGGATTGTTAACCAGTTGAATGAGTTCTTACCAGGTGATCTGGAGCCATTTAGCGTTGACAATGTCTTGGACACCAGGAGACAGGAGAGAGGCTAAGACAACCTCCATCCTACTGAAAAGTCTAAAATGCTCAGGTACCTTCTTTAACACCTCTGAAGAACACAATGAGGGGTAGTTGATCCAGGTAAATTGTCTCAAAGGTTCTGCTATTTTATGTCCTTCAACAATTTCAAGTTCAGGTGCACTCAACAAGGGAGGGACACAGGTGGCACCAAAGTGGTTTGGGGCAGCACATTAGAAATTACCAGATGGGCTTCAGTAACAACCAGGACTGTAGAGTCCACGGTAGCAATGCTTCACACCTCCTTATAGGCCAGTGGGAGTTGAAGGTAGGCTAGGGTTCTGCAGACCCAGTAGTGATCAAGGATGGCTGAGTTCCCACCGGCTAATTTCACAATACGCAATGTTCTGGTACAATTAGTATTAGTTCTGACTGGTATGTGCCTTCAGACCTAAAACATAAGAACAAATGTGTAATTAACTGGATCTTAACATGACTTTCTTGTGGCTTCAGCCATGTCAATTTATTTTTAAATATACAATCTATATCTCTAAACATTTCTCATTAATGTTCTCCACTTGTTGTCTAGTAAACTTTCTCATTCCAACCGCTTTACACCTCTTCACCCCTGCTCCCATCCGTTATATACGAAAGCAAACCCATCTAATTTCAAATGTGATTGCAGCCTACATCTTATATCTTTGTGCTCCTTTTTCTCTTTTTCTAAACATTCATTCCCATCGATTGGTATGATGGTAGCATGAATGGATCTATGTTAAAATGCTGTGGAAAAGATTGAGGCGGAATACATTGAAGTGGAAAGCTTCGCATTACAAAAATGTCAAATCCTGCTTTCCCCCTACCCTGCTCCCTACTTACCTTTTCTAGTTGCTACTTACATTCTCTTCCATCTGATTTGCCCCTCGCCCTTACCCCTGCAATGTTTATCTCCTACCCTTAAAGCGGGTAGGGACTTCCGTCGTAGGGTCCTTTTCTTTTTTAACTGTATTATAATAATAATTATTATTATTCCTCCCCACACTCCTTTCTTTGGAAGTGGGGGACACCCCTGCAGCCCCCGAATCTCATTATATCAAACATGGGGAGCGGATGACAGCCCCACAACCCCTGTTCAGTATAATAATGGGATTTCACATTTTCTTTTGTACCGGATGCACTGTGCATTCAACATTTTTTATTCAACATTTTTGGGTACTACCAGCCTGAACTGCTTGTCCCTGAAATAAGCCCCTCATTCTGCAAAATGATAAGTGCACCACACAGTGTGGTGACAACTCATCAGGGATACTCTTGAAATGCCAGAACCATGGGGATGAGCGAACAGACATAACAAGTGTCTGCTGCCTTTTCTCCCCCACTCTCTTCTTGTGCCTAGACCACAACTTAGCTGCTGCAAAGCCATTCACATTCACTACACTATCCAAACCCACCCCTTCATTTACAATTTCATTTGGGTCAGTGTCTCTTTTTTGTTCGGGGTGTTAACATTTCATGAGATCCTATACCACTAGTAAACATACTATTAATTTTGACAATCATTATCCAACGTTGCATGTCAACAGGGAATAGAAAGAAAAAAGAGAAGCGTTTGCAAATTTCCGCATGTTGGTTAGGTGTATCCAGCATTTATTTCCTTCCACCCTCAAAGCACTCTGAGTGCGATAGACAATGATATGCAGCCCATGAAAGCAGCTCTCATTCCAGCAGCACACAAATTAACAAATATAAACAGTGTCTCCAGGAAAGAGCCTTGGCTGTGGTAAAACTCCACAATCTTTAATTGATGCCCTCTGTTGCACAGAGGAAGGAAATGAGTCAAGGCTACCCCTCCCTTAAATGTACAGGTATGAAAAACAACCTCAGAGGGCATTAGCCATTCATGATCAAGCTAACAAGTTATGATGCTGTTAAAACAAAATGTATTCTGAATCAAGTATCAAAATAAAAACAAAAACAAACATATGACTTGAGTTGTCATTCATAATACGAGAACATTTGGTTCTAAAAGAATGAGGTTATTAACAAAGGGGTGATAAGGGCACGGCTAACACCAGGGTCGTAATGAGGCCCAGTGTGTTTGGAACTGTTTAAAAAGACATTCATATTTTTGGTAAGGATACAAGAAGGGTCAGCGCCCAGAAGAGGGGGACCCAAGGGTGAAGCCATCACCCTAGGTGAAACTGTGATAAATAAAGAATGGGGAAAAGGTGTTAAAGGATGGGGGATACCACATCTCACCCATCAGTGTCCCACTCCCATTCCCCAAGGACCCCCCATCCAGGTGATCCTCCCTCACTGGACCACCCCCAGGAACTGGATCCAATAGCGATGGCTGTGTCCTGGCCACCTGGATGACAGATCCCTGGGGACTAGCTACGGAGACACCTTCAGGTTTCTCCCACTATCTTGTGGGGGTTTAAGTGATGATCCTTCCCTGGCTGAGTCCTTCAAACAAAACAGTGCTTGGGGAAGGCAAAATAGCCATGACTTTTTAAGTTCACAACACAACTTGGAAAACCTATTTCTTAACAGTCCATTCATTCTTTTCACAACTCTGGGTGCCTGTTGATGTTACATCGAACACAACCTGCGCTTTACGCCCAATAAAAAAGTCATTTCTGTGAAACATTCCTTGTCGGACCTCAAAACATTGCTTACACCCCACCATGGAAACACCCCCCCACACAAAGAATCTCAACCCTGATTAAGCACCAGGGTGTGCACAGGGTCCATGGAGAATGGACAAATGACAACGATGAGATAAGGAAAATTACTGCACCTGTTTATCATGTCCAAATAGTTGATGTGGAGCTATCTGAAGGACCCGAAGGTCAGGACACAGTGCCTTTTAAAGTCTTCATGCTATTTCCATTGTTGAACTGGTGACATGTCACACATTTAGATATTAACTTACTTACCTGTTTCTGCAAGTTAGGGATGAACCAATCCTCCTGGAATTCTGCCATCATTTGTCACTGAGAAATGTGCGAAGAGTAATGCAGGTGTGCCAGAGCTACAATAAATAACTCCAGAGGCTTTACTACTTTACCTGTATGTTCCCGTCTCCACAACAAATCTATGGGCGAGAGGGCACACCCTTATTTCACCCTCAGTTCCTTCTCATCCTTTGATGCTCTCTCTTTAATTTTTATCAGAAGAACTGCAGTATACAGTACTGATAACTCTACCTGTTTGGACACGGTTTCTGTGATCTGGGAATCTGAAAATGGTAAATATTTGGCCCCCTTTGCCACTCTGACAGCTCCATTATTCCCAAGGGCAAGTCAGTATTGTTAGTATGCACAGCACATTTAACAATGGATATCTCTGCTGGCAGTGTTTATGCTTTCATTAGTCTGGATAGTAGTGCAGCATGCTGGATGGGGAACCGTCAGACATCCTAAACCCTCTCCTCTGCCATCTCAACAACCTTGAATGCACAGTAGACATGACGTACGCAGTATCAAAGTGATAGTGACTGCTTTGCTCTTATTCACGTCTAGGGCCTCTGTAAGTGCTACCAATTCCGCTGCTTGTGAAGAATAATGTGAAAGCAATCTATTTTTCACTCTTACTTGGTACTTACCACCCACAAGACCCATAACTGCTGCTCCTGTGTGCCTTTCACCTGTGCCCTGATTGATTATCGATGAATCGTCAACAATGAGGAACTGTGCTCCTTCTTAAGCATCTTCCTTGACGTTCCTACTCTCATCTCCTTCTCTCTCATAAGTCATCAGGTTTCACTGGTTCGGCTAAGGATGTTGCAGGATTAACTGCATGAAACCTTACTGGATGAATGGAGGCATTTGACAAGATTACCTCGTATCCTGAATCTCTATGTGTTGTGAGGGTCAATTTAGATAAAAACTGCTTGTTCTATATACAGTGTCACTGGGCAGCCCATACTAACGGTTGAAGACTTTTGAATAGCAAAAGCTGCTTCTGCCAATGGTTGCTCACACAGGAAGTGCCCTGCATAACTGGATCTAGGAGTCCACTATAATATATGACCCAAAAATGTTTTCTGGGTGAGGACTGCCATCCTTCCTTGCCCCAGGTACACTACCTCTGTCTGACAATAGTGTAATTTCTCGTTGTCCACCTTGTACCCCTTCTCAGTGAGCAGAGTGAAAAGCATGATTGAAGCTCCTCAACACTGCTCATCCGAAGGGCTACATACTAGCAAATCGCTCACATACTGAATCACTGTACTGGTCACGTGTAGATTCCTTAAATCCATTTGAACCACGGGGTTAAAAATACTCTGGGATTCAAAATAGCCCTGTGGTAATCTCATGTGCTGAAATCTCTATATTTGAATACAGTATGGTACTGAGAATCAGGGTTCAAAGGAACCAAGATAAATGCATTCTTCTGATCAATTACAGTAAAGTGAGTGGATCCAGCAGGATGTTATAGAGAATGGTGTCAGGATTTGGAACCACTGGGAATGCAACTTCAACAATATTATTTAACGGGAATAAATCCTGTACCATCCTACAACTGGACCCTTTCGTCTTTTTTCACATGATAAATTGCCATGTTACATGGGGGCACGGAAGGCCGAATAATACCTTGCTGCCACAACACAATAATTGTATCCACATTCCTTGAACATGGGGTACTGTCTCACATATGGCAATATTGCATCAGTCTTCAATTTTATCCTCACCACTCCAATGTTCTTCAGAAACCCCACGTCATGAGGATCACTAGTCCAAATCTTCCTTCAAATATGGTGAGGAAGTTCTAACAATAGATATAATTGGAGGTATCTCCTTGTGATCTATTGTTATCTGGAAAGTTATACCAACCTCAAAGACCATTTCTCCTGTGTCCTCAGCATCCTCAAACAATTGTTAATCAGACACCTCCCTCCATTATAGTGTTGGATCAATGCACAAAACTGTGCACCATTCCTCTCCTTCCTCATCAGTGCCTGATAGAAAAACACTTTGACCATTTTAACAATTACTGCCTCTAAAGGTATGGTGACAACAGTACCTGGTGCTTTCTCCAGTGAATCAGCGGGTCAAAACAAAAACTCTGCTGGTATCAGTAAGGTTCTATCTTGAAACCCAGAAATCCACCCCAGCACTGTCCGTGCTCTGTAGAGGAACACGTCTGAATGTACAGACACCCCCCCTATTGCGCTGTCACTACAACATGCTTGCAAAAGCACCATAGATCTTGCATGATACAAACCTGGGGTTGAGCATACTATGCTTTGTTCTGTAAATGAGATTGTCATGTTCAGTTTACTCAACAAGTCTTTGCCCAAGTGATTCACTGGGGTATCTGTACAGTACAACAAAGGAGCTTATGCATCCGGAGTGCCTACCTTAGTAGGTAAATCCTCCATGTACGGAACTGACCTAATAGCCCCAGAGAATCCCTTTGTGTCCAGTATTTTTCCTGAAAGGGGAAACACACCTTCTTTGATGTAAGATTCAGTTGCCTCTATATCTACCATGAATGAAACAGTTTGGTAACCTATTGTTACACCCACCTGGGGTTCCTCTTCTGGATCAGCGGTAGCAGACAGTACTGCAAACATCATAGCTCTCTCTCTTAGGATGGGTATAAACTTGTACCCAGGAGCAGAAAAGGGCTCCCCCAAAACAACACACTCCTGTGTAAGTGTAACAGTACCTTGATGAAAAAGATTCCTTTCCCATGGCTGTACCGGTGCCTGTTCCGGCACAACTGACTGTGGCAGCTAGGTCTGTGCAGCCTCAGACTACCGGTTCTGTCCTACCCATTTTTGCTGTGATTGCACAGATCCTGGGGCACAAGGCGTGGTTGTGGTGTACATCTGTGGAGAAGGATAACCCGCAAACCTATCTTCTGGTCCATTGGGATTAGTGTGTGAGTAATACAAATATGATGGCCTACTGCTACAATCCTGTGACAAACGTCTGATTCTCCTGCAAGACCAACATTGGACTCCATATGGTCCTCCAAATTGGCCTTCCATTTGTCCACTGAGCCTAGGCCTCACACCTCTAAATCCAGCAAATGCACGACTCCTCACCTCAGGAAACTTCCTCTGCCCCTTGAAAATCCTCCCATGTCTCTGAGATCAAGAGCATTTTCATCCATCCACCCTTGTGCCGTATTTGATTACTTTTCCTTTTGTTCCTGTTGTCCTTCAGTGGAGCTTGTGATCATGGCTCCTTCTAAGCTTATTTTGGCTAACTTCTTTTGAATTAGCTTAGCTTTGGCTTTCGGTGCCTGTTCGGCTATTTTCTTTTCTTTCTCCTGCCTCCTTTTGTAATGGTGCATGATATGTGCCAACCCTTCTATACATACAACTTTAGCTAAATCTTTCTGTATCTGTTTGGGCAGTCCATTCTTTAACATATGATAAAATATAGCCAAATTTGTATTCAATGCCTCCCCTCTCTCTGCTCGTCACATCTCTAGGATCTGTTGTATATATGCAGCGGGGTCATCCTCTGCCTTCATGGACCTAGCCATGGTTGCCTTATTGTCTGGTGTATGAGGATACATGGCTCTTAAAGCTGCACACACATTTGCCCTGCAATTATTAAATGTTGCACCATCATGGTTATATGGATCGTGCTGTACCCCTGGATATACCACTTTCCTCTAAATTTCACTTGCCTGCTCTCCTACAAGGGTGGCAAGCACATTTCACATATCTCCCACAGCCAACATAACACCTGCTGTGTTTTTTCAATTCATAAAATAAACGTCTCCACCCCTGCAGTGTGTGAGGGTAGTGATTTCATCAGATTATTCCAGTCGATATGGTGCAAAGGGACATAATGCGCTCTACCCAACCCTTTCTGTAGTAACGTAAACTGACTTCCCCATGACATTGTTGGGATTTCCCGTTACCGCTTTTCACTTCATCACTGCTACACAACTACTACAGCGTGTCCTAAGACTTCATTGTGTAGTTTCCCTAATTACTACCTCAGGCAGTGAGGCACCCTGCTGTCCCTGTACAACATCCGATTCCGATTCCTCTTCTTCTTCCTCCACTACATTCCTTACTCGTTCTGACCGCACCAAATCATAGCCCATGCTACCACAGTGCTCTGTTTCTGGGACAAATGTGTCAAGTACTGCTTCTAAGTACATGCCTTCCTGGGCAAAATCAACTTTAAGGTCTGTTATAACCGCACTATCTACTTTAAAAAGGAACTTTCCCGACCTCCACTGATCCAATCCTATTTCTGCTACCTGCCTTCTCCCTGCTCCTCTCTTCCTTGCCGCCTTACTTGTGCTAACTCTCCTTCCGCTTGCTGCAGTGCTTCCTCCAAGCCTTCTGCGTGCTTGGGTCTGTGTGATGCTGGAAATGCATCGGAGGGACAGGGCCTCCGTATCCTTGTCCTTTACTGCCTTTTTATTGTGTGTTCTGTCGTGTTTTCCGCACAGGAGTTCATGTGGGACTCCTGGCGGTGCAGCTCTCTCTCTTTTGGTTTGGTGAACAGACCCATGGGATACCCTTATGGCACCCATGGGTGGGGGTACAACCCTGTGGCCCAAGTGTATGTTTTTGGGCACCTGTGGGTCGCCCGCAAAGCAGGGTATGGGCTGGTGGAAGCTCAATGCTGAATGTGATAGGTATCCTCCATTTTGGTATACCCAGGCCCTGCCATTGGAATCAGTTGATTCCTGATGGAAAACAAGATGGCCCTGTGGCCTCTTGCTTTCTATTGCCTGTTACCTTGTTCTCCCAAAGTCCTGGGAAGCCCTGACTCTGTCCCTTCCCCCTGACTGGCTGTTGGGTGGAAGTTCCATATATGGTGTTGTTGTGAAGTCCAGTCCAGACTGACTGGAGCCTTCCCAGTGACGGTATGTTGTGGGTACGTCCTGTGGGTGGGACCTGGGTGAATGGAGTGTGTGACCAATATGCACTTCTTGTTGTGGGTGTCTGGTTTCTGGTATGAGAGACAAAGACTGAGACAGCCCTGCCCGAAACTGGCCTGAGTGCAGTGTGTAGTGTTGAATGGCTGGGTACTTGTCCCAATCCACATTCCTTGTTGTGAGTGTCTGAGAGGGTGGAGGATGGCCTGAATGCACTGTGTTCCTGATTGGCTGACTGACTGCATGAATGCCCTTCTGTATGATTGGCTGCTGAGAGTGACCCAGCAGTGTGGATGAGAGACAAGATAGTATATCTGGGGACCTCTCACCACTGGAAATTGTTCAGAAGCTGTGTCTACACTTAAAGAGTAACTGGAACTGCTGATCCTCTACGCCCAGCTGGAAGAAGAAGACTTGCTGTTGCATTTGCTTCGACCTGATCTGAAAGCTGCCGAATTCATCGAAGACTGATCCGAGAGTGGACCTGGTAAGGCACCCTCTTCCCGTGCTCCGAGGGATCATCGAGCACCGCTAACCTTTGCCGAAGCTCCCTGGAAGTCAGACCCTTGAAAGGCTGCCGACCCGAGACGGGACCGCTGAGGAGAATGAGCCAAAGCACCCGGACTTCGCCACTGTCGAAGTCTATTGCCGTCGACCAGGGTTCGCAGGTTTGTGTAAACGCTGGGGGCCCGTCAAAGTTGTGTTGCCCAGCTGTGGGGACCACTTGATGCCGTGCCACCGATGACCGGAGCCGCCTGCTCCTTTGCCTAAGAACATTTGAATCGAAGGACTCCCTTGTCCGCAACGTTGACCTCTTTGTCCCGCCGGAGAAAGTCGAGGATGACCAACGCGCCTAGGAGAATCCAACGGTGGGTTTCCCGCCACCTGAAGGCCACAAAGACTTCGATGACTCGACGCCCTTGTTGGGCCACAGTTATTCTGAAACTCTTTACTGTCCTGAACAATCCATCGCTGAGGTGCCCCGCACACCTCATCCTCGCAGGACGTCGCTGAAGAGTACCACCTGGATCGACGTTGTGGTCTCGGCACCCTTGAACTTCTCATCGATGCCGTCGACGCCAAGTTCACCTTCTTCGATGTGTCTCAACGATCCGTGACTCCTGCTTGAAATGGGGTCACTCAAGAAGGATCTGTCGACGCTTCTTCGAAGAGCTCTACTCCACCAGGTACATTGGGGGGGTAAAAACTTTATAGGAGAGAACAAGACTATTGAGCAATATCTGGACTGGACGTGTGCTATATATCTTTATTTTACAGGTTGCCCAGGTGGGGGGATCTCCACACAGAACTGTGTCTAGTGGTAGGGGTCAGAAATCTGCCTATTGTTTCAACCATCTTGCGTTCTTTCCTATCTCTATTGCTGGTGTCCTTGTTATTGATCTGTGTGACATGTTAACCGTACAGTTGATGCACTTTAATGAGATTTGATAACATTGGTGGTACCACTTTAGAATTGTATATATTTATCATTGTTGATTTCCGAGTACAAAGTGCGTTATTGTGATCGTGTACATACCTTTGAATATTCATTATGTAAAGACTGTGTTTTCAGTAATACAGTGTGTGGACATTCCATTGTGGTGGTTCGGGGACTACACTGTACTTAAGAACCAGCCCGCATCGCCTCCTGAGAAGCTAGGCCTTGATTTCTCGTTGATTGGTACCCTATAGAGAATTTTGGCTGGGGTCCTCTGTGCCTCTCCACCATATAGAGAGCGGAAGTACAGACACCCCCCATCGGTATCTTTACACTGGTAGCAGCGGTGGGATGCTTATGGTTTTAAGAATCAGTGTATAACCGTGCCACTTACAAAGTATCTGCACTTTATTAAATTAATGTTTGGTTGTGCACAAAATAACTGCATTACAAGCAATGGAGTCTATTGCAAATGGTAAATTGACTAGGATGAGCTTAGAGGCTCTCCAGAGTGCTTGTGAAGCCAGGGAGTTAGACTTTGTGGATAAGTCTAGGGCTGAGCTGATAGCTGCCCTGGTGGACTACCAGACTGATGGTGAAACTCTTGATGAGGGGGGAATGCAACCAATGAGGACTCTGCCCCTGGGGGTTCTACTGAATCTGTTTCTGGGAATGCCACCATTCCTGCTGCCTCTGTTCCGAACCCCAGCACTGCTCTTCAGGGGGAGGCCCTGAAGATTGAACTTTTAAAATTGGAGCTACAAAGGGAACAGTTAGCCTTTCAATACAAAAAGTAGGCAACCGAAGCTGAGTTGAGGATAGAGGAGTTGGCACAGCAAGTGATACTCAAAGATAGGGACACTGAGCACCAAAGAATCCAGCTAGAGAAAGCTAGAGTGGAGACATCAGCTAAACCAGTTGAGAGTGGCAGGTCCCCAGCCACCCAGTTTATGAAAGATTTGGTTGGTGTGTTTGTGGAGGGTTCTGATATCCTCCAATGTCTTGAAGCGTTTGAAATGGCTTGTGCAATTCATGATGTTGACAAAAGAGATTGGGCTAAGTGTTTGTTAAGCAGAGTGCCACAAACTGGGTATGACTGTATTCTGAAGCTGAGTGTGGAAGACAGGGGTCAGTATCGGTGTATGAAATCTGCTTATATTGCCAAGTTTGGCAAGACACCTACCCAATACCTTAAAAGGTTCAGGTATTTTAAGAAAAGAGAGAATGTGTCTTGGGTTGACTGGGTGAGTGCTGCGCACATGAAAATGATGGGGTGGATCGATGGTTAAAAGATGAAAACTTTTGTTGAATTGTCCCACCTGTTGTTTTTTGAGCATTTTTCTGAAGCCTGTTCACCGGAGCTGCGTCAGTATGTTGCTGACCAGAACATTTTGGATCCCTTCAAGCTGGCTAGGCTGGCTGACAAGTGGGTCTCCCACCGGTTGTCCCCTAAGGACTCCAGTGGGAAGGACAAGGACAAAGAAAAGGGGGCCTCTCAGAAAGCTGAGGAGTCCCAAAAGCAGTCACAGTCGGGTAAACCTAAACCCTCCTCTCCTAAGACTTAAAAATCTAGTGGGGATAAGTCATCTGTGGGTGGGAATAAGAGTAGTGGTCCACCTGCTGCAAAGCAGGCTCCCAGTGGTTCCAGTACCGTACCCCGCACTCCCGGCACTTGTTGGGATTGTGGGGCTCTGGATCACAAGAGGGGTGACTCCAAGTGTAAAGGTAAGGCACTTGGAGTACAGGCTGTCAGCCTGACCTACCCTTACCCCATGGCTGAGGTGGAGGCCACTGTCCTCCCCTCCTCTACAGGGATCACATTTGGTGCTCCTATAGAGATTTACTTAGTGTCCCTTGGGGCCTGGGACCAGTACGCGGAAGTACTGGCGACTATCCCACAGAACACCCGTAGATTTTTGAGACGTGTCCTCCTGAATGGCCAGCCTTCTACTGGTTTGAGAGACACTGGGGCAAGCATGACAGTGGTGGATAGGACCCTCCTCAAGCCAGAGGACTATGTAGGTGCTCCCCTGAGAACCACCAGGTTAGCTGGTGGGCCTCCCAAATTATTGCCTGTAGCCTTAGTCAGACTCGTATTTGGAGACAAGACGGCAAAGCTTCCTGTCCTGGTTCAGGACAATATCCCTTCTAACATTCTGTTAGGTAATGATCTAGTAGAGTTGGGATTGATCTCGGATGGTCTTCCCATGACTGCTGCTGCAGTCACTAGGTCACAGGTGACACAGGGTCTGGCTGTGAGTCAGGTACCCGAGCCAAAGGCGGGGCCTAAGGCAAGACGAAGGAAGAACAAGAAGGCCACCTCTGTGGAGGGAGCTCCTTCTCTTCCTGCTGTTCCTACAGCACCCATTGGGATCCATGCTCCGGACGGGCTGGGTCCAGTGGTAAACCCCGTCTCAACTCCTGTGGGAGAAGAGCCAGAAGAGTCTCCTGTGGGAGAGGTTCTCAACCCGGAGGATCCTCCCGATCTTCAATGCTTGTTAGCTGAAGGGGGACCCTCCCCGGCAGACTTCTGTAAAGGGCAGAGAGAGTGCCACTCTCTCGAGGGTCTGAGGAAACAGGCCCTGTCCCCGGCACAAGGAGAAGTGCCTAGGACATTCCGGATTTATTGGGAGGGTGAACTCCTTGTTAGTGAGCCCACTAAGCCTGAACCTGTTGCCCCCAAGAGGTTGGTGGTACCGCAGGTTTACAGGCCCTTCCTACTGCAGTTGGCGCATGAGGTGCCCTTAGCTGGTCATCTTGGTACCAAGAAGACTAAGCAGAGGCTCTCTGCCCATTTCTACTGGCCTCGGATGGGAGTAGAAGTGGAGTCCCACTGCAGGACCTGCCCAACTTGTCAGTTGTCTGGCAAGACTGGAGGCAGTGTCATTGCTCCACTGCAGCCATTGCCAGTGGTTGGCACACCATTTGAGAGGGTGGGCATCGACATCGTCGGTCCCCTGGATCCTCCCACTTCAGGTGGACACCGGTTCATCCTGGTCTTGGTAGATCATGCCACCAGGTACCCTGAGGCTATACCCCTTTGGGCCATAACTGCCAAGGTGGTTGCCAGGGCTCTCCTGGGCATTTTCACCCGTGTTGGATTCCCTAAGGAGGTTGTCTCTGACAGAGGATCCAACTTCATGTCTAGTTACATGAAAACCATGTGGAAAGAGTGTGGGGTAACCTATACATTCTCCACCTCTTACCACCCCCAGACCAATGGTCTGGTTGAGAGATTTAATAAAACTCTCAAGGGCATGATAGGTGCTTTGGAAGAGCCCCTAAGGAGGAAATGGGATCTCCTCCTGCCATGCCTGCTGTTTGCTTACAGAGAGGTACCTCAAGAGGGTGTTGGTTTCAGCCCCTTTGAGTTACTCTTTGGACATCCCGTGAGGGGGGTCCCTTGCCTTGATCAGAGAAGGTTTGGAAGCCACCCCTCCAGGTCCCGCCAAGCAAGTGGGGGACTATGTGTTAGGCCTCAGACGGAGGATGACACAGATGATGGGTCAGCCAACAGCGAATCTCAAGGCCAGCCAGGAATTGAACAAGTACTGGCATGACCTTAAAGCATCGCAAGTGGAATGGACTCCGGGACAGGAGGTCCTCGTGATGGAGCCTACCAAGCCTCGGGCATTGGCAGATAAATGGACTGGACCCTTCAGGATAATCTCCAAGATGGACGAGGTCAATTATCTGGTTGACCTGGGAATCCCAGGGGTAGCACCTCAGGTATTCCATGTTAATCAGCTCAAGCTTTTCCAGAGGCGAGCAGAGGTTTCATGTCTCTTGCTAGCTTCAGAGCAAGAAGAGGATGAGAGTGAGCCCCTTCCTGATTTGCTGTATAGCAACCCTCAGGATGGCTCAGTGGAGGGAGTGCATCTCTCTCCAGATTTGACAACCGAGCAGCAGAGGGCCTGCAGGACTTTGCTCCAGCAGTATGCCTCTCTTTTTTCACTGAGGCCAGGCCTTACACCGTGGTGTAAGCACGAGATTGACACTGGTGACAGCGTTCCTGTCAAAAGCAGGAGCTACCGTATGTCAGACACTGTTAAGAACCACAACCAGGCTGAGGTCGCCAAGATGTTGGATCTGGGTGTTATTAAACCCTCAACCAGTCCCTGATCCAATCCCGTGGTCCTTGGCCTCAAGGCAAGTTCCCAGGCAGGTACCAAAGATTGGAGGTTCTGTGTGGACTACCGAGGAGTCAATGCCATCACCAAAACTGACGCGCACCCATTGCCCCGGGCTGATGAGCTCGTGGACACCATAGGTGCTGCCAAATTTGTGAGCACCTTTGATCTCACCTCAGGCTATTGGCAAATAGCTCTGACGGACCATGCCAAGGAAAAGACGGCATTCTCAACACCAGAGGGACTCTACCAGTTTAGGGTCATGCCTTTTGGGTTGAAGAATGCCCCTGCCACCTTCCAGAGATTGGTCAACCATGCGCTCAGTGGGCTGGAAGTCTTTTGTGTGGCTTCTTTAGATGACATTGCCGTCTACAGTTCCACTTGGGAAGAGCATTTGACACATCTGGGTAAGGTGTTGCAGGCCTTGAAAAGGGCTAACCTCACTATCAAGGTCACCAAGTGCCAGATAACTCAGGGGAAAGTCACATATCTTGGTCATGAGGTAGGAGGGGGTCAAATCAAACCTCTCCCCAGTAAGGTACAGGATGTACAGGACTGGGAGACTCCCACTACTCAAACCCAGGTGAGAGCCTTTTTGGGCCTCACTGGGTATTATCACAATTTCATGGCAGACTATGGAACCATAGCTGCACTGCTGACAGCTCTGACTTCCCCCAAACAACCTACGAAGGTTAATTGGATGGAAGACTGTCAGAGGGCCTTTGATGGCTTGAAGGAAAGTCTGTGTAGGCACCTGTGTTGTGTGCGCCTGACTACAGCCAACCCTTTATCGTCCAGACGGATGCCTGCGACACCGGAATTGGAGCTGTCTTGTCCCAGTTAGATGACAAAGGGAGGGAACATCCTATCATCTTCATCAGTAGACAACTCAAGGGTAGGGAACTTAGGTGGGCTACTGTTGAGAAGGAATCTTTCAGTATAGTTTGGTGCCTTAGGCGTTTTAGGCCCTACCTTACGGGGTCTACATTCAAGGTCGAAACAGATCATAAGCCCCTGAAGTGGCTTATGCAAATGAAGGGTGAAAACCCAAAACTGCTCAGGTGGTCCATTAGCCTGCAAGGACTAGACTTCACCATAGAGCACAGACCAGGGAAGAGTCACGATGATGCAGATGGCCTTTCCAGAAGGTATGTTGACCATCTGGATGAGGGTGTCTATCCCGTGGGAGATTAGGCACCCTCCACCTCAGACTGTGGGGGGGCACTGTGATGCTGGAAACGCATCGGAGGGACAGGGCCTCTGTATCCTTGTCCTTTACTGCCTTTTTATCATGTGTTCTGTCGTGTTTTCCGTGCAGGAGTTCATGTGGGACTCGTGGCGGTGCAGCTCTCTCTCTTTTGGTTGGGTGAACAGACCTATGGGATACCCTTATGGCACCCATGGGTGGGGGTACAACCCTGTGCCCCTAGTGTATGTTTTTGGGCACCCTGGTTGGCCCACAGAGCAGGGTATAGGCTGGTGGCAGCTCCATGCTGAATGTGACAGGTGCGCCGAGTATCCTCCATTTTGGGATACCCAGGCCCTGCCATTGGAATCAGTTGATTCCTGATGGAAAACAAGATGGCCCCTGTGGCATCTTGCTTTCTATTGCCTGTTACCTTGTTTTCCCAAAGTCCTGGGAAGCCCTGACTCTGTCTCTTCCCCCTGACTGGCTGTTGGGTGGAAGTTACATATATGGTGTTGTTGTGAAGTCCAGTTCAGACTGACTGGAGCCTTCCCAGTGACTGTATGTTGTGGGTACGCCCTGTGGGTGGGACCTGGGTGAATGGAGTGTGTGACCAATATGCACTTCTTGTTGTGGGTGTCTGGTTTCTGGTATGAGAGACAAAGACTGAGACAGCCCTGCCCGAAACTGGCCTGAATGCAGTGTGTAGTGTTGAATGGCTGGGTACTTGTCCCAATCCACATTCCTTGTTGTGAGTGTCTGAGAGGGAGGAGGATGGCCTGAATGCACTGTGTGCCTGATTGGCTGACTGACTGCATGAATGCCCTTCTGCATGATTGGCTGCTGAGAGTGACCCATCAGTGTGGATGAGAGACAAGATAGTATATCTGGGGACCTCTCACCACTGGAAATTGTTCAGAAGCTGTGTCTACACTTGAAGAGTAACTGTAACTGCTGATTCTCGACGCCCAGTTGGAAGAAGAAGACTTGCTGTTGCATTTGCTTCAACCTGATCTGAAAGCTGCCAAATTCGTCGAAGACTGATCCGAGAGAGGACCTGGTAAGGCGCCCTCTTCCCGTGCTCCCTGGGACCATCGAGCACCGCTAACCTTCGCCGAAGCTCCCTGGAAGACCTGACCGCTGAGGAGAACGAAGCAAAGCACCCAGACTTCGTCGCAGTCAAAGTCTATTGCCGTCGACCAGGGTTTGCAGGTTTGTGTAACCGCTGGAGGCCCGTCGAAGTTGTGTTGCCCAGCCGTGGGGACCACTTGACGCCGTGCTGCCGATGACCGGAGCCGCCCGCTCCTTTGCCTAAGAACATTTGAATCGATGACTCCCTTGTCCTCAACGTCGACCGCTTTGTCTGCCCGGGGTGCTGTGGGACGTGTGGCGGTAATCCCAAAGGAGCTGATACATCATTGATCAAACAGACTGTGGGACCGATGTGCCACCTGCAGTGTTCTCTTGAGATTACCCATGAAGCGTTCAGCCATGCCATTTGCTTGGGGGATAAAGAGGTGTAATTTTTCAATGCCTGAAGCTCATGTACTGTGCAAAATGTGCAAAGTTCATGCTGGTGAACGGTGGGCTATTGTCCGATTTTCTTATTTGAGGGATGCCCTAGGCTGTGAGGATGCAGTCCAGGACAAGGATGACCGCTGTTGCTGTCGTGGATGGTATAATCTGTACTTCTAGGTATCCCGAGTATTTCTCAACCACCACTAAGGTGTATGTACCATCCTGGAGGGGCCCAAAGAAGTCAACAGACAGTTTCTTGAGGAGAACCATCTCCGGTTCCGGAAGCACCTCAAAACCTTCCTCTCTTCGCTTCCGCTTTCTCTCCCCCTCTCCCCTGCTAAAGTTACTAAACTGAAACGAATCTGCAACTGGGCCACTCACCTTCTCAGTCCTTGGCCCAGCCACTCTCCCCTGAACTGCCTCCCTGGCACCCCCTGCACTATGGGAATGTGTCTGTATCCCTACAGCCCCTCCTTCCCAGCACTTATCTGCACTTACTCGCACTGCCACTAGCTGGCCCTTGTTACTTTCCTGTATGCTATTACCCTGTACTGCACTTTCCCCTCTCCCTTCCCCTTGCACTTCTCCCTTTCCCCTCCTCCCTTAAACTTGCGCGATCTGAATGACACCTGGCCTAGTAGGATCGTTGTATGTCCCCCCCCCCAGTTTCCCCTCCCCTGCCTCGTCGTGCCTTGAAACACTTGTGTACATGCGCGTTATAAATACCATATCATATCATATCCCATATGCCCCCTGGTAGTGCTGACATCTGCAGGGGATTTGGGTGGGGTGCTGGTGCTATGGTGCTTCAGATCGTGCAGTTCTTTAGGGTGTCTTCCACTTGGTTGTCTAGTCCTGGAAACCAAATTTTCTGTCTCAGCAGTGTTTTTGTGCAATGACTTGGGCAGGACGATTTGACAGCCCTTCATGATTATTTAGTCTTCTGTAGTAGTGAGTCCCTCTTCGAACAGCAGCATTGCTTTTACGTCCCCCTGCCACGATTCCTCTAGGTGTTTTGTTCATGCTCTTGCATGCTTCTGTATTGGAGCCTGCAGTGGTTAGAGAACTTATAATCCTGGAGGCGGAGTCCTCATCATTCTATCTGTGGGGCACTCGAGCCTGGAGGTTGCAGAAAATGGTGAAGAGGGCTTGGAGGTTGGTGACCACTGTGAATGCTTTTCCGAATAGGAACAGATGGTGCTCACAGGCCCAGCTGACTGCCAGGCTTTCTTTCTCTGCCTGGGAGTATTTTTGTTTGGTTGTGGTGAGGCTGCGGCTGGTGTATGATACCCCATTCTTGATATGGGGAGTCCTGGGGTCGTATTGTGCCAGTATCACACCCAATCCACATGGCTGGCATCCACCATTACTTCTGTTTTCTAAAGTAGGCATGCAGGCCCAGATATCTATGAAGGCAGCTTCACATTGGGTAGTCCAGATTAATTCCTGGCCAGCCTTGGTCAGCTTTCTTAAGGGGGCACTCACTGTCGCAACTTTTTCCAGGTAGCGCAAGCAGTAGCTGGCCAGCCCTAGGAATGACCTACGGTCCGTCACATTCATTGGCCGCAGGGTGTCTTGCAACGCCTTGATTTCTTCTGGGTCCAGCCTCATGCCTTGGTCAGAGAATATGTGGCCAAAGAACTTGAGGGTACACCTTGGGCAAATTCAGACTTGTCCTTATTTAGCGTGATGTTAGCAAACTTTGCATAGGTTGTTGTGCTCCTGGGTTGATTTGCCAAACACCAGAATGTTGTTGCTGTAGTTGAGACACCCTGGAATGTGTTTGATCACCTGGTGGAACGTCTCCTGGAAAAGTTCTGCTATCGATGATATGCTGAAGTTCAGGCATTTATAGCAGAAAAGCCCTATGTCGGTTACGAAAGTGGTGATGTATTGGGACTCCTGCTCTAGTTCCAACTGATGGTAGCCCTTGTTGAGGTCGATCTTCGAGAACACGGTTGCACCATTGAGGAGATGGATCATGTCCGTTATTCTCTGAGCCTGGTCTCACTCTCTCTGTATTGCCATGTTAGGGTGGTGCATGTCTACACACAAACGAATTGAGCCCTCAGCCGATATCCTGGGTACTGATACAATCGGGGAGACCCATGGCGTGGGTCCTATCATCGGCTCGATGATGTAGAGGTCTAACGGGTGATGCAGTTCTTCTTCCACCTGCTTATGTATGTTTATCAGGATGTCCCTGTAGTGCTGGGCCACTGGCATGACCTCGGGATGAATGTGGAGTCTCACTTTGCAGTTGCGCAGTTTGACCAAACCTTTGAATAGGTTTGGGTAGGTTTTCATAACCTTGTCTTCAGGGGCCATGTATTTATAGGCCATCATGTTGTATAGGATGTGGACAAGTTTCATGTCGATAGCTGTCCTGAAACTCGGAGTGCATCCGCTGTTGGCTTCTTTGGAGAGGACATGTAGTTGTATTCAGCCGTGTGTGATTTGTGTGTTCAGACCATGGTGAAGGTGCGCTTGCACGGCAGGGGTGAATTGGAGCGGTAAGGAAAAATGTTGACTTGAGAGGGCTGCAGTTTCGGTCAGTGAGGCAGGCGATTGTAAGCCTCCTCACTCAGGACATTGACGGTTTTGCCTGTGTTGATGAGGAATTCTGTCGCCGTGTTCTGTACTGGAGTGTTAGGATGGGGCTATGTTCTTTCCCTGTCTCGTTCCCCAGTCTATGTCTATGTCTGTGGGCTTGTAACACGCTGTAAGCCCGCAGGGCGCGGAGAAACCGATGGTGCAAAATTCACAGATGTAAGACTTTCCGAGTTCTTAGTGTCACAGCAAACCTGAGAGAGATCATGAATTAAAGCATTTTCAGTGCTTTCCTGAAACTAGGATAGTTTCCTTCCTGTCTCAGGGCAGCGGGTAACCTGTTCCAATAGTTTGCAGCCTTGAGCGGAAAAGATCTGCCACGTCGAGATGCCCGTTTAGCATCAGGTATATATAGGAGACCTACATCTGCTGATCTTAGACATCTCTGAGATGCGTACAGTGAGAATTGTTTTTTAAAATAATTCTGCGCCTCTACAAAGAGGCATCTATGCACTATCGTCATGGCTTTAAACTTGACTCTGTCCTCTATTCTGAGCCAGTGCAATTCCTTTCTTCCTGCTGTTATGTGGTCTCTGTAATTCATTTTCTTAATGATGCGAACTGCATTTTGCATCACTTGGCACCTTTGTAACTATCTCTTGGAGGCTCCCAGCAACAGGGCATTTCCATAATCTAATCGAGACAACAAAATTGCTCTCGCAATGGTGGCAGTATTAGCCTCATTTATAAAGGGTCTGATGGCTCCTAAAAGGCGCAAATAGTACACATTATTTTTCTACAGATAATTAACCTGTGCTTCGGAGCTTACTGACGCTTCAACCATCATCCCCAATGTTTTAATTTGGGGTGCTACTGGTATGATGGCTACTTTGATAGGGAAGGCTTTGTATTGAGTTCCAAGTTTGGATCTAGCTTGTCAATAGTGCCCATACATATCCATTTCTCCTTTGGCTGTTGTGGAAGAGGAGTATTCACTCCCCGACTGTGATCGTATCTCTATGTAGCGAACGCTCCTCCGGGGTCTGTGGGAGGTTCTCCTATCAGGTGTCCGGAGTGACCTTCTGGTGTACTGGCGGTTACTCTCAGTCCCCGCAGGGCAATACCTTATGCTCTCACAGCTCGCTCTCCTGTTATCTGGTTGGTGAGCGCGGTGGCATCTGCTATTCCTCTGGGAGGTCGCAGGAACAGGCATTGTTGGGGCATTTCTGCAGACTGCACTAAAATGGTCATCACCCCACATGCTGCGCACTGTGGGTACGATGGCTGGGCACGTGCCTTCATGGGGGAACAAGTAGCTGCACCGGTAACACGTCTTTGCTGAGTGTGTAGGTTTGCTGTGCTGAGGTGGTGTCAATTTCCTAATGTTCTGCTGTTCTTTGGAGTCTGATATCTTCACCCGTCCTAGGCCAGCCACCTGTTGCGTGACTGCTGAGTCGGTGCGAGCCATTGCTAGTATTTCGTCAAGAGTCCTCTGTTTCTGGAGTAGTTTCCGTTTGAAGTCAGCAGATTCACACCCCACGATGACCTGGGAGCTTAGGGCCTCGTCGTTCTAATATTGGTGGAAGGCGCAGTGCTTCATGCCGATGCGCAGTCTCATAACGTAATTGTTCAGGGTCTCACCTTTCTCCTGCATGGTTGTGTGAAAAATGTGTCTCTCGTAGTTTACGTTGGTGTGTGGGGCGATATAGGTTTCAAGAGCCTCTCGAATCTCCTGGTATGTCGCCTATTCCTCATCAACCAGCTCATAGAAGATGTCTTTCACAGCAGCTCCACTGCCAACGTAAGGATGTTCTTTCCTGATCCAGAGGGCCCATTGCCCCAAATATATTTTGAAATCTTTCATCCATCGGACCCACGTGGGTCCCAGATTACCTGTGTCCCTGAGGTCGAATGCCTGGGGTAGTTGCCATGGGGTAGTTTCTCCCTGTCCATGTGGAAATGCTTCTTAGAGCTGTGCAGACACTCTGCTGTTGATGTCTTCTTCAAACATTCTCCTTGGTTCGTTAGTAGCACGTGTGTACTATGCTCCCCACTGTGCTATTTTCTTGCTGGTGGTGTTGTGTGGGTGGGCCACACCTCACTTTCCCTTGTAGGGTGTCCCTGTGCCCACTACCTGGAGCCAAAGATCCCTTGTTGTAAGGTTGGGGCCTGCGTTGCCACCAGGGGCACTGTGAGGGCCGTTGCAGCCCGAGGATATCAACACTGCGGCCAGGGTGGGAGCATGCTTTGAAGATCACCTGCATTCCTCGATTCCACTACGAGCGCAGATCAACACCGCAGGGCCCAGGTGTGCGTGCGCAGTGGAGGCGGGCCGCGCCTCTCACTGTAATGCTGCGTGGAAGAGGAAACTCCTCAGAGGGACCGCGCCTGGTGCACCACCTTCGTCGCCAGTGTTGAGGTAGGTGTGACTCTTGGCGGGGCAGCTGTGCTTAAATAAAAGAGGCCCATATAGATAATGTGTCTGGTCTCAACTCTTTTTTATTTCTAACGGCCACTTACCCATTCCCCACGTCACTTCCCTTCTGCCTGGTTCCCACACCCGACCTAGCCCAAACTTACACATAACGAAGTGGTCAAACTAGAGAGTCGCAACATGACAACAATGTTTAAAGGAAGTCCCCATGAACAGCGAGAATGAATGTCAAGGAGGGCCCACACCACGCGAAAGAAGTCCTATAATAGCAGGTAACATGCCGTACATTTTATACAACACCGATGTCATTGCTGTGCGTTGTAAATCTAGCGTTGAAGGTTCATTTATTCAATGCCGTGTTTTCTTTTTATTGCCAACAGCTACAGTTTACTGCTATAATGAAACTATGCAGTGTATTTCCTGCCCTATGCAGTATTCGTCCCCGTTCGCAGTGTAAGAAACCGGCGATCTGGATCACCGGTGTCCCTTAATTGTATATGTGGTATCTCATCGAGTGAATAGATTATCAATATTACACGTTTGCTGGCACGTATCAATGGTGAGGAGAAGTATAGATAGATGAGGCCGGGCATAACACGTAGCTGAGAAGCAATATGCCCGCTTGGAGGCGCTGTCTCTCCACGGTGGACGTTGAGCACCATTAAAGGGAATGTGGAACATTTCGTGAGTCAAGCCCTGTGATGCCTCTAACCTTTACCGCGGCCGTAGCAGAACATTGGTTCACCTTTGGTGGACTAACGCGCCGCTATCACGGATCAGTAGAAGTTAGATTAATGACATAAGTTCAGGGGCAAAATAATTCTCGGACTCAAGCAAGTGTAAAAGCTATTTAAGCTGATCTCGGGTGATGTATAGGCAGGTTTCTGTGTCCATGGGTGAACGAAGAGACACAAGCTGCACTTCTGGGCGTGGGGTTTCTGCATACACATGCTGCCAATTGCAGCCTTTTGCATATCACAAATCGTGGGCACCGCACTACACTGTGCAGTTATGCAAGTGTACGTAAACGAACGTAAACTAGTTTACCATTTTGGACGCCTCTGTTAAATAAATTGCATAGCTTTGTGGAGAGCGAGATTAAGATTTCTTTCAAAATATGTTTTTTTCAGAAACCCTCCTCCACAGATTTTTCACCTAATTACATTTTGTGATAAATGGCAGAAAACCACCACATTGCTGAAAAGTGTCCGTTTTCCTCAGAAATTAAGAAATGAGATGCAGGATTTCTTGGCAGCATTTGGAATTGGATCTGCACGCGGACCTCGACTCCAGCACTCCCTCTGTCCTCATTCTCCTGGACCTTTCCTCTACATTTGACATAGTCAACCCCGCAATCCTAACTAATCGTCTCCGTGAGACACTGTGCATCACGGATCAGGCCCTGGCGTGGTGATCTCCTTCCTCTTGGACCGACCCCTCCTAGGTTCAGCCTGGGTCCTTTCTCTCCACCACCTCGCTCTCCACTTGTGGTATTCCCTAGGGCTCTATCCCTCCATCACCCGGGTTATTCAATGTCTATCTGGCCCCTTTGGCCCTCCCGATCTATACCTTTTCCTCTAACTTTCAGTGTTATGCGGATGACACGCAGCTGTCCTTCAGGCTACCCTCGTCCTCGCTCATCCCTGACTGTCTATCCGCTATTCAGGCATGGTGCGCCTCCAACGACCTCTGCCTTAATGCCAGTAAGACTTAGATCCTTCTCATTGGGATACCTGCTCCTGCTTTTCCTCTCTCACTCTGGCCGCCCTCCTTGGGCCCCCTCCCCTCACCCTCTTGTGAGGTAATAAACCGTAGGATCATTTATTTATTTTTTTACATTTGTATAGCGCGCAAACAGCCCTTGGGCATCGTGGCGCTGTTACTTGAGGGGAACTTAGTTACAGGGAAGGAACAAGTGGGTTATGCATTTACATGTTTGTACATTAATACCCTTGAGCACAGGATATAAATCATTTTTGCAGGTTAACAGGAGATGCAGTCATCTTCGGCTCCACTCTCTACTTCACTCCCCACATCACGGACCTTGCCAAGAAGGCCCATTTCCAGCTGCACCTCCTCAGAGGTATTCTCCCTTTTCTCACCTTCCCCCAGAAGTTCATTGTCTCCGGAGCTCTTGTTATCTCTAGGATTGACTATTGCAACAGCCTCTTTCTTATTCTGCTTACTCTACTCTTTGCCCTCTACATCTCTTCCAGAACAGGACCGCAAGACTAATCCTTCACCTCGAGCCCAGGGACTGCATGTGCCCTGAAATCCCTCCACTGGCTCCCTGTGACTGCAAGGATCAAGTTCAAGATCATCTGCATCCTCCACAATGCTTTCTGGGACATAGCTCCCACTATCTTTAACTAGCTCTTCCTAAATACTCTCCTTCTACAGCCATATGCTCATGTACCTTGAATTCTCTGTGGGCAATCACTTCTCCATGCAGAAAATGGGGACGGATCCCTCTCCCCTGCAGGTGTCTCCCTCTGGAATGGCATCCCTGCCTCTGTCCGCCTTGAGCCGGATCTCCTTAAGTTCCGGAAGCTCCTCAAGACCTTCCTTTTTCCCCCTCTTACTTGCTCCCTCTCCCCTGCTAATCTACCGTTGCTCCTTGATCTGTCTGCTCACTGGTTGCTTGGTGTCCTCTGAGTCTCTAGTTCGTTACTCACAGCTCGTCACTCTAAGCTTTATTCTTATTCTTATTCTTCTTGATCTATCTGTGGTGTTTGATACTGTGGACCACTCCTGTATTATCTCTTCTCTTTCCACTTTGGGCATTTCAGGTTCTGCTCTTAATTGGTTCTGCTCCTATCTTTTGCAACTGACTTATTCTGTCACCTGTGCTGGACACTCTTCTTTATGGTGTCCCCCGAGGTTCAGTACTTGGCCCACTCCTTTTTTCTCTCTATTCTGCTCCTCTTTTCTTCTTTCCATCTTTCCTTTCATCTCTGTGCTGATGATACTCAGATCTTTGTCTTTTTCTTCCTTTCATTCTGTCTTACACTCTACTCTTTCAAACTGTCTTTTACCTGTCCAGAACTGAATGCCTTCCCACTTTCTACACCTCAAACCCTCAAAAACGGAAGTACTTTTTTTCCCTTCTAATATGTCTCCCATTCCATTCCCCTCCACTCTTTCATTTCCTCCATCTACTCTTTTTGTCTCACTTTCAGCGTTTTGCTCTGTTTAACGTTTGTTGTGCTTGTGCCTATCTTTCTTTTTACTATACCAAACTTCTTCTTTTTCGCCTTGTCTTTTCCCGCATTGACTACTGTTCATCTGTATTGGACGGTCTCTCTGCCTGTCATCTCTCCCCTCTTTGTTCTATTTATAACTCCTCTGCTCGCCTTCTTTTTTCTTTACCCCCTCGGGCCTCGATCACATCGTATTTTACTTTCAATCTCATTGCTTCCTTTTGCTTGTCGTCTCTTGTATTCTTTCAATTCTTTTCAAATGCACACATGGCTTGGCTCCTCCCTGTGTTTGTTCTCTACTCACGCCCCTTGCCATCTTAGAATTGATTTCTCTTTACTGTTCCTAAGCCTCCTTGTGCTTCGGCTTCTGTCCATTCCTTTTCTCTCTTGGCTCCCAAACTTTGGTGCTCTCCCCTCTTTCACTTTGCTCCTCTTCATCTCTTTGTATTTTTCAGACTAATCTCAAGCATTATCTTCTTTCGTCTTTAGCCTCTTAACATTCCCTGTTTCTTTGCTGATGTAAATTTGTATTCACTTGTATCAATTTGATTGTACTGTTTATTCATTTGCTTTTTTAATTGTTCAGCGCGTCTTGCGAAAGACACTTTATAAATGTAATAAATACAATAGAATACATTGCCTCCACATCCCTCTTCCTCCTTACAGTACTTACGTGTGAGGTGTCCCACCTTCCACAGGAATCCTTTCTTTCTTCCTAAACTCTTTTAGGTCCCTCCCCTACTTGGGGTATATTTAGGCATCACCCACCCGACAGGCCTCCATTTTTAAAATGTCCTGCCGTGGGCAGGAACTGGTCTTCCTTACGGGAATTCTGATCCTCAATTAGCCAAGCTAGACAAGGCAACGTTTCGGTGCCTGGAGTTGGACCACACTCCAGTGCTCTTTGGGGTTCTCAACAGGGAGAGTCATTTGGGCTCCCATCATAGCTGCCAGGGCCCAGTAGATCCAGGACATCATCAACGTGGCAACGCTGTGTCCATGCTGAGCTTCGGGCATGGCGGGCATGTATGCCTCGTCAGGGAGCGCCCTGCTGAGCAGCCCCACTCCTGGTGTTGGAGACACCCCAGATGGATCCAGGGCTTGAGTAAGGAGTCATGGACCTGGCCACGGTGTGCACTGTGTGCATGTTGCCATGGAGTTGACTAAGGCTCGGATCATTTCCCTGGTTCTTTCCGGTGCTCCAGGCACCTGCATGTATTTTTGGTGGAACACAAGCGCACTGCTGGGCCTGTTCGGGCTTGGTGTTGGTAGTATGATGTAGCCCTGGCAATGGGATGTGCATTCTGGGGCC
This sequence comes from Ambystoma mexicanum, assembly GCF_040938575.1. NCBI lineage: Eukaryota > Metazoa > Chordata > Amphibia > Caudata > Ambystomatidae > Ambystoma > Ambystoma mexicanum. Next base: position 1,358,374,355 of record NC_090937.1, on the reverse strand, counting down.
TCCTCGGCTTCCTTTTCTCTGGACAAACCCGCCGACAGGACTGCTGCATGGTCTGGCAGGAGGTTTCTGCTCTCTTTCCTCTGGCTATGCTGGAGGTGATGTAGAGAGGTTGCAGGTGCTGCAGGGCCTCTGGCCCCTCTTCCTCATCCTCCTCCCTCTCTTCAGACTCCTCTGAATCCCCGAAGTTTACAGTTGGGGAACCTGGGGGTGCATGTTTGGCTGTGGAAGCTGTGGCCACAGTTCTTCTCAAAGTTGCCCATTGTTTTGGATTAGTGACATTGGGCCCCTGCTGCTGTGGATGGTGCACCTGCCCCCCCCCCGATATTGAAACCTCTGGGGACCAGTCTCCCTCTCCTCCTATGGTTAGTGAGAAATTTTGGGTGGATAGGAGGAGCCTGATGGACTTGCAATACCGTGATTTCTGTCTATGCTCTTTCCGTTACAGGGAGTGGAGGAGGTCTTGCCGCAGAAGGTGCGATTCGTTACCATGCTGCCATGTTTGGTGGATCATGGAGGACACCATTACGGTCGTAACTGATGAGGCTGCAGATTGAGCCTTGGAGTAGGCCTTGGATGGGGCCTACCTGTCTTTACACTTGGCTGCTGATTCCTCCTATGCTGCTGAGGAGGAGCTGAATGGCCTGTGTACTGTCTCACGGGACTTGCAAGGTGGCGCAGACTGTGCAGTGGTGCTACGTTCTGGAGTCCAGCCTCCCCCCTGATGCCTCGGGTGTTGTCGAGATGCCAATGCCTAGGTATTTGGTATAAGGTTCTGCCTTGCATTGGGCTGTCATGGCTCTCCTTGAGTAGAGCATGTAGATGATGGCCCCATGCCACGAGAGGCTACAGTTCTGCCATCATCTTCCTGGTCCCCAAGCCAGGGGGGAGGTTTTGCTTGTTCCTTGACCTGATGCGGCTGTATCATAACGTTGTTGCCTGCCACATCCTGCTTGTGGCAGGTTCTCCCCCTGGTTCGGGTTGGGGACTTCTTGATGTCTCTCGTCCTCCAGGACGTTTGTTTTCTCATTCCAATCTGATGTCATCACATGGGCTTCCTGCGGTTTTCTGTAGTGGGAATTCTTTCTCAATTCTGAGTCATTTCGGTTGGGTGGATGTCTGCATCCAGAATGTAATGGGGTTCTTGGGACCCTGTTGGACATTTTATATCTTCATGGAGCCCTGGTCTTCCCGTACCTGGATATCTGCCTGCTGCAGGCATCTTTCTGCTCTGGCCTTCGGGTCAGCCTAGGTCGCCATGCCAGGTTCTCCAGGCTTTGTTTTTTTTGTATCTCCTGGTGCAAGTCCTGTCTGTCACCTTCCCGGTTCGCCTGTTTAGCGGTGTCTGTTTTTGGCCAGGGGTGGGCCAGGGTTCTGTTGATGGGGCCTTCGACCTGATACCAACTCTCAGGACTCTGCTAGTGGGATCAGAGGTGCCTGCATGGGTGTTTATTGGATCATTGGGTCACATGGCATTGTGTATCTTCCGGGTTCCATGGGCCATTCTCCCTCTGCTGCCACTCTTGGATAATCTTTTCCTATTCTGGATGGGGGCCTGGCTTGTCTTCGACCTCTGTCTTTTGGTGCCCTCCCCCTCAAGGTCGTGCCTGAGGTGGTAGTTGTTTGTTGGTGATCCTCCTGTAGGGCTTCCCCCTCTGCTGGCCCATTGCTCTTACCACTGATGCCATCAGCGAGGGCTGGGGCGTGGTTCTGGGGGTCCAGTTCTGCTGGTGGAATCCACTGGGGAGGGCTTGGTGGCTGTCTTTCTGGCCCTTGTGGTGTTTTGGTCTTGCCTGCGAAGGACGGCCGTGGTGGGTCAGAAGACCCCCAATGGGAACCACCCTGATTGACAGGAGATTTAGCTCTGCCCAGAACCCCAGAGACCTGCAGGGCCCCCAGCGACTGAGAATGGCAACCCCCCTTCCTGTTGAAGTAGGACACAGTCGTGGCATTGTCCATCTGTCCCACCAGGATACTGCCAAAACCACCCTGCAAGAACTGCAGGACCCCTGAAACAGAGCCCTGAGGACCTGCGGGAACCCTTCTCAGTACACCAGTTCTGAAGCGGATACTAGCGCCTAGAGTACCCACTTCATTGGGGATGGCCGTAGGTCCCCCGGACTGAGACCATCACTCTTACGGAAAGTCCCAGGCAGCCAGCCTGGCCAACTTCCAATCCCCCATGCAAACTCGAACCTGTGAACATGAGGCCCAGGGGCTGGAAATGTGGCAGACAAAGAACCAGCTGCAATAGCAAACTCCACAAAAAGAGAAAACCAGCATCTGAGCTGCGGACAGGAGCGACCTGAAATACCACCACTCCTGAGTTCCCGATATCGACCAAGACTGGTGGGGCAGGGGGCAGCAGGGGAATGCATAAAGGAAACCCATTGGCAATGGTAAGGACAATGCAAGGACCCCCCCACACACACACACCAGCAAGGAAATCGGGAGCAGAACTGTCCTGCCAAGGCTGCCTTGGGACAAGCGAGCATTAGTATATGATTAATATTTTTATGTGTTTTCCTTAAAGAAATAAGTGGTATACTTTAAAACAATAGTGTGAAAAGAGCTAAAAGAAATATGTTAAATGAAGAGGAGTTCCATCATGGCACTGAAACGGGGCAGGAGATAACATCCAGAAACATCTGGTACAATTAAATGTTACGTGTGGGAAGAGAAAGGGGAAGTGGGACATGCCACGTCTGCTCACTCATAACACACACAATAGGGATACCCAAGTATTTCTGCCTTAGGCTGTAGCATATGAGGAAGCAGGATGCCTAATGCAAAACTAGGGGTCTATTTCAAGGAACAAGTGTTTCTGACCAATGGGTGGATGAAGGCGAAGAGGTTTACACCAATAATTACGTGTAACTTGACAGGATGGCCGAAAAAGAGAAACCAAAAGGATGATAGTATATAGAACAGCAGGCTCTAAAAGGGGGGAGCAAATGATTAGTGAACACACAGGACTGCAGTGTGTAGATAAATTTGTATTTGTATTTTGTTTATTTGTATTGCGCAACCTGCCCAGGGGCATCGGGGCGCATGTTTGAAAAAAGGTAGTTACAGGTGAGTGTTACATCGATAGATACAAGTTACATTATATACACATATATACAGTAAGATTGGGAACATGAAATAGGAGCATTACACAGAGAGGCCAAATGGCTTACATATACAGTATATACAGTGAGTAGCCAGTTGGCGGTTGGCAGTTGCATGAATTACAGAGAGGTGGCCAGTGCCTCCTGTTTGTGCAGCCATCGTTTAGTTTTATTTTTGAAGGATTGGTTGGCACATTCCTAAGATCATTGGGAAGGGAGTTCCAGAGCTTAGCCGCAAGGACTGGGAAGCTCAAGCCTCTGGCTGTCTGCAGCTTGAAAGTGGGAATGGTTAGTGTGTGCGCCTGTGCAGATCTCAAAGGTCTGGATGCTGTATGTTGAGTGAAGCGTATGGACAAGTAGGCAGGTGCAGCATTATTCTGTGCCTTGTGTGTTAGAACAAGTGCTTTCAGGGCGATGTGGAGTGAGATGGGTGCCAGTGTAAGTTGCGCCTGGTAGAAGAGATGTGGGAACGCCTGGGAACGTTAAGAGCAGCCCTAATGGCATTGTTCTGGGTGACCTGAAGTTTATCAAGGTTTCTTTGACTCGTCCCTAAGTAAAGGGCGTTGCAGTAGTCAATTTTGGACATGATGAGGGTTCTGGCGAGGATCAGGCAGTTGTCCGTTGTCAAGAAGGGGCGACAAGCTGTAATGAGTTTACAGGTATGTGAGGAAGCTGAGACTACTGAGTTGGTTTGCCTATTGAGAGAGAGAGTGGAGTCTAGGTAGATTCCCAGTGTTTTGGTGACGTTAGTGACTTTGATAACGTTTCCATCGATAATGAAGGAATCGTATTTAGGGTCAAGTTTCGTGAGCTTGGACTGAGGGCCTAGGATGAGTAGCTCGGTTTTCTCATCATTAAGGCAGAGCCCATGTTGTGCCATCCAGGCCTGGATGACAGTGTAAACTGCATTGAGTGCTTTAACATCAGTTACACAGTCGCCAGTGATAGGGATGAGTATCTGGGTGTCGTCCACATAATTAGTGTAGGAGACACCCAGATAGTCAAGAATATCAAAAAGCGGTTTAGTAAATACGTTGTAAAGCGTTGGCGATACACAGGAGCCTTGTGGGACTCCGCAGGGGACATGTGGTGGGTCGGTGGCGGCTAAGGGAGAGAAGACCCTCATAGATCTATTTGCCAGGAAGGAGCTGATCCAGGACATTGCTGCGTCAGAGAAGTGAGCTGCAATCTTAAGGTGTTGGCAGAGGATTTGGTGATCGACCAAATCGAATGCAGCTGAGAGGTCGAGGAGGAGCAGGAGCGCTTGTTTACCCTTATCTTTCAGGTCCTCAATTTGGGTTTTCAAATCGATCAGGGCTGTCTTGGTGCCGTGTCTTGGACAGAAGCCAGATTGTCTAAGCCCTAATAGGTTGTTAGTATCAAGGTAATCCTGGATTTGGAGATAAGCTGCACGGTCCAGAATTTTAATTAGGTAAGGCCCCGTAGTAATGGGCCTGTAGTTGGTGGGATTGCTAGGGTCGAGATTGGGTTTTTTAATTCGAGGGATGACCCACGCATCTTTAAGGTTGTCAGGTACTGTGCCCGATTTGAATGAAGAATTGATAAATGAGGTAATGAATGGGGCAAGATGATGCGCTGCTTCCTTTACGACCGGCGCAGGTCACGCGTCGCCTTGGCAGTTGGAAGGTTTTACCTTCATGATGATGTTTTCAACTTCCTTAATGGTAAGGGGTGAGAAGCTGAAAGGTTTGAAGGCGTGCTTAGGAGAGGGAGTATAGTAGGACTCGGGGTTACCCGCTGCGTCCGAGAGACGGCGTTTTTTGGTATTAATTTTGGTTTGGAGCAAGGCAGTTTTGTTTAATAGTGCTTTTTGTATATTGGAGCACCATTCAGCGTCAGGGGTGCATGTATCAAGAGGGGCAACTGGGGACTCTAGTTCCTTAAGGATCTTAAAGAGTTCCTTGGTGTTAGATTGTGCTTGTGAGAACCTATTGTTGTACACTTCTTTTTTGGCTGCTAGAATAGCTTCTTTGTAAGTGAGGGAGGCAATTGTGAGTTTATTTCTATTAACTAGAGTAGGTGAACTTTTCCAATGTGACTCAGCTTTTCTTTTTTCTTTGTGAAGTTCACGTAAGTGTGGGGTGAACCACAAATTAAGGTGGTTGCAAGGTTTATATTTGCGCAGTTTGAGCGGGGCGATAGTGTTGAGAGCTTTTAACATGGCACGGTTATAAGTATCCACTAGGACAGTGGGATCCGAGCAAGAGGAGGAGGCCGTGTTCAGTAAAGGGAGGATAAGTGGGAGTAGTTTCTCAGCCGTAATATCCCTCTTCTTGCATGTATAAGTGGGCAGTGCAATGTTAGGTTTGTCTATGGGTGGGCTAGAGTTGATGGAGAATATTATTTTATGATGATCAGACCATGCACATGGTGACACAGAAGTTACGTTTAGTGCACAGTTCATGTCTGAGACCCAGTCAAGGGTATGACCCTTGATATGTGTGTGTTCACTGATATGTTGGGTGAGGCCGAAGTCAGCCAGAACACTGGCTATATCACTGGCTCTGCAGCAGCTTGTCTCAGAGCGGGCCCATGGTCTCCTCATATTATGCACTGTTGCGCGTCCCGTCCGCTCTCTGCAGCAGCTTGTCTCAGACCGGGCCCCCGGACTCATTACATTACACGCAAATGCGCGTCCCATCTCCTTGACAACCCGACTCAGTGTTCACGGCGCATGCGCGAGGACCATACACTTTTCCTCTATGCATGCGCGGTGCGGACATTTCTACACAGCTCTCTCCAGTACGAACGCGAGCGCCTTTCCTGATTGCACTCAGCGCGAGCGGCTCGTTAGAGAGATTTAGGTAAGATTTCACGTTCTGGTGTTCTGTCCAGACCTAGCAGCACTTCTAGCTTGCGATCTACCCCTTTTAAGTCTGGCCAGTTTACCCATTTGCTTTCTTGCTCCCCAGACTCCATACCCGAGCCGCATCGCCACAGGCAAGAACTCATCTCCTGCCTCTGAAAACCTCGTGCTCACCTTGGGAGCCCGGCAGCACCGTCTCCATGCTGCTGCCCAAAACAGGTACGCCATTATCTGTTCTTATTCATTTCCAGGCATTTTTGCTAGATATACCAACACACGTGTCCTTATTACTTTCAGATCACCCCAAAGCGATCCACGCTATCACCTGGACACCAATAACCTAACCAGAGGGTTCTAACAACACGCGGTTGAACCTCTTTCCTCATAAGCAAGGTTAGTGGATGGGACCAGAGGGATAGCACTCCGGGTAGCCTCTCACAGGCTTTTTGTAAATATTTCAGTAATGATCCATCCACTGGACCATCCAACAATATATATTTATATTGTTTTTATCAATAGGGAGTCCTGCTTGACCTGGCCCCAGAAGAAGGCTGTAACCTTTTCACAGCCAAAACATCTATTTGTCATCGTGCCTTGTGCCTACATCTTCCTGACCGATGACCTGAATCCTTTATACCACCTTCATGTTGACGTCGCCATATAGCAGACCCTATTTTTAGGTTCCTTTTAAAGCACAGTGCTGTGTTAATGTTGTATATAACCAGGACAATATTCCAATAGGTTGACCAATATGATGTAATACTTGGTAATTTAATTATACAACACAGCACTAGTATAGTTGTGTGCATACAACACACTGTACTCACTCTGCAAATGTACTGTTTTTATGAATTGTTGGTACACTTCTAGAAAATCACTTCTGTTTGTTGCACTGTATGGACAATAAAGTTGCTGACAAGGTGAATTCCACTTTCTTTTCATGTTCAAAAATTCTTTGCATGTTCAACTTTTTCTATGTACATTGAGTCACCAATGTTTGAAACCTGCAACCTAATTAATAAAGGTCATTGAAATCGTGTTTTCTCCATGATTTGGATTTGCACTTTCCTCCAATGATACATACTTATACAGATGTATTAAAACTTTAATATGGAGATGTGTTGAAACTGTTACTACAACTATCCATTGTAGTACAAATGTTCGAGGACAGGACTACCCCCCTGTACAAAATACATCACTGGCTTTGGCATCATTCGTGTCCTGGTTTCCCAGGTTGAGGTCGCCAAGTACGATGATTTGAGATTTAGGGAGGCTAAGATGGATGAGATATCCACCACAAATGAGGAGGTAGGGCCAGGTGGTCTATAGATGAGGTGCACCAAAGCGGTGTGATTGGGTGAAATAGGTAATTTAATAGAAAGTAGTTCAGCTGTTGGAAGCTGTAGGGTGTTGGCAGCTCTAAAATTAAGCGAGCTCTTAAATATGAATGCTAATCCACCCCCCTTGGTTTGATTAGTGTCCCTGTCGCACCTGATGATGGAGTATCTATCGGGGATGGCTAGGGTCAGGGCAGGGCCCGAGGCCGCATGCAGCCAAGTTTCTGTGATTGCAAGAAAGTCAAGGTTTTCTGCCACGATGAAATCTGCAATGTCTAAAGCATGAGCAGGGACAGAGCGTCCGTTAATAAGCGCACCTTTAAGTTTGGTGTTGGAGTTATTGGCTGTAGGGGCCTCATCAGTTATCGGAGCCGCAAGGGCAATGGCGAATTTCTTGTTAGGGATGGTGATTTTTTCCATACTGAGGATATTCATATGATAGGACCAGTGGTGACATCTGGCTGCTAATCTTTGGTTTCTGACTGAGGTGAGTGGAGCAGCATTTCCTCGTGTCACACAAGACTATTAATGAAAGGAACAATGTGGTATGGTGGCCAATGGGAGGGGTGAATAATGCTGTGTTGTGATGAAGGCATGATGGGCTTGATGGGATTTGAATAAAATGTAGTGTCCAAAGTAAACAATAGCTGCAAGGTGGTTTGGGGCAAATTGTAACGCTTACCTCAGATAACTCTGCGGGAGCGCCTTGGAAGTTCTTGGTGATGCCTTCCTTTTCTAAAAGTTTCAGGGTAATTCTGTAAGAAAAAACATGGAGGTCTAAGCTATCTTGCTAAACTATTAACAACTAATAATCTTAGTAAATAGATTCCATCTCGGTTGCTAGTAATATCACTAACTCACCTTAGCTTTTAGTTTGTGGAGCTATCCATCCTGAACTTAAGCAGGGGCGCTAGTTCTGAATAAAACGTGACATACAACTGTGGTATGGAATCTAGAATGGGTTACGGGACAGGGAAAGGATAAGATATGCAGTGAGGAAGGAATGGGAATTCCTAACTGAGCATTAACAAGTTGGCGCTAAAAAAGATGGCAAGTGTCTAAAAACACCTCTTGCTGTAGACAAATTGAGGAAAGACAAATTGAGGATTCACTAAAACAGTCACAACCCTAAACTCGCCAAGGAAATAGTGCAGGAGGCTTGGCCAAAAAACCACAGAAAAACATTAGTGAACAGCGCTCATATGCATCCTAAAATAATATCAAGAAATACGCAACCGGCTGTGCACCTTTAAATCAACTCATGAAAACGCTAGTACAGACGGAGTTAATGCATATGAAAAAAGTAACATATAAGTGAACAGTACTTGCGTGACACGAAATAAAAATAAAGGTCTGGAATCTATGCTCTTAAAACCAGCAACGAAACTGTAACACCTGCGGCTGACAAGGATTCTTAGCTGCGAGTGACAGGAATATCAGCTGACTCGGACTGGAACTTGAGAAGCGGCTGACGGGAATTGTAGCGGAATACTGAAACTACGAACAGACTGGAAACTAAGGGAACATGGATAGGAACTAAAACTCTGACTGTATATACGGAGATAACTAGGAATTTCTCTGAGGAAAACTCTGTGGAACTCGGAGCTCGCGGTAGGCGTTGCTCTGCAAAAAGCAGTCACGACGCAAAGCGCAGACCTCCAAGGGGCCGGAGCTTAAAAGGAAGGAGTGATCTGAAACCTAGACCTGCAAGATAGTAATACAGAGGACAATGCAGGTGGCCATGATGAAAGGACAGAGTATCTCCATTCCACATTAAAGCCTATGCCTATTCAAACATGCCATGCTAGAGCCCAACCTTTCAAGACCCTCTTATGGGAATTAACCCCTAGTGACCTGCCCGTGATCATGACAGAAATATGTACATGCATTGAGTTGGATAGGTGAAACTCATCAACCAGTTTACATAAAGAGCTTTACACGATTACCTCTGTGTTTCAGGTCCAGTGGGTCCATCCATTTGGGAACTAACACTGGCTGTGCAAAGGTGATGAGGAGTGCAGCGCCGATGCAGAGGACAGCTGTCATAATGGACCTGTGGTGGGCATGCAGATTGAAGGCCTGTGCCCAGCTTCTTCCTGATTGGAGTGGGGTTTGTGCAACTGTCACCCTGCACAGCCCTGCCCTGGTGGTGCCCTGAAGCAACAGCACCATGGGGCTTCCGCAAAAGGATCAGTCAATCGTGCTGAAGGAAAAAGTGGTGCAGCAAGACAAGGAGCAAGCAAGTCGAGGAGTACTAAACCGAAAAAGGAGAGCAAATAACTATTGGTCTGAGAAGAGTGCAGCAAATCTGGCAGCAATTCCTGCTGAGTTTTGACGGTTCTCCAAGGCAACCACTTTTTTCATGTCTTTACTACTTCCAGGTGTGCAGATGGCAGCTAATGCCAAGTGGCTGCAACTCACCAGGTATGAGTTACTGCAACTTTCCAATTCAACAGCAAAGGGCCTAAACTTGATAAAGGAAGAGTTGAGGGCACTACTTTTGGGTAACACTTCAGAATAGGTACATGTTAGACATTGTCACTCCCATAGAGGTAGCAGTTTGTGCCAGGATAGTGAGCAGCTGTTGCACTGTAGTCAATCGCATCTGCCAGGTGCTTGGGGGTGCTGGGTGCCCTTTTGTGAGGGCCTATCTAATTGATAATTTGAGCAGCTCTTTTTCTGAGGTATGATCTCTTTTTTTCGGCCTAATGTGTCCTCTCTGTTTCATCCATCTCAGGAGGTGGGGCTTCCTGCCTTTCGTCGCTCTCCAGGCTCCTCTGACACACCGTAGTGCCTGATAGATAAGCATCAAATGGAACATTGAGAGCAGCTATAATGAAATACAGACACTCCATGAGAAGATGACAAATGAAGCTAATGAAGTGCAATCAAACAATTGGTTAGACACTCTTAGACACTCTTTTCACCTCGGTGCCCGCTTGGCTCTCCGGAGGATATAAAGTGACTGTCCCCACGCTGGCCCTCATGTTCATCACCTCCTGCTATTTTGATACTCTATACTAACAAAAGGAGAGGAAAATGTATGTTGCCACTGAATGTTGATGGGGTAAATGATCAAAATAAGATGATTAACAAACTAACAAAGGGTGAAAAATTGATGATGTAGTTGACTGTGTTACAATACAACCTGGAGATATAGAAAACTCTGATGCCTATTGGATTTCATGTGATAAATATGGCCAGGGGTGTATGCTAATAGAGGGATCATTGGAAGACTGGGTAGAAGATGTAGGTGATATGAGTAGACTAAAAAGAGAATGGATCCAAAGCAGATTGGGTATTGGGGGAAGGAAAATAGTTCGGTTTTGATGGATCAATAAAAAGGGAATATAATGTGGTAAAAATGCAAGTTCAGCGTTGCAAAAAAGGCACAAACATAATTTGTGGAATTAGCGCACTAAAAGAGGAGGAGGCTTTGTTGATAGCCACACAGTTCTATGCCCTGTCATAATGGACAACTGCATCACGCTGCACTCATCATCACCTTTGCACAGCCAGTGTTAGTTCCCAAATGGATGGACCCACTGGACATGAAACACAGAGGTAATCGTGTAAAGCTCTTTATGTAAACCTGGTTGATGAATTTCACCTATCCAACTCAATGCATGTACATATTTCCCCCAAACCACCTTGCAGCTATTGTTTACTTTGGACACTACATTTTATTCAAATCCCATCAAGCCTTCATCACGACACTGCATTATTCACCCCTCCCATTGGCCACCATACCACACTGCTCCTTTTATTGTAATTAATGGTCTTGTGTGACACGAGGAAATGCTGCTCCACTCCTTATCTACACACTGCAGTCATGTGTGTTCACTAATCATTTGCTCCCCCCTTTAAGAGCCTGCTGTTATATATTCTATCATCTGTTTGGTTTCTCTTTTTCAGCCATCCTGTCAAGTTCAACTTAATTATTGGTGTAAACGTCTTCACCTTCATCCACCCATTGGATAGAAACACTTATTCCTTGAAATAGACCCCTAGTTTTGCAGATGCAAAGGTGCATTAGGCAGCCTGCTTCCTCATATGCTACAGCCTGAGGCAGAAAAACTTGGGTAAGCCTATTGTGTGTGGTATGAGTGAGCAGACGTGACATGTGCCACTACCCCTTTCTCTTCCCCCATGTAACATTTCATTGTACCAGATGTTTCTGGTTGTTATTTTCTGCCCCGTTTTAGTGCCATGATGGAACTCCTCTTCATTTAACATATTTCTTTTAGCTCTTTTCACACTATTGTTTTAAAGTATACCACTTATTTCTTTAAGGAAAACACATAATAATATGAATCCTATACTAATGCATGTTAATACTATTACACCCCATAGAACAGACATTTTTTAATGTCTGTTTATAATAACATTTTCCTGTAAAACACCCTCTCCTCCTTCCATTTGTTGTCTTCTATAAAACCTTATTGCTGAAAAATAAGTTAATGAAAGCTGATGTATACTCTCCATCATGTTGCGTACCACCCATCTTCTCCTGGGGAGCTGATGCTCTTGTCCCTGTGTACGTCGGTGAGATAAACACATCCTTAGCGACCTTTAACCTTGACCACTGTTGGTGTGGAGTATATCACTGTAGGAGGACCAGTAAAACGTTCTTCCTTCCACTTCCAGGCATAATATTTCATAAAAACCTTCTCTCCAGGCAGGGTAGATGAGTGCTGCTCGTGTAAATTCCCTGGTTATTTCACTTGCTTGCTCCGTCTATATTCTTGCATTCATCTGTTGAGATGTATAGGCAAGCGATAGTCTAAGTTCTGTGAGGTACATATGAAACTCCTCCCCCAAAATATTAGAAGTAGAGTTAGCATCAGAAATTGTACGTGCCGGTGATATAGGCGTATGCATTCTCTGGCCAGTAACAATTTCATGAACAGTGAGGTGATGGTCTCCTCCAGGCTCATTTCACAAAGCAAAGAGAGCAAGAGGTGAGCATTACTTGCCAAGCATCAGTGCTAGCTTAGCCAAGCGCTCTTTAATAAGGCATTCATTCTCTCAGCCATACCGTTGGCTTGTGGTCGGTTAAATAGTACATAGCTTGTGCTGTATTCCCAGAACAGTAGTTATTTCCCCCAAACAAATCTTTTGCAAAATGCTGACCACCTCGGAAATACCTCCCTCACCAAAAATATTGCTGCTAAGCGGGCGTCATTACCGGGAGAGGCACCAGCCTCAAGCCAGCGTGAAAGCAGACATGCATATCAAATATACTCCTTATGTAAGTGCCGGATGGGCCCTTGCAGTCGCAGAAATGTTCCTTGTATCACTTTCAAAGTGTGTCCTGATATAAACGTTTGACAAATCATACAATTGTTTACAAATTCAGACACGCATTAATGTAAATTTGGCACAAACCAATCCTCACGTATCCGTGGAGCCACATGCTTTTTCAATACATGAGCAGGGTAGTGAAGTTGTTCCAGGGCCACTTTCAACAATTTTCTTGGTATTAAAACCTTGCCAGAGCTTTCTTGCCACCAAATCAAATCTGTTTGAGACAGAGCACCCCCTTTTCTTGCAGTTCTTTTTCATCATTTGGTGATTCTCCCTGTAATTCTATTATCTGCACTATCAGTGTTGCATTGAAGCCCTCTGGCAGTGCATGTTGTTCTTTAGTTGCTTCCATCAATGCTATAAGTGGAATTTTCTCCTTCTCACCTGGGAACAGCACATGTGTTCCTTCTGGCAAATATGCTGCTTCTTTTGCTGCTCTATCTGCTCTTTTGTTACACAATTAAATAAAATATTGCCCCCCTGCCCACATGGGCCTTATTTCCTATTTTACTGAGAGTGGTATAATTTCCAATAATTTACTCACAAGTGCTGCATGTTGTACCTGTGTGCCATTACTTCTCTACACCCTCTCCTTTACCATCTTGCTAGTCCTGAATGTACTGTAGATGTAGATGTTACGTACGCAGAATCTGAAAATATATTTACTGCATGTCCTTCTGAAATGTTTAGTGCCTCAATTAATGTCGCCATTTCTGCTGCTTGTGCGACATAGTGTGCTGGCAGTCGTGTTTGGGAGAAAATTGTGAATTCCCCTTCCTTATGTATTCCATGTTTGTGTCCTATTGTTACTGAAAAAGAATGCTTCTGCCCTGAATATGGGTCGATACTTGAGGTCTCATCAATAAAAATCACATCCCACTCTTTTTCTATTACCAGGGGGTTCCCTTCGTTCCCGTTGATGCACGCCACACAATTGTGTGTATAATCTCCCTCCTCCGTCGGTTCTGCAATTAATTCTGATGGGTTTACCGTTCTGCATCTTACCACTTCTATAGCAGGGTTCGTTAATGTATAATTTCATAACCTGACGCTGTCCGAGTTGTCAACTTTGATTTGGACCTTTCCACGTACAACATTACTGGGCATCCCATTATTATTGTTGATGCTTTTTCAATTGTGAATGCAGCAACAGCAAGTGCCTGCTCACAAGGAAAGTGTCCCTGCATATCTATGTTTAATGGTCAACTGTAATGTTTAATGTTTAATATCTTTAATGTGATTTAGTTTAGTTAATATACTTTACACATATTCATCAGCATAAAAAAGGCATAAAAACAAACAATATTCATACATTAATAAAATGCAGTTATAACAAAATTCAAACATTGATCATCATACATAAATAAAATACAATTCTATCAAAATCCAAACATTAATCATCATATACCAATAACCTTAACCAAATAATCCTATTATACTATGTTACACATTTAACCTCATTTTTCATTCTAATACCATCCTTTCATAGCAAAATAAGACAACATATGCTGGCTTAACCTAATATATCATACAGCCCTCACAGTAAAATGCCTAATTTGGTTTCCACTTTCAGCCAGATATTATAAAGTGCAGTTAACAAGCGCATGCTTTTAGTGTTGACGCAATGGTTCCAAAGCGACCTCTCCTCTATCATGTCCCTATTATGTACATACATTCCCAAATAAAATTTTATTTCATCTCTCATTTCATAGCATTCGGTAAGGACATGTTTAGCGGTCTCCAGGATATCCCTCTTGTTACAAAGGCGAAAAAATTGCTGTTCTTTAGGTGTCTTATCTGTAACCCATGTGATCACCTTAGTAGGGAGATGTTCTAATCTTAATAAAAGAATACATTGTCTTAGCCTATTTGAGGGACATAGCATCAGATATTGTTGTGGCTTCTTGAATGTATATAGCCTAAATTGCACAAAATTGTACCTTTTCAATTTGTGGAGGTGTTTGTAATTCTCCAACCAGTCCCATAATTCTACCCGTCTTCCTAATGCAGCCTACTTTATCTCTGTATAGGGACCAGCCCGATGTGACCAACAAATGTCCCTTAAAAGTTGTTCCATCTGCTTTGCCCATTGACATGTGGAGCTTTCTTTGTTTAGTTCCTGAGAAACTGTCCTCAATAGGGCATTTCCAGCTCCATTCTCCATTTTTAGGTATGACCCTGCTCTATTTTTCAGAACCAATGCTTTTAAAGATATCAGCCCAAGCTCAAGTCTTAAAAGAGCCATTGGGATGCAAGTCGGGAGTCCCAGTACCCTCTGCCAATATTTTCCCTCAATTAGCTGTAACCAATTTAATTCCATCTGTATGAGTGCTTACAATCCATACGCCATCATAGGGGACAATACTTGAATGTATAGATGTCGTGTTCCCCAAAGCGTGTAGCCACCCTGTTTTATTGTAAAACTTTTAAAAAGGGCTGTAATTTGAGCTGCTTTTATCATACGGTTACGCTTACATATGAGGTAATTGCCTGTAGGTTCGAACTCAATTCCGAGATATCTGTAAACAGGAACATATGTAATTTCAACGTTATCAATATAGAGCTTGACATGTGTAGTTCTTTTACTTGTATACAGTGGTCGAAGTGAGAGGGAGCGGTCGGGAGCGGTTCCTATACTTTTATTTTAAATAGAAACCGTTCCGGAGTGGTTTAGTTTTAAAAATAATGTGTAGGAAGAAGTTGAAACTTGCACTTTCAGTGCACTGCACTGAACATTCCCTTAAACAGCAGATGAAAGTGTTTGGGGGTGTGTATTGTGTGTGGGAAGGGACGTGGTGATTGGGTTTACGGGGAGTGCGTGCAGGCCAGAAGGGAACATAGTTCCCCTACTTCTTTTCATACACTTCGACCACTGCTTGTATATCTTATCACGTGGGTTTTCTCTACATTGACAACAAGGCCGTTTCTTTCGGAGTATTCCCAGAGAGCAAGGGCCGATCGACGTAACCCACTAGTAGTGTGATCAAATACCACTAGGTTATCTGCATATGCCAGAACCAAACAAGGAACTTTACCAATGCTCGGGGGACAGTTACTAGCCAAGGCTATTGCCTGAGGTATATTGTTTACATATAAATTGTACACTACAGGGGCAGTAACACACCCCTGTTTAACTCCTCTATTTTTCAGGACCCCTTCAGTCATGTGGCCTTGCTGATCTAATTTTAGCCTCACCTTGGTGTTTTCATGTAGTAACCTAAGATTGTATAACAGATCAACTGGGCAGCCTAACTTTTCCAGCTTCGTCCATAATTTCTCTCTTGGAATAGAATCAAATGCTGCCTTAAAATCAACGTAGAGTGAGTACAGGGGAGGTTGCCCACTCTGCCGTGCCCTACTACGCATTATATCCATTACCAAAAGGTTATGAGTAGTGGAATAACCTTATCTAAATCCACATTGAAACTTGCATAGAATGTTAGCTTGGTCCACCCATACCTGCAATTTTTTCAGTATTAATGAGACAAATATTTTGCCTATGGTGTCAAGCATAGAGAGTAGCCTATAGTTATTAGGATCCATACGATTTCCCTTTTTAAAGATCGGGATTAAAATTGCTGATTGCCAAGAGTATGGAACTTTGCCTTCACTCAAAATCTTCTTAAATAAGATATTGAGCAAACTAGCCCAAAAGTCGGGATGACTCTTAATTACAATGTTAGCCAGTCCATTGGGACCAGGAGCTCTAGATGATTTCAGCAGTTTGATCTCTGCCAGAATTGAATTATATGAGATATCTATTGTGGAATCGGGCAGTACTTTGCTTATCTGCATCGTTTCCTCGGAGTCGATTACTATATTACGATATTCCAGAAACCTAATCCACTCAGCACTACCAATGGGGTTTACTGTTTGTCGTATCTTATTCCCCCTGGCTTAATTCAACAATGCCCAGATGTTAGATGTTTCCCTCGAGCAGATAATCTGCACTAGTGTTTGCCAAGATTTATTACAATCTACACTTCTCTTGGCCTTAATATCGGCCCTATATCTGTTCTTTAATCTCTCAACAGTCAAGATATATGTTTCCCATGTCAAGCTAGATTTCTTCGCACCGTGCAGCTCCGCCCTCAAGGATCTCTTTGCATCCCTGATATATCTATCATATGTAGGAGGTTTCCCCTGTTCGCTGTCCATTGCTCTAATCGGCATTGTTGCATGTTTGCCAGAGAACAGGAGAATCCATTCCTCCACCTCATTCATGGACATCATATTGAATTCAACAAAATCAGGAAGGCACTCCTTATTTAGGGCTTCTGCCGCTCGTTGCACATTAATATCTGACCTTCGAATTCTTGTTCCCGCATGATTCACTTTTATATTGCCCATCTCGTACCATGGTTTCTCAGCTTCAGGAGTGTCAAATGAACACTCCAACATGCCATGGTCATTCCAATTATTTTGTACAATGACCATATCATCAACAACAAGTAACATACTTGGAGAGACAAAAATATAATCTAATGTACTGACTGATGATCCGTTGTTCCATGTATGCTTACGCGGATGATCACTATCAGTTCAACCATTGATCATCTCAAGTTCCCAATTTTGAAAGAATTGCACACAGCCATGCCCTTCTCCATCCTCCTTGTCATGAATCATTACACATTTTGAATGCAATTTCGGATTATTCATACTCACTTCTCCACCTAACATATGAGCATTAAAGTCTCCCATCACACAGACATCTAGGTTTATTAACCAATTTGCAAGGAGTTCATGAAGTGCTTCGTGTATCGACTCTCTCAACACTGCCCCAGGTGGATTATAAAGACATACCAATAGTAATCTATCCAAGCTCCCCTTGCCTTCATGCACTATTTCAACAGCAATCACATTATCCACTTGTCTCACATCTATCTTTCTAGAGCTAAATACCTCCATAGGGCTGCCCTCTTTCACCTCTTTTAGCAAAAATCTGATATCTCTCAAACCCATCCAAGAACAAGGAGTTCATTACCAATGTTTCTTGAAGACAAATGCAGCTGTATCCAACTAAGTGAGTCATCGACCCCTTATCAGTTAATAGGTGAGGAAAGCCCCGACGGTATCATGACACCAAAGATAATTTTCATTTACATTCTGCAACCATAGGTACTACCTCAGCTAACCACTTCAGCACCAATTGGATATCTATCAGCTCCACCTTCTTCCCAGTGGGTAATTGAGGGCATGAGGCATTAGCATTGGAGGATACTATTTCCGTCTCCGGACAAAGGGGATCACCATATTTTATGTCAGCGTCTACCTCAATATCCACAGTCCTCAGCTCATCTTTATATGTCCTTAATAACTGGGCAGTAGATAAAAATGTACAGTGCAATGCTGACACCTTAGGGTTAGTTCCTGTCAAAGGTTCTAAAAATTGAAAATCATCAGAATGGAGTACTCTTAATTGGGGTACTGAAAACATTCTCTTCAGAAATTCCGAGTGTGAAAGCCATTTACATTCACCACTTTGATACAAACTTTTAATAAGACAGATGCGATTTCCCCTGACTTCGTCACCCTTTATGTTGGTTTTGGATGTAAAAAATGCAGAATATGGAGGTTTAACTTGGGCATTCGCCACCTTAGGTGTATTTGAGGGAATAAGATCTTCCTCAGACAAGTATTCAATCATCGAGGTTTCCACTACCATGGCCTCATAGGGGGCTGCCACATTCTCTGGTATCAACCAGCTGGTAAAGCGACCATCCCCAGATCATTCCTCTTTTTAGCATGTGCTGCTCTCTTTTTAGCTTTCTTGGAGCGAAAGAGAGTCGTCCCCGGCTCTATCAATGGTGGCTCACTACTGCCCAGCCTTATCTCCACAGATGCTTGCCTGGTCGTTCTGCCCTGTTTGCATGTAGATATTACATCTATGTGCTCTGACGGTGCTAGATCTGCGTCCAGCACTTGCTGGTGCTGTATCTCATCCACAATCTGCATGGCTTCTGACAGGTTGCTTTCCACCTCTTCAGTAGCAATCTGTTTTTGTGCATTATCATTAGTCAATGTATCAGTGTTTGCCAGAATACGCCCAGACAGTAATAGAATTTTTAGTGCAAACTGCAGTGACCCCACTGATGCTTGTATTTCAGCAATTTCCGTAGCCCCAAGATAGTGGTTTATAGCTCTCTCAGCCACAGAGCCGGAGGTTGTATCTATATTTAGATTAGGAGAGGCAGATAATCTGCCCATGGCCGCCACACAAGTAGATGGATCAGAGAGATCTTTAGACTGGCTCTCCATCTGAGGGATAACCATGCTCCCCGCAGGCGCTGCTAGCTGCGGAGTCATGCCTCTCTGTATGCTCAGGCTTAATTCTAAAAGTGAATTATTATCGATATCTCCAAAGTTTCGCGAACTGCCCAAATCAGAAGTGTTCAAAGGAAAAAAATCTGGTAATCCTTCTTTGATCTGTAGGAGTGCCCATCTTGGGTTTACTCTTTTTACCGTTTAATTCCTCTACAGTGATCACCATAGTTTTCTCCTTTTCCTTTCTTCTTAGATTATATTTATTTGTTGGTGCCATTTTTGATTATCCCAACTCTAATAGGAGTACACTTTTTCCCCTGTAATCCTTTTTTGAAAAACACTGATAATCAAAAGTAGTGGTAATAAATGGTACCACGTATGTTGTGCCACACAGAAAATCAACACAGAGCCAGATACTGCCGCAATTAACCAAAGTGGGTACTTTTTAAGCTTAACTCAACAAGCTCTAAAAATATCGTTGGTAAGCTTCACTCACCAAGCTCTATCATGTCAGTATCAGGGCTCAGTATCATTATCAGGACTCAGGATCAAAGGGAGTATATCCCCACAGTCTCCTGGTTGCTTCCTTCTGATATAACTTGGTTTCCCCGCTTTATTTCGGGCACTGGTTGAAGTAGGTGGGCGTATTATTGTGCCTGATATAGAGCTCAGCCTGCACTTCAATAGAGTAAAGGCAATGGTGGCAACTGTACCAGAACTACGTAGCACACCAATGCTTGCGAGTAAATGGAGCTGGGGAGGCGTGTTATCCTAACAAATGTAGGACTCAGCCTATGTAATGCTTTTATTATAGTATCCTTAAATGTTCCAGGTTATTCGGTGCTCACCGGTACCTGTACGTACCCTTAGCTCCTAGTATCCTGAGCAAGCGCCGTCTGGCCGCCTGGTGCCGCGACCTCTGGGGCAGCCGCGACCGGACACTTCTCCCGCAGTGATGCTCCTGGCTCCCCGTTCCGGGCTCGGAGCTCCCCGTTCTGGACTCCTTCAGCTGCTCAAGCCACTCGCGGGCTCCTCCGGCAGCTCACCGCAGTCAGAGGAAAGGACCCTCGCTCCTCGTCCTCACTCCTCATTCTGCACGTACGGTGTATCCGTATGCGTACTGCACACTGCTCTGACATGTCAAGCCGCACCTCTGCTCGCCAATACCGCAATGAAGAGAGGCCGCCTCCGACGCAATCCTTTAAAACCCAGAAGCAAACTTTACCATCGGAATGAGAAAACAAATTCAGCATTTCTTTATAAGGGGGCGTGGCCAATACTGGTGCATATCCCAGCTCATTTTTGAGCTTGTCAGCATTTTCATTAATCTGAACTGTCCATTTTATGTTGCTTTTGTTTTTCTGAGCTTCCTTAAGTGCCTGGAGGAGCGGCCAGGTTTATGCGGACTAATCAAAGACCCATGCTCTGCAGTAATTGCATAGACCCAGGAACTGTTCCATTTATTTTACTGTGTTAGGTCGGGGTATATTTTGTATTGCTTGAACCCTTTCTGGTGTTATTTTTCCCCCATCTGCTGATACAATGTGGGTCTGTTTGACAATACTACAATTTTTCTTTGTCCACTCTGTACCCCTTGTCAGCCAACAACTTTATTAGTGTCACTGAATCCTCCTTCCACTCATCTTCTGTTGTGCTACACACTAAAAGGTCAACCACATAATCACTGTAATTTGCACTCAATGATTGCTCAAATCCATTTGTATTACTATGTTAAATATGCTGGGTCCCTCACAGTACCTTTGGGGCATTTGCGTGTGTGTTCAAATCTGGTCCCACCATACGTAAAAGCAGTGCGATACCTGGAATCTGGTTGCAGGGCAATGGTGCGGAAAACATTCTTCAAATCCACTACTATGAAGTAGAGTGTACCTGCTGGGATGCTGCTGAAAGATGTTGCAAGGTTTTGAACCAGCAGAATTTCTACTTCGATGATGTTGTTAAGAGGGTGGAGATCTTGTAGGAATCTCCACGTCCTACCCTTTGATTTTTTTATTGGATACATTGCCGTATTGCACAGTGATGTAGATTCCTATATGATACCCTGCTGCCATAAGGCATGCAGTGTCTCATATATGCCTTCATCTGCTTCTTGTGATGGGGAGTATTGTTTCACTCGCTGCAGCAGTGCTCCTTCATTTGTCTTAATGTGCACTGCTCCCGCCCCTTTTAAGATTCCTACTTCATGGGGTCCTTTGGTCCATAAATTCTTTGGAACTTTTTCAAATACTCCTGCATGTATTTTACCTCTTTTTTCACCAATTGTTTCATCTGGGGCACTGCTCTTTCCTTTACCTGTGCTGGACACGGTATGCTCAACTGGAGTCCCATCTCCCCCTCCTCTTCATCTTTTGTAGCAAATAACTATGTGTCTGTTATTCCTGTCAGTGTTAGTGTGGGATCAATACAGAGTATTGATCGCCACTCCATGTTAACGTCATCTGTAGCAATCAGTAAAACCACATCTTTTCTCACTAGTACTTCCTCTACGTAAAACATTGTGTGTATGCCTGGTGTGATGGTTGAGGGGCACTGTGGTCTGATTACAAATTCATTTGACAGTCGAAAGATACCTGCACTGCATACAAAAACATGTGTGTGTGTGTGGGTGTTAAGATGGATTTCTAAACTCTGACCGGCTGGGCAGAGGTTTAGGAGGCCACCCTCTGTTTACTGAAACAGAGGAACCTTCTGGACAAGCCAGACCAATCTAAATAGCTTGACAGGCGGTCAAGACTAAGTCTCAGGAGGGGCGAGAGTGATCAGAAGCCCACAATCAGCAAACACAGCAACACACCACAAATTACTCTTAGACAAGTGTATATGAAAAGAAATATCTATACATTTATTGTCGGACGGACCAATAGACAAAATTAACTTTAGTAATGTAAAAACAGTTATCACACAAAATCCCTATACTATACAATGTATATACATTGTGTTTCCTAATGCAATTCAGTGTTAGAATACAGCCACAAACTGCAACTAGAGGGTTGAGTTAACACCTTAATAGAATTAGGCAATTCTTTTGAGTTGTTCCCTAACTTTCAAGTTCAGCCCTAAGAAGAGGGGAGTCTTGTGCTCAACAGTACAGTTGTACATAAAAACGCACGGTCACTCAGGCAAAGCAAAAATCAGGACTTGAGAGGGCTGTAACAAGTCAGGAAGGGGCTTGAGGCGATGAAGAATTGGGTCCCACTATTCGAGTAGGCCCTTCCCTTGGCGGTAAAGCAGTGTCCAAAAGGTGAGAATAGTCAGGGAACGCAGGCTAACCCAGCAAAGATAGAATACCTTTTAAGGGATAGTCATGCGTAAAGGTGATCGGTTGTTCCAGGGGGCCACCGGTATGTGATGCAAGTAGTCACCGGCCCTCGCCACAGTCCTAACCAAACTTTGCCAGTTTAGTCGAGGTCACTAGTAGGTTTGAGTCCTGCAGTTTTGCGGCTCTTCTGGCTCTCAGCAGCTGTGGGGGGGAGCAAACTTCCATGATGGGACAGTTACCTTTTCTCAGCTTCCGAAGGAGCTATGTAGATAATTCCGGTGCAGCAAGCTTCAGTGCACAGGAGAGCAGAACAGCAAGCGGTCTTTAGTGACCGTCACCAACAGGGAGTGACGCTGGAATCACATATGCCGGCAGCATTACGAACTCTCCAAATTTGGGACCCAGCAGAGCTAGGCCTGCAAACATTGTCGGGAGAATGCAGGGGACCACAAGCAATCGATGTCCTAAGTCTTGGGTTTGCACTGGAGACAGCTGTGGTTCTGCAGGATACCCTGAGGTACAGCTGGACAGTTCACTGGATGGCCCAGGAATACTTCCAAAGGTGCTCGTTCGGTGGGTAAGCAGGGTGTCTCTGTCGGTTTCACAAGTCTGTTTCTTCATGCAGGAAACTTGGTTCCTTCTGTAGTTCGAAGAGAACTCAGGTGAGTGACCTGGAATGGATGCAGAGCCCCATATCTTATCCAAGATTAGCTTCCCACCAAAATCGTGGACTTCCAATTGAAGATCTGCTCTATTGCAGGCATTCCAGTCGTTGACCAATCACGGTCCATGGTAGTCTCAGTCATTCAGGCACTCCAGACATCCTGGCACCAGTAGTGTGGATTGGGACCATACTGTCCAAACCCGCTTCCTGGGCACACACACGTGACAGCCAGAAGCCCGCTAAAGAGATCGGTTATCACGGGAGGCTGCATGCCCAAATGAGGAAAACCCGGGTTACTAGACCTGGGTGAAGCCAAGGGACACAATAGCCAAGGGACAGAACAAAAGAGTTAGTGGCACGGCCATTTTTTAACTTGGCCACAGTCTCGACCCAAACACAGTAAATGCAATATGATTAAGTAAAAAGAAGTAAAACTTTACAAAAAGTAACTTCTGCCACCAATTTGTTCCAGGTGCACTCGTAGAATCACCAAAAAGTCCTTTGAGGGTGTCTAGGGCCATAAAATATGAAGAGACCCCAGCGCACGGTACTGGAAGGTACATTGTTAAAAAGTTACCAAGTAATGGCTACATAGTCAATGACTACAGGAAATATAGTTTCCCAGTACTGACAGCCTGAAGGACGTGTTAGTTTCCCCATAACAAGTGCGCTAAAGCCCAGGGGAGCTCAGCTGATGGCTGGGCTCCACAGGAAAAAGTCAGGATCGGAAAGCCAAACAAAAGCAAAAAGTTTGGGGGGTCCACAAATGGAGGGAAAATTGCACATAAATACAATCTTTACTAACACTGTGTATCACTCTCAATGTGCTGTGTGATAGTACACTTGTATCAACACTGCCACCCTGGCTGGGTACATCCCAGGTGAGGTGCACACCATCCCTTTCTCTGAAAATGAGGTTGTGTCATTCAATTTGCTTCTAATATGTTAATAGGTGTGTCTTTTGAATGCAATAATGGTGCTACAATATGTTGCTTCCCTATTGTCAGTGGTAAATCCTTTGTTCGAGGAACTGCTTGGATGGTCACGGTTGTCCAATTTCTTGTTGGATAATGGGAACACCCCTTCCTTTATACAGGATCTAGTAGATCCAGTATCTATTTGAAAGGAATAGGCCCTCTGTCCTATTTGAACTGCTACCTCGTGCTCCTCATTGGGGTCTTCGGTTACTGCTAGGACAGGACACACTCGTACTTCCCGTGGGCACCCCTATTGGAAAAATGTATTGATCGTAGATGTGAATGGATTTCCACCCACCACTGCGTCCCCTTGAATAATATCCCCTTCCTGTCCGATATTGTCCCATGGTGGGGTTTACTCCCTCCACATGTGCAAACCCAGACTGTTCTGCATTTATAAATCCGGGCTGCTGTTGCCTCAGTTATATTCCCCATTGCGGGTTATATGGTGCTTGTGTATATTCCTCTTGCTGCACTACCACTGTTAATGGAAGCCCACCTTGTTGGGCGGGTGGAAAGTTCCTTGTTTGCCCATCTCTTTCATCTTCTTCATCTTTTTTCTTCATCCTTCCTCTACTCACACTTGTTAAATCACAAAGGTCAAATTCGTCATCCCTACTGTCATTGTCACTGGTGTCCTCCCAGTCTGATGTAGTGTTATCACCTTCTGTTGTTTCGTGTCTGGTTCATCCTCTTCTATGTCCTGTCCCCAGTTATCACTTTTAACTTGTATACGTCCTGCTGTCCAGCCCTACTGGGCCTCTCTCTTTCCCTGCTCCTTCCCTTTCTTCTCTATCTCCATCGCCATTACCTTTTCTGCTTCTCTAAACATTGAGTCCTGTTGCTGTTGTGTGCATTTCTTAATGTCTGCTAAGTATTTCTTATTCCCTTTCTCTTTCTTTTCCCCTGAAAGAGGTAATGACTCTACCTTGTGTTTCTTTGTTTTCTCCCCGTTTGGAGATGCCCGCCTAGGATTTGTATATCCTGCAGCCAGCTTTAACAATGGAAACAATCCATAGGGAGAAGGCAGAGCACTAGCCTTCTCCTCTTCCCCATCTGCCTTCTCTACTTTACTTTCTTTGTAAAGTTCCCAGAGACCTAAAATGTCCTGTTTCTTTTTAAGCTTTGCATCTTTGTATGTTTCTAACAAATATGAATACATACTATCAATTATATCCTTTTGAAATGTTCCCTCTCCAGGTCATTCCTGTTAACACCTTCCCACTGTGTAGTTCATCTGCTGAAAGTGATATTTTAATATTTTATCGCAATATTGGCGCAATATATTGCACATATAATCAAGGGGTAAGGGATAATAGGATGACATTATTTCTCCTTTTTCCCAATTTCTAGAGTATTCTTCGCCCCTTCTTTTCGTGGCCGCCTTCCTCACTCACTCATATACTTAATAATGTCTTGCTCGTTATTCCTGTTTCATTCACACTGACCTTCTCCTCAGGCCCTGCCTTTTCACACCACTTACACACAATGTCCCTCTCCACAGGCCCGCCACCTTAACAATTATGCCCTATGTTAATGTGCCTAGGTTTCAGTTTCTCCTCCCTCTGTTCAACCATGTCCCCTGCACATGCTACATAGCTCCTCCAATATTTACATCTTAGTTCGGCTCTGGCCCTTTCCGCAATTACCACAGCTACAATAAAAATAAAACACAATAACTTCACCTTATTGCACTAAACTACTTCTGCTATAACAAGACACTAATGCATATGCCTTTTCTCCTTCTCTTCACAACTTCAATACTCCTTAACCGGTAAATAAAAAAAAAATGACACAACTATACCAATTGCCTGCACTAAAGCGCAACGCTCGTCTGACAGGGTCTGCCACATACTATGCAACCCTCTGCTCTAACACAGATGTGACACCGCCTACTCACTCCCTATCGGGAATGTGGACCTAAAATCTACAACTACTATGGTCAGTCACCCTCCTCCTTTTGGGGATGCATCCTATACACCATAAAAATACCCCCCCCTGCACGTTCATGCACGGGTGCACTCACATATCCTTCTTTGGAGATTCTCAAGGCTTCTTGAACCTAGAGTTTTCCTTTAAAGGCCAGTTCCCTCTTCTGGGTACAGGGAGCATTTCGACCATGCAGACCTTCACGAACTCGGCATCTGCATGGCCTCCTCAGTGTTGAGCTCTTAGGACTGATCTGAAAATGCTGTCCCGCACCCCTCCAGGAGCACGGCTAGAATTGCCACGTCCCCATACAGGCCACCAAAAATGTACTGTGGGTTGCCTCCAAACTCACCAATAGAAATTACAAAAGTAATCAAAAAAAGGAGTGTACACCAAGCAAGAAGTAATGCAATTTATACTGTGGCCAGACGCAGCTAGGAAATCAAAATTCATACAGAATGCGGAACAGAACTGCATGAAAGGCATTGTCAAAGATAAGCCCCTAAAACTGGACCTTTTATAATCATACAATCTAATTAGCATTAAACCATATTCCAAAATTGGGGCAGTCTGCCTTACAAGGCTAATTGGTAGAGCTACATCATTCCCCTATAGTGGGGCATACGGAATAGAACGAGATTACAGAGGTGGAAAAGTCTGACCCCCCAAAAGTCTGACCCCCATTTATACACATATGTATATGTGGGGGGTAAAGTTCATAAAAATGTATAGTTGTAAGGTGGGAGAGAGTGGGGGGTCTCTCCCCACATATATATATGGGAAAAAATGAAAAATGAAAAAAGAAAAAGGACTTTTGGTGGTGAGACTTTTCGACTAGATAATTTCACTCAGATCCAGGACATACATTATCCTGAAATGAATGGGCCCTCCAAACCTTTCCACACCACCCTCGAACACCTCTGTGACGTCACAGTCCAACCCAAAAGTCACACATCATAGTGCCAGAACATTGAGACTTTTGAGATGACCAGCTGATCTTTAGTCATCTTCCACCAGTCATCTACATCCATTTCTCATGGTAATGCAACCAATCATGACACTGGAGGAGCCTTGAACCATTAACAAGTTACCGTTTTAATGTTGCATCTTAGGAACTCTTCAAACCCCTTTCCAGACTCACACATGCAAAGGGGCAATTTGGCCCGAGGACCTGGTAGCACAGCCCAATTTTGGGTCAATTGACAAACCTAATTTGAAAATTTCTGCAGTTATTCTTGCTTTTCCAAGTCCCAAAGATTAAATTAATATGTTTCACTCCTCATTAAGACATTAAGACACACACTCATCACATCATATTCTTTTTGTACAATATCATTCTGTTAACACCCTTAGAGATCTCTGTGTCACTGATCTTTGCAGGTAGCTTTCAATTTTGTTAGGCCAATCTAAGAAGGCATGATGGAACAATGATCAC
The DNA here is from genome assembly GCF_040938575.1 of Ambystoma mexicanum. Taxonomy (NCBI): domain Eukaryota; kingdom Metazoa; phylum Chordata; class Amphibia; order Caudata; family Ambystomatidae; genus Ambystoma; species Ambystoma mexicanum. Next base: position 1,358,347,228 of record NC_090937.1, on the reverse strand, counting down.
TTGTGGATGACAGCGCTGATTTCTAGTTCTCCAAATCTTACTATTTTTTTTATGAGTTTTGTTCTATTCCAGAGCTTATATACCCGCTGGCCTTGTTGCAGCACTTTAGAAATAAATACAATAGACAAACACTTGATTTGGTGACACATAGCAGAGACCATGCCAGTGGTTGCGTGTCCGTGCACCTCGGAATGTGCACTTACTTACGCCATGACGGTATCACAGGCACGTGTCACGTGTCTCTGCAGATACCCGCAGTGGTGTTGCTGGATGCAGTGGGTCCCTTGCAATGCCTCTTACCGGCGTTGCAACTTGGACTACACCGGTCCGGTAAAAGGTGCCAGTACGGATATACTGGCAATGCTTTTCCGGACCGGCAAGCTTGTAATGAGGACCAGTGTCTATTTTCTAGCTGGTTGATCAGAACCCAGAACGTCAAGGAGGACTTATCCCATAGAGCAACCATTATAGCCGCCCATCATTTTGATACAATTGGTGGCGATGCAATAGTTCCTAATTATTTTGTGTTTGTTTTAATTTACATATCATCAACTGGGACATTGCCCCATCCTGATTATCTTTCTTTATTTCACGGATCTTTTTACGTGTATCCCTCTTTTTTTCTTGGACCCTAGGCTCTGACTTGTGTCTGTGGGTACTCCACTTTCTATCCAATGTAAATCTCTTACTACTAGACAGTAATTAGACATCATACACTTCAGGTGCTCTTAAATGTGACCTATAGAGTATTTACTTATATTTGCTTCCAGAGTAGAGCATGCATAATCACATCACAATAACATATTGAACCTATCAGTATTCATCTTGTTCCAATGCAAATGGTTAACCCTAACATTAATATCTACACACAAATTTGCTATATTCTCTGTAGTCCCTTCTTTCTGCCACGAAAAAGTCAAGCTCAGAACTGTGTGTTCACGGTCATCATTCAATTGTTCATTAAAATGACTAATCCTGTCCACCAGCATTTCAATAACAAATACCTAGTCAATAGTTGAGGAAGTTCCCATCAGGAAGCCTCACACCCCACCCCCTATTTTACATAGACACCAACTTTCAAGTTCCCTGCACCATTTGGCTCCTTATAACATGTTATGCTTATTGAATCCCATCAAGGGAGCTATGTCTTTCTTCACTCCATCATCACCCTTGAGCAAATCGATATCAGTCACAAACTTAGTATTACAATCTGCATTAAAATCCCCAGCAAAAATGATTTTACCTCCAGGGTATAATGCCAGCCATTCTTCCACATTAGTATTGAGACGTAGCAGAGTTTTGTCTAAATTGTCACTGGGATTCCAGTAAATGTTAAATAGCAACAAGGGTCTGGTACATACAAAAGAATCTGCATCAAGTGATACTGCTAAAATGCATCTTGTCATCCTCAATTCAACCAATTTTCAGAACCCCAGACTATTTTTGGTTACTATGGTGAGACCCCCCCAGGTTCCTTCCCCTAGTGACCTGGACTGACGCTAAGCTTGAGATTTCATAAACATCAAAAAACAGGGCACCAGCATTTCATGTTTCCTGCAGAATGATTATATGAAAGGAGCCCAGAAAATTGCATAGCCTCTTATTTGTGGATAGACAGGCAGAGCCCTGGATATTCCAGGACATATATCCGAGATCAACCGTCTGCAGGTGATTCAAAACAGTGCAGTAAGAGTAGTGAAGGGACTTAAATGGAGAGATCATGTGTCCGATGATGGGCACAGTCTACATTGGCTTCCAGTGAAGGCAATAGTTTAGTTTAGATTGCTACTGATCATCCACAAATGCTGTGTGGGTCGCATGCCACTCTACTTGATGGAAGGAGTAGTGGAGAAACAGAGCCAGAGGGTTCTGAGATCCAATAACACCCACCTACTGAAAACACAGCAATGCAAATCCAGCAAAGCTCTTAATTGAGCATTTAGCATAGCAGCCCCTATGGTACGGAATGCTCTCCCCCTGGATTTAAGCGAGGCCAAGTCTACTGACATCTTCAAAAAGAAACTTAAATCATTGTTATTTTATTAGGCACTTAGAATAGCTGAGAGAAATCTGTGTTACATTGGAACACAAACTGAGAATCTCTGAATTTTTGTTGTTCTGTCTGTCTTCGTTATGTGTGTGCCCGTAAACCATCGGGTAGCCGGAGCACAGTAGAAATTATTAAACTAAAATAAACGCTAGACAGTCCTCTGAGATAATGGTGTTGGTTTAGATAATTTAATTGAAGTATGGCGTCCTTCAGGGTTAATTCTAACCATCGGCAATTCATATCTTCTGAAATAAACCTATTATCCTTAATTCTGGCTGATTCATATGTGTCACCTGGATACTTCTCATAATTTTTTGTACTATCCTCATTGTGCTGCAATTCATGGAAAAGAAATAAATCATGCCCACCTTTGTATAAGCTCTCCTTCTCATTAAACAGATCATAGATGAGCCTTGATGGAATGACCAATCTCACAAAATCATAATGTCATGAGTGTATAAAATCCACAAATTTAATATCTTTAGTTATTAATCTAAGAACTGTTATCTCATTGAATAGCCCTATGATTTTCGTTTGATTAAGCGTGTCTGGACCACTATATTCAAACTAAGTTTAAGGTCAGACTCAGTTCCTCAGGGTATATGGGTCCTTTGGGTTACTTCGGTGTATGGCTCTTTCTGAGTAGGTCTTAATACTAGGCACCACTTCTGACATGACAGGTCCAACTTCCTTCTCTTGTTTACCATATTTATCATGACCCAACTCAACTATCCCTCTCAGGGAGTTGTCACTCTTCCGGGAGTGCACCAATGAGTATTGCTTTTTTCAGATATTGTAGGGTGGGCTTCCCAGGCTAACTCACCACCAATAACTGTATTTCCTCTGAGGACCTTTATTCGTGGCTTGAGGATTTGGGTTGTCCGTGCTGCTCAACTAGAGATTTTTAGGGGGCTCTGCATACTTTTTAGTTGGATCTGTTGGAAAGGAGCTAGCACCTTCCTTCGTTTCCAAGCGCTTTAGAATCAGGCAAGACTTCTGTTAATTGTTTTTGGGCAAGGTTTCTGTTACTATTTCTATGCACCACAAAAGACCAGGGGGGAGGGGCATTAATAGAAGGCAGTTATTTAAATATAAGGTGCAAATAACCATTAGCTGAATGAATTTGTAAATGTTAAAACATATGCTGTTCTCAGTACGGTATGAGTCAAAAATACTCTCCCTCCTTTCCGGGAAAGAATGCAGCCTGTGCTCAAAACCGACTACAGGACTTGCCGTGGTGCTCTGCTAGTGCTGGCAGACCAGCACGTAACTTAGCAGCTGTTTCCTGTCCATCAAAAAACCCAGGCCGGCTGGGGCTCATGCATACAATACAGAATTATTGGAAAACAAGGTTTTAAGGGGAATTACTGGATCAGATAAAAATTTGAAAATAATGAGTGAAGTGTGTAGATTATGACGGGAAGGTGTTTTATATATAAATGTTCATAATATAGCAAAATGATGAAAAATGAAGCTACAATGTACTTTTTGCATAGGCTAGCATCATGTTAGGTAGTCTGTCCCTAACAGAAACCCAGCCATGCAAGAAGGAAGACTGCAGCACCCCTTGTAAGGGAAGAAGGACAGTTTTGGACAGAGCCATGCAGGATCCAGTGACCAAGTCAAGAGGATTTAAGCTCCCTGCCTGGCATGAGTTTGCAGAAGCTAGGAGCGGTTGATGGACAAAATCCACTAATCCACTCAGAAGCAGAGTTCTTAGCCCATCCTCACTTCTGTACAGATTAAATTTGTTATCCTTGCAAGATAAAGACTCTTGGCCTTAATTCCCTAGAGGGGTGCATTTATTCTGGTATGAGCCTAATTAAGGGACACACCTGGAATTAGGGGTACTCGTACAGGGTCTTCCTTTCAGTGGTGACCCCCATGTGACCTCGGTATTTCCCCCGTTCTTTCGAATCCCAGACCTAGTCACCTGGAAGGAACACGCCCATCTACAGAGATCGGTCCCCCAAATCAAAAAACATGTTTATTCTGAGCAGTTTTAGTAGGAGCCATTTTAAAAGAAATCTTCTCTGCTCACTGAAGCAGGATGTGGCTCCAGAGAGAAAGACAGGCCAACTTTGTAACAGAAGATACTTAAGTGAACACATGTGAGTATAATCTTGCAAGAGAGAACAACAAGGGGACATATATGTATGAATGATAGTATGGTGATGTGGATGAAGTACAAGGTCAATGGAGTAGATTTGATAGGATTTGAGGTGATGTGTTAAGGAGTAGATTGGATAGGAGGTGGGTTATGTATTGAAATTGTCATGTATTTTTGTTGTTCTACTTTTTATAATGGAAAAAGGGAGCCTTAACTTATAAGGACTGGGAAGTAAGGGATCCTCAGCCATAATAGGTTTAGAAGGTAGTACCACACATTATTCTTTTATGACGGTAAAAGCAATGGGATCCTCAGCATTTTAAGCTGGGAAGGTGGTATTATAAATGATATAAGGAAGATTTTAGTCAATTCTTTTTTTATATTTTCTCTTGCTGTCTTTTGTGGTAAAAAAGAAGGAAGGAAGGTGGATGAGTCACGGTGTGTGTGTGAAATCAAAGTGGGAAAAAGTAAGGGGTTTGGGGGAAAATGTGGGTTGATCTGTATTTTTGTTTGAAAAGCATAAGCATGTGCAGCATAGCAGTAGGGTCTAATTGAAGCATTAGAGACGCGCACAACATTATGGAGGAAGAAACCCCAATAAAACACATGCATAGTGTCCTGCCACTGTATTGTGACAGAATAAATAAGTAACATAAACAATGGATAGTAGAAACAAAGGAAGGGGCAATGTTCTGCAGGGCTCCCATAACAAAACATGCTAGAAACATTATTCCATCTTTTTAGCAGCAAAATATAAATGCAGAAAATTACAAATAAAGAAAAGAGATTCTAGATCTCTGGAAATTATTTGAGGATATGGAAGATCAGGAAGGTGAAAAAGAGATTCAATGTAAAGGGGTGTACCCAGTAACGCCTAAACCTGCAGTAGAGTATAAAAATCCGGTCCATAAGCCTCCAGTAGTAAAGAAAATGTCAACAACAGGATTAGCAACTGGAAGGGAGGGACTCGAGAGCTTTTGCACCTCCATATATCCCATCCACAAGTGCTAACATGCCCATAGCATCAGTGTACCCAGAGTGTCCACAAGTAGATATAGACAATGAGTTAAGAGCATTGCAGGAAAGGTTAGTCAGGTTACAAGAACCTGAAGAAGCATCACCAGAAATAAGGGTACCGGCACAGAAAATAGGAGATTGTAAGTGAGGAGATTTTTTGTTTAGATTCAACCCTGGGGCAATGAGAAATGTTTGTGTTGAAAAAGATGATGGGGAGAGGGTATGGACGGTCCTGGGAGAACAATTAGAACAAACAAGGGAAAATGAAGATCAAGGTGATAGAAATAATGAAGAGGCAGTGCAAGAAGAACAACAAGGACAAGAGGCGGTGAGAAACCCGTCTCCGCCACAGGAAGCCGCGAGGAGGGATAGACCAAGAAATAGACCAGATTTAATGGTGGTAGTGCAAGATCAGAAGAATAACAAAATAGATAGGCAGATGCCTATTCTACATAAAGGAGTAGGGGTAACGCAGTATGTGCCATGGCCTCAAATGGACAAAAATAATTTTAATAAAGCTCTCCCCCAGCTTACAGCCTGCACCAGTAAATGGATTTATGAATTTGAAAAACAAACAGCAGGGGTGCCTTTAGCACTAGGAGACCTTGAGAGTTTACTGATCACCATAGTTGAGGACAAGGCTGGGGACCTATGGGCAAGGGCTAGGTAGGTCTTGCAGATAGTGAACATGATGGGGCAGCCTTTAATGGGGTGAGGGCAAGGGTATGGGATGCCCTACGAAGAATGTACCCAGATACCCCTGACTTACATTTTTTAATGCAGTGCACAGTGAGTGATGATGAGGACCCAGTTAGATTTATTCTTAGGTTACAGGAAACGTGGAGAGGTGAGACAGGAGGGTGTTAAGGATTCCAATCGGGCTTCACTCACCGGACCAGGATACTTGGTCTTATCCTGGGATGTGGCGCTCAATAGGAATGCTTTTTCTTTAATTTCAATTCATTTAAATTGAGCCGATACCCGACCCATCTCACACCCCCTTTTACAAATACCCCGGGTCACAATGGACCACGAACCAGGCTGGTTGGTGAAAATACAATATTTATTTATTTTAAAATTCACAAATATTGCACACATTTTAATATTGGGCAGCAATCACCAATAGAGTGATAATGACAATGGAAATGGAAGCAATGCACTAGGTTAACGTTCTAGTAGAACATATCCAAAGCACAAGTGAATAGGAGCACTTTGTGAATTAGGATAGATCGCACCCAAGTTAAGGTTTCCCCCTGCAATAATCCTTCAACTCACAAATAATCAAATTCTGACAGGATAGAAAGAAGCAGCAGGTAGTCAGGAATAAGAGGCAAAATCCCTCACCAAATAAGAGGCAAAAAACCCTTGCAAAGGCCTAAAATGACACTCAGATTTTTATAAATAATTAAATGTGTGTTTAAATAATGCTATGCATATGCTTTATCAAAGTTTCAGGGATGTTATGTCACTAGCAACTATAAGGTAAGGTTTCACAAAAGCATACAGTTCACAAAGCAGGTTGAAAATGAAAACACAGTGTAGCTGGATTTACACGTGGAAAAGTTTCATTTACACTTTTTTAGCTTTAAATGTCAAAACGATTTTTTTAAATAAAAAGAAATGGGTAAAAAACACTGAATTAGAATGCGGTTTTTGGGCTGGGGGATAGATGTATATTACAGGGACAGTATAGAGCATGAAACATGTATGATTCAAATGTGTCCAGTAGTCTTTACAGACCTAGAGGGGTAGGAGCCATTAAAACAAAGTAATCTGCATAGGCAACCCATGCAATGTTTGCCCCGACAATTTTTGGAGCAACAAAGGAGGCTTTCTGAAGGCAACTCCCCACATCTGCCACATATCGTGGGAGCAAAAATGCAACCTTGTCTCAGATCAGTTGCCATGCCAATGGGCCTAGTAAGGATGCCTTCAGAGTTCAGCCTAAACTGTATTTGAGAGTTGGCGTGTAAATGTATCAAGATACTAATTAGGCTCCTTCGCATGCCCAACTGGTCCAATTGAAGCCAAAGCCTCTGACGGTCAAGACAATCCAAAGCCAAGGATAAATCCATGGCAGCCACGTAGACTGGAGTTAGATTCCCAAGTTATACTCTGCATGCTAAACATTAGAAGGCTCCCACTATCGGTCCCCACCGCCCACCTAAATCCAATTTGGTAACAAGCCAAAATATTATTCTCCACACACCAGACTTCAGTATGTTCCAATACTACTGATGCGAAAATCTTACAATCAGTATCCATAATTCCAAGTGGTATATAGTTTACAGGATTGCTTCTTAATTCTTTTTTGTGAATTGGAATTACATATGATAGTTCCCAACCTTCCGGCGTATTTACAGATGCCACAATATCACAGAATAGAACATACAATACTTTGAACCACAGGTCTACATTTTCCTTTAACAGGGTGTTAGACAGTTGGTTAGGACAACTAGCTCTAGAGGGACTAGCTTTTGATATTAACCTCCCAATATATTCAACAGAAAGACTGAGCTTCCATCGTTGATATGTAATCCCTTTCAAATGACATACTTAAGAAACTTTGCCTTAAAGTGATTCACCCAAATGTGTACTGGAATGGGATTCATAAATGTAGCAGAGTCGGCCTCATTACAAGATTGCTGGTAAACATTCAGAATTACCAGCATGCTGATGCTACTGTGTCTGTGTGGCAATCAACGGTTGATTCTGAGTCAGCGTGCACACGCATTCCGGCATGCTGGAAACGGTAGCACCAGCTTGCCGGTAACAGCATCAAATGGCCCCAAAACCTGCCAGACCGGCATCCTTGCTGATGCTGACTCCAATTCCGGCTCCACACACACGGACCTACCGGCACTGCTGTTACCAGTACCGGTATTATTAATACCGGAAATAACATGATTGCTAGAAAAGGAAATGTACCGACGGCCACTAAAAACACACAATCCATTGCAATCCTCAGTGCATAGGAGTCAGAGGCATATCCTGAGCACTGAAAAACGCACTCAGACATGTCCTCAAGGCAACCTGCTGCACGGATATGCAAGCCGCGATTCAGTGATGTTGAACTGGAAATGTTGGTAGACACGCTGATGGAGAACTCTGCAGAAGTGTTCTGCAATGACCTACCGTGCCAAACCCAATTGAGGAAGAAGGCCATCTGGGAGGAGGTCGCTCGGAAGATGTCAGCGGTGGGCACAACCCCCAGAAAAGTTAGGGACTGCTGCAAGAGGTGGGACGATCTATGTCTCCGGGTGCGGAACCTCCTTGCCGCACAGCGCGCCCTGGGCACGGCCATAGTAGGGGGACCACCACCACCAATAAAACACCGGGCCTGTGAGAAAACATGCAGCAGCATAATACACCTGGAGGCGATCGAGGGAGTTGGAGATGCAGAGGCTGGAGATTTCACATCCAATGAGGCTGGTGAGTCCCCGTAAGCCCAATGTCATATCACACACCTTGTAGCCCCAATGCTAATGGATAGGCCAGCATGTCAAGTATGTTGTACCCAAGGCCAGTATAACCCTGCTGGCAGTCCACCCACCATCAACATGGATGCACACATCCACATCGACCCTGCCTGCAACCCAAACCCATACACCACTCACACTGGTCCCCTGTATTGCCCCCACAAGTTGCACCTGCAGGCACCCAGACACACATCCCCCTGACACTGCACAACTGCTGTAGTCACCGCTGTGCAACCACATGCCCAAAGTCATGTCAGTGTCACCGCCAGCAGATGACATGATACACACATCCATAATACATGTGGCACACTTGTCTCACCCACCATGTCCCATCCCGCTAAATCACCATCAACACAGCAACTGCCATAGGCAGCAGACACATGTGTAACACATCTGTGTCACAATCAGACAACCCCATGGAATACAGTTTGTGTGGCACACCCATAACACCCAAAATGGAAAACACCAGTACTCCAGGCAACAGACACTGCACACACGATGCACGGACACAACAGATGCACCCACACAGCATCCCGACACATACATGTGTGTACCATGCCATGGACATCAACATGTCCATGACAATGCGCATACATCTGAAACCACTAGTACTTATGTCTGTCGATTGACACAGATCACTGATGCCCTGCCTTTCTGACCCACACAGGCACATTATCTGGCAATGAGGCCGAACAGCCGACCACATCGCGGAACACCAGGGCACGCCGCTGCCGGCCAAACATCACTTCCACCCAGGATTCCAGTGCATCCAGCAGCAGACAGGTGCAGGTAACTACTCCAGCCTCCCAGTCTCCCCCGAACAGGAGGCACCTGTTAGCCAATCATTTCCCCGACAGGAGGCCCCTGTTGCCCAGCCACCACCCCAACAGGAGGAACCTGCACCCCTTATCCAAGGGTGTCTACCCGACGATATTGGGAAAGACGACGGGCCAGACAATGTATCGACCAACTACAGATATGCCGATGCTGAGGGATTCAATCCCAATGAGCCCCACACCTATACAACCACCACCCCTATGCAATGTTTGTGACATCGAGGGATGCCTGTCCAGGATGGAGTCATGGCAAACATCTATGCACGCAATGGTGCAACAATACCTGGAAGAGGCTCAGCTCATGCAGGAGACTCTTCAGGACATCTCCAGGAGAACTGCACGGATGCTGGGCAGAACCACACAAGTCATCTTCCATCTGTCACGGCATGTGAGGGAGGGGAATGGGTCAATCTCAGCCCTGGTAGAGTACATTGCCCTGTTGGTGCAGACACTTGCTGACCAACACCACATGCCCTCACCACTGGCACCATCCTCAAGTACCACTCCCACAAGTTTCATAGCAAGCAGCCCAAGGCGTAGATCGCAGCGGCTGACTCACTCTGGTGAGGGATTGGAGGCTGCCTGCGGGGTACCACCTGCTGCACATTGGGGATTTACTGAGCCATGATGGACCTCCTTCTCCTCATGCACCTCCGCTGCATCCTCTGCCTCACTGCCTCTCAATCAGTAGCTCTGCAGGCATCTCCTCAAGCTCCAGTACTGCTACAGCTAATGCTAGCATTGTGGTTCTGGAAGGGGTGTGGCGTGTGTGAGTGTTCCTTTTGTACTGTGGCACAGACCATTGGGTCCACCTGTGCTGATTTTGAGCACCTGTGGCATGTTTCTACACACCAGAATCCACTAAACGCCTGGTCCGCGAACCAGTGTTTCCGGCATCGTTTTCATCATTTTCACGTTGCTGGAAGTAGGAGTACTGCTCCTCGGGAGTACTGCTTCTGACTTCAATGTAATCAGTACTGGGGTCACATCTCTCGGTAACCTAACATTTTACCTCTTTCATTTTGCTGGTCTACTGATCTCAAAGTATAAACATTTTCCAGACATCGTTTTGGTGTCAGAAGGGAGTCCTGCCCTGATGCTGGCTCAGCACTGCTCTACATCCTGAAGCATCACCATCATGCGTCCAGTCTCTGCCTGCTTCTGCAGAGCTCTGTATTATTCTGCTGATGTGCTTCTTCTTGCAGGTATGTTTTGGGGAACAGCTTGCAGGGACCCAATCTCAGAAACATGGAGCTCAGACTGTCACATTGTTTATTTTTCTCTTCTCTTTGCAGTATTGTTTTGCCTCATTGGCTGCATGTGGTAGCCCAGCCCTGGGAATACAGGGTCTTCCATCAACATCTTCAGAGAAATCCTGCTCAGGCTAACTCAGACATCTGTTGTTCTGGATCTTTAGGTTCCTCAGGGAGACGTTGAAACTAGCATTGACAAAACCCATAATGACCCTACAAGAGATGGGCTGTCCTTATATTTTCATGTAATCTTCAGGGAGTGGGAGTACTGAATTGAGTAAAGGTTTAGTCCAGCAATCCAAGTCTCCAGGTTCACACCCCCCATCACTTAAGTCAGGTCATCAGCATATGTTTGAGGCTTTGCAAATGTAATCCAGTACTGCCTCCAGGTAGCTCATGGATGTGGCGTTGCGTTGATAGTCTGGGATTTCTGGGCTGTAGGGTCTCCTCATGGCATTGGAAAAGCATCATAAATGTGACATTTGGGTGATATTTTGGATGGTGAGCATAAAATCGCAGTGCCTGCTTTGAATGTGATACCCGTGAACATTTGAACAGTGACTTTTTAGATAAGAGACTTATTACTTTCATTGAATACTGCATCACGAGAGCAGAGACAGAGAGCACTTACGAGAACATGAATGAACCGTCTAGTTTCTCTCAAAACAATTCATTTTCATGGTTGCCACAGGTGCCTCTAAATCATGCATCAGTGAACGGTCTGACCTCTCATCTTCTCTCCTTGCCTCTACCTCTCAACTTCTTCTCCTCAGAGACCTGAACATCCATGTGGATGCTTCTAATCCCACCTCTGGGCTCTTCCGCAACCTCTGGCACACACTCTCTTGTTCCATACTACCCTCTTGTCCAACACACTCTGCCGGGCACACCTTGGATGTTCTCATCCCCTCAGACATCCCCCTCTCAAATCCTCCCACCAGTCCTCTCTCTAAGACTGACCACTTTCTGGTCACCTCTCACCTGAAACTCTCCGTCTCCCAGGCTAAGCCCACCCCAGAACTGCCACCTACCTTCTCGGTCATTCGGTCCATGAAACATGCATCATTACATGTCTTTGTCGCTACTTTCTCGCTCCTCCTACATCTGCATCTGAATTACACTCTGACACAGCCCTCTCTAAAATGCATCTTTCTATCTCCGACACTCTGGACGTCGTTACCCCTGTCATGAGAATCCACCTGAAGCCTACCTGCAATTCTGTAGATTTCCTGGTTGTGTGAGTGTGCCTGCTGCTGAGGCACCAGGCTCTGTTTTAATTCAATTGAATCGGTGTATAGCGCTGCAGCGCCTGTCTCCAGGCACACACTCCTTAATTCAATTTAATTTGTGCTCTCAGTGACTGGGCTCCCACCCTCCTCTCCCCCATCCCTTGTCCATACTTCCTATGTCCTCCTCCCCCTCCTACCCACCGCGCTCCCATTGGCGGACGGGCCTGGTCCCTTTGAAGGTTACACCCTCTTGGCTCCATTTTGGCTGCATTGTCTGGATTTCTTGGCTGGGTGAGTGCGCCTGCTCTGGAGGCAGCGGGCTTCATTGTAATTGATTAAATTGAATCAGCGTCTGGCGCTGCAGCGCCTGACTCCAGGCTCATACTCCTTACTTCATTTTAATTTTTGCTCTATGTGCCTGGTCTACTGCCCCACCTCCCCCATTCCTTGTCCAGGCTTCCTTTGTCCTCCCCCCTCCTCTTTCCCGCCCATCGTGCTCCCTTTGTCGAACTGGGCCCTTATCTGCCAGCCTTCCAGGCAGCCCCTGCCTGGCAGCCACCTTGCAAATTACCCCAAGGCTAAGGACAGCTCCAGTGAAGCGGCTCCAGATGGTGTCTGCCGGTGTCTGTCTGGGAAGCAAGGAGCCTTCTGCTGTGACAAAACAGGAAAGTTGAATGTGGGGATTTTACATTGCAGCTGTGCAGAAAAACAAGGCCTTTTTTCCTATTTTTAGGAAAGTTGAATATAGGTGTTTTACTGTAGAGTATCTTTGGTACTGTTAACTATATCCTATTAGGATCTCTCCTACATTCTAGGTCCCGCACATGGCAAGGTGTGCTGTTGTACTTGTTTTCTCCTCCTGTGTCTTCCCCTTTTGGTTGTGACCCGGTGTCCCTCCGCTGTGCATCCTGCATTGTGTGGCGTTGGGCTGTGTGTCTCGTTCCTTTCTTTCGTGCCATTCTCCTCCCAACTTCCTCCTTCTCACCCTCTATGGTGCTCTCTGATTCTCCCATCTACTATAACTGTGATTTCATCTCCTATCCTATACCTCTCACTAAGTCTGGAAGGAAGAAGTTCAAGAGGGACATCCTGGTGGCCAACCGTAGCCTCCCTTTCACTGATACATACATCAGTGCTTCCTCCAGACAGACTCTCCCCAATATCCTCTTTGTCATTCCCTCACTGCACCTATGGACACTGCATATGGTCTCCGCTCTCTCTCCTATATCCTCCTCTCCCATTAATGCTGCCACTCGGTGGGAGGTCCTCTTGACCTTCTTCCATTCCTGAAAGACCATCATTAATGTCTACTTGAATGGCACCGTCTTGGTCCAGGGCCCTCAGCCCAATCTCCTACTTTTTGATAGGTATCTCACGCATCTTATCAACTTCCTTCCTTCTCCTACTAGCACTTCTATGGCCCCTCTGCCACCTCCTTCCACCTCCTCTCTGGTATCTTCCTCCACCTCTCCGGCTACCATGCCACCACCTCTGCCCACTCTTGGGCAGCCCCACCACTTCCGCTGGGTGTACCTCAAGTCTGTACCCCTCCCCAGAAATCTTTGAAATATGGCAACATGCTCCATGTTGCCACTTTCAACTCTTGTGCCACTGTCAAACACTCCTCTAACATCTGCCACCTCCTCGATGAGCTTGACCTGTATGGCCTCGCTCTTACTGAGACATGGTTCGCGACCACCTCTGTAACACGTTTTGACACTCTCCTCCCTAATGGCTACAAGATCCTCTCTGTGCCCAGAACCAACCGACTTGGTGGGAGAGTAGCTCCCATCTTTCCAGAGTGGGTCCCTGCTTCTGTCATTCATATGCAGGCCTACTCCTCCTTTGAAAGCCTGGTCTGCAGGCTCTTCATCTCTCCAGCTGCTCTCTAACTGTGGCAACTGCCTATATGCCACCTTAACAGGCTGCCCTCTTCTGCTCAGAGTGGGCTGACCCCTCCACATCTCTCCTTGCCTCTACCTCTCAACTTCTCCTCCTCAGAGACCTCAACATCCACCTGTATGCTTCTGATCCCTCCACGTGGCTCTTCCGCAACCTCTGGCCACAACCTCTGTGACTCTCCATTTTATCCTTGCATCCGACATACACTGCTGGACACACCTTGGATGTTCTCATTTCCTCAGACATCCCTCTCTCTAACCCTCTCACTACTCCTCTCTCTTGAACTGACCACTTTCTTCTTTCCTCTCACCAGACACTCTGTCCCCCAGGCTAAGCCCACCCCAACTCTGCCACCTACGTTCGGCGTGTGTCAGTTGAGGCCTTCGGCTATACCTTCTCTGCTCAACCTATTCCTGACTCACACCCTGACACAGCCCTCTCTAATCTGCATCTTGCCATTTTGAACACTCTGGAAATCCTTGCCCTTGCCATGAGAATCTGTCTCATGCCTACCTCCAAGTGCAACTCTTGGTATTACTCCGACCTCGTCGCCCTGAAAAGCAAGTGCAAGGTAGCTGAATTTTAGGGCTTCGGGTGCATCCTCTGACAAACTGGCCTGCCGCCTGCTCAAAAGGCAATACACACTCTGTTCTGTCCAAGAAGAGAGGCCACATCCAAGCCCAAGTCTCTTCAGCCTTTAACAACATGACCAAACTCTTTCAAATCTGCATGGAGCTGGCCAATACTTCTGGGGTCTCCACCTCTCCTGTTCCCTCCCAGGCCTTGTGTATGGCCCTGGATTCTCACTTCAGTACTAAAACTCATGTCCGTGCTCTCCTCTTCTTCTACCTCTACCGCTCTTGGCCCCTCTCCGGCCAACTCTCCCTCTCCTCCTCCTTTCTCCTCTATCTCTCTGATAACACCTGAAGATGTATATAGACAAGTCTGATCTATGAAAGTGTCATCCAAACAGGTGCTCCCCTGCTCCTCCATAACCATCAAGTACCACATTGACACCCTCCAGCCTTGGCCAATTTCTGCAATTGCTCTTTTGCGACTGGTGCTTTCGCCTCTCTCCTCAAGCACTCCCTTGTGCACCCCCTACTTAAGAAGCCTTCTGCTGATCCTACCTGTCCTCCTAACTATCGCCCGAACTCTATCACTCTTTTCCTGGGCAAACTTCTGGAAAAGCTGGCCATGTCCCAGCTTACTCTCCACACTGAAACTGGTGGCTGTCTCCATGACCACCAGTAAAGATTACCCCTGCTAATTGCACAGGAAGTCTTGATTCTGTTTAAGACTAGGTGGCAAGCATTATGCTTCAACTTATTTTATTCACTCTTCAGCAGTTTCAATAACAAACAAAAGAAAACTGAAAAGGTATCTTTCTTCATCTCTTTTCTTTTAGACTGCAAATCCCACTGTCTCTGTAGTCCTCCTAGTGTCAGTCCAGCTTATGATCCACTTCCTGTTCCTGGACTCCTCCTCTTCTTTGATGCTCTGAACTACATCTTTAGAACTTGAAAAAAAGTGTCCATCCAACGGGGTGAACCATTTCAACTGATGCCATCTCCGCTTTTCAAGTTGTGGCGCTCAACTCGTTCCAGATCACGCGGCATAAGGGCCATTACTCTCAATTATTCTTCTGGTCCTCCCCTAGGGATCATACAACCGACAATATCAGGATGGATTTCTAGTACTGTCAATCAAAACAACATAGTATCCACACATCTGAACAGTACATATAAGGGAAGACAATGAATGCTTGCCTCCTAGTCTTTAATAGAATCAAGACTTCCTGCGCATTAAACAGGGGTATCTTCATTCTATGTCAAGACTGGAGTTGAGCATTATGTTTATTCAAAGATTCCCCAACACAGTTGCTGCCAACTGTTCAATCGGCTTGAAATAAAACTATTTAAAAGTAAAATCGCTAGCCCAATCAGCTGCTCGCATGATATATTGCAGTGTTACTCCTACCGTGATGCTTTGGATTCCATGGCTCCTCTTAGAGAATGCGTGCCATACGCCCTTAAATTGATGCCTGCTAGCTGAATCCCCTTGCGCACCCACTTAGCTATGGTGGTAGTCGCTACCGCCTGGAATGGCTTCCTTCACGCTGTGAGCAACTGCGTAGTACCTGCTGCTCATTTAGCGTTGCTTGGAAAATATGGGTAGTGCACTGTGGTAGACTCAGTCTTCATCCTTTGAGCCATCAAGAAGGTCACTCCTTCTGGACCGAAAGACTTCCTGTGCATTTCTAGGGCCTTGACATCTGTCACTCGCTTGAAAGACACTAGACATAACATCATTGCTAATTTGCCTGATCATTGCTTCAACGACAGGTATCTGTCTGATGGCCAGCTTGCTAGTAGCCGTAGCACTACTGTGACATCCCACAACTGCTTGTATCTCGGTTACGGAGGAGCCCTGTATTGAGCACCCTAAATGAGTCTGGTTACTGATAGTTGTTCTCCTGCTGGGGCCCCTTCGACCGGCAGGTGCCCCGCTGAAATGACCGACCTGTAGACTCTGATGCTCTCCCATCTTGTAAAAGATGTGCAAGGAAATTCAAGATCACCACTACAGGCGCCAAAACGGGATGAAAATGTCTTCCTCTGCACCAGTTCGACCACTTGGCCCAAACCGCGTCGTAGCTCCTCCGTGTTGATGGAGCCCAAGATTCTGCGATGAGCTCTGCTGCTTGCGCCGAAATGCCTGACAGCGCCCAGCATCTCCTGATACCATGCACGCCATAAGCGGGAGAGTCCCTCTCACTCTGAAAATTAAACAACCCTGGTAGGTCCATGAGCAACTGCATCCCATCTGGGAGGACTCGTGGAATGTCTGCGGTCATTTCCATCAACGTTGGAAACCACACTTGTGACTTCCATATCAGCGCTATCAGAATCAATTCTGCCTTCTCTCGTCGGCACTTTGCTAGGACTCTGCTCAGCATCACGAAGGAGGGAAAGGCGTAATGTGATTCCCACGGCTGGAGGAATGCATCTGTTTCCAGCACTGCTGGGTCCAGCAAGCTGCGCATCTGCGCATTGAGACGTGACACTTATAGATTGGTGTGGACTGGGCCCCACCACTGATCCAGCTGCTGCAAGATCTGAGAGTCCAGTTTCCAATCTCTGGAGTCTGTCAGATACAGAGAGTTCCAGTCGGCTACTACATTGAGCACCCCTGGTGGATACTCTGCCGTCACTGATGTCCCTGACTGCATGCAGAAGTGCCAGAAGTCCTTCGCTAGCTTTGCTAGCAGTTTGGATCTTGTCCCTCCTACGTGGTAATGTACCTGACCACTGATATGTTGTTCAGTTTGAGAAGGACACATGAGCTCACTCTTCCTTTCGTGAACGCCGTGATGGGGAAAGAAACCGTTAGGAGCTCTGAACAGTTTATGAGAAGGCAGAGTTCTTCCTCGCTCCATTTCCCTCTGGTCTCTGGGGATTTGCATCTCGCTCCCCAGCCTGTGCGGCTGGTGTCTGATTCTATCACTAGATCCAGTTGATCTCCAAATCTAGCACGTCCATTCCAGCCATCCATATTCTTCAACCACCATTCTAGTTCTGTGGTGGATTCCTGGTATAGCGGTATCATCTGATGCTATTTCAATCCTTGGTGGAGGTGTCTGATCTTTAGCCTCTGCAGGGCTTGGTAATGCAGGGTCCCTGGGAAGATACCTTGGAATGAAGCTGCCAGCATCCGCACTATCCTCGCTAGTCCCCTGATCGATATCCTCTGTTTGCTCAGGCAGTCCCTGATCTCCTTCTTGATGTCCCTGATCTTTCGGGGCAGGTAACTCTAGCGTTGCTTTTCTGGTGTCTAATGCGAAAACCAGGAACACTTGCCTTTGTGCTGGTGTAGTCTCCGACTTCTCTCTGTTCACCAAGAACCTTAGTAAAGAGAGGAGATCTTGAATCCATGTGGTCTGATATAGCAGCGCTTGACGATCCTCCCCTAGGAGCAGGAGACCGTCTAGGTATATAATTATCCGGATTCAGTTCTCCTGGATCACTGCTGCTACTGGCCTCATCAGCTTGGTAAAGCCAGGAAAAACCTGAATTCTGTCTACACCGGTATCGTAAAATACATGTCTTTCAAATCTATCCACGTTAACCAATCTCCTTCTCTCAGGGTGTAAATCAACTGGTGTATGCCTTCCATCTTGAAGTGATTGTATACTACCCAGTCGTTCAGCTCTCTCAAGTTTATGACTGGGGGCGCACCTTTGCTTTTCTGTGTACTAAAAACATGGAACTCAAGAATCTCAGATTCACTCTGCACCTCTCTATGGCTCCCTTTAATTCCAGTTGGTGGAGCTTGCAGTGCAAGCTCTGCCTCTCTATCTGCGCTAGCTGTAGCTCTAGCCAATTGTCTTGTACAGGCTCTTGCGTGAACTCCAGATGCTGCCCTCCGACGGTTTGCAAGACCCATGCATTGCTTGAAAGCGCACTCCAGTTTTCCCAAAAACGCAGTGTTCTCCCTCCCACTGAAGGATAAATCAGGACTCTCACCTGGGGTAAAGTTTTGTCCTCGGCCGTCTCCTCGGCTTCTGCACTGTCTTGGAAATCGACCTCTGGTCAGGAAGAATGAGTCAGGTTGCTTGTCCTCCCAGTACTGGGCCCTGGAGCTTTGGAGTCTTCTGCTTCCGTGGAAGTGACCGGCTGCTCGACCCCAAAAGCGGCCGGTCCTGGCAAAAACTCTGCTCAGGAAGATCTTGCATATGGATGCTTGTGCTTTTTCTAGAGATGTATAGGGGCCCACGAACCTGCCCATCTCTTTGCCAAAGGTCTCCGAAGAGGAGGCACTGAGCTGCTTCCCCGGCTTCGTAAGATGCTAGGTTTGTCAATTTAGCATCTATCTTGAGCAGTAGGCCTCTCCTCCTCTCTGAGGAGATGGCACAGTTCATATTGCCCATTAAGCAGACTGCTCTCTGCATCTAATTTGCGAGGGCTTCCGGGTCGATCTCTTCTCCGGTGTCTCTGGCTCTTTCAGCCAGGTCCATTATTTTGGCTAAAGGTCCTGAAATGTCCATAACCATCTACTGGCAGCTGCTCCATGATCTGTCGATCCCTTTGCGGGGATCTTTTCTAGTCTTCAGGACAAACGCTAACATCTTGGGGTCCAATTCTGGCATCTCTGCCACTTTGCCAGGCAGGTCTGGCCGGCCCGGGGACATTATGCCCACAAGCACTGCCTGACCTCTTTGTCTAGCGCTTTCTTCAACCTTAAGGTCATGTAATTTGTCACTCTGGGGGAAGGCTGCCAATCGGAGGATCTAGGGTTCCAAATGGTGTCCGGATCAAACATGTCCAACACTTCCTCTGGCTCTTTGTCCAGGTGTTTCTCTTTGCAGGGTTTCTTGCAGCCACTGGGTCTTTCCCATTCTTCTTCCTCCTTCTCTTACTCCTCTTGAGAGGACAGGTTACCTTCTGCTAGCTCTCCATCCGAGCCTAGGACGTCTTTGTCCATATTGTCTTCCCCCTGGGGAGGGGGTTGTGAGGCTTGGCACTACTGACCTCTGCATGAATGCTTCTGAGTTTTGAAAATGCGTCAGCTGCCTCTGGGGCTTTATCAGATACCCAGTAAGGTCGAACCACGGGGTCAGTGGAGGGTTTCCTCTTGCGGGTCTAGTTACTCCCCTTTGAGCCTCTAGTTGAGGTCTCTGTGGGAATGCTGCTTGTCTCTACAGTGCTTTCTCAGGGCTGGTTTAGCATGTATTCTAGTGTGTCTAGCCTATCTTGTGAGGGCTTCACCCCTTGCACCACACTATCGACCAACAAGCTTCCCAACACTTCTTTAAACTGGAGGCGAGGTCCTGAGATTGTTGCTCCTCGCTCCATTCCAATTCGGACATGGTGTTGGAGTGCTGTGTGCCTGATATGTGTGAAATAGGTGTCTTGTGCATGCCCACTGCTGCATTGGGTCGGATGTCTTGGTATTGAGGAGGTAACCTCCTGTATGTACTACCATCAATAGTCAAGTATTCTTCTTAAAATTATTATTATTATTTTGTTTCTATTTTTTTATCTTTTCATGGCTAGCACCTATAATTCTTCCTTGTCTTTCAGTGGGCTTGTTCGCACCACTATCGGGCCCTTCTTAGGTCGTATTTTCTTGGAAGCCAATGGCTCTGGAGTCTGAAGCCTTCTCTTGCTACCTGCAGCAAACACGAGGATGAAGCTGGTTGTGTCGGTGTAATCTGACTCTCTGATGTCGCCGCTAGTTCTTGCGGCTCTTGCCCTCATTATTTGTTTGGGCGAAAATTAAACACTGCCGGGCCTGGCTTTCCGAATATCGCTGTGCTCCGTAGTGGTAATGGGCGACCGCACTGAGCAATGCGGAACCCTGACTCCGCCTCTCGAACGGAGGGAGCTGCCGCGTCGCTCGTTCTTCTACCCCTACTCCGACTTCACAAGGGAGGGGGACATAACCCACTCACCGGTATTCAATTGCTAATGTGGTCTATAACTACCTTCGATATTGCTCCTTTCCTAACGCGCTGCACTATGCTCTGTGGTCGCTAGCGGATCGGAATAGTTTCAATCTCATGGTCACTGTGACTCAGGACTCCATTATTTTCTTAAACCTTTCTGCCATACAGCAGACCTAGCTCTTAGTTCTCACATCATGTACATCACAAAATCATATGTTATGCCTGTGAAATCATTTAGACCATGCAGTTTTCCTGGAGCTATTGTGAAAATGTACTTATCTGCTTGAAGAGCAGGAAAAGAAGAGGAGGAGTCCAGGCACAGGAAGTGGATCATAAGCTGGAATGACACGAGGAGGACTACAGAGAAAGTGGGATTTGTAGTTTAAAAGAAAAGAGATGAAGAGAGATACCTTTTCAGTTTTCTTTTGTTAGTTGTTGAAACTGCTGAAGAGTGAATAAAAGAAGTTGAAGCATCATGCTCGCTTCCAGTCTTGAGACAGAATCTGGCTTCAGAGCAGCCAAAGGCATGGAAACTGCTCTCCTGATCATTCGTGAAGATCTGCTCTCCAATCTTGACACCAGCACCTTTCTGTCCTAATCCTTCTTGAACCGTCCTCTGCTTTCGACACAGTAAATCACACTATCCTGATCAACCGACTCTGTGAGAACCTGGGCATCACAGATCAGGCCCTGGAGTGGCTGACGTATTTTGTCCTGGACAAACACTCCCAGGTCCAACTTGGGTCCTTTCTCTCCACCACCTCTCTCTCCACATATGGAGTTCCCCAGAGCTCTAACCTCTCACTGGCTCTTCAATGTATACTTGGCCCCTTTGGCCCACCTAATCTGCACCTTCTCCTCTAACTTTGTGTTATGGGGATAGCACGCAGCTCTCTTTCAAGCTCCCTACAGCCTCCTTTCCTCTTTCGCTCATTCCTGACTGTTTATCTGCTATTCAGGATTGGTGCACCTCCAACGATCTCTGCCTGAATGCCTGTAAAACAGAAATCCTTCTCTGCTCCCGCTTTCCCTCTCCCTCTGTGGCTGCCCTGATGGGCACTCTTCCTTCACCTTCCTGTGAGGCAAACAAACCTTGGTGTCATTTTCGACTCCACTCTCTCCTTCTCTCCTTACGTCACAGACCTTTCCAAGAAGGACAACTACCAGCTGCACCTCCTCAGAGGTACTCTTCCTTTTATCACTTTCCACCAGAAGCTCATTTGTCTCCAGAGCCCCGGTTCTCTCTAGGTTGGACTACTGTACCAGCCTCTTTCTCAATCTACCTTTCTGCAGCTAATCCAGAACAGGACTGCAAGACTAATCATTTGCCTCAAGCCCAGGGACCATATCTCTTCAGCCCTGAAATCCCTGCACTGGCTCACAGTGGTGTGAAGGATCAAGTTCAAGACCCTCTGCATAATCCACAAGGCTTTCTGGGGCTGGGCCTGCACTACATCCAACTCTCTCTTCCTAAACACCTTCCTTCTCGCACCCTTCCCTCAGCCACCTCCAACTCTCTGAGGGTCAGGCGCTTCTCTAGGTAGAGAGTGGGGGTAAATATATCTCCTCTGCAGGTGCCTCCCTCTGGAATGGCCTCCCTGCCCCTCTCAAACTTGAGCCAGACCACCTGAAATTCCAGAAGCAGCTCAAGACCTTCCTTTTTGCCTCTTTTGTCTCTCTTTCTGTTCCCTGGTGACCCTCTTGTCGGTTACACTGACTGGCTGCCTGGCTACCACCAGAGTCTCACTGGTACCAGGCTCCTCCATGATTAGTCTCCACTGCACTGCCTCCGGGCCTACCACGCACGTAGGGACTGCAACTGTAACCAACTGTGCCCTGCCTGCATGCACTTACCCAGAGCCACGCTTCCCTGGCTGCTCATTCTCTCGGCATTGCTGCCCTGAGGGCACTCCCCCTTCCCTAGAACTTTCCCTTTCTTCCTCCCCTTGCACTTTGTATTGCCTGCACTTGCACGATCTGAACAACACAAGGCCTAGTAAGATTGCTTGTTTTTGCCCTCCCTCTGTCTTCCCCCCCTTTTCTTGTCACACCTAGAAACACTTGTTTACAGGCGCTTTATAAATTACTTATATCATATCATAGAATACCTGATTGGCCAAACCTCATTCAAAATTAAAGAGGGAAACCAAGAAGGGAAGAGAAGTCCTCCCTGGAAGAACTGTGAGACGGGAAAGCAGGCAGGAGCAGAGCAAGTCGATGCTGGGGATGCTGCCCTGAAGGTAGATCTGTCCTTATCTGGTCTGCTGTGTAGAGACCAACCGGAGCCGAGCCGCGGATAAGCAAGCGTCTAGCTACAAGAAGCAGCTGGAATAAGCAGTTGACGGGAGACACGCAGTCTGCGAGGAACCAAACACTACAGAGCCTCAGCAGCACACCCAAAAGCAACAGGGGCCACGAGAGGCCAGAAAGGGCACAGAGGAGAGTCTGTGCCTGACTGGAGAACACTGGCAAGCCCCTTCAGGTACCTGGGTTGCTGAGATGGTTGGTGGGCCACCAAAAGGACTAATAAGTGTCAGAACATGGGTCAGGGACGTGTACCCTTTTATGAAGATCAGCAGCAGTCATCGTCATAGTCACAATACCTAGCAGGAAAGTGAACCAGGTCTGCAGCACCAAAAGGGAAGGATCCCACAGGTCTTGGACCCAAACCCTTTTATGAAGATCAATACCAATTATCTTCAGAGCCACAGTATCTGGCAGGATAATGAACCTGGACTACTGCACAAAGACAAAAGTAATATACTGCTTTGCGACACGCACACATAAAACAGAGAGTTTATGGTACCTGTGAACTTTGAATTACTGAGCAAGCCAGAGGAAAGGAGCAATCTCCCCTGCCCCTGATAAGGTTGAACTGTGAATTGTGAAAGTAAAAAGGGCAAAGAAGCCAGGGGAAGGGAGTCATTCCACGCAGCCCTTGTGAACTGTGAAGTAAAAGAAACCTCAGGAGAAGGAAGCAATATCTCCTGGTGTTTTTCCAAAGATTGTGTGTCGTGAAGTCAATCAGAAGGCAAGCCTGAGAAATTGAGTCATTTCGCTGGCACTGTGATAACATTAAGAATAAAACACCTGCAGAAGGGAGGCATTCTCCAGGAACCCAATAGTGAAGCAAAACTATGGTCAATAAGGAAAAGGAGTTGGAACTTTTTCTTTTCAATTCGATCTGAAAGACCACAAACTGGAACTTGTTTTATTTTCCTCAAAAAGAAACTGAGACCTGGAAAAGGGAGTCATTCTCACAGGTGAAATTCCCCCTATGATTGGAATTGTCCAGAAGAAGGGAGTCATTGTTCTGGGCCAAGAAGATCCACTTCCCTTTACTTATTAACTACAAGTGTGAAGCAGGCCTGGACTGGCCAATAGGGCAATGCCCAAACCAAAAACGCAAAATGCTAGTGTTGACGTGTGAAGGCACGCCCACAAAAGCTCACACCAGAAAAATACAACTAGCTAGGGAAAAAAGGCCAAGAGGTTCTTGCAAGGATAACAAGTTCTAATCACACAAAAAAATAGGAATGCCAGCAAAGAACTCTGCTGCTCAAGAACTTTCTGCCAAAAAATGGTACAGGCCGAATGTTATAAGGGAACAAATAGTCATCAGTGAGACAGGAGATGCCTGTCTTCCATCACGTAGGGTCTGCTGGGCTCATCATCTCCAGGGAACCAAGGTCGAGTTCGCAATTAGTTACTATGTAAGACAATGCTACTCTATCATTAAGCTGTGCACCTGGGAGGGACGAAGGGAGTTTTAAGGTCAGGCTGACCCACACATTCTTTACTCATTCGGTATCGCACTGTACGCACCCAAGGCCTCCACCCTCACTTTGGACTATAATCATTTCCACCCTGTACTTCGCATAACAAATCTTGTCATTATGAAATAAGGCAGAATGGTTGTGTTCTTTTAGATCTTTTATGGAATGTGGGTTTGTGGTTAGCAGTCTGGAATCAACCATTATCATGGAATTCACAGGGTCACAGGACTGGGAAAGTTGTGTGTACCATAACTCATGGGTGGCTGGATGGGGGTTGGAGGCCTGCTTTGGCTGGGCTGTGATGAAGGTGGATTGTGAGGTGCCTGGCACTGTCTCATGGCCTTGCAGGGCACATTCCTTCTCGCAAAAACACTTATTGGCAATAGTAGTAGAACAAAGGAGAGTTTCTGTGGGAGATAACAGCAGGGGTCTCTTTATTATCAGTGCTTGGGCCTATTAAGGTTTTGTTCGTTAGTTTTGTGATCGGTGTCTACCATGCAGCCATGCAGGGTCGATTGTTTCAACCATAGCTACAACATGGCTCCTGTTTATACGCATGTACTAACACTAAGCATCTATATTTTGCATAGTATTATGTCCCGTGCAGGGTCTCTTAGCCCGCCCCCCGGCTCCTTTGGCATGTCACAGCTGTATTTATAGAATTTGCCCTATTTTAAAGTGTCTAGGGAGGTGGCATAGGTTCATCTCCTTCCCAACATTCCCCCCCTTTTGTTACTTCTACAGTAATTAATTCCTCCACATACATGCATTAATTTTCCCTTCTCACAGCAGCCTCATATGGTGGGGTCCACTTTATTGGCATCCAAGCTCTACATACTGACCGCAAACTTTCTCCTGCTTGTGCATATTCTTCGGGTGTCCATGTCATATAAATACATCCCCCATCTCCTGCTAGATCTACCCATACTTCCTCATAATTTTCAGGGGGTGGGACAATGATATGTGGTATAAGTGGTCTAATCCATCTTCATAGGGGATAGGGACCATTTGAGGTATGGGGTAGTTTGTATAGCGTGGTACTTTTGA
Organism: Ambystoma mexicanum; assembly: GCF_040938575.1. Classification (NCBI taxonomy): domain Eukaryota; kingdom Metazoa; phylum Chordata; class Amphibia; order Caudata; family Ambystomatidae; genus Ambystoma; species Ambystoma mexicanum. The sequence continues at coordinate 1,358,322,081 of NC_090937.1, read as the reverse complement.
AACACCAATTGACACCATCATCATTGCGCTACTAGGCACAACAGCAGAGCCCCATTTGGCAGGTGCATAAAATGACAATGACAAACACGATACCAGGTACAAGCATCTTTATGATGGCTCCTAATCAAGAAGGGGCCCAATCGAGGGCCAGATCAAACCAGTCCTCCCAGAATTCCTCCTTTTTCTTCATGTGAACTCCTAATCCATGCCCTGCTGGGATTATATGAGATTGTTACCTATTCTCTGTATCTTCAAGGGGGAACACATGTGCAGCAAGAATCACCAATTTTGCAGCAAACACCTGCTTCCATCGCAGTCAGCATGTCGAGCACATACCTATTTTACATTGTCATCAGTCTTATTGCTCTTACTTTCAACTTTATGATGTTGAATCCGTATTCAGTGTCATTTGCCAGCTGGAACAGTTACAAGGGAAAAATTAGCAGGCACTTGGCATTGGTTGCTTCTTGTACGCCGGGTAGCAGTAGTGAAGCAAAGACATTTTCTGCTGAACTGAAAAGTCAGTATTCATTTGGGAACTTGGCAAGCAGTTCAGATGAGTCTTTTGGATAAGTAGTTTGACCTCTTTCTCCTTTTTAGTTCCTCATACTGCCCCCTTCCAGGCAAGATGCAGAACTCAGGTGATAGTAGTGAGTTTGTTCTTCGAATGTTGGAGGAACGGTTGGGGCAGCATCTGGGATCGGCCTCCTTTTCAGGTGTTCTTCTGGGACTACTAATAGTGCTGAGTGCAGCATGGCCAAAAACAATTGCCCTTGCATGATGGTGGGAGATTAAAGAACGCTTGTTGGCCTAAGACCCAGCAATAGTCCATCAGTGCCGCTTTGTCCCTTTTCAAGTCTGGAATCAACAATGTTCTGTTGCATCATTCATTAGAGGCGATGAAGAGACTTTCTTCACTGTGGAAGCTCATACAGCTCTTCTCAGTGCACTTTAAATGGCTTTTCCATTGCGACAATCCATGCCAATTTTGGAATGTGTTCTGCCCAGATTTGTGCACAGGTTCTGTCCACTAATGCCAGTGCTTCTTCCTCATACACCAGAAGGTCTTCCGCTAGGCAGCCGAGTGCTGTTTCTTGCCATTTGTTTATATATTTCAGTCCGTCAATTAATAAATATGGTTGCTGTAGGCAATTTAGATTTCTTGGGTTGTCATTGCATCGCAGGGGTCTGTACCCACAAGCTCTAATCGCAGGCTGTGTGCCTGGGAGGTGCATTTTATTCTACATAGCACAAGATGAACCAGGCATTTTGCCTTTATAATTGGAACTTTTTGTGATACTAAAACCTTGGGTGCCCCTGATTCGTGTGGTGTTAATGAGCATACATAGCAGATGCCGTTGGTGGTTTGTTTTCCTACCGGTCAGTGTACCAGCTATTGGATAGCTCAGGGTGTCTAATATCTTCAACAGAATCTAGGCATAGGGCATGGTATGCCTATATTTGGGCCTACGTGCTTGCCTTCTCATTCTATAATGACTTTATATTTATCTAGTGTACTATTGCTAACATTGCTACTGGCATTTGTGTTGCAGAAAATGTTTCTCAAAATTGTGGGAAATACATTTTCTAATATTTTACTCCCACTCATCCGTCCAGATACATTTGCTTGTGTGTCAACACTGTTATTGCTCTCCTTGAGAAATGTTATAAACATTTACAGTGGCGTTTCTGGTTCTCTATAACAGTACAATTCCCTTTATGACTAGACAAAAGATGTGCCCCAATAAATGCCCATTAAAGCAGTAAAGTGTAATCCACATGTGTATGAATATAACCATCTAAAATTAACATTATGATTAGTTAGTTTTTTTATTATACAATGAATCATTTGCCGTTGAGGGTTCCTTTTTCTTCACTCCTGCAGAGGAAACAAAAACGGGGGTGGGGAAGAGAGAAAAAGAGAGAGAGAGATTTTTCATTTTATAAAGGTCTGATGGTTTTAGCAGCTATACATATTTATTGTCTGGGACATGTAGTCAGGTTATTACTTTGGAGGTAGTCAGATTATTAATTTTGAGGTAGAAGGGTAGTATGTCTTGGGTGATTGTACTCTACGAACATCCGATAGGTGAATCCAATACCGAAGCCACTTTACTTTTACAGTGACAGGGGTGTAAAATACAACTTCATAGGGGCCATAAAACCTGGGGTTGTTCCACTTACGCACAAAGCTTTTGACGTATATTAGTTCCCCTGGCAGCAAGAGGTGGGTGGACGTGGGATCTGCCGTAGGGGGCTCTACTGTGGTTCGTGTGTCTTCTAGCCGGGGTGATGCAATCTGTCCGGAGACATGTTGAATTGAACCTGTTAGGTTCGTCAAATAATCTTTGAATTCTTCCCCTAAACCCGCTGCAGCCATATGGACATCTGATGCCCTTCCAACTGGGGAGATGGGAGTATGCATGCATCTGCCAGTTACTATTTTCTGGGGTGACAGTGGTGGTCTTTACTTGGTTGTGTGAGTAAGCTGAAGAAGGCCAAGTGCAAGAAGTGCACCAAGTTTTTTATTAAATGTGGTGCAGAGCTTGGATAGCTTGCTTTTAAGGAGGCTGTCGATTCTCTCAACAATGCCCGTGGCTTGGGAGTGGTAAATTGAGCACATCTGGTGTTTAATGCCAAGTAGTCCTGTAATCTCCATGAAGAACTCATTGAATGAATGGTTTCCGTTGTTGGATTTCAATACATCACAAACGCCCCATCAAGGGAAAACTTCATGCACTAAAAATGTAGCAGCGCTCTTGATATCCAGGTGTGCACAAGGTCCAGCCTTAACCCATTGTGAGAAAGGGCATGCTACAATGATCAAATATCGGGAATGATTGCATCTCTCCCCCATGTCCGCATAGTCTATGTGTAGCTCCTGGAAGGTTTCCTGTCTTATTAATGAATCAAACAATAACAAATACATTTATCATGAATTTGCCCCCCAAATGCCCTGTTTTCTCAGTTTTATTACCCCATCCCAACACCCTCTCCACCCGTTTTAATCCCTTACCCCACCCCATATATATTTTTATCAAAGAAGTCATTTGTTTGTTATTTTTTATTCGTTATAAATGTTAGTTGTTGTTTTTTTATTTCATTAGTGTCAATGTATACTCTCCCGAAATGGCCCAATGGGGCGTGGCAGAGTGCATCATAATGTCCGGAGTGTCATGCCAGTGCTGAAAGTTTGGCAGGTGGTGTAATGTACCATCATGTTTGTGAGATGCTCTTGAAGGTTTGGTATAAACCAATCTTCTTATACGTCTGCTGCAATGTGTTGTTAGGAGCTGTGGGATGGGTGGTGTAGCTGATCGAATGCTACTGCCAAGAACTTTACCGGCATAACTGCTTTGCCAGTGCATTCTTGTCTTCATAGTAGATCAGTCGGGGACTGCGTCCACCCCCTCTTTGACCACAGTTCTTTCTCTTCATTTGGTGTCTTGCCCTGCAGCTCGAAGAGCTGTGTAATGGGCAGCACTGTGTATGGTATGTTTTGTTAATCGTGTTGGTGTCATTATGAAGTACTGTGAAATGTCTGGGACAGGGAGATAAGCCACAGTTTTATCTGCAGCATCTGCCACGGTGTTCCCTAATGACATTTTGTCAGTGTTATTGGTGTGGCCAGCAAATTTCATGACCGCCACCACAGAGAGTTGTGACAATGCAGAAATCAGTGTATATAGTAGTGCGGCGTGTTGTAATGGGGAACAGTCTGCTCTCCAGAAACCTCTTCTCTACCACCTTGACAACCCAGCAAGCACTGTTGTAGTGACATATGCCAAATAAATTGCCACATGGCATCTTTGCGATGCATGTAGCGCCTTGATAAGCGTCACAAGCTCTGATGCTTGTGCTGAATAGTGGATGGGTAATCTCTTCATCTCTAGCGTCCCATAGTCTCCTCCTTCAAGGCGCAGAACTGCTGGGCCTGTATGCCTTTGTCCTGTGTCCTGGTCAATTGTCACTGAATCGTCAACAAAGAGTACTTCCCCCTCCTCTAATGGGCTATCTTTTCCTTTGGGGATGTCATCCTCTTCCCCATCAAATGTGGCACAGTCTTGTCATTGCAAGTATTCATCTGTACACACTTCTGTCAGGATTGTGCAAAGATTTTTGGTTTTGCATCGCACAACATGAATGTTTGGGTTTGAGATGATAATCCCGTATGTGGATGCTCTCTGTGTGATCAGGGTAGACTTCAATCTTTCTAAGATGGTGAATACTGAATGCTCCATGTACAGAGTTACTGAGCATCCCATCAAAATTTGCGAGCTCTTTTTAATTGTGAAGGCAGCTACAGCAAGTGCTAGCTTGCATGTGAACTGCCCTTGCATAACAGAGTGAAGCATACTGCTGTAGTAGGCCAATGGTTTGTGACCCATTGTACTTTTCTGGGTCAGTACGGCAGTCATAAGTGTGTCGTTAGAATGTAAAAATATGTAGAATTTTTGTGCATAGTCTGGGGTGGCAAGCACTGGGGTAGTGGATATCACCTCTTTCAAATAATTGAAATGTTGTAACATGTCTGCTGTCCATTCGTTTTTGTGATTGCCTTTCTGTGCTTCTTCGAGACCCTGTAGAAGAGGCCTCATGCATGCTGCATAATCTGGGATCCATGCTCTGCAGTAATTGCACATCCCTAGAAATGTGTGCATGTCCTTAACCATCACAGGTCATGGCATGGCACACATGGATGCTGCTCTGTCTGGTATTATTCTCTTGGCGTTTGCTGATACCAACTAACCCAAGCACAGTACTTCCAGTTGGCAATACTAGAGTGTGGCCCTGTCAACTTTGTACCCCTTGCGGGCCTAAAGTTGTAGGAGAGTAATGGAATCCCTTCAGCAGTCCTGTTCACTGTCACTACACAAACAAGTCATCCATGTACTGGATCACTGTGCTGGCCGCTTGGATGTTACCTAGGTCAGTGAGTAGTATTCTGTAAAAAAAATGCTTGGGCCCTCACAGTACCCTTGGGGCAAACAAGAGTGTTTGTAGCCCTTCCTGCCATGGGTAAATGCAGTGAGGTATTGTGAGTCAGGATGCAAAGATATTGAAAAGATGACGTTCTTTAAATCGACCACCATGAAGTGGGTTGCTTCCTTGGAGATATTACACACAATGGTGGCCATGTTTAGAACTACAGGATTCATTTAGGGGGCATACACCCTGGATTATTCTCCCATTGGCCCCAAAGGCCTTTTTACAGGGTAGATTGCAGTATTGCACGGTGAGGTGGAGGGTATTATTACACCTTCATTATGTAGGGCCTGTATCATGTCTTTTATTCCCTCCTCTGCCTTCCTTGATACTGGGTTTCACTTGGGGTAAGACTGCTCCAACCTTCAGTGTAATGTGTACTGGGGTCACTTCTTTTAGAAGCCTTACGTCATGTGGGTTGGTCATCCACAATTGTGCGGGCACATACTTCAAGTCTGCCTCAATGAAGGGAGGTGGTGCAACAGCAGCCATTACATTAGGGGGCACTATACCCTCCTGTACTCCACCATGATCTCACAGGGAATACTAATCTCTAATATTATTTCTATGTCATTGTCATTGTCTTTGTTTTCAAAAAGGTCTTCATCTGTTACTTCTCTAAGGGGTACTGTGGGATCAATGCACAGTACTGTATGCCATTTACACCCTTGTCTGTCTGTTCTGAGGACACCCACCCTTTTTGTAGATACCACCAACTCTTGTAAATCTAGAGTCAAGATTGTACCTGCCACCAATTCTGTTGACACTACAGGGCAAAACATGAAATCGGTTGGCACTCTCCAGCAGACCTTGGCAATTTGTGGCTCTGCCTCCATGAGTACTCTTATGCTATAGATACACCTGTCTGGGTCCATGGGTATGCCTCAGACCACCACATCAAGTGCCATGATGTGCATTATGACCATCGCTCTCATTGCGCACATCCCTGGTGTGGCGCAGACAATGCTGTGATCAGTATATGAGATTGTCATGTTCAACTTTCCTAGCAGGTTTATGTATTTATTTATTTTGACATTTGAAAAGTGAACGCAACACTAGGGCATCTAGGCGCTGAGCTTCTTATGAACAGTACATACCATGAGCCAGATCACTTAGCATTTGGTGTTACAATTAGTGGTACACCACTTATTCCAACATGGAAACAGGGTTAGATTAATATAACACAGATAAGCAAAGCATTTTCCGAGGAGAGTTACAATACATTGGTGGAATAGCATAAGTTAGTACGTACATTTAAGAGTACATTATCAATACAGGTAGGCTAATAGTGTCAAGTAACTATACGCATGAGTCAGTGGAATAGGAGGCTTACATTGAGTGAGGTTGCTCTTGTGTGAAAAGCCATGTTGACAGGAGAACACTCAGAGTACAATAGGGGAGCGCGCACCACCTTCCCCCCACCTTTACATCCAAATCTTTAGTATATAGAGCCGTAGAAATAGCTCCAGAGAATCCCTGCGTGCCGAGAAGTTTTACCAGATAATGGGAAGTCCCCTTCACTGATGCATGATTTCTCAGTGCCCGAATCAACATCAAAATGAATTGCTGGTTTCCCATCTCTGCCCCCACCAAGGGTTCCTCTTCAGGGTCAAGGGTCATTGACAGAACCGGACACACAAGCACTCTAGGGCCGGACACGTAAGCACTCTCTGTGGGCTGTCCTAATCAGGGTATGTATTTGTCCCCGGAAATGAGAAGGGGTTTCCCCCACCATGGTTGCTCCTTGGAAGAGGGCAACCGTGACATCGGGTGTTCTGTTAAAGGGGTCATGTTACCTGTCTGCTGGAAAGTGTTGTGGGGTATGTATTGTTACATCATTTGCTGTGGTTGCTGTAGTGAAGGAGAGCCTGTTATCTGCGGGGGCAGCTGCATGTAGGCTTGGTGTATTTCGTGGGGTATGCAGGTCATTCTGGGAGTCGGCCCTTGAGGGGCCCATTTTGGTGACTTACCATAATTTTGTTGACTGTCCCCATTCCCTGTCTGCTCCTACACTCTTGAAAAATGCCCCAATTTTCCACAGTTCCAACACTGTGACGCCCCATTATTCCTCTCCTGGGTCCCATTCCTCCAACTCCCCCTCCCCTTGATCCTCGGAACCCCCCCTCATCCTTGCAGTTGTCCTCCTTGCCACTGTCCCCACCCCACTGTTCTTGCCCTCCTTATGACCACACTGCAGCTATTCTGGCGTTCACAAATTTAGGGCTGTACCCTGCCACTTCTGTCTGTGTTGGCATCTGTGATACTGACGCCTCCACAGATAATTTATTTTGTACTAGTTTCGCTTCTTCTGCTTGTCGCCTCTAAGTCGTTTCCTTGTCACCTTCCTTTACTGTTCTGCAATGGTGTACAATTATGCTCTGTATTTCAGGCCACCCCTTTGCCTCAACCCGCACAATTTTGTCTAGTGCCTTCTTTGGGCAGGCCCTGTTTAACAATGAAGTATAAATAGGGTATTGATTGATCCCATGCGTTACCCGTTTCTGCTCTCCACATCTCCTGAACTTGGGCTGCATCTTCATCATCACCCATAGTACATTACATGATAGACCATACGTCGTGTATATCTGTATCAGGGAATTATTGGCGCAGCGCTTCTCATATTTCTGCTCAAAGCTTTTTAAAGGATGCTCCATCATGTGAATCATTTGCCAGAGTTACTCCTGGGTGCCCTGCTTTTACCCACACATCAGCAGCCTGATCTCCGATAGTAGCTACCAATAGGCGTTTGATGTCCCCGACTGCTAGGGGCACTCGTGCTGTCTTTTTCTGAAATGCATAGATCGACTTCCCCGCGCCCACCGCAAGGACCGGTAGCTCTTCTATTCGATTGTTTTTGTTCATCTTTGCCCATGGCACATAATGAGGCCTGCCGGTCCACTTATGTATTAGAGGCATTTACATTCGTACTTTGTTCCCCTCATTCTTCTTCTCACTTTCCTTTTTCCTTGCTACCGCCATCAGGCCAAACCTGCTCCTTAACGTCCCATCCCATAAACTTTCCACCCTAAGAGTTCATTCAAGTGCCTGTTCTGCCTCATCTTTGTCATCCTCAAACTCATTGAATGTACTCCACCCATCAGCATTGTCATATCCTAGGCTGTCCGCCCGTTCACTTCCTTCTCTCTCCTTTTCCACATGCATGTTTTTTTATGGGTGCATTATCTATCCTGAAAAGGAAATCTCCTGCTTTCCATCCAACTGGTGCCTGTTATTCCTTTCTGTCAGCTTTCACTTCATTTTGCACTATTCACAGTCTATTAAATTCTGCTCTTGCTGAGGTTTATGCCACCTATAAACCTCTTATTGACATCGGCATGTCCTGGGGCAGTGGGGCTGTCCCTGCTCTGGACACACATGTTGGGTTAGTATAGTACACAGAGGGGCAGGCTGTCAGTGGGTATATCCCTCTGCACTCTGTCTCCACCCTCTCATCCTGGGCAGTTGCCCTTGCTACTGTCCTGTCTGTCCTCTCCCTTACACTCTTCCTTGTCTTCGAACATCTTCCAAAGGTCTAATATTTCTTCTTTGTAATTGTTTTCCCTTATACTTGGCTGTTAGGAATATGGACATATGCTCACACACCCTTATTATGGGAGCCCTGCTCTGGCACGAGCGGAGTATCCCCTCTCCTCTTGATTCTGTCAACCACTGCTTATGGTACTTCTCAAGTCTGTCTTGGTACAGCGGTGGGGCCTTACACATATACTCTATTGGGATTTCTCCTCCCATGGTGGTTTTGGTTGTGCCCTTGCTGTCCTTGTGCTTGTACTAACACACTGCATACAGTTTTACAGTGTGTCAAAAGAAAAAATATATGTTCACTCCCTTCCTTCTTTCAAAAAATGCTCTTCCCCCTTTCGCTCCGTCCACATTGCCACTCACACAATCCACACATTTGAAATATACTACAAATCACACAGTGCCCATCCTGGGCCAATTAAAAATGCAAATAAAACAAAATAAAATAACAAAAACTACTATTCCTGAGCCCTCGAATTATATAGGGCTCCTATGCCTTTAATTTTCCTCCATTACACAGTATGAGTGGCCCCACCTTCTCCCCTCACTCGGGGAGGCCCCCTACCATTCCATTTTCCTTTCCTTAATATTCTCCTCAAAAAATGAATGCAAAAATACAAAATGAACCACATACATGCCACACCCACAATTTCAATATCTGCTGTTTACCCTGTTCACACTCTCCCATACATCTATCCCCTACTTGTCATCCTTTGAAAGGCTATTCTCATGTGCGCATGTTCACCTGAACTCCTCTGTCACACGATTCCAACAGCATCGGCCTGCACTTCACCACTGAGCAACGCCCTGCTCCAAAGAGCAGACAGGAATTCTGCAAAGACGGCTCCTGTACGGCCACTGGGAAATACCTGTTTTTGGGACTGGTCGCTGTAGGTGGGCGCAGCACCTTCGGAGAGGCAGCCTGGACACCTCTGCAGGTATGGGGGCTGATGGGATCACGTTGGGGTCACCAAATGAAGGCATGCCCACAAACGCTCATGCCAGAAAAAACACAACCTGCTAGTGGAAAAAAGGACAATAGATTCTTGCAAGGATAACAAGTTTTAATCACCAAAAAATAGGTATGCCAGCAAAGAACTATGCTTTTCAAGAACGTTCTGCCAATGGTACAGGCAGAAAGTTATAAGAAAACAAATAGTCATCAGTGACATAAACACATACAGTAAAAACCTGCGGAGCTGGTTGGTGAGACCTTATACATGGTCAGCCTGCTCTATAGGAAATGCCAGGGCGTTGGCTCCAGCCCTGTCCGTCTGTCTTCCAACAAGTGGGGTCTGCTGGGTTCATCATCTCCAGGGAACCAAGGTCGAGTTTACAATTAGTTACTACATAAGACAAAGCTACTCTAACATTATGCCGTGCACATGGGAGGCTTGGGGACTGGCACTGGGCGTGTTTTAAGAGCAGGTTGACCCACAAATTCTTCACTCATTCTGTATCGCATTACCTGCACCCAAGGCTTTCACCCTCACTTTGGACTATAATTTATTCCACCCTGTAACTCGCATTACAAATCTTGTCATTATGAAATAAGATTGAATGGTTGTGTTCTTTTAGATCTTTTATGGCCAGTGGGTTTAGTCTGGGGTCACCTACTATCATGGAATTCAGGGGTCTCAGGACTGGGACAGTTGCGTGTGCCATAACTCGTGCTGTGGCCTGGCTGTGATGAACGTGCACTGTGAGCCGCTTGCTAGTGGTACAATACTAAGGCACGTCCCGCCTTCACGTCTACCTTAGCTCCTGGTGGCACACTAGTGACACGTGGGCACTTTTTCTCTATGGGTATGCTTAATATTCTGAAATGCAACCCTGGTTGCTAAATAGTTCTTCTTACCCGGCAAGTTTCCCCTCCCCCATCTCCAGCTGCACGGCCATTGTCACTAATTCAGGGCGGTAATTGGATTACTCCTGTCTGTGTTGCATCAGAAGCCCACTGCTTCCGGCTATTAGCCAGTAACAAAGCTTGAAACCAGAAGAAAAACAGAGAGAGACCGAAGAAAACCGGCCGCTGACATTCAAGTGCCACTGAGAAGTCTTGCAAATTTAACATCAATGTTGGGGTGCCCGTCCCCCGCCCACTGGGCTCACTCTGGAGGAGGAGGAGAAGAGATCTAGGTGTTAAAATGCCTGATATGCCAGTAGGGAAGCTTAGTCCCAGCTTCCCCACCTGACCAAATTGTGTGACCTTGAACAAATAGTATTTCTCCTTAAACAGGAGCATAGAAAACACTTGGGTTCTGGGGGACAAGTTCAATTCAAGGGGCATAGCTACCGACAGACCCCACCTAAACCCAGGCCAAATTGAGGAAGGGCCGTGTGCAGGCTGCAATCAACGTGATTGGCTTGCTGATTGAATATCAGCCAATCACGCCCGCCGGCAGGCGAACGCCGACACACCCACAAAGGCTGTCCAACAAGGCAGCCCTGTCTTGAGCCTGTCCGGAGCCAAAGGAGTCTGGGGCCCAGTACTCTGCCCTCCACTCAGCCCCAGGTAAGCACACCCTCCAGAGTGCTCTACACAAAACTAACGCACAAAGCTGCAGACCATAACAATGAACAGTGCATAGACTACTAAAACCTACGCTGTTCTATATTGATCTCTGCCACTCTATTGACTCTAACGCTTATCTGCGCATTTATCCTGCTTAGTAAATACGTGTACCAACACTGTATTACCTATGCACACCGCCATGTTACTGCTGATACAATGTTTCACCCAGCTGCACACTAGCCCTCTGCATTGCTAGTGCACTGAGATTAGGTATACCCAGGTTGCACATGTATTTTAGCCAAATTTCTGAATTTCGAAACTAGGTATACCCTGCCTGCAATCGCTCGTAGGAGCCCAACAACCACTCTGATTATGTTGTGCCTCATGGTCGCTAACGGACCACTTTGATTGTGTTGTGCCAACCACTCTGATTATGTTGTGCCTCATGGTCGCTAACGGACCTCTCGGATTGTGTTGTGCCTCATGGTCGCCTTCAGACTACGCATTCTATGTCACACTGTGATTCTTGAATATCATGCCCTATCTTACTTGGTAAACCCTGACCAACTAGCCACCTGCTATCTACACTATCCTACTCTAGCCAGATATCCTAGCGAAGCAAGGGATGTTAATGGTACCAGTTAACCATACTAACTACCATGTGTTGAAACCTGACCTCCCTGACCCTCATAACTAGTCGCTTTCAGACCTTATCGTAATTGTGTTGTTCCTTATGGTCGCTTTCAGACTTATTGTAATTGTGTTGTGCCTTATGGTCGCTTTCAGACCTTATTGTAATTGTGTTGTGCCTTATGGTCGCTTTCAGACCTTATTGTAATTGTGTTGTGCCTTATGGTACATTGTGCTTCACTATTTTCAACAATGCATTGTACCCCGACCACTTACCTACAATGCCATTACCAGACCCTATCACATATAAGCCGGTCTATCTGCCACAGCCACATTTTGCCCCTCACTTACTGTACACCACCCTGTACACCATCTTGGCCTTAACCACCTCGCAACCTGGTCCCACTATGGCTATACAACATAATCTGGCGACCACCACTTCTACTACCCTACTGCGCTCACCCCTATCCCACAATACGACAGCTCCAAACCAATATCTCAATGAGCCAGCCCTGTGGCTACAACACTTCGCCTCCAAACCCATCCCTATCCAACCGTGCCATACACGCATCAGGAATGCGAGGCTTGGCTCTCGCCTACATTACACCTCAAGATCACATTCTACACCACGGCACTGCATCACCTCTTACGGATACCCCTCATTCCTGCCTGACACCAATAGGCCTAAACCTACAGCAGATGAACCCTCATCGCCAGGCCTATCTAGCTGTTTAACCCCAAGGCTACGTAGCAAACCATGCGTCACCTCAGTTCGTAACCTAAGACTAGCAACCAGATGTCACCATTGGTCCTATCACGTGAACACAGACAATAGGGACAATCCGGCTAACTCCATCAAGAATAATACCTCTACCCTAGCAGCCCCTTCAACGGCAGAGGCCCCCCCAGCCAACACCCCCAATACCCAAGCTAAACTCAAAGTTGCGCTCATCAACGCCCGCTCTGTCCCCGCTCACGCGCTAGACATCGCAGACTTCATTGTGACCGAAAACCTTGATTTCCTGGCAATCACAGAAACCTGGTTACATGCGGCTTCAGGTCCTGCCTTGACCCTTGCCATCCCCGACAACTACTCTATCATTAGGTGCGACAGGGACACTAATCAAACCAAGGGGGGAGGATTAGCATTCATATTCAAGAACTCTCTTAATCTGAGAGCTGTGAACACCTACCAGTTGCCCTCCGCCGAACTACTCTCAATTAAACTCCCAATCTCACCCAACCATACCGCTTCAGTGCACCTCATCTACCGGCCACCTGGTCCCATTTCCACATTCGTAGAGGACATCTCTGCCATTTTAGCAGCTAGAATCAAGCCCAAGTCCCAAATCATTATACTTGGAGACCTCAATTTGGGCTACCTGGATACGAACGATACCAAAGCCTGTGACCTAGCAGGTATCCTCTCTGACTTTGGCCTCACTCAACATGTCAATGAACCTACTCATATCAAGGGACGCACACTAGACTGGGTTTCAGACTTGAATTGCGCATTAAATATAATCTCAGTGTCACCATGTGCATGGTCCGACCATCATAAAATAACATTCTCTATCAACTCCTGCCAACCCATAGACAAACCCTGTACCGCGCCACCTACCTTCACTCGCAACAAGAAGGACATCACTATTGAGAAACTACTCCCACTCATCCTCCCTTTATTGAACTCGGTTTCCTCCACCTGCACCGACCCCACTGTCCTTGTGGACACTTACAACCGAGCGATGTTAAACGCCCTTGATTCCATTGCCCCTATCAAACAGCGCAAAGAAAAACCGCGCAACCACCTTAACTCATGGTTCACCCCACACCTACGAGAACTGCGCAAAGATAAACGTAAAGTGGAGTCTCTCTGGAGATGTTCCCCTTCAACAGTAAATAAAATTAACCTCCTATCCATCAACCACACGTACAAGGAAGCCATATTAGCGGCTAAAAAAGAAGTGTACAACAACAGGATCATACAAGCACAATCCAACACTAAGGAACTCTTTAAAATTCTCAAGGAATTAGAGTCCCCAGTTGCTTCTCTCGACAAGTGTACCCCCAACGTTGAATGGTGTGCTAACATACAAAAAGCATTACTAAACAAAATCACTACTCTCCAAGCTAAAATCAATGCCAAAAAAACCCATCTCCTAGACTCAGTAGGTAATCCCCAATCCTATAATATCCCATCACCTAAACACTCCTTCCAACCTTTCAGCTTCTCACCCCTCACCATTAAGGAAGTGGAAAACATCATTATGAAGTTAAAACCATCCAATTGCCAAGGTGACGCCTGCCCGGCTCCAATCGTAAAGGAAGCAGCTCACGACGATTGGGACTCTGGAGGGCTGTTCGTCTTTACTTGGTCCCATGTCCATGAAGCATAGTTTGTGTGTGGCATAGGAGGGTTGCTCTCTCTCTACCAGTTGTTACCTATGTCCTGAATGTTGACTCCAGGAGAAATAAAAATAATCTGGTGATCATCTGGTTTAGGAGGCATGGTGTGAGACAAAAGTGTACTGCACATAGACAGGCTGGCAAAGGTTTGGTCCAGTAATTGAAGCCATAAACATTAGGGGATGGTATTCTCCCCCCTCTCTAGATCATGTTCTTGCTACCTACAAATACAGAACATTTGGTGGAGGCGTTTATACTGAATTGCAGACAAAGGGCTGAGCCACTGGACAAAAGACATTTCAGAACTGATCCTGAGGGTGATCCAAGCTAGGGATGCCTTGTTACTTGGATGCAAAAGTTTAAAGAGAACTAGATGACTTGTATTCCAATATCTTCCATCTTCCCAGAGGTTACCCACGCCCCAATATTCAATCCTTTAGTCCTAGTATCATGGGGAGGGGGTGGATTTATCTCTTTAGGTCACATATGAATTGCTTGTGTTTGTTTCAGAAACTAAATCATTTTTGACCATCTTAGGCTATCCAGGATATCTATACCACTGCAAAAGAAAGTTAAAACCTTAAACATTTTCTTTGATTTCAATCTTTCCATGATACCTCAAATGAACTCAGTGATCAGCTCTACTCGGCATCACTTGATGCTGTTGCAGCAACTTAGACCACTGTTTGAAGAATCCCATTGTGCCATCATTGTCAGAGCCATTTTAAGGTTGAAGTTGGACAATTGCAATATCTTGTATGTAGGCCTCCCCTAAGTTTGCATTTAACACCCTTCAGACATTAAGCGATGATAGATTTCATGCTTCTAACCTTGCTTCACAAAGCACTTTATGGAAGGTACCCATACTACATCAAGAACTGACTACCGAAGTACATTTCCCCTCGTGATTTAAGATCCAGGGTGTATTTTCTCTCCCACACACCATGCTTTCAAAATGCTCATGGCATGGGGTGGTCTAGTACCATCAATGCTTTTGAACGATAGAACTCATTGCACCTAAAAGTCCCAAGAATTTCTAACCTACTGACTTTCTGGAAGCAAATCAAGATTTTTGTTTTGTTTGTTTATAGGCTATTCCAACTGGAATAGCAGAGCGCTAAGAAACCCAAGTGTCAGATGGCCATCCCAACAACAAATAACAATAATTAAAGGGTCTCCTGGAATCTGTGGCCTCTAACGGCTGTGGCTGCACACTGTCACCTTGCCAGGTCTATGCTTAGGAGAGACGGATTTACCAGTTATTCAAAGCCTGATGCTCTGTGTGAGGGCGTAGAAGATGGAGACTGACAAGCAGGGGTCATCATCTTGTGGACTTACAAACCTTTATCAAATCAATAAAGAAACCTATCTCTCCCTACTTCTAAGTGGCTTGCTCTGCCTCAACCTATGAAAACTTTAGTGAGTTGGCAGAATGTCTGTCAAAATGAAATGTTCTCCATCCTCCATCAGTAACCAACTAATCGAACCTGAACTCTATAAACATAAATCTTTAACTAAAGTAAAGTTAGTGTTTTCTTCAGCAGGATGGCGACGCCCTTCTCCTGGGTAGAAGTAACTCCTTCAATGCTCCATCACAAAGGACCAGGGGAATGATGCCCTGGTTGTTCTATAAACGTTCTCCACAGTGGTCTTTAAGCACTATTGGTGTTTGGCTGACCACTGCAACGAGGGAGGTGATTCCTTATGCACTCTGCTTGAGCAGTGGTATTGGCTTGGCCACTGCTATGAGGGAGATGACTCCCCATACGCTCTGCTTGGCAGTGGTGTTTGGCTGACTACTGTGACAAGGGAGATAATTCCTGATACACTCTGCTTGAGCAGTGGTATCCTGCTGACCACAGAGATGAGGGAGATGACTCCCTATGCACTCTGCTTGGCAGCAGTATTTGGCTGACCACTGTGACAAGGGAGATGATTCCTGATACACTCTGCTTGAGCAGTGGTATCTTACTGACCACGGAGATGAGGAAGATGACTCCCTATGCACTCTGCTTGAGCAGTGGTATTGGCTTGGCCACTTCAACGAGGGAGATAAATCCTGATGTACTCTGCTTGAGCAGTGGTATTGGCTTGGCCACTGCGACGAAGCAGATGACTCCCTATACACTCTACTTGGGCATTGGTGTTTGGCTGACTACTTCGATGAGGGTGATAATTCCTGATGCACGCTGGCTCAAAGGTATGGTTCGGGTTGTCATCACTGTGACGAGAGAGAACGCCTGTTGCACTCCGGTTTCTTGGTTTGGCTTTCCATACCCCTCTGGTCTTCCCGCCGTTTCTGTTACATTGTTCTCCATTGGGACATGGCTCCGGGTTCTTCCCAGGGTCATGGGTTCCTTCCTCTGCGATTTCCAACACCTGCGTGGCTCTGTGACAGGCTCCAGCTTGTCTTCTTTGCACTGTTTCCAGACCTCACGGTCCACCTTTCTGTGATCGGGCCAGTACCTCAATTGCTTCTTTCTTCTGACATGTCAGCTCCCCAAATGCTCCTGGGATGTTGTAGCAGTGTCATGTTCTTTGCAGCCTCTGCTTGGAGGAAGAGCTTCTCCATGACTCTCCCAGGCAGGAGTTGTGTACTGCTAGCTTCTGCGATGAAAGCGCTCTAGTCCGTTCTTGCTTTCTGTTTTATATTGTTGATTCCATGGTGACGTAACATCAACATCATCTTGGAAAGTCTCTTTGACACTCTTCATGCCTCCAGTGAGTCACCTCTTTGCAGTACTTGGGTGGTTTTACATAGGCCTTCTGATTTTCTTCTTCATCCCAGTACGTTCTACGTTTGTCACAGTCATGGCTTTAAAATAACACATGGTTCCACTATTAATGGCGGTAGAAAAGAGTGATCATGAGGGTAGGGGGTTCTGTGACGGGGTTAAAGGGAGGCTTTTGTCCATGTGGACATTCTTATCCCTGGGAGGGGAGTCCCTCCCTATGAGGTCTACCCGTATATTACCACCCTAGGGGAGGGTATTGGGAAGCTCCCTCACTTCCCTAGCCTCAAAGGAAAGGGCTCCCTATTGGGAGAAGTGGCCAAACCTGGTGAAATGTCACATCTTTAGCACCCCTACTCAGATAATGTGCCAAACTATGATAGTTTCCCAAGTGCGTAAGGGATTTGGGATGGCTGTGTTGGGGAAATCCAATTTCAAGAACTTGCCATTAAAGTGATTCTTTTTCTACTTGCCCTCATTTTAAATGTTAATCAAAGCCATTTCGAATATCCCTTTCATTTATTACCAATTTAAAAAAAACATATTTGTTTTTTTTAAAAGCCTCCACTAATGTACTCTGCATAGAAACATTTTCTTAGTCCTTGTGGAAAATGAGAAAAAAGGCCAGGTTAGGCCTCTAATGTGAAATACATTCTCCTTATGGAAAGACACACTGACAGAATGAAAAGCCAGCTTCAAATGAACACAACCAAAGTGCCCAGTTGAAACAAGGAGTATGCGAGAAATAAAACCAGATTTGCAGAAAGGAGTTGAAAATGCCCATTGTGAATGACAAAATTAACAGCAGCGTTTCACTTTCAGTGGCCCCATTGGAAACAAAATGCTGTGTGCAAGAGAACCTGATCCAAAAGGGTTTTGCATGTGCATTTCACAGTGGGAAATAAACACATGGAAAAAAATTGTCCCTTGCCAAAATGAACAGTGATGGCGGGATGCAATTTGTAAAAATAAATAAAAGGCTTCACATGAAAAATACATGCCACAGATTGAATAGGCTATTTTCTTTCAGATGTAAAATGTAAATAAGGGCCCAGGATATGTATGACTACATTTTGATTCCTATGAAAGTCAGTTGCTGGGCAGAACACTCAAGTGACAACCACCTCATTACAGACCTACTTGGCAATATAACTGGAAGCCAGATCTCTTTGAGGCTATAGCAGAAGGATGTCACGGAAAGGTTGCTAGGCGACTAGATCAACAACAGAAACCATCCCTGGATGGGTGCAACTATTAAACATACAAACTTTTAAATTTGAAATGTGGTGGAGTCAAGATTTGAATGACGGATGACAAATTACAGCACTGCCTCATGATGTTCACAGAGCAATGGTGAGCCTTGTGTCCTGAAAGATAAGGATCGGTCCTACTGACCCTGACTGGGAGGATTGGTTAATTACTTTAATTGCAGGCTAATATCAACATTGGAGCAGCTGACTGGAACAGATGCCTCGAACAAGAAATGAAACCCAGAACCACATATGTAAATATGTGGGCATTGGTTTATATTAGGGATTATATTTTGCTAATTAACATTTGAACCGTGATACCCTCAATGGGGACATATGTCATTTTAAAGCTTATTTGAAGGTGGTTGTGTTGCCTAACTTTCATCCAAATCCGAGTATTGGAAATTAAGTTATAATCAAAACTGTGTTTCTAGCTTCCACAAAATCGTGCTAAAGCTGGAAGTTGGGGAGCTGGTGGCTTATTAAATTAGATAACTGAGTAGACAATTTCACATTTATAACTATTATAATGTTGGTGTAAATGGCAAAAAACACACAGTTCGCATGGGCAATATCCAGCCGAAATAGGGATCATTTTAATCGGTCTGCCATGAATAGGGGAGCACAAAAATATATAAGAAGTTAGGTTTATTTGTAAAACCCAAGTGATTGCCACTTAGGTCATTTCCAGTGCAGAATTACATGTGCAACGAAAAATGTAGATGCAAGTAGGTGTGTACCTCTGTCCCATCAATTCAACTTCGGAACTCCCAGAGCCAATGGGTAGAAGGGGGTTGACCCTTGGAGGTGGAGAGGACCATAAAGGTCCAATGAAAAATTCAATGATAATAGGTTAACACCTCCTGATCTTAATATTTCGGGGGTGGGATTTAGAGGTTTAAAAAGTGACTGCAAAAGCAAGAAAAGGGAAGCTGCTTACAAATCTCCAAGGTCACTTGCCTAAAGATCATCTGGGTGAACCTTGAGATAACTGCCTAAATATTATCTGGGTAGAAGCCTAAACATTGCTGCAGGATTAACCTTGCCTGGAAAGACAGCAATTGAGAAAGACAAAAGAAGCTGGGTACATAGGGATGCATGCTGGTGGCCATTTTTGACTGATTTCCCTAACCAGATCTCTATGCTTCTCCAAGAGAGTAAGAAGCTTAATCCAGAGGAAATTCACTGTGTGGGGTTCTTCGTGCTGTAATATTTTTCCCTTACTAGTGGGTGAGGGGCAAACTATGTAGACCATTAGCATATTTTACTGAATTTTAATTTAATTAACTCTCATATAGATTGACACAGGGGGAGCTCTAGGGTGTTCAAAATTGTAGCCCTCTTTTCTAGTGGGATGTAAACTTATAGTAATTTAAAGTAATTGGGTACATCTATTTTTCCTGTCAACCCCAGACTTCTCTAAACAAAAAAAGGGTGGTGTCCTGGTCCCAAAAAAAAATAACTCACTATCACCACTCCCCAGACCTTGCCTTTAAACAGAGGGGTGCTGAATGTAACTGAAGCCTGGGTTTTTGGTGCTGGGTAGAGAAGTGCTGGGTTAAATGAAACCAAGTGTAATTTCTAATTGAAAAATGCACACTCTCTCCTGAGATTAGGTAAGTGACCCTCATAGGTTAAAGATTTTGTATTGCTTTGGGGTGAAGTAGGAAGGAGGGTTCTACCAATCAAAAGTATTTTTAAAAGTCTGTGATTTTAAAACTGCTAGCATTTTCAAGTGTGCAGGGAAACTGATATACAAAGCGCTGCATGTGCAATTTGCTTTTCAACAAAGAATAAGTGGTAGTTGTTTTAAATCTAAACCTTATCAGGAAATACTAATGCTCAAAATGGAATAATGTTCCAAGGTATTATTTGATTTTGACATCAAAGGGGTTCGTGGGACAAGGGTTTTGACCTGTTTATTTGGCCTGTGTTCCATGTACCCGAGATAAAAAGTGCATTTGGTATTGAAGCTTTGTTTTGTGCCACACAGAAGGTGGCGCGAGTAACCATTTAGTGCAAATATTAATTGAAGCTACAATTAAAATAAATATATAATAAAAGAAATAAATATTTTATAAATATATATGCTGCTGTACCCCAGCCTGGTTCTCGGCTCATTGTTGGCAAAGGGGGAAAAATCTTGGTGGATCTGTACGAGTCCTAGTCAGGAATAGCTGAACAAAAATAATCGATGTGCTGTGTGTCATCTTAATTGGGGGGAGAATCTACCCATGTTAAGGGGGTCTTCGAATATATTGCTATATCCTGTACTATTATTCTATGATCTTTGGAGTCACTCGGTCTAGTAGAATATTTCACTCCTATTTCTCAGTTTTTTCTGCTGAATTACATGCCATTTTAAATGTGTGACAGGAGGGCCACCACAAATAAACCCTCTGGCTCTGATGGCAAGTACAAGGGCGCTTATTTCAGAATAAACGACAGAATGCCTCTAGGATCATAAACATGTATTCAAGGCCTATCAGTGCTTGTAGGGAAGTTTGGCGCTAGGGCATTCTTCTCTCACTAGTTCCCGCTGGTTTTCATCATCCCTAGTTCAGGCGTCCTTAACAAGAATGTTAGTATTCTCATCAAGGTGGACACCTAACTGTCTGATTTTCTATCTGGTTTTATTAGTGGCATCCCTAAACCTCTGGCGAACTGACACTGTAGGGGCTTTCTAATTTTTCCCCTGACCTAGCCTGCTTATTATTCTAATATTCTAATGGGTAAGGTTGTTGCGTTCTTTCACCCAGTGTCACTCTGTCGTCTCTCACGGATGTTCTTTCCTGACCCTTCACTACACTAATCTTCAAGATGTTCTCCTCTGACCACAATGCTATCCCTTTGATCTCACTCCGCCTTTCCACCTCCACCCTTTGATTTTAGTTCTACTCCTTTCTCAATGCCTTCACTATCTACTAATGCTACCTCCTACTACCTCTGTTATCACATCCTCCTTGTTATGTTATGTTAATGGGCATTTGTATAGTGCCTTTCACCATTGGGATGGTATCAAAGTTCTGTAGGTTGAATGCCCTTTGGAACTGGAGTTCAGGTCAGTGGAGATAGTCAGAGTAGTAAAGAGTGAGACTCTGTATGTGTGCAGCTAGACCAAATATGTTGTGGTGGATAGCTGCATTCTAATGCTGGAAGTAGTGTTTAGGGTATATGAGACAGGTAGCATATGTGGAGCTAAACCAAACAGTCATGGGGGTAGCTGAATTCTAGTGGAGGTGGTGCTAGTATGTGAGATTATGTGTGCAGCTAGGCTGAATTTATTGTGGGGGATAGATGCATTCTAAATGTTGTTGCACTGTGCAAGGTGGTATCTAAATATGTGTGGAACTAGACAGAATTCACCATGGAGGATAGCTGTTGTGAGGAATTCGACCATACATATAGGGAGAGAGCGCTTATTTAAAAAGAATGAATGATGTGAGATCAACCTCCGGAAAATATGTGGGGCCATTCCCGCACATATTTTCCACGCTCACCGCAGAGTAGAAAAATAGTCATGTACTCTGGGAGGACACAGCTTACCAGCGCTGGCCTCCCCAGTAATGTGTAGCTGACACATAATAGCTGTGGGTACATCAAAAGCCTCTAGCCGTGGGCCGCCTGGTTAGCATTTCAAGGCCCCATGGATTTGCATCTCCATTGTTACACCTTGCTGGTGGCGGCGAATACTGAAGAATATTAGTTAGCAGGCCTCAGGAAAGGCCTGGATGCAGGAAGTGACAATGGAGACCAGAGACCAATACCTCTTTGTAATGCAATGTGTGAACTTGGTACTAACATCCCTCTTTGGTATGAAAGGGCAGTGAATTTCTGCTTGGAACCGAACCACTCCTTTCATAGCAGGGAAGTATGTGAATTGTAGGAGACGAAAGTCTGCATACAACCCCCTACTTCAAAGGAGGCCCATGTTGTGACTAAGCACTGCATAGGGCTCAGTTAATTAGGGAGACACTTTGATGTACACCAGACAGGAAGATGGGTGGGACTTAGAAGTATATGTTGTCATCCTTCCCCTGTGTGTTGCCAAGCGCCCCGGTTCTGAGCTAAAGCATCAATGAAGATTGTTCGTTGGGACTCAGGATTAGTCCATTAAGGTGGGCTTAGCCTACACCAATCGCTGGGGCCCATTTTGGCTTTAAAAGAGGGCTGAACCCCTAGATCATCTGAAGACTTCGAAAGGAGTAAGAAGAAGAACTCATTTGGACCCGAGCTGCAGGTACAGTCTACCTTACATCTTCTGCTAGTGAAGGAAGGCCAGGAGTTCCAAAAGGGAATCAAGATCCCTCCCCTAAACATCTTCCAGGGAACAGAGGGAGATTCCGGATTCAGAGCACCTGTCCAGCAGCTCCAGAACCGGTACCCAGCCAGCATGCCCTGCTAGGTTCTGACAGCAAGCTTCCTAGGTGGGAAGTGCCGGAGAGTCTCTGGAAAAAGGACAAGGCCATTGCCAGATAACACCCTCCTGAGCTTTGGGCCGACCACCTTGTAAGGATAGGAGCCCTGCGAAGAAGTTAAGAGGAGTGCCACACAAGCATCATCCAGCATCCATCTTTTTAAAGACACTTTCGAGACAGTGGAGTCCTCGAACCGCATGCGGCTGCACCACTGACTGTTGTCACGCCACAGTCGCCAGCGAGGTACGAGATACCTTGACAAGCATTCCAGATCCACCAACCAGCACAGAGGCAACGATTCTTGGCCTTGAGCTGCCGTGCTGGACAGCCTGCAGATGTGTGTCCAGCCTCGCTTGCAGAACTGCCTGCTGCCTGGTACCTGCAGCAGTCTCACGCCACTAACTCTGTCTCACGGGCTGCAAAGTGCCATGGAAACACCTTGACGCTGGTGAACACCAAGAACCTCTTCAGCACCAGGTACATTGTGCTTCTGCCCCCATGGTCCTTCTCCGAAGGCCCCAAGAGAAGTTTAAGTTCCTCTGCCCCTTTGGTGTTGAAACCAAATAATCTTGAACTATAAGACTGATTACTTTACCAACTACCCTCCTGTCGGTATCCAGAGTGCATCACTTTCTTTCGTGAAACTGTCTGTCCTCTGTGTTCCTTTACAGTGTGGGTTGTAATGGTATTGTGCTAGAACTGTCTGTTGTAGTAATAATAAAGTAGATATTTTTATACAACCTTGACTGGACAGTCCCTTTTATCATTTTGTAATAATTGTGTTTTCGCTGTGTTGCAATGAACCAATGATCCACAACCTTGCGGAGATAAGCCTGCCGTTCTGTCCACGTTACCAAAACTGGACAAGGTCATCTTATAATTAACTTGTATTCCAATCTGTTGGGATCCCTTCTGGTGTACTAGAGGTGTGGGGTTGATTGATGGGTTAGAAACCGATATTCATCCCCGCACCACTGGTTCCCCGGAAGTTGATTAGTCACAGCTGCATTCTAGTGTTGTACCTGCTGAGTGGAGAGTCAGGCTAGTGGGAGATATGTGAAGTATATTTGGGGTTGGAAGAGTCCTCCCTCTCCCGGACTGCTTTCCTGTGCCTACTGAATTAACTATGATCCCGTTTATAGTCACCTTATGTGTGAGGACCCTCTAAGTCTAGTATGAACTCAAATCCATCTGCAATACACTCACACAGGCGAATTGCAATCAAGTCAATCAAGATGCTAAATTAGGCTACCCTATTCAAATCAGATGAAATGTTGTTCTAGGCTGACTAGCACAGTCAGGTAAGATGCAAAATTAGGCCATCTTACTCAATCAGGCGACATGCAGTTCTAGGCCAAATAGCATGATCAGGCGAAATGCAATAATAAGCCAACTCGCAACTTCCTCCTACTCTATTTCCTTGCCTATTGCTATTCTTCTTGTTATAATCTCTCCAACGCTCACTCTCTCTCTCCTACCACTACTCCTATTCCCCCCACTCCATCACGCTTACTACTCTTCCTCTACTCCGTTCCTAACACTATCACTCTACTACCGTCCCTCTCTCTAGTCTTATCTTTCACAGCTGTTACACCCGTTACTACTTACTGCCGCTTTCTCCCAGTCCCTCTCGCTACTCTGCTTCTTTCACTGCCATTATCCCTCTTCCTACCACCACTAATTATACCACCAACAACACTACCAACTCCACCAGAACGACAAATCTTGTTTAGGTCTGAACCGCCACAGAAAATGTAGGCGTGAAGGTGTTGTACTTCTCACTCGGGCCCTTCACATGCATTCCAAACACCAAACACAGGAGCCATATTTACCCATGACCTTCCCTTTATTCCTCCTTCTGCTTACTGACTTCCCTCTTCCCTCCCTTTCCTCCCGCTTCCCGCTCCTTCCCATAGTCTTGGGTTCCCCTCTTAAAGGGGCTCTGTCCTTTTCCACTCGCAACACCTCCCCCTTACTTAACATGAGACTTCCCGGGTTACATTTGCTCGATGAGTCGTTGGGGTCTCTTTGTGACTCGATGGGGCCTGTTCGGTTGCTCGTGGGTCTCCTCTGTACTCTCTCGTTGCGGTGTTTCAAGATTCTCCGCTCTCTCTTTTCTCTCCATCTCGATCGCTTCCCCTTTCATTGGTTCATGCTCTTCAAAGTATAACTCGTGGAGGAGGGAGTCATTTGGCACCATTTTTCCAGGGTTCCTTGTCATAGTTGTCACTTGTTCTTTGTCCCTTGTCACTAGGATGGGATCTGCGCGATTTGTCTGTCCTTTGGCTTTGCTCGTCTCTCCGGCATCTTGCTCAGGCAAGTGGTCCTTCTTGTGGGTTACTCCGAATGACCTATAGTGAATGCTGATGAGTCCATGCTGTAGTGCTGTCCGGTGGCTGAGACGGCTGTGCCCCATGTCGGTATCATGCGGATGGCGTCAGACACTCTGCGGCCTCCTTGGGTTGGGTCGCGTCGTGACTGACCCTTTGGCTGTGCTGTCTGTGCGGTCCTCCATTGGCAGGCATGGTCCTGGGGTTTGTCTAGGGGGTGTTCCTCCACCCCTGTCTGGTACAGTTGCCTTGTTCCGACGTTTCCTGTGGCTTCTGCATCCCCCCCGTACGATATCTCGAAGGGTACTGGGTAGTTGCGAGACTCAGTTCTCTCTTAGGATGGGTGAGGTTCGTGTGCCAAGTGATGGTCCGTCCTCTTTCGGGTGGGTCAACCCAGGGTGGAGGGGGTGTGCATGCCCGTGATGTCTAGATGGGCTAGTGTTCACGGTCTCTGTGTTTTTCCTGATGTCTGACCGTGCCATCGGTAAATTCGGGTATTTTACCTGGGTTGGTGGTGTGGGTTGGTATGCAGCACTTGTGGGTGCTTGTGTCCCGCATTTTGCTTGAAGGTGACCTTCCTGGCCACAGAGCCATCATGTTTGTCCAAAGGCTGAGTATGGTTGTCCGTGTGTGTGTTTCCAGCCCCGCCTGTGGCATTGCTCTTTGCTTGGGGTTTGTTGCCGGAGTCTTCTGAGTTTTTGCCGTCCCCAGGGTCGAGTGGTCTTGGACTGTTGCGATTGCCTTTCCGTGAGGGCCGCAACGGCGTTGCGTTCAACTTGCCGCTCAATGGCGGCTGCTTGTGCGTCAACTCTCTCGTATGTTTTTGCCAGATTCAGTATTTTCGCTAGGGGTAGGGGCTTTTTGAGAAGATGTTTTCTGAGCGTTGACGAGGTGCACCCTTCTATGATCCTCAGTCTTATGGCGTCTTTGTCATTGAAGTTGGCAAAATCGCAGTTCGCTATCTTCTGATGGAGATGTACGATGAACTCTCCGATGGATTCATGTGGATGCTGCCTGTGGTGGCTGAATGCAAGGCGTTCGTAGTCTTTGTTGGAGCTTACTATGAGCTTGTCGTTGACTGCATCGAGGAGGCGTTGGTACGTGGTTTTCTCTGTTGCTGGAATTGTCTTGATGATGTCCTTTACCTCTTTTCCTACCAAGTTCCTAAATATGCTGAATTAGTTTGGTGGGTCTTTGTTCCCGATTGCCCCTTTAAAGTCTTCAAACTCTTCGACCCATTCTTCCCACCTTTGGCTTTGATCGTGGTGAGGGTGGAGGGTGAACGGGTCGGGCCGTCGTAGGAACGGGGTGTGTGCTCCTGCGTCGGCAGCCTGTCTTGTTAGGTCCGCCATCTTGTTGAGGCTGTGCGGCGTGCGGCTTAGGATGTTGTGTGTATTGCGTGTGTGACAGGCCCTTGTCGGGGTTGCTGGCGGTGTTCAGTTGTGGGGCCGTATGTGGCCGTATCAGGCCCATGTGGTGAGGGCACTGGAGGCGTCCATTATTAGTAGAGGCCACGTGTCCTTTCAGGTAGTGGGGTGAGAGCCGTGCATCTATGCTGCCCTTTGCGGTCCTCTGGTATCTCTGGGATGTTGGAGTCTTGGCAGGATGCTGTGCGAGGCAAGGAGGCCTTGTCACCTCGAGTGGCACCTGCAATGGTGCGATGGTGTCGTGAGTGGGGTGTTGCCACTCTTGCTGCTATGCCTGTGGGTTGCCTCTGTGGCGGTTACTGCTGTTGGGCAAGCTCCTTGCATGTTCTTGTGTGTGCCCCCAAAGCACGCTCCGTTGGCTACCAAGGCTGTCGGTGTCTCATGTGCATTTCAGACCGTTGGCGCCTTTATTTTATGCCCTCCTTTGGCGCTTATTGCTCTTGCGTGTTACTCTTGTAACACCCTTATCTTAATTCCTTGTTGTTTTTGCCCCGTGTTGTCCTCGCTGCTGCTTGTGTGCAGGAGTGTCTTGTGGGGCTTTTGCAATGGCCCACGCGGGCCTTCTTCCTTGGCTGGTGATCGTATTGTATGTGAGGCTGGAGGATGGCTTTGGTAAAATGCCTTATTATGTGGCTGGTGGGTGGAGGGCAATGGTAACCGTTAATGGTTCTCCCTCTTTGTAGTTGGTGTGGGCGCTTGGACGTCTGGCCGTAGGGGTGGCCGCATGAGGGGAGACACCCTTGTTGTTTTTTTTCTATTATTATTATATATTTTGTTTCTGTCACTGTGCGGGAGACGCGGGGTTTAGTACCTGCCGTAGCCACGCACTCCTCTCGGCATCTCCTCTCGGCGTTGGGGCTGCTCCTGGTGGCGGCTCCGCTTCCTGCTGGGGTCCACTTCTGCGTCGGCCTCAACCCGCTGTTGGATTCGTTCCGACGGTTCTGCTGGATGACGCCTGGCGGCTCCTCCTTCAGCGGGTCTTCGGCCGGCGATCCTCTCTGTTGCCAGGGTAGGCTCCCACGTCTTCTCCTTCTGCTGGGCTGCGTCCGGCGGTCCTCTGTCGGGGTTGGCTCCCGCGACGTCTTCCTCCTCTTCCGCGCGGGTTGTCGGGCTTCCCCCGTTGGTCGCTCGTGGTTTGCTGGGCTTGTCCATGCTCCGGCACGGACTGCTGGGCGCTTCACTGCTGGACGCCCCGCCAGGTTCCTTGTTGCGGGCGCACGGGCCCTCCGTCGCCTCTGCTGCAGGGCGCACGGGCCCCTCTTCACTGCGGGCACACGGGCCCTTCCATGCTGCGGGCACACGGGCCCCTCCTTGCTGCAGGCACACGGGCCCCGGGATGCTGCTGGGCGCACGGGCCCTACTTCACTTTGGACACACGGGCCCTGCAAAACTGCTGGGCTCTCGGTCCCACCTTCACTGTGGGCGCACAGGTCTTCGATCACTGCGGGCACACGGGCCCCCGGATGCTGCTGGGCACACGGGACCTCCAACTGCTGGGTATACGGTACACCGTTACTGCTGTTGCCTGTCACACGTTCTCCTGCTGGGTCGGGTCCGCCGCACCCTCCTTTCTGCTGGGCACCTTCATGCTGCTGGACTCACCTCTCGCATGGCACTGCTGGGGCTCGTTTCCCTTCGTCGCCAGTTGTTGTACTTCTCACTCGGGCCCTTCACATGCATTCCGAACACCAAACACAGGAGCCGTGTTTACACATGACCTTCCCTTTATTCCTTCTTCTGCTTACTGACTTCCCTCTTCCCTTGCCCCTCCCTTTCCTCCCGCTTCCCGCTCCTTCCCATAGTCTTGGGCTCGCCTCTTAAAGGGGCTCTGTCCTTTTCCACTCGCAACAGAAGGGTTAGAGTATCTCCTTTAAATCAAAATAAATTAAAAGCTATGCACTGCCCATATGTAGAATTGTGACATGCCGTGCTAATAATTGTTTTCTCACATTGATTTGATTTTGCATTATTTCAGCTTTGAAGTGCCTTTCATTTGATGTTGACAAGTATTCATGCTTATTAGTGGCCTGTAAATTAAATATCTAAGCATATTATATAGAGTATTCATTCATATCGGTTTATATATGAATGTCTGAATAAATATAACAAGATTAACTTAATATTCTATATTTTTATACAGTTTTTCTTCTATTCTTGATTCATTTGTATTGTTTCGTGAACTTCCCCAGCATTGTGAGTTATTGGACCTTGTATTATAAATAATTGTTTTTAAATAAAAACAAATGTCCTGTCTAAAACAGCCTTTTTTGTCCCATATCATGTGAATGAGGGATTGCTAGACTGGTGGCTTCCAATTGATGTTATTCGCGTCGGTTTATAATGCTAAAATGAATTTATAAAGATAGATTTTAACACAAGGCAGTGTTTAGTTGATCAATGGTGGCACTCCAAATGATCACATCTCCTTTCTAACCACATGAAGTGATGTGACAAGGATTGGCTTATTAAGAATCAATGTCTGGGCCTCTCAGCCCTGCTAGACCAGAGTGCTCACAACATGGGAATGGTTGCTCACCTGGTCCTGTTCACAGCAAAAAAGCGAAGGCCCTCATCAGACCATGCAATCTAGGGAAGAGTACCACTTCCAGCAGAAAAGCCTGAAACCCGTCCCTTGCTTCACTGCATTTTATCCTATTCAAACTCTGTAAACCAGAAGTTATTTGAAAGGTAGAAAGGTAGTGTGAGGAAGGCATGGTATCAACAGCAAGACAGTCATAAGTGACCAAATTTCCAGGGTGTTTATTGAACTTAAGCAAGGGTGTGATAAACGCCTTTCTAAACCTAAATCTACAGATGGGAGCATGCTATGACCATCAAATAATAATAATACAGTCCTATTGGAGCCTCATCAAAATAAAAGTCCCTATAATAAAATAAACAATTGCCAATCCTTAATACTAAACATACATAGTGAGGGGTAGTAATCATGAAAAAGAAAGAAGTGTTCATAAAATTATATGTCAGGATGTTCAGGCCGTTGGCCTCCCTTCCCCACGTTTTTAGCATGGGACAAGGTGGTTCACTCGAGCAAAGCACAAACTCTAATTTCTTTGTCACCAGGACACAGTTCCATTACCAGCATCAGGGCCTTCTGTGATGTAAGTCTCTTTGCTTTTCCAAAGTCTCTTGACTCAGAGGGCCTGATGTACAAGAACAAAATAAACACAAAGTTCTTTTTCTCTTTCAAGTGTTCAACTTGGGTGTCTCACTCTGGATCCCTCTTAGCCGGGCTCAAATCCCTTTTATATCACAGTCAGTATCGTGGATCCCCCTCTTCCAGGCTCAAACCCCATTTTCTGATGTTTAGAGAATACTCTTTCTCTTGTGACTCACGGTTCACCCCGGATCTCCCTCACCTTGGCTCAGATCCTTTATCCATCACAATTAGTCTCCCTCAGTCGCCTCGGACCAATTGTAGCAGGTATTCAACTATCGAAGACTTTTCAATGTGCACAGGATTCAGCTTGACCCGTTGCAGGACCACTTCGATCTCAAATCTCCCTTTTCAATTTTTACCAATGAATTGGATACCTGACAAGAGACCTACGAGTGAGCACCCACTCGGCGCTAGACCACTCGGTCTATGGTATCTCATTTGTCCTCCCAAAGTTCAATCACTCCTATGGTTTTCATTTATATTTGCGTCATTCATCACATATGCTTCACAGGCTATTTTTTTTTTATTTCTTCATACAACGCTGCTGCTTGCAACCTTGGTTCTTAAGTAAGTTCATTTGGTATCAGTCTCTCCAACTCACCAGTTATGCTGTCTTCACTGGCGCTGCTTGGTTGTAGGAGCCAAGGACAGTACCACAGCGGCAGCCACTCCTCCCCACCTTGGTTATCGACGCGGGAGAGCCCCGAATACCTCTGACACACAATGCAGGTTTGTTTAGCTTTAGTCCCTGGTTTTAGGTTTCTTACTTTCAAAAGTTTGCGAAATTAACGGTCTGAACAGGTTAAGAGCACTCCCGTCCTTGCAACCCTCTCTGGTCTTGCCGTCTTTATCCTTGTAATAAACCGCCATCTTGGAACCAGTGTTTCTTTGTGTACTTTGCCTCACTCAGAGTGTGCTTTCATGCTTCACCTTTTATCCGTGTGCAGAAGTGTGATGGAAGTCAGGTGTGTGTAATGATCAGTAATTGCCTGACATTGCCTGACCACTGTATTGGGACATTTCAGGTATACGGCTCTGGTGTTAATCCGTTTTCGCTCACAGTGAGCTGTCCGTGAGAAAGTGTTTGTGTCGGGAAAGGTGGACGGGGGGGGGGGTGAATTCCTAGGTATCCTACCTGGTAGGATGGGGACAGGGTGTTAGAAGGAAGCAGATACCGCATCTCACCTTCCGGCTTCCCACTTCCACTCCCCGAAGACCCCTCATCCAGGTCATCCTCCTGCACTGGTCCACCCCCCCAGAACTGGATCCAAAAGCAATGGCCGTGTCCTGGCCACTTGGATAACATATCCCCGGGGACTAGCTGGTGAGACGCATTCAGGTTTCTTACAGTAGGCAGAGGCGTTAACGGTGGAAAATGTATTCCCCTTCAGAAAACATATCAGATGAGAAGTTCTCTGTATTGATATTAGGTTTTCCCTGTTAAATGCAAAGTCTGCAATAGTACAAGCTGATCAGATTAGTGTTTTAATTAATAGATATGATGTTTATGTTTTTTCTATTACGGACAAATGGTTTGACCCTATCTCTACTTCCTGCTTTAATGAATTCATTTCTGAAGGTTATAATCTGTTGCATATAGATAGAAGTAAAAAAAAAGGGAAGAGGGGGAGTCTCGGTGATTTTTAAGGTCAATTGGAAATGGCTGATGGTCCTTTATCAGCAGTTTAAATGTCTTAAACTACTGACTTGTTCTGTAGCTATATCCAACTTACAATATTTGCTGATGTCACGGATCATCTCCCAGCTTATGATTTTCTTTGGCCCAAAATGTCTGGATTTGCTGTGAGGCACAATTTTTACATATTCTACCAATATAATTGTGGCTGACTAACACTTCAGAAAAACAGCTACAATAAGTATGAAACAAGAATTCTATTAGTTATTAATAGCGTTTGATTTAGAGCAGTTGGTGAAGAAAACTAAAAACACAATTTAGAACTTTGTTATATCAGCCAGAGATCTATTACACTGCTTGAATCCATAAATGGTGGATTAGTCTGAACATTATATTATTCCTTTTTAAATTTATATTTTAATAGACTTTTGAGAAAAGATCCTTTAATAATTGCCCTGCTGATTTTCTTCAGGAAAATGTGGCTTTAGCTGCAAGTAGTATGTCATATTTGTTTTTGGCGGGAGACTGGTATAAACAAGCATTGGCAATGCCAACAGTTTGGACTTATGTGTAGGCATGGAAAGGCACTTGCCAGTCACTGCCGTAGTGGTATTAACTGACCATTGATGGTATCAGGTACAAAATTGTGCAAGTACCAGTGCCTGGCAAATGGCTAATACTTATACACAAGCCACAACTGCTGGTTTTGCCAATGCTTGTTCTCAACAGGGCTTTGGTGCAGGACACACATAATGCTTATAAATCTAATGGCAGAAGGCAGACCTGGTTAAGACATTTTTTATTAAACCAATAGCACGTTCGCAGCTACAATGATGTCATTAACTTTCATGTGACTGCTTTTAAAACACTAGCAGGCACTTTGAGTGCAACGTTCCATGGTAAGGCTTGATTAATGCATGCTCAAAGAGTTCCCATGAGGAGGTATTTTGGGCGTGGAGAGGCAGGAACTGGGTGGGAATGGCCATAGGGATTAGCAGGGCCATCGGCAATCAATGGGTGGGCAATTAACCAAACACCACTTTCAAGCTTTGTGTCCCTCCTCATATGTCATTTCTCCCTATCTGTACTCTAATGGAAAAGAACAACCCATACTAAAAAAAACTTTTATGACACTCAAGGATTTTTTGTTTAGGCATGTTCTTTTAAGAAATGGCTAAGAAAAAAGAAACCATCAACACACTGGAATTCACAAGTGATGAAAGCTCGTATAAAGAATATTAGGACATGGGGAAAAAAAGTGTTGGTGTCTTAATACAACTGAAGATTTGGAACAACTTAACTAGCCCACGCAAGAACAAGAACAAAAAATGAAGCAGGCAAACTCACTATTACACCAAACAGTCTAAATATAAGTCTAAAAAAAGGCAGATACTAATTCTAGCCCGCTAGAGGCACACCTATGACCAACACACTAACAGTAAATACTGATAACACATATCCATTCTTAACCAACACACAATATGATTGGCCTTAGCTGGCCTAAGCTTTGGCAGAGAAAATAGGGCCTACTGTTCCCAAGTCTCATCTTTAGCACTGATACTCTGAATGCTGCTTCTTGGAAATGTGGTTTTATTAATCTGGTGAAATTATCCAAAAATGTCTGAAATTTTAAAAATCAAGATATAATAATATTACAAGAAACCATGCTAACCAAACCTTTTCGTTATGGAAGGTTACATAACTTACTACAGTCTGACCAAAAGGGTTACTAAGGGATGTCCCCTTGGGGACATAGCCATAGTGATAGGTCTAAAATTAGAACTGCAATCTATCTTGGTGGCATCCATGGACAATTATTTGGTTGTGGTTAGCCTAGATGATTGTCATAACACATTTTTTCATGAAGTATTATTGATGAACGTGTACTTTAGCCCTGCAAAAAATACCATCTCAAATGTACCGACAGATTATTGAAGTCCTTGCTTCATGGCTGGGGGAAGGACACCAAAATAATATTGCTCTTGTGGGAGATTTCAATTCCCAGTGTGCAGATTATATAATAGAGGCTGGCCATTTACCATATGATCTCACTACTATGAATGGAACGTGTAGAAATCGAGCTATTCTATGCTCTAATTTCAGGGCCTCTTGGGAACTATCACTACTGGTACTGTCTGTAAATCCACCTTTGTCCAAGATAGTGACTTGGAAAAGGGGAATGTCTTCTTCGTGGCTATAGCATGTATTTTTGTCAAACAATCTCCTGTCGAATTGTTTGGACCTATGCATTTATTTCAATGGTCTGGTGGATCTTGCTACAATCTCTTTCCAGTTCAAATATTACTCTTCATATACTTCCTATAATGTACATGAGCCCTCAATGACATTCCTCACCATTAATGATGGGCGGGGGAGAGTAAAATGGAACCATAGACTTATAGAAAAATGTACTGATATCCTAGGCAATGTCATGAGGGGGAGAGATGCCTTAAGCTTTTACCCCAAACCAAACTTTATATAAATGGTTACAGTAATATAGTCTCAAAAATCTTGCCAGATCTACGGACAAAGGGAAAATATTTATACATAGATACACACATCATGGCTATAATCAAAAGTTTGCTGAAGCAAAGAAACATGAAAGAGCCCCCGTTGGAAATTTGGCCAAGCTTTATGGTACCTACTCCTTTGTTTTTTTAACTACAAAGAAGAAACGATTATATCAGCCGTATAGAAATCAAACTAACTAAAAGGTTGGAAGCTGAATTAATTCTTGCAGATAGTGAAAGGATGCTTATAGCAATAAATGGGACTGGAACATTCAGGTTTTGGGAACTTACTAACAATATCCTAAAAAAATACCCAAAGGCTTCCTTTAACATCATTCCAGAATCAACCTGGGTAGAACATTATACAGAAATGTATACTGATAAATCTACTTCTGAGTCAGTCTTGCTAGACTGATTGGACAGCAGTGTTTTCAATTTATTTCAAATATACATACATTATTAAAATGAACCCTTCCAAAGCTCCAGGTCCTGACAATCTTGCTCCAATAATTTTAAAATATAATCCTACATTTTGGTCACCAATATTATACAGGCTCTTTATGGAAGTCGTGGACATGCAAAAACTCCCTGCCTCTTGGCATGTACCTAATATCATTACAATTTTTAAAAAGGGAGATTGGTCAATCCTTCTAATTATTGTCCTAGCGCCATTTTGGACACTGAGAGCAAGATTTTTGCATCCCTGATACAGAGAGAGTTGGTCTCTAAATTAAATCTCCACTTGAAATACCAGGTTGATTTTCAAAAATGACTGGGTACGACCTTGAACTGAACAATCTTATGTATTGGCTAAAAAGCCAAACGTGTCGGCCATCTGTATTGCAAGTCTGGACATGACGAACGTGTTTGACAGAGTCGTACGCAATAGGCTGTGGACCATATTGCGCAATTGGGGCCCATCATAAACACTGGTATGCCTGATTATACTTTTACATCATAAAGGCACAAAGATTAGGATAAGACTTGGAGCCAATGGTTAACTATCTTGTCCAATCAACACCTCCTTAGGACCGAGGCAGGGATACATTCTTGATCTGCTTTTATTTCATCGGTCTCTATCGGATAAAGAATATTGAGGTCTTCTACTAATGTGCTTCCAGTTAAATGGGGAGTCCTTGAATTGCACTGGTAGGCCATTGCCAATGCCTTACTCTTATTTGATCCAACCCCTATAGGCCTCCAGAGGAAGTTATCTATATTTTCATTGCACACAATTGATAACCATTTGTTGGTCAATGGAGCAAAGTCTAAGATTGTAATCTTCTCTGAAATAGATGATCAGCTAAACAAATGACATTGAGGGTAGGTGATCAAAAACTGGAGCGAGTGACTTAAAGTACCTGGATTTTCTAATCCATCAAAACACCTCTTTACAAAAATACAGGAGAATTTGAGAGCAAGAATGCTATCCTTCACTGCACAGTTGAAACGAGTTTACTCATCGTACTGTACATTTTCTATCATCCTGGCCCTTACGTTTTATTGTACAAAAATTGTCTGTCCTAAATTTATAGTCTGGCTTTCACTCTCAATGATTTGGGATCCTTCCTGAATATCCTAGAGGGTATAATGTGGAAGAGAGTCCTAGGACCGGCACAGTGTGTACCAAAGAGCATTATTCGCCATAAACTGGGGGCTTACTTCTCTCCAATCTTCGGTGGTCTGGAAAATACATGCTTTACATGCTAAAATTCAGGATCCCCTCCCTTCAATTCTTTTTCAGGATTTGAATAGTAATATGTATGGTAAGAATATAAATTCTTTACATAAATGTACTCTCCAGCTTGATAGGGCGCTTGTATATATGGGCACTGATATTAATGAATTGATCACAAACCCTACTAAGATCAAGAAAAGGCTTTTTGAAAGCAATTGGTGTACAACTATTGATAATATACAAGCCTATTCCTTCTATATGGATAATTATAAAGTTATTAGGAAAGAACATCTATTTATTTCTCTGCCAGAAAAGGAGACATTTGTACATGAGGTTTAAATGTATCTAACTACCGATGCTAGAGTGCTTGCAACCAAGATTTCAGATCCCCAAAGACCCTGTTGGTGTGTTGATAAACAACAGAAACCTTAAAAAATGTTACAATTTACTGTAGCAAATGTGCAGTCATTAGGTATAAATACTTTGATTTTCTAATGTGTACTCCATTTGTGGACGCAGGTGAACCTCTCTGGAATAGGAAGATACAGGTGATAAAAGGACTTTGATATTGGCGCTTTGTAGGTTTTTTAAATGTTTTGACGTCGTCCTTTGAGAAGTAAATGCCATGTGACAGGACATTTGATTAATATATGAATTTTAACATTGATTTGACTTCATAATGATGAATTTCATACCTTTTTACATAAACGAGAAATAAACTTTGGGATTGGAATATTGTCTTAATGAGGTATTTTATATTGCATGTTAAGATGCTTTCCTTTTTCTTTCTTTTAACTTTCTACTGACCCTGTAAATTGTGAAAGGTTTTTGACCTTACTAAACACAGACAATACAAATAATAATACATTTACAAAGTCATTCTCTGGACATTTCATGAGCAGTTTTTCACATCATGAATCCACTACTTACTCAGAAAGTTGAATACACAGTCTCTAAATCGAATGATTATTTTTTTAATAAGATTGTAAAAGATCACTTAGATACAGAAGAAGCTAAATGCTTGTGACCAGACTGTACCTTTTATTTTGTGAAGGGCTGTCTAGTAGTGGCCTATTTTTGAGTCAATTGATTTTCAGCGCTTGTGTGATTTAATCATATCTTTCAAACAAACCTCGTTCATTGATAATACAGTTCCATACAATGCAATTGAAGATTTGGGGATAACTCTACGATCCCTATTTTGAATATAGTGAATGTCTCTTCACAGCAGGGCATATTTCTTTTCATTCAAACAAAATACTTGGCAGTGATGGCTGCCATGGAGATGGACGGCGCGGCTCCAGGCAGAGTCCCTCTTCCATTTCCACGGCAGTCTGGGTGGCTGGAGTGACAGTGGGGGTGGTGCTGCCGACAAAGGAATCAGGTAAGTGGGTTTGGGGGAGGGAAGGAACTGGCGAAAAGGGAGAGTGTGGCAAAAATGGCACGGTGGGTGTGAGCAGCCATCAAGTTACTCAGTATGCAGGCTTGGGTCATGAAATCCTGGGTGCTAATATCACATGATTCAAAATATGTATTAGAAGGTCAAAGCATAGCCAACCTGTCACTCTTCACAAGATTTTACCCTCCAACTATCAAGATCCCTCACTACTGACTATGATGGTTGAGGCTGATGGGATATGTAGGCCAAAACACGTAGAGGGTGACAGGCTGACTACTGGGGTTAATTCAATAGTGTACTGAAGCAGAAATGGTTTGCATGCATCTATGCAGGAACAGTGTGTCTGTATTAAACCTTGAGACTAATGTAAAATATGCACCTGTAGCTGCTGAGTTTTACTGGGGATCCATAAGCAAAGATTGTGTAGTGCGTTATCCTTTAGAAAAGTTACTTTTTATTAACAATTTCATTAGAGAAGTACCTGAAAAAACACAGGTTGGCAACACAGCTTCATCTTCAGCAGAAACCTTTGTTACTGCACACATTTCACGCTGCAACGCCACTGGAGACTCTACAGGTTAT
Source organism: Ambystoma mexicanum (assembly GCF_040938575.1). Classification (NCBI taxonomy): domain Eukaryota; kingdom Metazoa; phylum Chordata; class Amphibia; order Caudata; family Ambystomatidae; genus Ambystoma; species Ambystoma mexicanum. The sequence continues at coordinate 1,358,284,864 of NC_090937.1, read as the reverse complement.
CACGAAATAGAACAATTGATTTGTGAAATAGTTTCCCATGGAATGGTATTTGTAATCCAATTAACTAACAGACAACCCCAGTCTGATGCTATTTGTTTGTCGCAATGTTAAAAAATCTATAACTCTTGAGATGCTTCGTGTACATCTATTTATCCAGATGGAGGTCACAGTGGACAAATAGCCCAAAGCCAGAGGGCGAGCGCTATATTCTCATGGTGATGTTCCGAGTGGACCACAGAGGTAGGCTTGGTATTGAAGCCACAGTCAATATTGCATTTATGAAATCCAGTTGGATATCAATCAAGGAAAAAAGTAAAGAGCTGTGCTTAGGAGATGTTGTGCATATAACATGTGTATAAGCAGCACAATCCAGTCAGTGTGCAATGTTTTCCTGCACTACTACCATGATTCTAATCTTCACTATAATGCATCATGGCTAATGCTTACTACGAGGTCCAGGACGACCGAAAGGTGCGCCCCTACACTGAAGATCCTCCATACTCCAAAACCCATCCATTCCCCAAGCACAACCCCTGATCCTCATCTGAATCGCTGCCCCTACACTGAAGATCCTCCATACTCCGAAACCCAAAAAACAATCCATTCCCTAAGCACAACCCCTGATCCTTGTCTGAATCGCCGCCCCTACACTGAAGATCCGCCATACTCCAAAACCCCAAAACCCATACATTCCCCAAGCACAACCCCTGATCTGAATCGCATCAGTGGTGACAGAGTCTAAAACCTCGACATATTATTTCATGGCATTTAACTATGAATTAACTAATCACGGAGAGGACATTTCTAGGAGTTTAATTATATATATGTATATACACACACAAACACACACATTCTCTCTCTTACACTTGTGCTGACAAAGCAACAAAAAAACAGCACGTCACACAAATAAATAAGAAAATAAAGCAGTTTAATGTTTAATGTTTGGGATTAACTGTAAATGAATATTCCATCATGTTGACAGGAGGAACGCATCTTTGCCCAATTGTAGAGGAGTAGCGAGTATTAACATTTTAAGAGGCATGTCAACCCATGTTCAAGACGTCATGTAGCATGTGCTGTTAGGGCAATGAGTCACATTAGTCCAGTCGGCAGAATCAGAGAGAGCCGAATTGAAAGGGTCTTTCGAGCTCTCAATGACTCCCATCAGACCTCAAATCCACAATAACTCATCACATTTCTTAATTCAAACACAATACAATATGAGGTGCAACATGAATTAGCTGGCCATGGTTGTTCAAGTCCAGCATACACATCCTTTGAAGTAGATTCAGAACCGACGATGATTTTGGAGATATATAGACCGTTGTTTAATAACAATGTATTAGTTGTCTCTTTTCTTTAAAGCCTTTCTCGATTTTGCTGTATCCATTACTTGGAAATTCTGCTGGTCATTTCTACTAGGAGAAAAGAAAAGGAATTGCATTACTATTGCATGTGTTATCACAAAGACGAGGTGCTGATGCTGGGAGGGTTAGCATACTGCTTAACATTTAAGCTCTCTTATGGGGCTGAGCAAAGTGTGAAATCATAAGAAGGGTTGGGGTGAAACAAGAGGCTGTATTGCCAGCTGCCGCGGGCAAAACACTATTAGCACCCGGGATGGGGACAAAAGGGGGACACAGCAAAGCTCTGGCTGCCCCAGGGCCAAATCTACAAGCGATAGAAATGAAGAACATACTTCACAGAGGAAGTTAAGTCTGTTATTTATTTCCATTGCTTGGAGGCAGAGCTCTGGCCGTGCCAGGGAGGAGGCAGACCCACTGAATCACCAAGGGGAGGAAGCGGTGGCCAGTGAGCATGTGCTGCCAAACGCTAAGTGTAGGGGAACAGGTTGAATTGGGGGCACCACGGCAAACGTTGGAAGTCTGACAGTTATCGGGATACATGGCAGACCTGATGAATATTTCCAGAAGTATTGAATTGTGACTGAATGTTAGGATTGCAATGTGCTGACCTGGGCACGTATTATAATCATTCTTTATTAAAACTTAATGCACTCGTTTTTTTTTAACAAGAGGCATCTAGAAGTTCAAAACGTGTTAAAACTGAACTACTACGTGTAAAAGAAATATAAACAAACATGATAACAAGTTTAGATGCGTCAATGGCCAACATGAGAGTAAATGGGTGGTCCCACTTCATAAAATCAGTCACAAATCTTTATTCAGGATAGTTCAGATACTTTGCTGTTATCGGGTGGCAGAGAGGGAATTTAGATCATCAAGAAACAATATTGGATTTTCCTGATTTAAAAGTCTGATTTCAGGTGCCTTTTATTGGCGTTTCCATTACGGGAATAGGAGGGGGCAGTGCCAGAGGGTGACAGGATTAAAGCATCTGCAACTCTTTACCTTGTATAACTACCATTTGTCTACCACAATTAATTAAATCCTTTTGAACTTATATTTATTTAGCTGCATTTTCAAGATAACACGTTTAAATTATTGTAAACTAAAACAGTCATTTGGCAGGACACATACATTGGGGCTATGCAAGACCACTTTACATTACACATGCTACAAACAGGTGGTACACACACACACGCGCGCGCGCGCGCTATAGGTGTAATGGACTAATTAACTGCTGATCTCGTATGCATTCCTACGCAAGAAGGCCATTATCTCCTTGTAAATTCATTCAAATGGTCACACTCTAATTAAAAGAATAAGGAGTAAATGTGCGGACATCGTAAGCTCTGCTGTCGTCTAACAATGCTTGAGCCAAGTCAAGTTCCAACCTCGGCCATCAGATGGCGTGCTGGTGGTATTGGTGGCTTTCCAATATTGTGTTCACAGTTCAGAGTGCTACAATGTAATTCCGCGGATATGCACGAGTGGTTTAGTAGGCATCTTTCATGTGTCACTCCTCTTCAAGGCAGCCAAGACCTTCCAAGAAGCCGGCTTTAATCAAATGCAAGAAAGCAGAAGAAAAAAAAATCTTCAAAAACCTGCCACATAATCGGGGCCAGACACATTGGGGTGAATAGACATTTTGTGGAGAAAGTTTAGGAGAAACTGGACTGGCACAAGGATTTGTGCTACACTACGCGAAAGATAATTAGCCACTCATCATGTAAACTCGGACCATAACCTGCCCTGCCCCAAATGAGTCTTTGGCCTCTTTAAGATGTGAATGACCTGCCCCTTCACCATTCTGGTGTAAACCTTTCTAAACATGTTAAAAGGACCAGGACCAGGACCACCACCGCCACCGATTCACACAACTTGTGACGCACGCACGCACACACACGGACACACACTGTATTGCAGCAGTAGACGCTTCGTTCGCACACGAAGCAAGTACACCATTGGCAGAAACAGCACCCATCTTCTTTCACATGGAGAACATGCGTGTCATGCACAATCCTCGGGTTTCACTTCATTCACATACATGTAGGGTATTATTATGGGCACAGCTGAGCTATCTCTCCCACAGCCCACAGACAGAGCAGGTAGACAGAGAGTCGTGTTAAAGGACTCAATCACACACTCAATGACGAGCTGCAGCACGAGGGATAGCACTGCAAGCATCAATCACATACTGCACACCTATAGCGTGGGCCGCATCAGAGCGAGCTAAGCATCCCTTACAGACACAACAGGCACAGTGAGGTCGGGACACGCCAGGGTTCCATTATACACTGGGCAGTGCAGAGTCACTTTGAACCGTGCAAAGAATTCCAGGACTCGGGCCCTTCAATGGTATATCAGCAGCAATGCAAGCTTTCATTGGGCAGAGAACATGCAAGCTTCCGGTAAAGCATGGGCAATACCAGGGTATATTCCCTGACAAAGCCCACCATATACGGTACTATGTGACATGCAAGCTTCCGGTACAGCATGGGCAATACCAGGGTATATTCCCTGACAAAGCCCACCATATACGGTACTATGTGACATGCAAGCTTCCGGTACAGCATGGGCAATACCAGGGTATATTCCCTGACAAAGCCCACCATATACGGTACTATGTGACATGCAAGCTTCCGGTACAGCATGGGCAATACCAGGGTATATTCCCTGACAAAGCCCACCATATACGGTACTATGTGACATGCAAGCTTCCGGTACAGCATGGGCAATACCAGTGTAATCTTCGCTGACAAAGCCCACCATATACGGTACTATGTGACATGCAAGCTTCCGGTACAGCATGGGCAATACCAGGGTATATTCCCTGACAAAGCCCACCATATACGGTACTATGTGACATGCAAGCTTCCGGTACAGCATGGGCAATACCAGGGTATATTCCCTGACAAAGCCCACCATATACGGTACTATGTGACATGCAAGCTTCCGGTACAGCATGGGCAATACCAGGGTATATTCCCTGACAAAGCCCACCATATACGGTACTATGTGACATGCAAGCTTCCGGTACAGCATGGGCAATACCAGGGTATATTCCCTGACAAAGCCCACCATATACGGTACTATGTGACATGCAAGCTTCCGGTACAGCATGGGCAATACCAGGGTATATTCCCTGACAAAGCCCACCATATACGGTACTATGTGACATGCAAGCTTCCGGTACAGCATGGGCAATACCAGGGTATATTCCCTGACAAAGCCCACCATATACGGTACTATGTGACATGCAAGCTTCCGGTACAGCATGGGCAATACCAGGGTATATTCCCTGACAAAGCCCACCATATACGGTACTATGTGACATGCAAGCTTCCGGTACAGCATGGGCAATACCAGGGTATATTCCCTGACAAAGCCCACCATATACGGTACTATGTGACATGCAAGCTTCCGGTACAGCATGGGCAATACCAGGGTATATTCCCTGACAAAGCCCACCATATACGGTACTATGTGACATGCAAGCTTCCGGTACAGCATGGGCAATACCAGGGTATATTCCCTGACAAAGCCCACCATATACGGTACTATGTGACATGCAAGCTTCCGGTACAGCATGGGCAATACCCGTGTAATCTTCCCTGACAAAGCCCACCATATACGGTAGTGTGTGACATGCAAGCTTCTGGTACAGCATGGACAATACCCGTGTAATATTCCCTGACAAAGCCCACCATATACGGTACTATGTGACATGCAAGCTTCCGGTACAGCATGGGCAATACCAGTGTAATCTTCGCTGACAAAGCCCACCATATACGGTACTATGTGACATGCAAGCTTCCGGTACAGCATGGACAATACCCGTGTAATATTCCCTGACAAAGCCCACCACATACGGTTCTATATGATTTTACCGAATGCAAAAATTGAGAATGACATTTTAACAAAACATAAATAACATAAAAATATAATTTCAGGGTGTGGGGGGGTTTCCACTTCAAGCCGCCGTTTCTTCATGTTAAAAACCCCAACCAAATCCCCTCCCCACCAGATGTAACCCCTTACCCACCCACACACACACATATATATATATATTTTTTTTTTATATATATGTGGTATTTGTTCGTTATCGTTTATTCGTAAAAATGTAATTCTCCATTTTGCATTCAGTATAATCACTGTATACCACCATATATATACACGTTCTACATTGGATAGGCTTAGCAATCACCCTCTCAAATATTCCAGGAACAGGCACACTATTCACAGGTCCAGCGTATGCTTCTCGTTTGAATAGAAGAGCTACAGCATGGGGGGAGACTGGGCCCATGCCCACTTCTCCTATAAAGTGGTATTGCATGGGCAGATCCAGGCCAAGAAACCCACACAATTGGAATTGGAACAGAACAAGGATCCTCGAAACTTACCTCACAAACAAGCAGATGTATTGCATGTAAAGGGTCAGTGCAAGCTTCCCACACAAAAGGTGAAGCATATGCAGGGCCAGCTCAAATGTGTCTCTAATGGAAAACAGGTGCAAGCTTCCTTCTATGCAGGTATAGCATGTGTACAGTCACTCCAAGCCGCCCTTAAAAACAGGCACAACCAGAACAGGGCCCAGGATGGAAGGTAAAGCTAGGACTAATGGATGATGTTCCTGCAGCTTGACAGGGCCAGTGCAAGCTTTCATTAGAAGCAGGTACAGAATGGGCATGGCCCGTGCAAGCTTGGCACACGGACAGAAAGGGCCACCTCGTAAACCGGAACAGTTGCAGCAAGGACAGATTTGTACAATCGCTTCTCGAAGATACTGCTTGGCTAGAGCTAGTTCAAGATTCCCTTGCAACCTTACTTGGATGGTGTGACAAGAGCCAGTGCAGGCATCCACCATACAAAAGTACAGCCTGGATATGGTCAGTTGAAGATCCTCTTATAAACAGGTACACATATAGCCTGGCAGGGCAAATTCAAATAAGCGTAAGCACAGAATGGGCAGAGCAAGATGAATTCTCTCTAACATACTTGCAGGTGCAGAATGGGAAGAGCGAGTGGAGGTTTTGCTCACACAGGAGTACTGGACCCGCAGGGGCATGGGCGATTTAAGCCATCTTTGTACCCCACAAGCAATTACAGGTGCAACAGGGAAATTTCGAGTGAATGAATCCCTCACAAACAATTGCAGCTTTGACAGGTTAAAACCTATGCAGTTAACCACCGCACACCATATTCATTGCGGGTGTGCAGTACACAGGGGATGAGTTTTAGGTTTCACCCAATTTACTCCCACTCCGCCAGCAATGCGATCTGCCCTGCATAGTTCAAAAAAAGCAGGCATGCCCCACCCTCATCACTGGACTACATGGCAGGAGAGGCACTGTGAAGTCTCTGCTGAGTCCAGCCACTTGCAGCAAGAGCCACCCGTCCCTCTTCCAGACCCCTACCAGTGGGAAAGGCCTCACACACTCTTCAGCCTGCTCCCAGGGCTGGGCACCTGACCTTACAGAGCTCACCTCTGATGGATTCTGTCGTAGGAGGGAACACGAAAGGAACCATCATGGGACATGGGATCTCCCAGGGAATCTGAATCCACCCCCAAAAGCAGAGCAAAGACAAGTTTTTTCAGGGGAGCCAGCAGGAGGAGAGGATGAGTCCCTCAACCCTCCCTACAATTCACCCTCCCTACAATTCCAGGAGCATAAAGGGATGGCCTATACCAGAATGGCATATCAGAGACCATGATTTCCTAAAGCTCACAGCAAGTAATTGGGATTTTTGTATTTTTCATGCTTGTGTTTGATGCATTGCTAGAGCAAGTTTAGCTTCTTTTCTGTTCCATTGACTGAGGCAAACCCCTCATTCTCTTAACACTGGATTAGATTAACCATCCAGATAGGTGCCTTAGGTGGGGTCAGGTGTGGTTAAAAGATGGCAGAAGAACGTCCTTCTGATCCTAAAACCACTCCGCCCTACCTTAGTGTCTCCTATTGCGTACAGTCCATCAGCATCTCCGTAGAAGAGCAGGTAGACACTATCTCGCCAGCTCCCTCCCCTCTCACCACCGTCTTGTACTGAAAGTGTGGAAGGATGACGCATGGAAAACTGTTACATGAAAGGATGTCGCCTACCAAGATGTCAGAATGCATCAATGAATATTCTGGATGGACGTTATAGTGAAATCTGCCAAGGACAAAGCAATGTCATAAAGAAGATATATGAACCTATACTGAAACGAAATGAAAATACTTAGAAGTAATGATCTAACTGAAGCACTAAGAGTAACATGTACCTAAAGCTAAAGTAATTGTGGATCTAAAGAAGATGAAATAACTTACTAACCAATAACTGTAAATATGCAGTAATGCAAGGTAGAAAGAAAACATATAGAAGCTTGCCATAGAGGAATATATAATGTGGCAATGATGGCCTTAGTAGGAAAAGGTTAAGTTGAACTTAACCAAGCTACCTTAGAAACAGGCTGAGTCTGTAGAATCAGGAGATGCAGAAAAACAGCGCTGAGCCGATGATGAGCCAAGGTTGGCTGAGTTAAGGATGCTATTTTTAAAGGATAAGCAAAGAGAACAAAGGGAGTTCATGGATGAGCTCTGAATGTGGGACATTCTTCATAGATGGAAGAAGAAGAAAAAAACATCTGTGAGAGTCAAACTGCTGGTCAATTAAAAGTATACAAAGTTCATGTGAGAGAGTGAGCAAGTCTCTAGAGGCCAAGGGAAACAACAGCACCCTGCATAATTAAAATCAGATGGCAGTAAATAGAAGGCTGAAATGGATAAATGTGTGGTCTCTTCACACATGACTCAGTAGTCAAAAACAAAGGCTATTCATTAGAGCCTTAAACTTATATAGTGGTGTGCTCATACTCCCTTGAATGTTCCTGGACAGCAAGCAGGCAACAAGGTAAACAACAAATGGAAGACTTTAGCTTATGGCCTACCGATGAGAGATGATGGACTATCTATCTATCTACTTCTTATATAGTGCTTTACACCCATGGGCATCTAAGGGCTCACGGGACAAAAAACATAAAACATGGAGGTCAAGGCAGGTAGGTCGTTCAAACAGAAAGGCCAGGATGGAACTAATCGGGACCTAAGTCAAACAGATGTGTCTTCAATAGTTTTTAAATTGTTTTAATTGAATGGTTGTCTCCTTGATTTTAAGGGCAGATGTCAGCTTGTTCCCGAGGAGGTGGCCCCCAGGCATTAAAACTTGAATAGCCCAGTTTTTTCAACAGGGCACAGGGTTGATGTAGAAGAATGTCTATTTGGAGATTCTAGTGGAGAGATAAGAAGGAGCTTTTCCTGTTAAGCAATTGTGAGTAATCATAATGCCTTTAAATCTTATTATTTTGCTGACTAAGAGCCAATGCAATTTTCTACGGGTACTGGTAACATGAGTTCATCGATAATGCCACAAACTGCCTGAAACTGCTTCATTCCGAATCAATTGGAGGCTTCTTATGTTAGCCTGAGGTGAGCCAATCAGTAGACTATTGCAAAAGTCTAACTTAGTGTTAATAATGACAGCTGCGATCATGGCTCAATTCACCTCTGAGAGATAAGGACGGAGTTACCACAGCAAATGGGTATAATAAGAACAGGATGATTTAAGATAGAGCACGTGTTTGTCAAAAGAAAGATGGGGTTCAAAATAGATCCCCCAAGTTTTTCACGTTTTTGGTGACTTTGATCAGGTTACCTGTGATGAAGAAACTACTGCAAGATGGGTCGAGCCTTTTAAGTTTGATTTGTGTGCCCAGCATGAGTAGTTCTGTTTTCTTATTATTCAACGCAAGGGAATTTATAGCCATCCAAAATTGGCCTGAAAGTTCAATCAGAATCTGGGTGTCGTCTGTGTAGTTAGCGAAATGTAGACCCAGGGATAAAACAGGGGTTTTATATAAAGATTTAACAGCGGTGAGAGGCGGGATCCTTGTGGAACCTTGCAGGTCAATGTTGCTTTGGAGGAATGTGCATTATCCTTGGTTACGTAATCATAATGGGGACCAAGGAAGGATCTAAGCCAATTGGCTGCAGGAGTTGAGCATTCGCCCACTTGTATAAGTCTGTCAGCCAAGATGTTGTGATCTACAAGATCAAAGGCGGCCAACAGATCCAGGAGGAGCAGCAGAGCCTGCCCGCCTCTGTCGATAATATCGAGGATGTTTGATTTAAGGTCTAAGAGGGACGTTTCGGTTTCGTGACCAGTGCAGAAACCAGACTGGGCAGCAGCAAGAAGGTTGTTTTGCTGAACATAGTTGTGGTACTCGTTCGTTGCCAACTTGTCCAGAAGCTTTAAAAGAAAAGGAATATTAGTTATTGGATGAAAGTTTCCAGGATCATCTACATCAAGATTCACCCTTTTTAATAGGGGTGAGATCTAGGCTTCCTTAATGCTATCGGGAACCTGACCTTCAGCAAAGGAGCGATTGACAAGCATAGTAATCCATGGCAGGAGTGAGCTCAGAAAATCTTGAAAAAGTGAAGCAGGGAACGTATCTCCTTTGCAGGATAACGGCTTCAGTTTGGATATGACATTTTGAACCCCACTTTCCGACACCTCACGAAAAATGAAGAAGGGTGGGTGGCGGTCAATGGGGGGGCAGACAGAGGAATTTCAGATCTGTTGGGTTGTAATAATTTAAGGTGGTTCGCACTATTTTGTAGGTGAGTTTTAGTTTTCTACAAGAAGCCATTGTGGATAAGTTGACATCAGGCATTATCTGCAACCGGAAGGGGATTGACTGGGATACTCTTTAGTTCAGAGCGTACTTTGAACTGTTCTCTCGGTTCAGATTTAGCGGATTCTATTCTGGTATTTAATTTATCCCCTTTAACCATAACCAGAAGTTTCCTATAAGATTTCATGCACAATCTGTAGGAGGAAAGAGAGGTATCGGATGGAGATTTACTCCACTGGCGTTCTGCTTTTCTCGTTTCGGCTCTAGCAGCAAGAATGTCGGTAGATAGACAGAGCTTATGGAGAGTTACTTTTTTTGTGATGACTGTTTCAGTGGGGCTAAGGGTTCAAACGACCGGTTAATAGCTTTTCTGAACATTGAAGTAAAGATGTCCAGGGAAGTGTCCTTATCAAGAGGGGGAAACATGTGAAACCCCTTTGGAGTTTCTACTATGAACAAGTTGCTCAGTAGGCGCTGAAGGTTTGACCCTCTCTATATGAGAAGAGGCTTCAAAGGCAATAGAGAGGTGGTCCAACCGGGGGCAGGTCAGGGTCTTAACATTGGAAAGCACCATGTTATTAGACACTATCCAATCTAGGTTGTTACCTGTAGTGTGGGAGGGACCTGTTACTTGTTGTGTAAATCCAATATGTGATAACTTATGGGAGAGAGACACAGTATCTCGCATGCAGGATCATTTGCCCACCAATTGTAGTCGCCAAAGACTAGGAAAGGTGAATGTGATGTAGTAGTGTTGCCAACCAAGGCTAAAAATTCTTCTACAAAAGAGGGTGTAATGATTGAAGGCCTATAAAGGAGAAGGACACTAAGAGAATTAGTGCATTAAGCTTAGGTTTGGCTAACAACACCTCACAGGGTTCGAAATGGGGTGTGCTGAAAATACAAAATTGTAGATTTTTACGGAATATCAAGGCAACACCTTCACCTTTGCTCGTATCCCAGTCCACATGTAAAATATCGAACCTGCAGGGATAGCAAGCAATGTGGAAGGATAGGCAGCATTATGGAGCCAGGTCTCAGTCAGCGCCATTATGTCGGGTTTTCGTTCAGTGATAAAGTCTGCAACCTCTATTGCGTGGCAAATTAATGAGCATGCATTAAGCAGAATACATTTAAGAATTTAAGACGCACGGGATTCGGAACATAAGGTTTCTTGAGCAGGTATTGAGTGCGCTGCGCCTCTCTACCAGATGGGATGTTAGAAGGTTCCTTAGTGATATTACCTTTATTAGGCTGTGAGGGGTGGGTAGGTATGGAAGACATGCTATATTGATATCTAAAGCATTTGAGTCAGCCGATCCATCTGTTCCTTTGAATAGCAGCAAGTAAGCTGCAGCGTGTAGATATGCTGGGAATATTCAAGAAACACAGTGAATGCACAAAATAGAGAGTACAAGAGCAGAAGCAGCCCTACCAGGCACTCACCAGCACCTACTGGCTTTGACGCGCCTGGCTATGTCGATGTAAAGCCAGAAAAACTACACAGAAGATGGGAAGTGTAGTTTTTAACCCACTGGTCGGCGGTGAGAACGTAGGTAAAGATGTACGCAAATCAAATTAAAACAATTCAAAATTGAATGCAATTATCGGCGAAACACTTTAAAATGGAAGGACCAAAATCTTAGGCTGCAAATAAAATCAAATCTGCACATTTTTTCAAAGACTAGTTGTCTAATGAAACAGGCAATTTAAAAGGTTTAAAAATTCACAATATAACGCAGTAAAATATGGAAGCTCTGAATAGGAACAATGTGTCCCCAAGGATTTATATAGTCTGAAACCAACCAGCTTTGACATGCCGGCGCTAACGCGCCTGGCTACGTTTATGTAAAGCCGGAAAAACTACACAGAAGATGGGAAGTGTAGTTTAAAACCCACTAGTCGGCGGTGAGAAAGTAGGTAAAGATGTACGGAAATAAAATTGAAACAGTGCAAAATTGTACGCAATTATCAGCGAAACACTTTAAAATAGAAGGACTAAAGTCTTAGGCTGCAACTAAAATCTAAACTGCACATTTTAAAAAGACTAGTTGTCTAATGAAACAGGCAATTTAAAAGGTTTGCAAATGCACAATATAACGCAGTAAAATATGGAAGCTCTGAACATATGTGCATCTAAGGAGCCAAAGTCCAAGGACGGAATATTATGGCAACCAATCAGTGGGGTTGAGGGAACACCTAACGTGCAATGTTGCAAAGACCAATACATGGTTGTTTTGTCCGATATAATCAGTGCTATAAGTATTTAGAGGCAGTCAGTTAGAGGCGTGCCCTAAAGATAAGGGGTAACCAATTTATTTATTTGAATTTGTAAAGCGCGCTACAGCCCAAAGGCATAGAGCAATGATGTACTAATCCTTATATGTTCTATAAGTAGATATGTTCCCTTTAACCAATCCCTTCCCCTTGATAGGTTTTGTATTTTGCCATGTAGAATGACCTCATAGATTACGCATATTGGGGAAAAAGATCTCTGTGTAATCAATCTTCTACGCGAGTGTGCATGCATCGGTCAATGCCTGCGAGTTCACCCTACTTTATTAAATTGACAGTAAAGTAGTACTTTGCATCTGACTGATTATTTGGTCTGAGATCATTATTTGTAATTCCATCTAGCACAAACAGACGCTTCACGGTGCTAGAGCACATCTCCCAGGTTCAAGACCAGGCCTGCACCACTGCCCACTCAGGCTGTACCCCAAAGTCCTCTGTCACCAACGAGGTTGGGAGGAAAGCAGCTTCATCAGAGTTAGAGTTCCTTACACCTTCTACCAGAGTCACGCCCCAACTGCAAGAACCCATTACTAATTTTAAGCAACCCCAGCAACATGTAAGGGTGCCAGGGGTACCAGTTGAAAACCCTGGACTTTAGCTTGTACACTTTGGACGGTGCTTGCAACCCCCATCACTACACCAATGGGATTGCAGAGGGGCGTGGCCATGATCTATGTTGAGAATAGAGATGTTTAATTGTGTGTCCATTGATCATTCACCAGTCACATTTTCCATTGCTTCCTAATTGTCTGATTTACTGTCACTATCCACATGAGGCTGTGTTGCGGGCATGGGAGGAGCAGCATCTTGAATCCGGAGCAGCTTACAGAAGGTACATATACAATGAATATGTTGTTTATGTAGTTATGTAGATATGCATGTGCAAATGCTGTTTGAATGAGCGAGTGAATGCAGAGTGAATGAGTGAGTGAATGTGTTTGGATGAGCGGGTGAACATGCATGTGCCTGTGTTGCATGCCAGATAGAACTCTAATTTGGGGGTAAGGCAGTAGGGTATTTTATGCTGAGTATGATAATGCAAGCATGATAAGTGTTATTATGGGGCCAGACGGACCCTTTGGTGCAGGCAGTCCAGCCTTTTCTGACTGTGACATTACATTTTTGTCTGGGCATCTATGATGAAGTAAGCATGATTAGTGTTCCTACATGGTTAAACTGGCATTTTAGTGCAGCTTGTCTAGCCAATTCATAGGTGGCACACCGTTTACTGCTTGTCATCTACCATAAAACAAGCATGCTAAGTGTTATTATGTCTAGTTGTAATATATTACTGTGGAGTGGCTTTTGTTACTGGGCATCTATGATAAAGCAAACATGACAAATGTTATTACGTGTTGGGCATGTTCTCTTATTGCGGTATGGCAAATCGTATGGCAAAGCCAACATGAGTATGTTCTTACATGCAGGCACTGGCATATATTGGCAAAGCCAGCTTGGACATGTTTTCTTACAGTATCATTACTGACATTATTTGCAAAGTATACATGAGAATGTTTTTATATGGGAATACTGGAGTATATATGTGTAGCTAGCATTTAACTATTGTTTGTACTGGCACATATTGTGGGTAAAGGCAACATGAAAATGCATTGTAAAATGCTTGTGTGCACTGTTGGTGACTTACATCTATTGGGGGTTTTCATGAGTTATCCTATAAAACCGCTTGTAAACTTACTGGCTTTTGACCCAATTTTTCTCAGAAAGTTTGCTTTATAATGCACCATTTTAACCCATTTTGGTAGAAAAACAAGACCCAAAAAATAGAAGACATAGTAAAAAGTATAAGGGTTATAGGGGTTACTACATGTTGGCTTTCTGCCTAACAGCTCTGTTTACAAACATTTTGCATTGTTTTGATACACGTCTTTTAGCCTCAACGCGTCATTCACAGTTAAAACTAGTTCAAGCCTTTGGAAAGGGTTCTTAACGGCGTTAGCACCCATCCCATGGGCTGAGACGGGGCTATTTGAAAGTATTTTTTCCCCGTTAACGGGTTGCCTCGTGGCACCCCATTCACGGAAAGAAAAGACTGTTCAAAGATGGCCACCATGGAATGGGAAGGGGGGGCTTTGTACGGAGCCCCTCTTCCCTTTCCATGTAGGCCATCAGCAGCCATGTGGACTGAGATGCTGCAGCGATCGTAAAGAGATAAGTGGGGGTTGGAGAATCATTTACATACAAAAAAAGGGAAACAGAGGCTGGGGAGAAGATGGCGGATGACGGAACCGGCCATCATGCGGCTTGGAACGCTGGCTGAGATCGCCGATTTGAGCCCACGTCCCTAGCCACCTGACCGGCTGGCTCCCTCAAGCAGAGTTCTAAGTTGCATGAAGCACAGCATTGTTTTAGTAGTCCATTGCAGTGGAGTGATGCTTTGGTAGCACCCTTTAAAGGCCTGATGCATATCTATATTTTGGAGATCACAGGTCACTGGTATTTTGCACATTATTCTTTAGGCACACACTGCAGTGGTGCAGCAGATTTTGGCACCACTCTGCAGTGATATGATCTGCAGCTCTGCTTAAGGCACACTATGGAGTGTTATGGCCAAAATACACCTGGCACTCTTCTCTATCATAGGTAGCCTCAAAAATGAAAGAGTATACGTTTCAAGTGGGAAACCGTGTGGGCAGAATGAACACAGTGATTGTCTGTCCAAATTACCAGTAAAGGAGGATGGCATGGTTTTGGTTTGGCCCGATATTAATGTGAATGGAATGCATGACGATGCCATAATGGAGCATTTTTTTGCAACAGGGGCCTTCGTACCATCCAGCGTTGCATTAGGGAAGGTTGGCCTTCCTTGAGTTCCACAGGGGAATCACACTGACTATTCAAACAAATAAAAAGGTACTATGACCCATGAAAGGCGGTGCTCGAGACTTCACCATTTTGGCAATTTTGTGTTAGTGAAACTTATCAATGTACCCGTTCATGTTATAGATTTCAGTAGCGCCACCATCACCACGCAGGATGGTGGTACGTGGCATGAGAAGAGACTGACATGAGTATGCATTGCAATGGGTGACATTTTTTCTATTATGGAGTTTTACAGGAGGAGACAGTGTAGTTATAAGTGGAGAGGCAGAGTTAGGTGGGCCCTTCACTGGTGGCCCAGCTTCCTGGTGAAGTCCGGGCATACACATGGATGGAGGTTCATTGTCGAACCGAGTGAAAGTTTCCAAGAGGTTGATGAAACAACTGGTGACAATTTGTTACACTGTTATGGCCTTTCCAAATTGAAGGAGGGGAGGTGTGGTATCTTGCCAGCCTGCCTCCATGATGTAAGCCGATGACACTATTAGAATTGACTGGACAAAGGTAGCATTTCATAGTTTCCTGTGTTGATGCTTCTTGGAATACACTCTTTGCTTGCTCCAGCTGTATTTTTCCTTTGAAGTGGTGCGGTTACAATAAAGATCTAGGACAGTATTATAACCTTTTTATTTTGTATAGGCACTGCTGTCAGCCAGGATACAATGTTTTTTGCCTAGCTTTTATATTTGACCGTAGTAATTTTCAAGATCACATTTTAAAGGAACACCTAGTGCAGCTTTTGAATCTTATTTCTGGTTTGTAGCAGGTGGGTGCTCTGGCTCTAGGAACATTACCACAGGCTCACTCAAGGGGTATTTTATGTAGAACAATCTATTCCGATTATGAACAAGGGCTCCTGGGAAAACCCTATTCTGCCCAGTAGGGCTCCATGGTTAACAAAACTACAAGTGAACGGGTCAATGTGATAAGCATGCCCCCTTACTGTTCATTCACAATTAACACATAAAAAATCGAGTACCACACCTAAATTTTTAGAATACTTTTTTTTGTACTTTATAGTATTGATTGTTTTAGGTATAGTGCTGAACATCATTGGTTACAGGGTAAAGCAATATAAATGTGCACAATAAAACAAAAGCAAGTTGAACTTCTTACACATACGTCTATACAGTTAACATAATACCGTTTCTACTGTCGATGCATATAAAAGAACGACAGGGGTCATATCACATGAACAAATGGAACAAGTAGACAAAATTTATATCGGTGCAAGACAGTGAAAAAAAAATTTGTGACACTGTGGATGGAAAGAGTTTGTCTACACCAGGGTGTTTCAGCCTTATATAGGAGCTATATGGGCCATTTTCTTCTTATGGCCTTCGTCAGGATGGGGAAGACTGTTGTCGGGATGTCCAGATAGTGGTGAAAAAATGAATGAGATACAGTAAGGGAAGTGCTCAGGGCATGGTTTCAGAATGTGATTGAATCACTCGGTGTCTCGTGTGTGGCTGGTGGACACGGCTTACATGTGGGGCATGATTGAGACCACAGGCGTAACAAGGAGGGGGGGAAGAATTCAGGGACCAGCAATGTCCCATTGATCGAGGTCACAGTGGACGCCATTATTCTATTCCATAAGCAGTTACAGGACATGCAGAAACGAAAGACTTGCACCACCGCAAAGTGCTACTGTAAAGCCTTTTTGGGACTGTAGGGGATTTGGGCCTTATGTTCTTCATTTTAAACTGAGGTGAGCTTTAATGTACTCTCCTTTTTCATGCTTAAAATATAATAACATTTGCACTTGGCAAACCTTTTAAAAGGATATCTTGGTGTCTGAAATGTGTTTTGGTAATGCTGATTGGGCAGGACTATACAGGTATGCCAACATGATCTCCCCTGACCTTGTGCCTCTTCTCCCTCTTGCATACGCGTTGCTCCCCCTGCAACCGGTCCTCACACCCCTCCCACGCACTTGCTTCTCTCCCCTGCATATGTGCGCTTCCTAGCAAACTTAGGTCGCATGCGCTCCCCCCAACTCAGGCTGCGTGCATTCCCCATTGACCTAGGCCACGTGCACCCCATTTCTCTAGCAAAATGTGCTCCTTCAGATCAGGCTGCACCACAACCTAGACCTGTGCACTCCCCTGCAACCTAATTCACGTGCACCTCTTGCTTCGCTAGCCACATGTGCTCCCTCGCATTGAAGGTCCCTGCATCCTGCCCCCGTCACCCCCCCTGCGTTTCATTCCTTCCTTTTGAATCTAAGCCCCTTGCCTTCTATGACGTATTGTGTACTGTATTGACATTATGTTGTGATCCAATGTGTGTGGTGTTACATTGCCTGCATTCTTTTCTTCTAGATTCCTTGTTGTGTATTGTGCCTTGTTGATGGCATTGCCTTTGTGTTGTTCTCTACGGTTTTGATATTGTGGTGTGTTGTTCTGTACAGTTTTTGGCATTACATTGCTTTGCCTGCATACTTTACTTCTAGGTTCGCTGTTGGTCTTTTGTGCCTTGTTGATGGTATTGACTTTGTGTTGTTCTGTACGATTTTTGGCGTTACATTGCTTTGTCTGCATTCTTTATTTCTAGGTTCCCTGTTGTGTTTTGTGCTTTGCTGTTGGTTCTGTACTGCATCTGTTTTCACCAGTCCCTTGTTCTTGTTCTTTGTTTTGTGCTCCTCCCTTTTGTGTCTCCCCTTGTGCCTCCCTCCTGTCTGCCCCCCAGATCTATCCGCCCTCCCCTGCTTGGGCACCCCTCTCCCTCCCCCACTCCTATTTTCTCCCAGCAACCTCTATGGTGCTCTCGGTCTCACTGATCTTCTCTAACTGTCTTTCTATCGACTATCCTATCCCTCTCACTAGGTCTGGCAGGAAGAAGCTCAAAATGTACATCCTGGTCTCCAACCCAGGCCTCCCTATCACTGGTGCTTCCACCAGACAGACCCTTACAGACATCCTCTTTGTTGTTCCCTTTCCAGGCCTATGGACCCCACATGGTCTCTGTTCTATCTCCTTTTTCCTCTTCTCCCATTAATGGTGGCACCCACCCTTCCACTCCTCTAAGACCATCATGGATCTCTACTTAAATGGCACTGTATTGGTCCCGGGCCCTCCATTTTGATAGACACTTCTCACACCTTATCAACTTCATTTCCTCTCCTGCTATCCCCAATTACTCCCCATTGGCACCTCTGCCGCCTCCCTCCTCTGCCACCTCTTTGGCACTGCCTACTGCTTCTCTGGCCACCCTGTTGCCTCCTTCCGCTGCCACCTTCGGGCACTCTCTTCCTCCTCACTGACTACCCTGCCTTCTCTTCCTTACTCCTCTGCCCATCCTCGGGCACCTCCAACACTTCTGCAGGGCGTACCTGTGACTTGTACCTCTCCATGGAAGTCCCTCAAATGTGGCAACCTGCTCCACATCGCTACTCCCAACTCTCGCTGAGCTGTCAAACATTCCTCTGACAGCTGCTGTATCCTGGAAGAGCTTGATTTGGATGTACTCTGTTATACCGAGACTTTGTTCATGGCCAGCTCTGTCACAAGTTTTGACACTCTCCTTCCTGATGGCTCCAAGATCCTCTCCGAAATCAGAACCAATTGAGCTGGTGGGGTGTAGCCTTGCTTTTCCCAGAGTGGATCCCTGCTTCTGCCATTCCAGTGCAGTACTAATCTTCCTTTGAATGCCTGGGCTGCTGAGTCTTTCTCTTCCTCTCCCTCCAACTCTACCACTCTTGGCCCGTCTGGCACAGTATCTCATCCTGCTTTCTCCTCCTTTCCCTTGTTCAGCCCTGACAATGTTTCTAGACAAGTCCGATTTGTGGAAGCAGGTTGTCCCCCGCTCATCCAGTCCTTCTATCATACCCGACTGCCTGGCCACAATTCAGGAATGGTGTGCCGCCAATGATCTCTGCCTTAATGTCAGTAAGACTGAGATCCTCCTTATCGTGACACCTGCTCCCTCGTTTCCTACCTCTCTCTGGCTGCCCACCCTGGGCCCTCTTCCTGCCCCTTCCTGTTAGGCTAAGCCCCTTGGTGTCATCTTCAACTCCACCCTCTCCTTCTCTCCTCAAATCTGCGACATCACTAAGAAGTCAAACTATCGGCTGCACCTCCTCAGAGGTATTCTTCCTTTTCTCACGTTTTCCCTGAAGCTCACTGTCTGCAAAGCCATGGTCGACGGTGACAACTTATCCAGAACAGGACTGCAAGACTTTTCCTTGGCCTCAAGCCCATGGATAGTATCTCTCCAGCTCTGAAATCACTTCACTGGCTCCCTGTGGCTGCAAGTATCAAGTTCAAGACCCTTTGCATCATCCACAAGGCTTTCTGGGGCCTGGGACCTGTAAGGAAGGCATGGTATCAAATAGGGAAGACAGACACAAGTGATCACAGTTCAAGGGTGCTTATTGAACTTCAAATTGGTTGGTTGAATGCCTATCTAAACCTAAACCTAACGATGGAATCAAGCTACGACCATCAAATAATAATAACAGTCCTAGTCAAGTCTCTGTCAAATAAAAGGGCCTATACTAATAAACCTATTGCCAATCCTTACTTCTAGATACAAAAGGTTGTGGGACAATGCAAAAAGAAAATTGTTCAAGAAATAATATGTCATGCAGTTGAGCAGTTGGCTTCCCTTCCCCACGTCATCAGCACGGTGCAAGGCGGCACGTTCGAGCTTCCCACACACTTTGGCTTCTTGGCCATGAGGATACAGTTCAAAGCACGGACATCAAGGCCTTCTGCCAAAGCTTCTTTTCCAATAACAGGATTTTCACATGCACAAGTTCTCACTTTCAATGTTCATCATGGGTCTGCCACCTTCAGGCTGAGACACCCTTTTTGTCACACTGTTCACACTTGGTCTCCCTCATTTGGGCTCGGACCATGAATCTCCCTCATTTGGGCTCGGATCCTCTTGATATCAAGATTGATGACTTTCAAATGTGCGATGGGTTTTGCTTACACCGTCGCAGGACCACAATTTTCTACTTTTGTTTATGTTGGCGGGATACCTTACAGAGACCTTTGGTTGAGCACATTCACAGTGCCGGACCACTCTGTCAACAGTATCATATGTTTCCTTCTCAAGTTCAAACATACATCAACAGTTTAGCTTCACTCGCATCTTTTATCACATGTGTTTAACAATGTTCGTTCCAGCGCTTGTTATACAATGTTGCTGCTTGAAACCTTAACTTCAACACAGACCTGTCTTGTTTCGGTCTCCCCAACTCACTGGCTGTGTTAATCTTTCTGGCGCTTCTTTTTTTCTTGGAGGCAAGGATGATACCAAAGTGGCTGCTGCTGCTCCTCCCTGCCGTGGTCAGTTATGCAGGAGGGCCTTTGGTATCTCCGACACATGCAATGCAGGATTCCACAGTCCTGTTTCCTGAACTTACGCTTTCTGCTACAAAGGTTTCTTGAAAGTAGCAGAGTCTTGCTGGAAATGTCAAGGGTAATTTCCTTCTTACGAACCTTCCTTGGTTTGCCGTCTTTCTCCCCTCATTCAACTGCTAACTCAAAACTGATGTTCCTTCGTGTGCTTTGCCTCGCTCAGAGTGTGCTCTTGTGCTCTGCCTTTTATCTGTGTGTCCAGTTGCCCTCACACTGCCTTCTGGCTCCCCAAGCACTTAACGGTCTGTACCTGCAACCCTGCAGTACCTTCTCTCTGCACTTATGAGCCCCATGCTGGCTGCACTTATTGAGCTACCTGCAGTTCTCCTTTCCTCTCCGCCCCTGGCACTTCTTACCTCCCTCCTCCATGCACTTGCACGATCTGACTGACACAAGGCCTGGTAAAATCATTCTTTTGTCCTCCCTTTGTTTACCCCTCCTTGTCTTGTCACAACTAGAAACACTTGTGTACAGGCGCATCATCAATGTCATATCATATTTCTGCTTATATTGTAAGTTGCCTGCCTCTTGTGCAACCTGCAACACCAAAAATCGACACTAAATCGTCTAACCGACATGAGCACAACCCCAGTGCACCTCGGATCTGGATGATGCGTCCACACATAGTGGTATGTAAAAGCTGGAACCTTTTTGCTGTCTCTCCTGTTACTCCCTACCCCTCTGTATCTTATCGTAAACGCTGGGTGCAGCAGTGGCAGCCTCTGGCTACCTGGGATGCTGCACTCCCCGTTCACTTTTCCGATCTATTGCAACCTATTCCATTTTGGCCCCGGAAACGAGACTCATTCTGACTGGATTTACCTACTGTCTTTCTTTGTGCTACTCACTCTCTACACTGCGGGAGTACTGCCCCCTTCTTGCGTCTATCTATGAGAAATGCTTGTTTACAAACTGGAAGTAGCCCCCCGTAACACGAGGTGAGGCTTTACCAGGCGGTGCTCTGACCAGTGTTCGCATTTAACCTGCCTGTAACCACTGGACTGACATTTCTCAGCCCTGCGCTGTGTTTCACATTTAACCAAACTGTAACTACTGGGTTTAACTCTCTCAGCCCCACACTATACTTGCAATCTTACCTGGCTCCAATATACTTATCTGCACACCTGAAGTAGACCCCTCCCATGAAGCGCAACTTTGCCAGATTGTGAACCTTTTGTACTTACCTGTATGCGTTGTCTTGCACTTTATAAACATTCTCTTTGCACTTAGTGTAACTAGCGCCGTGACACCGAAGAGTCTTGGGTGCTGCTATAAATGCAATGCATAAAAATAAATACAAAATATATTTTTACTCTTTTCAGCTGTTGCTGAATTTACGGAATGCAAAGGTTCAGTTATTCTAGGAGTATTTTATACAGGTTTAACAATCATTTGGGCAAAATTGCACAAATTATGTATTAAAAACTGGCTCGGAACAATAACCTACTACCAATGCCTGTCACACGTGACAAGGAGTTTAATTCACAACATCTGGAGCCTAATAAAACATGTGGCAAAAAAAGGCATAAGGCACCACCACCTAATACGCTCCTAAATTAATTTCTGCTTGGTTGTAGCCAATGCTACGGGTATAAGCGATTACATAATCGGAGAGAAGTTGGATATTGCCTTTCTCATGGAGGCATGACTGGCCAATGCATCTTGCCCTTTGAGATCACTTCTGAACATTTCCGGACCACTTCTCTTTGCTATAGACTGATCATATAAAATGGGAGGAGCATTAGCTGCTATTTTTAAAGACTATCTTGTAAACAAATATTTAATTTTGCGCTGGGCCTTTAGACAAAATATTTTAAAATGTTGAATTGGCACAGACCCAACATCTGTGAGCTGCAACACCATGGCAAGGCTTCAACCATATTGCACAAAAAAGGAGTGTTATGGTCTGAAGGCAAATTATATAGAATGTTTAGAAAGGAGCTAATAGGTACAATAGAACGCAGTCAGGAATTTCTCTGTAACAGCAGTAACATCTGTGCTGACTCATTTCTGAATCAGGGCTTGCAAAGTAATACGGCAGTTCTGGGGGAAGGGTGGGGGCTCTTATCTTACAAAGGAGTAGAATTTAAGGTTAACAAACGCCTTGTAGCCCTTTCAACTTAAATTCCATTTGTTTCAGAAGTACCTGTCTGTGTTGCGGTGACATACGAAGAGAAGTCTATCCAGAAATTAAAGTTCTGGCTAAAACCTTTATTCGGGTACTTCAAAATACTATATTTGCCTATCTCTAGAGATGGTTTTCCCAACCTGAACCAAACTAAAACTCGGGTCTGTCCAGGAGGCCGGATGTCGAAATGAGCTTTTACCGTCCTGGTCCAAACTTCGAAATTCTGCCTACCACCACTGAAACACAAAAGTCCAAAACAACAAAAACCATACCCAAGGAGGGCAAAATGTCTATGGCTAGAAGAATGCCTCCCTTCTCCTAGCTTGTGTGTTTGGCTTTGTCCTGAAAGTCTCTTCTTATTCAGTCTTCTCTTTCCTTGCTTTCTTCTCTTAGAGTCCCTTCTTGATGGCGTTTAAGTTATATCATATAAGAGTCTTTATTTTGAAGCATATATAATACTTCATAAAAAACATCAAAAACACACAAGATATCCAGAAATACAACAATACGACTGTATAAATACATTAATCAGGTTTTAAAATACATTTACACTCAAACCAACATAATTTGTCAGCATGGACAGGGTTTAAGGATTGTGTCTCTTTTGTTGAAAAGAGAGGGGAGGGGGAAAGAGGAGCTGACTCTTGGCATGATCCAGTGTTGACACATTCACAGGCAAAGACGAAGATCGACTTTGACAAAATACCAACTTCTAAGTTATCCTACACGGTTCTGAAGTTCTCTGTGGAGCACGGGACTTTGGTGTTTGTGGACGCTGGCCGCATGGGGAAGGAATGTCTTAATGCTCTTAGAAACAACTTCCAAAGGATGTTGGCTTCTACTTACCAGGATTCTTCGATTCCCATTTCTTCAAATTACTAAACTGCGGGAAAAGAGTTCTAATCCCAACCCAACAGTATGACTCCCTTCTGCTGGGTAAAAGTCTCAAGTTTAGGTTTCACAACGGTGCTCAGAAATATCACTGGACTTGGATAATGGCTCCTTTCTCGCAGTTTGTAACCAGCTTTTAGCAAACATTTCTTGGCTTCAACACTGTCTTTCAAATTGCCCCACCGGGATGAGGGAGAGGCTCTCCAATCTCTCCTGGACTCTTCAATGTTTTCTTGAGATACTGCAATTTTAGATGTTTCATTAATTCTTTAAGTTCTCTCCACAGATTTATTGTTGTCCCTACTTGCACACTGACCTTCAACTTGCCCCCACTGAGATGAAGAAGCGGCTCCTCGAGTCCTTCTTGAGTCTTCAACACCACAGTCTTATGGAACTGACCAGGGACTTGCATCACAAAATGGTCTACTTCTCTCTTGTCTTTTGGTTTTGCTGTCTCAAGTTTTCCTGACCCCTCCCAGACGTACTACCGTTACCCTCTCTCAGGGAACCCTTCACTGGTTTTGCTAGGGCTCGTGGGTTTGTCCTCACTCTCTTTTCTTCTGCTCTTCTCCAGCCAGCTTGACTTTGCGGCCCGTTACTGCTGGCGGCCTGGGCGCATGTTTCGCACCAAATGATCCACCCATTACAGGTGGCGCAACCACCACAGTTCCTTTTACTTCTCATGCAATCGCCTATGCCGCTCTGCAGTAGGCTAGTGTTGCAGAGCTTGGCACAGTTCTTGGTCAAGTGAGGTGCCACAGAGCTTTGTTCCCACATTATTCTACATGTAAACTAAGGCTTTCCATTGCCTGCTCCACAATCTAGAAGTTGGGTATCACTGCTAGGCAGCTCAGTTTCCAACTGGATGCTGAATCTGTCCTACACAAGCAAAGATTTAATTAGGTCATCAAATCTATTGGATGTGGATGTTCAGAGTTTGCACCAATCAGATATAATGGAAAACAGTTATGTCTACAAAAATTCAACAATGAGTCTTAAAAGTGTCCTATACTGACTCGGGTAAATACATTGGACATCTCCTTGGATGCTTAACTGGATTGCCAATTCAAGTCAATACCTTGGTGAGCTCTGCAAGTTAGCATATCCATCTTTTTCAAAGAATACAACCTAGATGAATCTCTCAGTGGGTGCAGGAGCTTGAGCAATTGAACGGGCTAAACTAGACTACAGCAATGCTTTGTAAATGTAAGTAGTATCGTGTCTATTACAGAACATGTATGTATGTATTACAGAATAATGTGCTCAGAATTATCACAAAATATACCATACGGCCCTCATGTCACTTGCATTCTATGCCACCTACATGGGCTTATGAGTCAGGCGACAATTAACCACAAGGTTACTACTCTCAAAGTCTGAATAATAATGTTCCTACTTATCGGAAGGCTAGGATCAAACATTATGACACAAATGGGTCATTACGCACATCTAACATGTTCTTAATTGAGACCCCAAGATATAACTTATCTTCAGCAGGTGGTAGAACTTCTTCAGTTAATGTTGCTCAAATCTAGCATACTCTATGTGAGAAGTTGAGATCTAGACCCAATTATCCTATCTTCAAAAATGTCTTTTTTGTATCTCAGTGCTCGAATACTTTTAGGTCTTTTGCACTTCATAGGTGTTACAACATAACCCAAAGAGCTTTATCTATTGCAGACAACATTGTTGGGCAATTCTGTATATAGCCATTTAATGTCACGGTATAGAAATGATTAAACACCAACTAGTTGGCATTGACAAAGAACAAGCACTTCTCAGATGTTAAGCTTTTTCAATTTTAAAAACTGGAGACCCTCAAAGCCAGAGGGACTCTTATGGTGCGACAGGGAGTAATGTCTTTCTTTAATCACATGTATTGACTCGCCAGTTGTTCCTAATTAGATCTACCAGAAATCTTTTTACTGCTTTTCCTTCACTTTTCTGAAAAGGTGGCGATATCTCTGGATTTTAATGGTCTGAAAGGAGTTTACCATTCAGTACATTACACAACAGAGAATTCAAAGATTGTCAAACAGGAAAGACACATTGAACAATATAAATGCTTCTTCTACTCTGTACGTAATACTCTTTAACAAAGTTAGTGGCAGCTCTTCCAAAGTGGAGTGGGGCACCGACCCGCTAGAAACCTCACCCACCAAGGAAGAGCTGAGCCAGCCCAGTGTTAACACTGGTCCCCAGCTCGCCCAGCTTGTCTCTGCACCTGAGGGAGCATTCCTGGGATGGCTTAAATTAATCATGGGATGTTTGTTTACCAGGGTGCATGCGCAATGAGCCAATGAGCCATTTAAGGCTGAGGGTGTGTGCTTCCCCAACCTTGCATGACACATTGGGGATGCAGGCTGGTGAACTGCACCTTTGAATGTAAGTTGGGGTGCTCACGTGCATCTCTGCACATTCAAAGGGTCTAAAGTGGGGTAAAGGCAGTGCTTATGCTCCTGCGCACACATGTGCAGTACCCAGGAAGTGCAGTGCTTTCTGCTTGTGTGTAGCAGAAGCAGTGGTCTTTCATATTGCTGTTGGTGCGTGAAGAGGAGAGGAGGCCCAAGACAAAAGGTGAGAAAAATGTGTTATGTATGTGCGTGTGGGCTAATTAATGAATCCGTGCATGTATGATGAATGGGAGGGTGCTGGGTGCGTGAGTGAATGCTGTATATGAATGAGTGAATATTGAGTGGATGTGTGTGGTGCTGTGTGTTTAATTCTAGCCGAACAGATGATTGTGGGGTGGGGTGAAAGGAGGGAAGAGTCACTGGCACAATAAAAGATGCCCATTAAAAAATGATGACACGATTGTGTTCTTTTTTACTGAGCATCTTTGATAAAACAAGCATGATAAGTGTTATTACGCGAGTAACTGGCATTTTGGTGCAGCCAGTCTAGCCATTTTATACTGTGGCATGACGTTTTTTATTAGGCCTATTTGATCAAGCTGGCATGCTAAGTCTTATTACCTAGCTAGATGGGCATTTTGGTGCAGCCACTCTAGGTATTTCTTTTGCATGGTATAGTTCACTATGCATCTGGAGAGCCTCTATCTGGACCACACGGCCACTCCAAGCACACCAGGAGGAACACCCACCCTGCCGCAATTATGATACACGTGGCCCAGTCGCGTCCTACATCCAGGAGGAGCGACGCCCCTCCCACACAACGTGCACCATCACAGCTGAATGAGGATCAGCTGATCAGGATGCTGTGCCTGCCAGCCCCTCCTCTCCCGCTTTAAAGGGAGAGGAGGCAGACCGCCAAGGGAAGCTGCTGTCTGGCAAAGGCCTGTGGATAAGGCTGACGCCGCTCTCTGCAGCTCTGCTGCGAGAGCCTCTATCCAGACCCCACAGCCACTCCAAGCACACCAGGAGGAACACCCACCCCGCTGCCTTTATGATACACGCGTCCCGGGCTGCGTCCTGCATCCAGGAGGAGACCCCCTCCCACACAACATGCATCACCACAGCTGAACGGGATCAGCAGATCGGGTAGCCGCGCCTGCCAGCCCCTCCTCTCCCGCTTTAAAGGGGAGGAGGCAGACCGCCAGGCGAAGCCGCTGTCTGGCAAAAGCCTGTAGATAAGGCTGATGGCTGCTCTCAGCAGCTCTCCGCTGCTCGATGGCGTGCAAGGCACAGCATGCCACCTCACGCAAGTTAAGGCCACCAGCAGCCGCATATGGGAAACTCCCCGCATTTCAGATCCCCCTATGAGCAAAGCTCTGGCCCACACCCAGTACCCCCCTCCCTGCTGCCTTAGAAACTCCTCGACTCTGGTCGTGTACCCATCCCCCCCCTGCCAATCACCTATTTTCCAAGCCTGGCGGACCGCAACTCGAGAGTGGGTCATAGATGTCCACCCCTCCCACTACGACGCCGCCATGACAACCATCCTTATCCTGTGGCTAGGGCCCGCAAGCCGGTTTTTCAAAGACGCAGTCTCAAGTAAAGAACAGACCTAACTACAAAAAAACAGGGTCATCTATGCATGTACCCCCAGGAGCACGCATGTCTGCCAATGCAGCTGAAGCAGGGCCCATGCCCACACCTGTGACTCTATATGGTCCACAGCAGTTAAACACTCTCACTGTGCGTACTGTGTCCAGAACTCATCTGCTACACATCTCACCTATGCAAGGACCAGCTACATGTGCTGGCTATACTTGTGCCCAAAGCGGCCATGCCTAATGCTGACCCTGCACTGTAGCCAATGACTGAGCCCCTTGTGGCACCCATGCTCAATATTTACCCTGCACAGTATTCAATGCCTGAGCCCCTTGTGGCACCCTTGCTCAATGTTGACCCTGCACTGTATTCAATGCCTGAGCCCTTTGTGGCACCCATCCTCAATGTTTGTTATGACTTGATGGTCTTGAAGATTATGGGGCCTCTGTCCACAAGTTCCACTCAGAAAGATAAAATTACTTCCTGAGCAATCCTTGAGGCCACAGGTTGTTTGAGTGCCGAAGAACGCCAGGAACCAGGAACACCGGTGACACCGGACGTGACACCCCTCCAGGGGAGCGGGATGGAGCATCTGCTTTACCATGAGACAGACCAGGACGGTGTTTCACAACAAAATCATAGGCTGCGAAGAATAAGTGCCAACGCACCTGACGACTGTTGACTCACTTGAGGGATGCGAGATCCTGCAAATTCCTATGATCAGTCTCCATACCTGAAATGCGTCTTTAATCGCCAGGAGTTCTTTTCTGGTAATTGTATAATGGGACTCAGTAGATGTAAACTTGCGTGAATGATACGCTACAGGATGTAAATGGCCAGAAGTTGGGCAAGGTTGTGACAATACCGCTCCCAAAGCAAAGGATGATGCGTCTTCCTCGACAACGAATGGTAACTCCAGATCCGGGTGTTGTAGGACGGGAGCTGAGATAAACGCAGATTTCAAGGACTCGAAAGCGGCTTGATGTTCGGGGGTCCAGATAAATGGGGCACGTGGACTGGTCAATTTAGTTAATGGTGCCACTATAGTAGAAAAACCAGGGATGAACCGCCTATAAAAATTGGCAAAGCCCAGGAAAGACTGTAAAGACTTCAAGTTTACTGGGACCGGCCATTCCAAAACGGCTCGTACTTTAGACTGATTCATAGTCAACCCACCTGGTGAAATGTGGAAACCCAGAAATTCTACTTCTTTGGTGTGAAACTGGCACTTCTCAGGCTTGGCAAATTGCACATTCTTGCGCAAACGGGATAGGACTTCTTGGACGTGAAGGATGTGTTCGTCTAAAGAGGAGGAAAAGATCAGAATGTCGTCCAAATAGACCACCACATAATTGTCCAGAATGTCCCCAAAGACCTCATTCATAAACCGCTGGAAGGTGGCAGGGGCGTTGCACAAACCGAAGGACATTACTAGGTATTCAAATAAACCCTGTCGGGTGCAAAACGCCGTCTTCCACTCATCCCCTTTGCGGACACGTATCAAATTGTATGCTATCCGAAGATATAATTTGGTGTAGATGGAGGAGTGTGTTAGTCTATCCAAGAGTGGAGAGATGAGAGGTATGGGGTATCCATCTTTGATAGTGATGGCGTTCAAACGTCTGTAGTCTATACAGGGGCACAGATCCCCCTCTTTCTTTGGAACGAAGAAAATAGGGCATGCAGCAGGCGAGGAGGAGGGCCGAATGTGGCCTAAACGTAATGCCTCCTGCAAATATTCTTTCAAGGCTTTATCCTCTACTGGTGATAAAGAATAGATTCTGCCCTTGGGGATCTGAGCGTCAGGGACCAGATCTATGGGGCAATCGTAGGGTCTGTGTGGAGGTAAACTCTCTGCGATGCCCTTGTCGAAGATTGACAAAAACTCATGATAAACTGGAGCTATGTTGGAAAAGACAGCACCAACCATGTGCGAAGTGGAAGAGTGATGTTCATCAGTCTCGGATAGGGTCAGATGTGCTACTGCACCCAATGCTGCAGCAGGTGTATCGATTACCTCCTCTCTCTCGATAAGACAAAAATGTTGAGACTTCGGATTCAAAACAGACCTGGCCAGTACCCCAATTGATTAGCGGATTATGTTTTTTTAACCAAGGGATGCCGAGAATGATACCAAACTGAGGGGTGGTTATGAGGTCAAAGGCAAGTGTTTCCCTATGTGCTTCCTGAATGACTACTTCCATGGGAGCAGTCTGTTGTCGAATAGGCCCAGAAGCAAGGGAAGTCCCGTCCACAGCCTGTACAGGCTCAGGAAACTCCTTGGTAACTAGTGGAAGGTTCAAGGCATAAGCCATTTGTATGTCGATAAAGCAGCCAGTGGCCCCGGAATCAATGATAATCTGAACGGGGTGCATTGTGTCAGGAGTAGGTTTTAATAAGGCATGGACTGTGACTGGTCTAATAAGCCCAAATGCCAGAGGAGAAGAAGAGGGGGACTGTGGAGAACTCGTCCTGGCCCCCATATTCAAGGACGAGCAGTCGGAAAACCCAGATTCTTTTGCTTTGGGCGGCGTGGACAAGTCTTGACGTAATGTCCATTAAGTCCACAATAAAAGCAAGCATTGTCGGTTCTCCTCCTTTCTCGTTCCGTCATAGTTATAGGACTATGTATTCCACCTACTTGCATGGATTCACTGGCTACATCAGGAGAGACCGGCAACTGTGTACCTGAGAATCTGACTTCTGCCTTGCGCTCGTTGCGTCGAGCGTCTAACTGGAGTGTTAGATCAACCAGATCAGACTACTGAGTCGGAAGCGACGGCACCACTGCCAAAGCGTCCTTAATGGAGCCACTTAGACCTTTGTAAAACACTACAGCCTTCTTGTTTTCGGGCCAGGATGTTTCTGCCGCTAACTGATTGAACCGTGTTATGTATTCTATAAGGGTGCTTTTCCCCCGAGTGAGATCTAGTAATTCCAAATCTCTGGATTGAGTTTTGTGTCTAGTGTCAAAAACCTTAGAAATTTCAGTCACTAGTAGGTTAAAGTCATAAAGGGTTGGATGATTGTTTTCAAGTAATGGGTTGGCCCATGTGGCGGCGATGCCAGACAAATAGGAAAGCAAAAATGCAGCCTTGGCAGGTGCATCAGGGAACGCTGAAGTTCTACAAAGGAAATGTAGTTTACATTGATTAAAAAATGTACAGAATTTCCTGGGGTCTACCTGGAATCTCTCAGGGGGTGCTAAAGGAAAAGGAGTGGGAGCAATCACTGTTGTGATGATGGAAGGGGTGGAAGAGGTGGTAGAAGGACCAGGAGTTGGAGGTGTGGGGTCCCCAAATTCGGAATCAGAAGGTAGGGGATGGCGAGCACTCTGAAGGGAGTCAAAGCGGTGGTGTAACGCCGTGGTGGCTGCGGCCAGATCGGCCCTCAAGGTAGTAACTGCTTGCAGTAGAGCGGCCACGGGGTCCCCAGCCAACGCCTCCATAATATGAACGACCTGTCGCTTCACGGTCTGTTATGACTTGATGGTCGTGAAGATTATTGGGCCTCTGTACACAAGTTCCACTCAGAAAGATACAAATAACTTCCTGAGCAATCCTTGAGGCCACAGGTTGTTTGAGTGCCGAAGAATGCCAGGAACACTGGTGACCCCTCGACCGCTGTAAAGCAAGCAATGGGTCAGTACAATGACATACAATACACTGAATAGCGAGGTAACAAATATCAAGGGGCTTACCAAGGGTCTGGGGACAGGAAGAACAAAGATGAGAATGGAGGTGTTCCATGTGGCTGCAGAGTGTAGCAAGCGGCAGCGGGTAGGCGTAGATTGTTGTAGAAATAGGCACTGCAAGACCTGTATGGAAAGGGTACTCCAAAAGGTAACAGAAGAGGAAATCCAAAAACAGTCAGTTAAGTGTTCCAAGGTCAAAAGCCAGCCAAGATCGTCATAACCAGGGGGTAATCCAAAGGAATCCAAAAATACAGTTCAAAGGTCCTGAAACAGCGGATCAAAACAGTATCCAAGGGCTTGACAGAGGAATCCAAGAAGAACAGTCCGTAGTCCAGGTTCAAGATGTGGAGACAGGAAGACGCCGAACAGTGCCTGATTGGGTCAGCTGTGAAGCACTGAATGAGCGTTCCCTCTCCGGTTTTAAAGGGACCTAGGAGTGTCACATGACCCATCACGTGACCAATGATGTAGTACGTTTTGTCACATGACCCAAGTTTACAAAACGCTGCCGGGTCTTCGTGAGGGCGTGACGAAGCAAAGGAAAAAGCCGGTGTCTCCGTCGACTGTCTCCAAGACGTCAGGGCAGCTGCCAACGTTGCAATGGGTGAATATGACCATAGCTCGTTAGATGCCCTCGTGTGCGCGGCTGCTGTGCTGCTTGAGGGAGTGAGGACATGAGGTCAGAAGGGAAAGGCAGAACAGGACCTGAGATGGAGGGCTTAGTGACTGCACGGGTATTCGTGTGCGTAAGGTGACCAGAGGATGGTGTAACAATGTTGACCCTGCACTGTATCCTATGCCCGAGCCCCCTAAGGCGCCCACAGCCTCACTGTCCAAAGTGAGTGATACCTCCAGGCTGATTCACACTCTTAGCTGTGCCTTGGTCAACGCACGCTCAGTACCTGCCCATACCCTTGACATAAATGACCTCATCGTCAAGGACAACCTAGACCTCTTAATAATTACTGAGACCTGGCTTAATGAAAGCTCAGGCACATCACTAGCTCTTACTATCCCCCCGGGGTACTCCAGATTCAGAAAAGACTGCACCCCCAGAGAGGCGGGGGTGTGGCCCTCATTGCGAGAGAAACCCTTGCTATCAGAGAAGCGGATGGGCAACTTGATCACTACTGTGACTACCTCCCTTTGAAAATCAATGTCTCCCATAATTGCACCATAGCTTTGCACATTGTCTACAGACCCCCTGGTCCCATCATAGACTTTCAGGACACCCTCATCCTTTCATTGTCTGACAACATCAAAAATGACGTCACAAGTCATTCTTCTGGGAGATCTAAACCTAGGGCTCAATGACCCTAAGGACCCCCATGCCAAATCCCTCAAGAATGCCGTATCCACCTTGGGCTTCTCTCAAACTATATCCGAACCAACCCACATCAAAGGGCGCACACTCGACTGGATCAGCCATCATAACTGCTCTATCCAAATCACCGCCAATTCCCCTATCCCATGGGCAGACCATCATTATATTCAATTCAACCTCAACACTAAGAAAGGGGCCCCTAAGCCCATCTCCCCTGTCCAGCGGCCTTCGCAAGGAGCTCACGCCAATTGACAGCTGAAAACTTAGCACCATTCCTCCTTAGCCCTGCTCTGCAGGCCCCATTTCCCAAAAACCCAGAAACATTTAGCCAATACCTTTAAAGATGTCATCACCCAAGCAGTGGACGCCATTGCCCCACTCGCACTTAAAGAAGCCAAAAAAGCCAAACATTCCAACTCATGGCTCTCAAAAGAACTCCTTGACCAACGTTCACAGAAGAGGCTTACTCTCTCCGCATGGAAAGCCAACCCCTCTGAAGCTACCAGAAGCGTCTTCAAGGCTATCTCCATATCCTATAAAGCCAACATTACCATAGCCAAAGCCTCATACTACAACTCAAGGATTAAAGACGCTAAATCAGGGTCCAAAGAAATGTTCATCTTCTTTAGGGAGTTGGAAAAACCCTCCCTCTCCTCCTCCCTCCCTCCTCAAGGACCAAAGTTGGTGCAACAGTATTCAATCTGCCATGCTAGACAAGCTCAATTCTCTTAAAAATAAAATACGTGGACATCAAAAAGCCCTTAACCACCTCATAGCCAACCTGCACAGTGAAACGCCCTCGCCTACCAAAACTGAGTCATCCCCACCTTTTGACTTCAAAGGCATGACTGAGCTGGAAGTCATTTCCCTTCTCAAATCTATCAAACCCTCTAACTGCAAGGGAAATGCATGTCCTGCCCAACTCATCAAAGATTCAGCACATATACTAGCACCCTTCCTAACCGCATTCGTAACTCTTCCTTCCAGACTGGCCAGGTTCCAACTGGACTTAAGGAAGCGTGGGTATGCCCGCTCCTTTAAAAATCCCTCCTCAGACCCATCGGTCCGAGGGAACTATAGGCCCATTACCACCGTCCCCTTCCTACTCAAAATCCTGGACAAAGCAGCCTACCTGCAAGTTCAAAAATTCTTGGAAGGCAACCGGCTCCTAGGCCTGCAGCAATCTGGATTCCGCCCACGACATGGCACTGAAACGGCTCTCATGGACCTAAAGAATCAAATGGATGATCTATAAGACACAGGCAAAAGCTGCACTCCTTCTGCTCCTTGACCTATCCGCAGCCTTTGATCTAGTGGATCATAACACCTTGTGCTGCCATCTGGCAACTGAAGCGAACTTCTCCCCTAAAGCGTACAAATGGATAACTTTCTTTCTACAAGAGAGGGCCATGAAAGTCTTCTCTGACTCCGCCTGTGCCACTCCTAGCCACATTAAATGTGGTGTGCCGCAGGGCTCCTGTATCGTGCCCACGCTCTACAACCTCTTCACGAGGCCTTTGTTCAGCATCCTTGACTCCCTGTGCATCTCATACACCAATTATGCGGATGACACACAGGTGCTTATTCCACTCACTGGTGACTATGAAGCGGATGCCAACACGCTCACCACCATCTACTCCACTTTCCAATCCTGGATGGCAGATAACTGGCTCTGCCTCAACAGTGAAAAAACTGAACTCCTGCTCATAGGGTCACCTACCACACTGGACAACCTTGATGAACAGTACTTATCCTTCACTATTGATAATATCCCCATCAAGGTCTCGAACAATGTTAAGACACTTGGAGTCTACTTGGACTCTAATCTGACCATGGGCAGACAGGTTAATGCCATTGCATCCTCATCAGCCTATTATTCTTAATTCCTCAACACAGCCAAACCCTACCTATCATGCCAGAATTGACTCACAATTGCCAGGGCAATAACTGGCTGAAGGTTGGATTCTTGCAATGCCCTCCTCGTAGGGACATCATGCAAAAATCTGGACAAACCAAACTGGTCCAAAACAATGTCCTTAGGACAGCTACAGGAACCTCTAGAAAGGACCACATCTCCGAAGGCAGGCCCATTGGCTCCCTGTCAACGAGAGAATTGTCTTCAAAACCCTTGCCATCACGCACAAATGCCTCCATGAACTTGCACCCCCCGTACCTGGCTCCGAGAATCACCAAGCATACCGCCACAAGACCCCCCTCAGGAAGTGCTACTCCAACACGATTGTCGTGCCCAAAACCCGAAAAGCCAGCGCTGGAGGATCTAGCTTCCCCACGCTGGCAGCCACACACTGGAACGCACTACCTAACCGTTTAAGAATGATAGACTCCCACCAAGCGTTCCGCAAAGCCATCAAAACTAAACTCTTTGTTTGAAAACAAAATGTCTACATTCAGCCTGTAAACATACCCATTTTTATATGCTTTTGCCTGCAACTCTGTTCATCTCTGTATCGTACACAGTCTGTGTTTTCTGTAACCAAGAGACCTCTGGTCACCTGTAACCTATTAATCAAATGTTTGTACAAAATCCTGTAACAGCGCCTCGAACCTACGGGCTGCAAGCGCGCTCTACAAATGCAAAGAGATAAAATGAAATAAATAAATGAAGCAAACATGAAGTGTTATTATGTGGATAGACTGACATTTTGGTGCAGCCAGTATGGCCATGTTTTCGTATTGTGGCATGACATTTTTAATGACAACACCAACTGGAGTATGTTCTTAGGTGGGAGTACTGCCATATAATAGCAGAACCATGTGTTCTTGTAGTTCATTAATGGCATTATGAACAAAGCAAATATGTGTGTGTTCTTATGTGGGAATACTGGCATTGGTGCAACCAGCATGGAAATGTATCAGACACAACCAGCGTGAAAAAGATTTGTATACTGGTGTATATTGTGGGGAAAGGCATCATGAAAATTCATTGGGAAATGTTCCTGTGCACTGTTGGTAACTTGCATCTATAGAATTTTTTCATGAGCTAACCTACAAAACAAATTGGAAACTTTCTGGGTTTTTTCCCAATTTGTCACTAAAAGTGTGCCGTGAATTTTAACTCATTATTCAAAGCATTTTCCCAAACCCTCATGGTTAGTTTGGCCTCTCTTGCTACCCTCGGTCACATTTGGGTGAAATATTGAAATATTTACGTCCTTCCAATTAAGAAAAATCACTAGCGGCCACTGGAAGTACTCTAAAAGTGTACACAAATTATGTGTGACTTTTAACAGACACATTGGGCCTCATTTCGAGTCCGGCGGTAACCGTGCCGGAAATTCCAGCAGGTTACCGCCGGACTCGTATTACCGTTCCGCCTCCGTGATTGCCGGAATCACCGGGGCATTACAACCCGGTAAATCTGTTAATGGGGAAGTGGAAACACCGGCACCATGCCGTAATGGTGCCGGTGTTTCCATGTCCGCCTGCAGGCGGGTGGTGTTAAACCCGCCTGGTCAGACCTGGCAGGAATGACTCCTCCTGCCTGCAGGACTCTTAATCAGCCGGTCCGCAAAGAATGGTGGTGGCGGATTTACCACCACCGTTCTTTCTGGACCGGCTGACTCGTAATGAGGCCCATTGTCTTTGAATTCTTGAATATAAAGGACTAGGGTATTAAGTAACAAATCTCTTTCCTCTGCACACAACTATTGCTCAATTAAGACTGGATTTAAAACTCTCTTGGCCACCTAAACTTACCACACAGGTCGGCATTTGTTACCCTTTCATCAGTGGCCAGTGCCTCTTACAGACAGTGCTGTACACTCTTTACACCATTGCCCAGTGCCTGCCACACCCCAAAATTCTACACCTGCACTTATCTGTGCCCCATCTTCTCTGGTGCTCAGCCGTGCCGTC
Organism: Ambystoma mexicanum; assembly: GCF_040938575.1. NCBI lineage: Eukaryota > Metazoa > Chordata > Amphibia > Caudata > Ambystomatidae > Ambystoma > Ambystoma mexicanum. The sequence continues at coordinate 1,358,248,458 of NC_090937.1, read as the reverse complement.
CAGATGTCAGCACACTGGTCCTGAAAACGCTAAAGACACAATGCCCCTTTACTATTTCCACCCACAACCATTTTGTTTTTATATTGTTTTTCTGATTGAGTCGCGCAAAGCAGATTTCCCATTACAGAAAATGTATCAGCACCCTGACTGGCACTGCAGGGTGCTGATAGTCTTTACACCAGGGCTCGGTGGCTGCATGGATAGTAGTTGCCCTAATCCCTCATCTACCTACGTCCTCGCTTTGCTCTGTCCTTTAGGTTCTACATCATCGCTTCCTTTTTGCCATGCATTTGCCTGAAGGGCAGTGCTTCAACACGACTTGCAAGAAGTGATTACTAATGAGCACTGGACTTTTGTGAGCCTCGGAGAATGATGTAATCGTCCATTGCAGTAATGCGACTACCAGCTGTTAATGCCACTTTATTTGTCGGAGTATTCTGGTTAATGACTTTCTCTCCTGATAATTGATCGGAACTTCAGCCTTTTATATAGAGCATTGAGTGCACATTTTTGGTAATTGGACAGATAACCACTTACGAAGAATCAGTCTGGGGAGTGCTTCTGGCCAAAGTAGTTGTTGAATCAGTTTGTTTCTGATTGTGACATTTTGACTACAGGAGCTTAAATTCTATATTTAAAAATATTATTTTTGTGTGTACTGTGCTGTATTTTCATTGTACAAAATGTACAAAGACTGTGGGCAGATTATGTAAAATCCCAGTGGACAGGACAGACGAGCGGGCCACATTACAATAGTGGACTATTACATATTAACTGTTAGCTGAAGGCCTTCCCCACACCCCAATCTACTCATGGGTCTGTGTAGGAAAACAAAAAAATAATCACACCTCTGATAGCTTGCACATCCCGCAATGGCTCCCATTAGAACACTGCATAAATACCCATGTATTATGCACAGCACATCATGCATGCAACCAGAAATGCCCCCACGGCCGGCTCGGGATTTACACATGGCAGATCCCCGGCTTTCGGAGGGCAGGAAAGGGTGGATGGATGTTCTGTGCAGCTTCCTTTCTCTTAGCCTTCGTGTTTGTATGACAGTGTAGCTTATGCAGCTGCGTTTACTTGTTGGCTGTTCCTCAGGTTGGCGTAGATTACCCCCAGCTGTTACAAGCTTGCTGTGATTTCTTGATCAGGAACCTACTAGGGGGTGAATGGAAATAATCCATCAATTAACTGAAATCATATGAAATGATCATGAGAGGCGCTATTTGTGATTAAACTATGTGAAGCCTGAGAAAGAGAAGGCAGTGTGAACCCTACACATATAGGTAATTCATGAACTCCCACATTCAAGTTTGTTTTTTTGTGTGAACTCTGTTGAAACTCCACGCCTGGGTTGTATCATTGTCAGGCCTGCACAAGACCTTACCGTTCATTAAGTCTATTCATGCATCACTGTATTTAACATACTCTGCTTATGGTTCATTTCTTGTAATACCTGAGTAATTGGTTAGTATGGCGAAATGATCCATGGTCGTCAGCATGAAATTCGGCAGGAGTTTCCTTTTCCGCTCTGGTCGGGTTCTTGCTTTTTGCTTTCATATTTGGAGCTGCAAGAAAATAAAGGCAGAGTTTTTAATCAGTTTCGCGACATTGAAAAATAAATAAGAGTAATAGCAATTGTCAAACATGATCAATGGGCGAACAAAAGGCAATTATCATTTCTAAATGGACTGCTGTTAAGAGTAAACCAGGATTGACATGCAGAAGGGAAACAAATTGCTCTAGACTGATCAGCTGAAACATGCTGAACATCCAGCGTAACAGAGAAGGCTGATAGAACAGACACGATTGTTAGACCTAAGAGAGAGATGGGGGGGAAGGAGAACGAAAGGAAGAGAAACAGAGTGAGTGAGAGAGAGCGAGAGGGAGGACATCTGCATATGTGTATCTTTTCCAACATGGTGAAAGGGCATATTGCAATTACGGGGGCACAGAATTGGCAAGCTGCTATTGTCCTGGGACATTATGAAAGTGGCACAGCCTAATTTCCAAGGGCAATGTTAAAGTGTCCAGCTATTGGCTCTGGCATTGTGGAATTGGCAGGGTTCAATTAGCAGAGGGCAGCAACCTGCAAGCGCACTTGTGCTATTTTCTTGGGACAATATTCTGGTGAAAATGTGAAACTGAGTCATGAAGCCAAGGATTTATTAGGGTTAATTGCAGGATTGGCAAAAGTGGTTTCAAAAACCTCAAAAATCTGTGTTAGTTGCGTCTGCTCATTAAAAAAAGGAGTCTGGGTTCCCCCTACCCCGGACCCTCTCGATGATGGGACAACTGGGATGGCTTTGGCCAAGGATTCGAGCCCACATCTCACAGAGGCCCAGATGTGTGTTTGTGTGCACGTGTATGTGTATAGGAGGGAGATCATGGGAAGCAGAGAATGGGAGAGATTGTGAGACAGTAGCTGTGTGAGAGAGAGTTAGAGAGAGAGGGTGGGTGGGTGATTGTGTGTGTGAGACAGAGAGAGCGCGAGAGGGATTTAGTTCTGGTGGTAACATACCATCACTGCGCATCCTATCACTGAGCACACCAAAATTCCACATTTCGACGCATATATATATGCATGGGGTCTGGGGAAAGTTAATCGTAAATGTCAGGGGCTATGCGGAATGTGAATGCAGAGGTTGACCCTCGTATATATATGCAGCAAAATGGGGTACAAAAAGTCTGCATTTTGGTATGCGCAGTGATCACAGCTTCTCACAACCTCCCTGTCTGAGGGGCCCTGGCTCTGTTGCCCGTCTTTCCACTCACCCTCACCCCCTAGAGGCCTTGCCACATGCACTTAGCTAAGGGGAAGGTCTGACTAGCCCAATATTTCTACTCTTGAGCTTCTGCTACTCCTTCTCGCTGCTTTATCATGTGCTCATTGCTCCACCCATTCCATGCTCACAATTTTCAGATTCAGGAATCACCTCTTGTTTCTTTGATCCCCTCTGTTTATTCCTCCTCTTAATACTCCTCCTCATTTGCCTCATGGTTGCTCTCCAGCTCCTACTCAAAAGCCTCCGTAATAGTCAACCCTCCTTGTCAGGTCCTTCTGCATTAAGTACTCACTCCTCTCCACACTTCACCACCACTCTCCTAATCCAACCAATGAGCTTCCTTCTCCGCTACTCCACTTTCTTTCACCTTCTCAATTCGTCTCTCCCCCTTTTCCTCATTTTCCTCTCTCAAGCTTCTAGTCTCCTGGTCTCTCCTCCTTTGCTCTCTCCTCGAGCCCCATCTTAATTTGCTCCTTCCCCTATTGCCCACACTGCAATAACTCAACTTCCCCATTCCATTTTATAGCCCTGACAGGCCAGCAATGAGGGACCAAACCTCGGTACATGTTTCACCTACTGGCATATTGGGGAGGGGGTCTTGAATTGGTTGAGCGGGGCTTTGGTGCCATTATTCCTGGGTGTGTGCAGCTCTGAGGACTTTCTTGTTCATGAATCGAGGCTTTAAGCGTGGGAGCCACCATCTTGCATCTCTATTCCCCAACGCTCTTCCACAGAGTGGTTCACGCGCATTAGCCCCTTGCGTATCATCTCCCTCTCTCTCTCTCTGCCAGTGGTCGAACTCTTCGAAAAAAAGTAGTCGAACTATGTTCCCTACTGGCCTGGCCCCACTCCCCACAAACCCCATCACCACGCCCCCATGCATAATACAAACCCCCAAACATAGGCGCCTGCTGTTTAAGGGAAGTTGCAGTGCAGTGCACTGAAGTGCAAGTTTCAACTTCTTCCAACACTTTTTTTAAAAAACGAAACCATTCCAGAACGGTTTCTTTTAAAATAAAAGTATAGGAACAGTACAACTTAATTTAAAAAAAGTAGAGGAGCACCACTCCCAACCATTCCCGCCCACTTCAACATCTGCTCTCTACCCAGTGCAATGTGTGGAGCACCTCTACTGCTCATGGGTCTCTAGTGACTATGACAGTGTCAAACTCGTATCAGTCTCTGTTTCTGGTAGCATAGGTTATACACATACTTAGACTATTCTAATTATGCAACTTTGCATATGGTGGGTGAGTATAGTTTCTAATGTTTGAATAGACATTTTGTCCATTGAAGAAAAAGGAGGGGCCCCATACAAGGAGTCCCAAGGTGATACAATGTTGTAAGCCCCTGCTTCCTGAATGGGAAAGTGTGGGGTTGGCCAGGGGTGTCCTCCCAAACCAACCCGGGCCCAGAACTGCAGCACAAGTGGCAAGATCTGCCCGCAACCCCTCTGCCCCCCCACCCCCCTTAAACAGAACTATTATTCCAATAGATGAAAAGGGGACATTTTATGAAATAGCAATTGCCTGGGGCAACGTGGGACCTGGTAGGTCAATGTTCATGGCTAGAACAGCAATGGCATAGTACTAATGCAATAGGCACAGCATTTTACTAGATTGGGTGGAAAGCGTGAATGATAATGTGTGAACTGTTGAAATTGGTGTGGCATGTTTTAGAGGCAAGGACACACTTCCATCAACATTTTCTGGGTGCAATGTTGAAGGTAGCTTGGCAATTGGCTTCCATATGCCAACATTGGAATGTACTGTTCAAATTTGCCTGATAATTGTTGGGTGGCCAGAATGAGTGTGTGCCTAACTAGGAGGATAAATAAATTGGTAGTGTTGAAATAAGTACGGCACCATGTGATTAAATGGGCAGGTGGAAACTGGCTTGTCAGTTTTCAATATATTTAAACACACAGGCTGGCTTAAAAAGCAGTTAGTAGGTGACCATTTAAGCCTATTTGATAGCTCAGGGGCAACATGCTCGCCTTGGAAGCAAGACGTCATGAGCACCACATGTTCGATCCCCGGGTACGCACTTAGAAACTTCTGGGTATTAAGCGCGTTATAAATAACTTATCATATCATTTGTTTTTAAATTACTGATTGCATATGCCATTTTCCTCAAATACCCTTCTGGGGGAAGCCCTCCCTCCTCCAACTACGATGCTCTGCTTTTGAAGTGCGGAGGCTGAAGAAATAAATGGACACTCTTCCATGGCAGCAGAGTCCCTGCATGAGATGGAAGCGTGCTGCCCTGAATCTCTCCCGGGGTAGTCCTCCCTGCTCTACAGGTGAGGCATGATGTAAATGGCTGGGAAGGTGAGCGCTGGGGCACATGATCAGGACACCATGCTTCATTATTGATTCAAACAAGGTCTGACTTGCCCGGGTGGCTCGAAAAAGGGTATTGTCCGGGTTGCTCGAAAAAAATAAAAGGGTATTGCATTTCCCCCCCAGGAAACCCTCAGGCTTTTGTTTCCCCTCGTGATGCCTGTATATGGTGGTGTGTCCCCTGTGCTGCTGCACCTTATCTGCAAGTCTCCTTTCCCCCTTTACACGTGCTCTCTAAAACAAACCCCATTTTCCTCTTCTCACCTATCCCATTCCCGTGCCCTTTTCTGTCAGGCCTCTCTCCGCTGTCATCCTATTCTCTCCCACTTTTTCACCCTCCACTGCCCCTCCCCTTTCCGGTCAATAAGCAGCAAGTGCTGTGCTGCCAGTGTTTGTTCACTATTCTCTGTGGCTCTGCATATTACCCCTTATCCATCTCTCCTACCTTCTTTTTTATTATGTTCATCTGCATAAATTGCTGTGTTCCAGTCAGAACACCCTGCTGCATGTGCTTAAAGGAATGGTGCGGTCAGAAATATTATTGTCCCTATGGTTCGGCCATGTGTTTTTAACCATACGTTGATCGATCGTACAAACAATTCCTATGCACCTTACCGTAGTTTTCTTCTTTTGTACACAAGTGAAATCAGGCAGCAGGGCGCTGCCATCTTGTGATAATCTTATCAGTTGATGCATCACCCAGGGTGTACTGCCTTTGCGGCACTAAATCATATCCCCCGCCCCTGAGCCTGACATCAATAGACGCGTACCGCCCATTTCACAATGCCAAAGCACGTCTCGTGTCAACATTCTCTCTGCTTCTACAAATGACGTGTCGCCATGGAAATGGCAGGATGCCTCTTTCCTCAATAAGTATAAACAGACCGTTTCACAACACACAACATCAGATTTTCTATTCCATTCCTTTCACTGTATTTCTTTGAGTATTCTGTGACTCGTTTCTGTGCTCTGGTCAGCTACCTTCGTTGTTTGTAGCCCGTGCGAACAGATACCAGTACTATTGCTATAAATTATTTTTGTTTGTTTACCACACAATGGCAACAATAATGCCCTACCAGTACGAGCCCGAGTATTCTGAGGGGGAATTATTGGAAACAGAAAGATGCGGAAACGATGGGGCTTCGGACGACATTTGGGAGGACGATTCAACAGATCAAGAGCCTGAGCCTAGTCATATGGACGGAGTCTCCACCTGGTGTACCTGCAAATGGTGCGCACTAATGCCAACCAAGGTGGAGAACTGCTGCTGCCGAGAACATTCTGGATGCTTGTCCTACATATCGCAAGGCAAGCCATGGCCGTAATGCATTACCGAGCTGCCAGACTTCAGGACAGCTTGCCTCACACAGTCCGTGTTGAGGATTTTGATGGTGCTTATGCACGAACTTTGCGCAACAGTTCACCCTCGTAATCCAAGTAACGAGTAAGTATACTCTGGTTGTGATGTCAGTTAGGCCACTATTATTTCATGGTTGTCTCCTATATTGTCGTAACTTCAATATATCATTGTCATACCAATTTAATCTTGCAGTTCTCTGGTAATAGTCGTATAATAGTCGTTCAATATTATGCAGTGTCTAGGTAGCATTTTCCCTGGCAAAAATGCCATTGGATACAAGAATTGTCATTGACAACTAAGGTTTAATACACTTATCTTGGTCATTTAAAAACAGTTTGTATCTTTCTCTTTCACAGGTGGTACAGGCTGGTTGCCTATCGTTCTTTTACATGGTGGCTTCATGGGAGGCTTGGACACCACGTTCGACGAGTAATACCCGCCTTTGTCGTTGGTGCCATTAGAGAAAGTTTCCCCAGTGACAGCGGTCAGTACAGGGGCTTTTCCCTCACTGTGCTGCAACCAGAACTTTACAATGTGTAGTAGTTTTGTGCCATCAAAATAAGAAACAAAATAAAACACAACAGAATTTTTATCAATGGTTGTTGCAGTTTTTCAGTGAATCAAGTGTGTCTCCATTCAGCAGTGTTCCGGGTTTTGCCTGCATGCCCCAGGCCCATCCATCCCCCCTCCATTATCAAAGACAGTTGGCACCAGTGGATGTGCGCTGCCAAGGGGTGCCATGAGGGGTGCGAATGGCCAAAGTGCCAAACACCATGTACACTTCAAAGGTATCTTAGGCGCAGGGGTCATTGTTCACATGTCCTCCTCAGATCCAGTGTCTCCAGGCAGGCTCCCCTTGAAGCAGGCCACGCGTCTGCAATCCACATGATACCACGACATATACATGTCATTCATTCACATACACACCCCTTTTTGTAATTCTTTATAAACCACTTAATATTTATCATGAGAACATCTTTGAGCACTGCAAGTCAACTCGTGAACGTGCTACCTGAGAACTCCAGTGACCAATGCTAATCTGCTCGTCATCGTGCTATCTGTGAACTTCTGTGACCGCTGCGAGTCAGCTCGTCCCTGTGCTACCTGTGAACATCTCCCTGTTCTCCTGCCACTAACTACTCTGCTTGCTGAATCTAACTGTTTGTTGCTCAACGTAAGGGCATGTATCCTAATCATATCTCCTTTATCTGTAAATTTCTATCTATTTCGAACTAACGTACTCAGTATTATGTTCATTTGTATCCTTGCCATTGACTTGAGTTTCATTTGTTATGTTATCGATATATCAATTTTCATCAGTGTCAATTGGCATCGAATTGCAGCCTTAGTGGACCGTGTCTATAAAATAAGCATATTTAGTTTTGATGCATGATAGCACATTCAAGGGACGAGTACCAAGAAATGTTTTGCATTGAAGAAAGTATGGTATAATTCCTTCTTTCTCACATTTTTATGCAAAGTAATTTTCGAATAAGGTTGACTTTTTTTTTGCAGAATTTACAACAATGCCTGCATGTGCGATTTTCAGTTGCCCTTCTAAGACCCATGACAAATCTGAAGGCACTACAATGCATGTATTCCCAAAGACTGTAGATCGAATTAGAGAATGGGTCAGATATTACAGATATGCGCCGGAAGAGCTTGAAAGTAGAGTCAAAAAAGTCTTGGAGGACAAGAGGGGTGATCAATACCGCCTCTGCAACCTGCACTTTACCCCAATATGTACGGCACATCCTTGTATATAAAGAAGAATCAACTGTGAATGACTCGAAAATTGCTCCCAAACGCTATTCCGACTCTATTTGTTCACATGCCGCCACAGGTGAGTCACGGTTCCGGATTTAGCTGTAGGCCTTGGGGTAGTGAGCAGGTAACCAAATGGATTGATTGGTATTTTAGGTGTAAATGTCACTTATAATACTTTCGATATTTATATGATTGTGTAGCTTTTTAAATAATGACCAATTTGCTAAACATCAGTCCTTGGGTTTAGAACCCTCATAGAAAATTGATTTATGGGCACAGATAACTATGCTATATTATACATTGAAATAAGCATAATGTTCTCGTATTCAGTCTCCTTACATGCCAATTTTTAATATTGGCATTTCTAAATAAAATAATACTTTCCCTTTACAACTCCATGACTATGCACTGAATATGAAGAAACAAGATTCAACATCCATGTCTTGCCTGGAGTCATCAACCACTTCGAGCGCGTATCAGGTAATCTTACTCATCTATTCTGTTCCAGACTTGTTTTATGCTTGGAATTTGAGATAATCTGATCATATTTACGTATCGTGTCATTCGTGGTTTGCTATTGATATGTACCTTTGTCCATGTCCCAATGCGTGTGTTCAATATCCAATATTTTCATCCTTATTAATGCAAGTACTGTGTTTCAGGGAGATGCTGAAGTGTCCACTACAATTACATAATCCCTTGTAGTTGATCCAGAGCAAGAGGTAAGCGTACTGACATTGAATGAGATAATCTGGTGATATTTACATATCGTGTCATTCGTTTACACAATGTTTCATTTGTGGTTTGCTATTTATATGCACTTTTGTCGTCGTCCCAAAGTGTGTGTTCAATTTCAAATATTGTCATCCATACTAATTCAAGTACTGTGTTTCAGGGAGATGCTGAAGTGTCCACTACAATTACATCATCCCTTGTAGTTGATCCAGAGCCAGAGGTATGCATATTGACAGTTCCATCGAATGAGATAATCTGAACATATTTATATATCGTGTCATTCCTTTACACAAAGTTTCAATCGTGGTTTGCTATTTATATGTACCTTTGTCGTCGTCCAAAAGTGTGTGTTCAGTTTCCAATATTTTCCTCCATACTAATGCAAGTACTGTGTTTCAGGGAGTTGCTGGAGCGTCCTTTACAATTACATCATCCCTTTTAGTAGATCCGGATCCAGAGGGATGCGTACTGACAGTACCCTCTAATGAAAGAAAGTCAGTCTAATTTGATTTGTAATATAAATGACTTACTTTAAATGGATACTCTTTTCTAGGGATGTATACAAGATCCGTATATATAGAACGGGAGGCATGTGGATCTGAGTCGGTGCACCAGCTTGCTGTTGGTGACGTTAGAGTAAAGAAGGTTTCAACGAAAAGAAAGAAAGATAAGGTAATTTATAAATATTTTCTATTTTTAGCAAGTGTTTTGTGCTGAGGCCTTCATAATATGCTTTTTTAATGTAAATTGTCCGATACTGTATGTCGGATTTACATTGAACATCCCTTTTCCAATCTGTCCTGTAGTTGTCCTATGGTGTACGGACTATGCAGACATAGACAGCAACACAAATGAGAGATGCTGCTTGCCAAACTGTTTTCACCATGGAGGAACTATGAATTGAGGCGCGGCGTGTTTAGACTCGAGATGCCTTTGCCCAATGGCCAGAAATGAATTTAATGTGACCGCGAATCCGGCGAATCCAGCAAAGTGTTTTTGGACCATTGCTACAATGCGACTGCTCCACCAGATGAAGATGAAACAGAACGTATTGAAGATACTTTTGAATTAGTCGCAGACCACTTGACACAACTGACACCTGCCAAAAAAGTGCCACCCAAAAAGCAGTCGACATTGATGTTTTCTCCTTTTCACAGTCAAGTAACAGATGTTGAAATGACAGAGAGTGAAGCATCAACACAATTGACCGACGAACTAGACAAAGATCTCAAATATGGTATATCCAGTTTGGCTGAAACGTCCACAACAGTTCAGTCCAAAACAACATTAATGCAGGATGACAGTCTAATAAAGGAGGCCAAATACATAATATTCAACAGCAGCTTGATGGAGGTTATAAAGATGCTGAAATGTGTGCATTCAGTGAGAGGGGAAGTATGTGGGAAGCCATTGGTGAATGTGACTCGTCTAACACAAGGCAGTAACCTCAAAATACATGCCACCTGTGAAATGTTACATAAAACATTTTCATGGTCCGCTCAACCGATGCTTAGGAAACTGCGAGCTGGCAATCTACTCTGTACAGCAGCTTTACTTTTCAGTGGCTCTAGTTTAATTAAGTTGTCCAGTTTCTGTTAATGTGTGGGAATTCATTGCATTTCTAAAACGCAGTACTACAAATATCAACGTCAATATCTATTGCCTGCCATTAGTCAAGCTTGGAAAATTGAACAATTGTCTATTCAAAGTACATTCTCCAACAAACGGTTCAGGCTAGCCGGTGATGGACAGTGTGACAGCCCCGGATTTTCTGCTAAGTACTGCACATTCCACTTTCAGGACATGGAAAGTAAAAAAAATGGTGAGATCGTTGGTCGAGCAGGTTACCGAATGTAAATCCTCAGTGGCCATGGAGAACGTTGGTTTCATAAAATCACTGGAAGATCTACAATCGAGGGGAATGCAAATCAACTTCATAGCCAGGGACAGACACGTTTCAATAGCCAAGACAATGAGAGAGCAGTTTCCAAATATTAAACATCAATTTGATGTATGGCATGTTGCCAAATCAATCGATAAAAAAATCTCGGCTGCAGGGAAATAAAAAGTTTTGGAAAGTATTTTGCAGTGGTCCCAGTCTTTCAGCAACCATCTTTGGTGGAGCTCCAAAACATGTGATGGGTCTGTGGAAATTCTACTGAAAAAATGGTGGTCATTAATGCACCAATGTTCCAACGGTCACTCTTGGACAGAAAACCAACCTTTCCACCAATGTGAACATGGCCCTTTGTCCCCGGAGCAGGCACGGAAGAAGAAGTGGTTGATTCCATCATCACCTCCACACAAAGCCCTTGAGAAGATTGTGTTTGATAAAACTCTATCAAGAGCTCTGAAGGGACTCACAGAATTCTGTCACACAGGAGATTTGGAGGTGTTCCACAATATGTGCCTAAAGTACAGGCCAAAGAGATTGCATTTCGGCATCGGAGGGATGAAGTATAGGACATTACTAGCGGTATTAGCGCATAATGAGAATGTAGGCCGTGAACAATCTAGGACTGCAGGAAACTTTGGGATGCTTCGCTACACTATGGCCTTTATGAAAAGAAGCAAAAAATGGGTGGTCAAGCCAGTATATGAGGAAATGGAATTCGATTTAGTTAAATATCTCATTATTAATGTCTTGGAGGTGCTTACTCATGGAATTGTGCTCGATTTTGTTCAGAGCACACATACGTTGCCACAAAACATTGCCAACGTGCCCTGCCCACCCAAAGCAGAGCTCGTTGGACAGTTCAAATCCCAGTACAAATGCTTACCATCTGTTTTTATTTTTACCAAAAATGTTTTTATGAAGTGGTCAAATAAAGTATGCAATTTCTCTTTTGAAATCTATCCTCTTCGTCCTTTTTTTTCTTCCAAATAGTACAATTTTTATGATTGCTATACAATGTAACACTGTGATTTCATATTTCACAGTTTCGTCGAGCTACTGTGGGACCTTCATTGATCGTGGTAGGGCCTGATGGATAACGGTGTGTAAAAATCTTTTGGTTTCGGCAGTTGCCTTACCATACAGTTACTCAAGCCGCTGAATAACTGCTAGTCACACAAAAGGGATGAGACCTAAGCTACATAAGATACTAGGCACGCAAGAAGTGCTGGCTGTGAAAACATGCCATGGGGTAGGAGGCCATGATATAAGCAGAGGTGGGGCTATTGCTAGACACTCTTTGACTCCGTTTTTGTGTTTCCTCACCTACAATTTTGGAGTAGGGTGCATTCTGTCATTGTCAAGTTTCCCCTACCCCCCCACGAACCAGCGAACAGAGAGCAGTGACAGCCCCCACATTTTTCCTCCTCTGCCCATGCTTCACAATTCCAATTCTCATGGATGAGTTGACACGAGATGTTGCAAACTGAGAATGTATGTTCATTGTGAGTGAAGGTCACCAGCTCTGAATTTTTGCTTGCGAGCTGAAGAAGCCCACGCGTCGCACACACAGTATAAGGTTCTACTGTTTTTTTTTACCTTGAGAGACAGGGACCATTCCGAAAGGGATTGAATTGAAGGAGGGGTATAATAACCTAAGATATGATAAGGTTGTCCATTCCAAAACTGGACTTAGATACATGTAAATTCAGTTTATGAAAAATCGTTGACATGAACAGAGTCAACGTTACGGTCTGCATTACGCCAAGAGAATGGAAATGCCGAATATAATGTAAGTTTCACTTTAGACGATTTTATACCATCACTACTCCAAATATCATTAGCTGACCGTTATTGCTGGGTTACATTGTACTTGTTTGTTCTGTATGGCATGTTGCAATGAAACGCAAGTACAACCTTTCTGTGCTGGTCTTTCTACCGGGCACATGGGCAGTCTAGCATCGACACGCATGTAGACCACCACTCGGTTCCCCCTAGTTCAACGCTAATAAATCATTACTTTGTCCACCTCGAATTGTTGCCTCAGCTTCCGCATTAGATTTAGAGCTGAACATACTCCATTGCACTATCCTCGGCAGCAAATAGTGGAATACTTTCCACGTTGTGTTCTCTCTGTTCACATTGTGTCACGTCTGTGCTAATAAGTCAAATGATTAATTGTAATAAAGATCTGCTACTGAGACATTTTTATTTTTTTGTTTTGCAAACAGGTATATCCTGCCATTCTGCGATTGTCATCTATTCCAGACCCCAACCGATGGTTTCTTCAACCGCCAGCTGCAGCTACATGTCAATCACTCGATATATTGGACTCTTTTTTGGGACGATCGCCAAGGGCCGATATGCCCTTACGCTGTACCAGCGATTAGGAGCAACATAGCAACATTTACGGCGGTCTAGTGCCAAGTTGAGGCACAAGCCTTGCAATTCACTGTGCGACCAAAGTGCTTCTTTTACCCAAAACGAACACCCTGTGTACCCAAAAGGAACAGCGCGTGACTCACGATAAACATTTGCGGATCGAGAGCAATGAAAAAAGTTCTATTTTGATTGAATATGTCAATCGCCGAATGTTCTTGAAGCATTTACTGTGAAATAAATGTACTTTACCAATTGTACAGTCTTGCGGTTTCCTTTTAAAGTACAGTTTCATATTCCGAATTGTGACGCGCTGTGTTGTGAGACTATGTGTGTTGTTTTCCAGGTTCTGCATCAAGCCGCGTAGGTGACGACTGAGTGCGTTTGGCCACGCTGCCCAGTAACGTCAGGGAGAAAGGCAGAGAATATCAATGATTTGGTGATGTCAAGCTCAGGGGCTGGGGATATGATTTAGTGCCGCAAAGGCAGTACACCCTGGGCGATGCAGCAACTGATAAGATTATCACAAGATGGCCGTGCCCTGCTGCCTGATTTCGCTTGTGTACAAAAGACGAAAACTACGGTAAGGTGCATAGGAAATGTTTCAACGATCGATCAACTTATGGTTAAAAACACAGGGCCGACCCATAGAGACAATAATATTTCTGACCGCACCATTCCTTTAATTGTTGCATCTATCCCATCAAGGTGCCACATGTGTTTCCTGAGCTCACTACTGTATTGTCTTCATCACTGTACTGCAAAAGCTCGATGATCGCTCATTTGCTACCTACTGTCATTCACTGAGCCCACTCATATTTAATAACATGCGACAATCGTATTCAATCACTGTACAGCATGTACTAGTTGCTCATTGTTTACTAAATCAATTGCATGACTATACTGCATATATAATGATTGCTCTTCGTGCCCACTGCTATATTAATTGCATCACTGTAAACATTTGTGAAAATTTTTGGTGTGCAATGTTGAATCATCATCGTATTGCATATATTGGCTGTTCATTGAGCTCACTGTTATATGAATTTCATCACTGTATCCGCTTTTTTGTTTGGTGGCTTTCCTTTGCCAGGATGGCTATCACTCACCCTCCCGGTATGAGAAAATCAGCTGCCTGACTTCCCGTGCATTGGGCACTTGCTTACTCTATTAGGTCAAATTATTGCCTTTCAGGTAACTTATCTGCCACCTGTCTGATTGTGTTATTGTATCTAGACAGCTATGGGTGCTCTGCACCAGTAACGGAGGCCATTCCTATGCAACCACTTCTGTCCCCATTTGGCTGTTGTGCACTTCCTCCTTTAGCAAGTATCCCCTGGGACACTGGCCTCCATGCTATATATTCTATCTGATTTGTTCTCTGCACAGATTCCAGATCCCTTAAAGGGACAGTGTTGTTATTGTTATCTGTGTACATGAGGAAAGTGGCAGACATTGGAGAACCAGGACTGTGGATTATAAGCAAGTTGGCAATTTCTCTTGGGTGCAGGTGAAACCTTGAGTAGTTCTTAAAGGGCCAGTGTCATTGCTAAGTTCTCTGTCACTGTACCCTGCATTATGGAGTGCTCTAATTGAGGATGACCTGGGAACCCTCTGCATGCCACCACCAGTCCCATCCTCTGATACCTTGAGGTGCCTGGACCGCTTGATAACTCAACTAGATGCTCCCATGTTCAGGCAGGGGCTCTATCACAGAACCATGAGGGTGTCTGTCACAAATCTCACCTTCCCGAGGCAAACCTAGCCATAAAGTAATTGAAGAGTGATGATATACAGAACTGTATTGCTAATGCTCACAACAAAACCTCAGAAGCTTTAAAATGTATGCTGAACGTATCAACCCCAATCAGACCCATTTCAACTGCACACCCAACTCACTGCCATGGTCATTGCCCTTGCAACTGCCTTCTAGGGCAATGGCAAACTAGCAAACATCTCTGTGAAGGAACAACATAAATAATCTTCCCCCACCCTTTCCCCTGACACACCAACCTTTAGAACTTTCTTTACAATCTTGCCTGTAACTGTTCTTGCTATGACCACAAAACATAAGGCATCAGCTGAACATTGTCATCCCTGCTCTCATCATTGATTAAAGAGGCTTTGCTCTTCCTTGCTCACTGGTTTGATTCCTGCCCAATTTAATTCTGCATCAACCCAGTGCTTTAAGTGGGGTAAGAAATTGAGGGGGGCCCTCATTTGGAAGCGTGGCTTCCATGATGGGCGTGGCCTGAAAATTGCACAAACCATTGTGAGGTACACAAACAAATATATAAGTGTATGCAAGCATTTATATATTTGTATCCGTACCTCACTATGGTTTGTGTAAATTTCAAGTCATTTTACGCACACAAGTATATAAATGCGTGCATTTATATACTTGTGTGCGTACCTTACAGAGGATTATGTACTTTCCAAGCCATCATTTATAAAACTACAAATCCGTAACATACTTATATGTTTATAAAAGATGGATTAAAACGTACACAATGCAAGCCATCTTTAATAGAGCTTTGAGGACGGACAAAACCTGAGACGTCTTTGTCCGTATACAAAGTTTTATAAAAGATGGCTTGAATTGTGTACTTTTCAAACCATCTTTTATAAACATAGAAATATGTAACATATTTCTATATTCATAAAAGAAAGAATAAAAAGTACACAATTCAAGGCATCTTTTATAAAGCTTTGCCAAGGACAAAGATGCCTCAGCTCAATGATCTGTGATCTGCTCTGCAGAGCAGATTAGATCACCGAGCCTTAAGCATTTTTGACCCTCGGCGAACCCGTGGGATCCGTAATCTAATCTGCAGATTAGATCACGGAGCCCCCACGTTCACTGAGGATCAGTGACCTGGGGAGGGGGTGGGGAAACAAAGGGACCAGAACATCCTCTTGTGGCCCCACACGTGAGGGGTCACAAGAGAAAGTTACAGTGACTGACAAAAGTGCCAGCCAGCCACAGCAGTGCCTAAACTTTCCAGTTTCAGCGATGCTATGGCTGGCACTTATGTCAGTTACAGCTTGCCTGACTTTAAAACACTGATCACACCTTTACATCACACACCTTCTAACATTACAGCTTATGGTGCACTGTAGGAAAAAAGAACTACTGCATGACAGTCCAGTTTCTGACCCAGGAGAAGCACAGAAACAGGACTCCTATTCATGAGGTAGAACACAGTGTTTGCCGAGTGTTTGGCAGCAAAGGAGAAGGAGAAGCTCTGCTAGAGTCTGTCCTCTGTTTCTACATTTTGGAGCCCTTAAAAACCACCCACAGACGCGGAGCGTAGCGTTTGCCGAGTGTTTGGCAGCAAAGGAGAAGGAGAAGCTCTGTTAGAGTCTGTCCTCTGTTTCTACATTTTGGAGCCCTTAAAAACCACCCACAGACGCGGAGCGTAGCGGAGTGTTTGCCGAGTGTTTGGCAGCAAAGGAGAAGGAGAAGCTCTGCTAGAGTCTGTCCTCTGTTTCTACATTTTGGAGCCCTTAAAAACCACCCACAGACGCGGAGCGTAGCGAAGTGTTTGCCGAGTGTTTGGCAGCAAAGGAGAAGGAGAAGCTCTGCTAGAGTCTGTCCTCTGTTTCTACATTTTGGAGCCCTTAAAAACCACCCACAGACGCGGAGCGTAGCGGAGTGTTTGCCGAGTGTTCGCCGATGTGCGAGCAAATGGACCTTGAGACATCAGGAGACATGCACTCAAGAACACGGAGTAAGATACGTGCACTGGATGAAAATCAGTCTAATAATAATACACCTTCAACCCACTCTTATGCTCCATCTAACTTAAAGACCGGCATAAAAGGCATTAAGAAACATTACAAAAAACTGACATCAAACCTAAGCCTCATTAGAGCCTACAATCCAACCACAAATGAAAGTATCTCCCCAGCCCCCCAATCCGACCAAACAACTGCTCCTCACCTTCCCCGGATACCTGTGCGACTCCTGGAGGGTCATCGGCATGCTGCGTTGAGGCGTGCGGCTGCCGCCGCGGCTCCGGCGCCCTTTGTGGCGGGGTGTTCGCCGGGGCTTCGGTCGATGCGCGGGGCGGCCACTGGAAGGGGCGGGCTGGGGAGTTTGTGGTCGGAGGCGCGGGAGTGCCGCCTGCGGAGCCCGTCCCGGAGGCGAGCGCCAACATGGGCGCGGTGCGCCTGGCTCCCCGCAGGGGAGAGGAGGTGTGCTGCGATCTGCCCTCCGAGCCCCCGTGCCTCGCAATGGTGTCGCAACTAGCGGTGGCGAGTGCTGCAATGGGCGCAGCCTGTCTAGCTCCCTGCAAGGAGGGGGAGATGGGCTGCAGCCCATGCACTGAGCCCCCGTGCCCCTCAGCGGTGTCGCATACAGCAAGCACAGATGGCCAGGGAGAGGCGGCCGCCGGATCCCGTGGCTGCGAGGAGACGCGCGGCTTGACGCCGAGCGGAGGCGAAGTTGCTCAGAAGCCTGAGCTGGCCTCGTGCATCGCGGACGCAGAGAGAGAAATTAACTCTCTCACGTCCGGAGAAGAAGAAAGCCTAAATGAAAGGCCTCTGCTCACAAAAAAGTACGGACAATCTGGACCAGCCAAGACAAACTACTCAACCTCACAAATGTCCCCAGACTCATTATTAAATACCCCAAACGAAAATAAAGTGCCAACATTTTCACATGGAAATATATATCCCAAAGTTGTAAAAAAAAGCATTAACATAAAAAAGCCGGTCACTAATGCAGAAGGCGACCAAGA
Source organism: Ambystoma mexicanum (assembly GCF_040938575.1). Classification (NCBI taxonomy): domain Eukaryota; kingdom Metazoa; phylum Chordata; class Amphibia; order Caudata; family Ambystomatidae; genus Ambystoma; species Ambystoma mexicanum. Next base: position 1,358,230,447 of record NC_090937.1, on the reverse strand, counting down.
TAAAAGATCTGAAGCTCAAGGCATACAACTCCTAAAGAAGCAGACAAAAAAAAGGTGCTACTCTACATCAGAAATCGGCACTCTCAGATGGCACTTTAATGGAAAAATCGCGCCTTTAGAAAAAAGCAAAGTTGCAAACTGTGATAAAATCATAACTTCCAGTGCAAGAACTGTACACAAAGAGAGCAATACATCTCTCATAGAAAATGTGATCACTGAAATAACAGATGATGACCTACTAAACAACATAGTAGAGATCACAGATACACAGATGACAAATCCAATCATAGAAATGCTGAATGATATGGAAAACCAGGAAAAATTTAATGCAAACCGAAGTACAGAGAATGAGGCAAATGACACCTGGTCACGAAAGCACCCCTGAATCTATTCACCAGAAAAAATCTCTCTGCCTAACACACCAGAGGCCCCTACACACATTGTTAACAAAACAGTACCGATTAGTGTCATTGCCACTAAAACAACGCTCGAACCTGAAAACCAAAGACAAATGCCCTCCAGAGAGAGAGAATCAAACAAAAATTGCGACCTGGGAATAAAAACATTACAAGACAAAATTAAAAACTTCCTACCACATACAAAAAAAGGGCCAACTGAAACTATGACATCAGAGGACACCTCTTCATCCTCTGTAGAGTCTAGTCCAAATGAAAGCAACAGGAAGAAAAGAACAAATATACAAAGACATGCAAACAGTACCACACACGGATCTGCAAATGAAGTGAGGTGGCTAAAAGAGACACAAGAAGCAATTATAGCATCTGTATCAATAACATTGGCCCCTTTCCTAAAACTCTACGAAGCTCTAAATGAAAATCAACGAGACCAATCAACAATGATTGCTCTAATGAATAGCAAAATGATCTACGTGGAATCAGTTATGGAGCAAATAAAAGAAAGGCGAAGCCGAGAGAAAGAAATGGACGGAGTGGTCCTAAAAACCTTGATTGATTTACTAAAAGAAGCTAAAACTGACAAACATCATTTCCTAGAAGGAATTCGAGAAATTGTTACAACTCTATCCTCTAAACCAAAAAACATTGAATCAAGATCGAGCCCCACGTGGACTCATATACATGAGGAACAGAGAGAGGCCCAAAGTACTCTTCACATGACGAGTCCTGAATTAATACTCCCAGGAGCCTCAGCCATTGTGCCCCTAAATATAAGATCAACCCTTATTCCAATACAAACGGAAAACGAAATTAGTAAAAATCACACGCCTGAGACTGCTGAAAAATCGATTGAAAATGAGGAGAAAGCAAAAACAAGTGCCTTCCCAATTTTTGACTCAAATACAAATAAAAAACCAGAAGCAGTAAACACAAATAACACACAAAAGAAAAACCAAAAAAGTTTAAGTAAAACAAAAAACGTGACCAGCAAAGAAAAGAAGAAGCAATGTGGATCAAGGAGCTTTTTACGAAATGTAAAAGACACAGAAGAAAAAGAGCCACCTAGCATTGCCTCATGTAGTAAACTTATAGAGCCACCCACCCAGCCAATCCCTGAAAAGACCAAAACAGCTTCTGTGTCTTCAGCAGAAGATAACTCACAAGACGAAAGCATACAGGATCTTCTAGACTGCTCGATATATGATGATGAAAATGTTCAAACAGATCAAACACAGGAACGAATGATCATGGATTTCAATGCATATGAAGCCAAAGAAGTATGCATTGACTCCAAGACTCTGGACGAAGATTTTCTAACATTAAGCGAAAAACTAAAAAAATGCACAGCTAAATACTCAGAATCAAAAGAACTGAAGGGCTATTGCCCTCAAAAAGAACCGCAACTGACCTTCCCGAAAAATGATTACCAAAATGATACAAGAAGAGAGCCTTGGTCCCAACATAGAAAACAAGAACACTTTAAGAACACCGGCGCGAAGCCCAAATGGAATAAGCAAAAACCAAAACCACCGAAAAATACGGTGATAACAATAGAAAAATCAAGCAAAAATGTGGATGGACTGATATTAAATCGATCAGCAATCATGAGACTTTTACAATACATCCCCCAATTAAAAACAATAAAATCGGAAGAACTATTGTCAGTAAGCTTCCCGGATGAAGCGCGTGTTGATTTGGTGGAAATCGTGACGAACTCAGCGATACTTGCCTCAATTATGTTAGAGGCCTACGAGAACTTCAGAGCCTTAGGATTCACGATCTCTGAACTAGCGGATACCCAAACTACATACGAAGAGCCCAGAACGAGTGAAAAAAAAAAGAAACTTGTACACTTCGAGAGAACATCCTCTGGAGATGAAAGCCCATATCTCATTAACTCGAGAATTAAAACTAGAAAGACAAATCAAGGAGAGAATTATCAACATGATTATAGCAACAAGAGCAAAAACAAAAACAAATTAGGATTAACCATAGACTCACCATACAGCTCAGAGATGGAAAACGGAAATAAAGAACAAATACAAACGCGAGAAAAAGAGCATCTAAATAAAATAAAAATAACAATAAGGAGAAATGGAAATACAAGTGATCTAATAAATACGCAACAAATGACAAAGGAAGACCCGAAATATTGGAATTGGTTAGCAGGCTCTCTCGCTACCAGACCAAAACTGTAGCCACTCAAACAAACTCACACCAACAGATGGAAAATAGGAAGCTGGAACACCAGAGGCTTCCGACATCTTTTCAATGATTTCAATCCTCTTCTGAATGAGCTAGATATTGTATGCATACAAGAATCCTGGCTAAAAACAGCCCCTTTCAAAGAAGGATATACTGTGTTATGCAACCCTGCTAAAGGAAGTTTGTTTGGAAGACCATCTGCAGGTCTCCTAACCCTAATTAAAAATGGATCAGGAATACAGGTGATTGAACCAAAAAACGTCAATTTGTACACTCAAGCAATAATCACACAATTTCAGCTAGACACTCCAAAAACCAATCAAAAAATGTTAATATTAAATGTCTATTGGAACCCTACAAAAAATGAAGACGAACACTTCATAGACCAAGTAATGGAATGCGTAGATGAAAAAACAGAAGCACATAAAGATCTATACATTATCATCTGTGGCGATCTGAATGCGAACTGCTTCGAAGAAAATAAAGCTACTCAAACAGCCACATACAAAAACGACCACAAACGCAAACGTGGCAAAACATGGAATGAAGAAATGGAAACAAGAAGACTACACAGACTTAACGGTAATACGAAGGGTGACATCCCACCTACAAAGATTGGTCAAATGGTAATGTGAGCAACATACTTGACTACATGTTTGTGTGCGAACGATTACTAGCAAAGGTACAAACATTTAGGATATCACCTTCGAACCATAGTGACCATGACCCGATCATTGCTGAATTCTTACATCCGAAGATTAGAACAAATCAAATATGGGACACAAAAATAGAGTTAGAACATGGCCTAAATCGCCTAAGGCTGAAAAAAAGAGACTTCGATGTTGTACTAGAGAGCCTAGAAAAGTGGCAATCTAAAGAACAATTGTCCGTAGAATATGAGACATCACTACAGATCTTCAAACAAAGTCATGGAAAAAACATAAAACCAAGAATCAGAAAGTTACATGTATATGACCCAGAAGTAACGTTACAAAAGAATCTCCTGAGAAAAGATATATGTGCTTTAAAAAATGGAAAGAACAAAAACCTGAAAGAACTTATTCAAAGAAGGAAACAAAAATACAAAAACTGGCAAAAAGCCCACAAATCTCAATTACTTCAACAAGATGCTGAAGCCATGCAGAGAGCAATATCAAACACAAATAGCAGATCCCTATGGGACCTGCTAAATGAGAAACAATCAATGGCAGCTCTTATGAACCCAATACCAGAAAATGTATGGGCAGAACATTTCACTAAATTATTCAACGAGACAAATATTACGGAGAAGAACAACACCAAAGAAGAACGACCATGTTCATGGGAAATTAAATTCGATAAGGAAGAGATAAAGTCCTTAATCGTGAGAGCAAGCTCATCAAGAGCCCCAGGTCCAGACGGCTTGTCAAACGCAGTGTTAAAAGAAGATCCAGAAAAATGGGCAATTTTCTGCGAAAGACTCTTTAAGAGAATTGTGAAGCAAGGACAAATACCAAGATCTTGGAAGCTGGCTATCATTGTCCCTATTTTCAAAAAAGGCAATAGAATGGACCCTAATAATTACCGTCCAATCGCCTTGCTAGATTGTGTCGGGAAAATCTTCGCCACGATTTTGCTAAAACAATTAAAAACCTGGATAAAGGCCTCGAACACCTACGATAAAAGACAATCAGGCTTTGTCGAAAATGTGGGGTGCAATTTAAATCATCTGATCCTAGGCCTGATGAAAAGAAGAGCCTACACAAATAAACAAAAACTGTATATAGCCAGCATAGATCTTCGACAAGCTTTTGACAGTGTGAACAGAAGTCGCCTCTGGGAAAAATTGGCCTCTAAAGGGTGCCCCCCTGATCTTTTGAAAGCAATAAAAGAAGTATACGCTGAAACTTCAATAAGAATTAAATTAGACCAAGACGGAAATTTATCTGAGAACATAAAAACAGCAAAAGGTCTTAAACAAGGATGCCCGCTAGCAGCCACCTTATTCTGCTTTTATATTGAAGATATGCAACAATGTTTTGAAAATATCAGGTCTTTACCACCGAGATTAAACTGCAAACCAGTTAATCACCTGCTATATGCAGACGACCTGATAATTTTAGACCATACACAAATTGGTCTACAACGCGCATTAAATCAGGTTGAAAAATACATAGAAAACAACAATCTAGAAATAAATGCAGATAAAACTGAGATATTAATAATCAGTGACAAAAGATGGAAAAAGACCAAAAATGAAGAATGGAAAGTGAACGAAACGTGGATAAAACCTTGTGATGAAATGAGATACTTGGGGCTACAAATAAGCGGAATCAAGAATGAAGAACCTTGGAAAAAGATGCTAAAGACAAAAACTAAACAGTTAACAGCCCAAGCAACCATTATCAATAAAAGATACGGAAAATTTTCTCTATGCCCTGTGATTACATTTTATAAGCTAAAAGTAATTCCCACACTAATATATGGAGCAGAAACTGGCACAAATATCCCAGAGAAATTTTGGTCAACTTTAGAAGGTCTTTTTTGGAAGACCGTCCTCTCGATACCAAAAGCGATTCCAATCTCGGTAATCCGCCATGAATTAGGCCTAACATCAATATATATACACATACGCTACAACCAATTGATGCTGTACAGAAAAACAATGACCAACCTGACACCCCCCCAATTCGAAATATTGAGCAAATCCAACAATCATGAGGAAAAAGTAATAGAAGATTGGAAAAATGGAAATAAACAGACCCTGATAGACTTCGGCATCAAAATCGAAACACTAACAGAGAAACCAATAGCTGTAAAAAGAGCGCTGTGGGCAGAGGATTGGTCAAACACTGAAATGAAACGAGCTTTGGCGAAAACACACACACTTCTGAAATCTAACTGTAGTGTGATGTCCATCATACCAGACTACCTGAAAACATTTCCAAGTTCAAAACAAAGAGATCTGTTATTACGATTTAGATTGAACATTCTACGAAACAGGACAACAAAAGCAAGATATACGAAAGAGAAAATATGTACAAAATGCAGACTGTGTAAAAGAAGCGAAGAATCTCTAATTCATCTAGTGCTATTTTGCCCGGAATTAGGAGATTTGCGAAATCTTTTTCTAGCAAGTAACATCTCTGTCCTATGCGATCTAGATGCGGAGAAATGGTGGAGCCTAATATATACTTGTCAATCCCCAAAAATAAACTTCGCAACAGCCAAATTCTTAGAAAACACCCTAAAAAGACTTGATCACATTGACGAGGAAAATACATCATAACCAATGAACTGGAATGAATGAAAGGTTGTGTTGAGCCAATGTCAGATATGTATCTGTTATTTAAAACTATTGTTCCAACAATTTTATTTTATTCACCATTGTTGGCAATTGAAATTTATTTTAAGTAATCCACCCGATTATGTAGGGAGGTTTTAAATTAATTTAACTTTTTTGATTTTTAGTTATCCTTGAGTTAAATTGTAGCGAACATTCTGTCACCTTTTACTATTACTTATTTGGTGAATCGTTTCTGCGTCGAGTTCAACGTGATTGTATTATGACAGATCTCTTCATGAAACGCAATGTTTTACTTATGTGAAAGGTTTGAAATAAACCAAATACACAAATAAAAAATAAAAAAAAAAAAAGAACATCCTTGACGCCATAGACATTATAGTGACCATCAACTTTGTTATTCATATACTCCACTCCCTGGCTCTCAACTGGTTCACCAACTAACGTCTGGAACAATCTTAGCCACCTACAAAGGGATGAATTCACCTCTCCAATCGCCCAGCTGCCATGTGCTATTTATCAATGTTATAACAGTGCACCTTGAGTAG